>NW_027266296.1:0-1200000 GCF_022045235.1 Haliotis cracherodii | reverse complement strand
GCAAGTCACCATCAGTTGTAAGGCCATAGGAAACACAGTCATGTTTTTATGTTTTAAAAAATGTCAATAACGTCCACCAACTTATAGGTGATATTTGATATTTGATATGAACCAGCTATGTGACATATCTAAACTAAAATCGAATTTTCAGGTTTTTGGACAAAAGAAATGGGTTGAAAGGGAAAGCAGACAGTCGTCTCCGTGCCGTTATAAGTTTAAACTTTACAACAAAAACGTTTGCAAGTTTTGCAAGGGATATTGAGTTATATGTCAGAGCGATAAAATGTCACGTGCAGCCAGAATGATTTCAGGAGTGACACGAGCGCGTGAGTGAGTTGGGTGTAACGCCGCTTCGAACAGTATTCCAGTTATATTATGGCGTGTCAGCTTGATGTAGGAGGAAAGCCCGAAGTGGTACAGGTCTCAGACGATTACCACTTTGGTGAAACACACAAGCACGGGCATGGTGCTGACAAACCTAGAAACATACTCGGGGCGAACTTGGAATCGAACCCTCGATGACAGCTTTGTGGCGTGCCCAAGGGAAGCAACTCTTCACAGTGAATTGCGGCATAGGAGAAACACCAATTTGAACGTGTAGATTTTATAAGAATAGCAGTAATATTTGAATTTCTATGACAAATGAATAGTAATGCCATGTTGTTGAATGATGCTGTATTGGTGAAATGTTTGAATTAACAAATATGACTAGACAGAATGAACAAGGATTTTGTCATTATGCTTAAATCTTACAGCAGTTATATTATATGATAGAGTTTGTCTTACAAATTAAACCATCATTTTGAAGTAGAAGACAACGGTTATGCCATAAAACAAAATCTTATAATTTAACAACATTTTGTTTCGGGTTTTGTCTCTTAAAATATTATTTATGACTATTAATATTAGGTTAATTACCAGTTGATCGTTATTATATCATTTTCTTATCCCATGATAAAAGCGTAGCCTTATATATGACATAAAGAAGATGCTTAGCGTGCAGCAGGATCAATTTATTGAAGCCACGCAGAGAGACATCGATATCAGATGGAAGATAATAGCAGCTGCATCACTCGTGTATTTACAAAGCATCACTGATAGATACACATCCCCATCATTATCACATTACTTGCGAGTGATCATAAGGGGGGATGATAAATAATACTTTCATTCAGAGAGACGTTATGGTCCAACAGGAAACGCGTCCATAAAATCAAATGATTGATGGAACGGGGTCAAGTGAAACGGACCCGTGTTTGTTTTCGATGCAAAGTAAATACCCCTCGACGTATAAAACGATCTGTACTGAGGTATTCTTTAAAACCGCTTTATATTGAACCGAGTTATATTTGCATGGTTCCGTATTGAATAGCAGTACGAGCTTGAGCTATCTCATACCACAGACCCATTGATCCATCTTTAAACCATCAGGATCAACAACGTAAGAACACTTGACAATGGAAGGATGTTTTCAGATCATTTATTTCTCATTGAACAGGTCTTACACTAAAGTGTGTTAGCTAAATAGTAATCCGTCTCATTTAGTTATGGCTTTGTTTTGTTTACCGTTGCTGGGTGAATTATAATGAAGCAACAATAATAAAAGATAAATTATCATCGATAATGTAGTTCGTTATCTATGTTTTATATTGATAGCGGGTGGTATCAACACCTGTTGTCATCACTGAATTTCCAGGCTCCACATTATTTTTATTACTCTTTTGCTTCTCTGTATAACTGGGGGCACGGGTGGCCCAGTCGTCTCCGGAGCCGCGATTCGCTGTGCAGAGTTGCTTCCTTGGGCACGCCAGAAACTTATGATTGTGGGTTCGAATCTCGGTTCGTCCCGATTATGTTTCTAGGTTTGTCAGCACCATACCCGTGCTCGTGGGTTTCACCGAAGTGGTAAACGTCACTCACTCTGTATAACTCCCAACGGATCTTTGTTTGCTGTTTAACGCCGTACTCAGCAATATTCCAGCTATATGACGGCGGTCTGTAAATAATCGATTCTGGACCAGACAATCCAGTGATTGACATGAGCATCGATCCACTCAATTGGGATCAATGGCATGTATCAACCAAGTCAGCGAGCCTGACCACCCGATCCCGTTAGTCGCCTCTTTCGAAGACCTATTCTACCCCGGATCTTCAAGGGTCCAACGGAATCTCTTTGGACCAAAGTAGTCTGTGGCACTGACGTTTTGAAGATAATTGACATCAATGAGTGAGTATGGTTTTATGCCGTGTTTAGAAATATTCCAGATATATCACGGCGGAGGACACCAGAAATGGGCTTCACACATTGTACCAATGTCGGGAATCGACATGTCGGCGTTACGAGCGAACGCTTTAACCACGAGGCTACCCGACCGCCACTGACATCAATGAAATGCCTTCAGACCAAGAACAATTGCACTGAATGGAAATATTGTTCAATCCTTACAGTCCCGGTAAGATATTTGTCTATCAAAAGTTCAATGATGGCAGGATCCAGATCGTGGTATTTACAACTTTTTTATCAGAACTCAAGGATCATAACCAGGGTGAATGTTTGTTTGTTTGTTGTTTAACGCCGCACTCAGTAACATTCAAGGTATATGACGGCGATCTGTAAATAATCGAGTCTGGACCAGACAATCCTGTGATTGATACCATGAGCATCGATCTACGCAAATGGGATACCATGGCATGCATCAACCAAGTCAGCAAGCCTGACCACCCGATCCCGTTAGTCGCCTCATATTACAAGCATTTTCGCAAATTACGACAAGGTTGCTGAAGACCTATTCTTACCCATCTTCAAGGGTGCTAGGGCGAATGCCGGATTCGAACCACCCACGATCATTTGATCCTTTATATATCCGGATATACTGTACATTGAGCGCAGTAGCATGTTATTATTAACATGGGCCGTGTCGCATCGGAATAGGACACCGGATACAATCAACCTGTCGCTACAGAAGCAGGTCAAAGTGAGTTCATATTTCCGTGATGTTTCATTAGAACCTGCTACATATATTGGTGTGTGATGGTATCGATTGTTTAGAGTCAATAGCGCACATGTGTACGTGCATATAATACACTGCAGGTGTCCCGGACAATGTCTGGTGTGATTGTTGATGGTCGTATTAATTTGCTGGATTTAATTTGTAACACGAGTAGTAACCCTTAATGAACAATAGTTCCAGTTTGTGTGTTTATTTGTTTGTTGTTTAACGCTGCACTCAGCAATATTCCTGTTATCTGAAAGCGGTTTGTAAAGAATCGAGTCTGGATCAGACAATCCAGTGATTGACATGATGAGCATCGATCCAATCAATTGAGTAACGACAACATGCATCAAGTAAGTTAACAAGCCTGAACACCAGATCCCGTCAGTCGCCTTAAACGATAAGCATAGTCGCCTTTAACGGCAAGCATGGGTTGCTGAAGACCAAAATAGGTCCAGTGATAGGCTATATTCCAGACACATCACGGGGGAAACAATCGAGTCTGGACCAGACGAGCTAGTGATTGATATTATGTGAAACGTTCCTCGTCGCGGGAACGACGATATGCCTTCAGCCAAATTACCAAGCCTGACCACCCAATTCATAAAGTCACCTCTTACAGGAGGAATGGGTTGCTGGTGATCAATTCCAACCCAGAATCACCATCTATCATTGATAGTTCATTGATATCCGTTGTTTTATATAGGCATTGAGTTTACATATCGTACAATTAATCATTCGCTTTGTAAAAGTTATCATTAAGTGTTGTAGAACTGGTCTTCAGTAATCCATGCTTGCCGTAAAAGGCGACGAGGCTTGTCGGCATAGGGTGGTCAGGCTCGCTTACTTGGTTAATACACATCATCGTATCCCAATTGCGTGGATCTATGCTCATGATGTCCATCACTGGATTGTCTGGCTCGGACTCGATTATTGACAGACCGCCGTCATATAGGTGGAATAATGCTGACTGCGGCGTTAAACAACAAACAAACAAACAGGACGTGTTATGTAAATGATACACAACACCGTGATATTAAATAACCAGAAGGCCATGCCATTGCGACCGATTACTCAACCTGTTGATGTAGATGCAGCTGAGAATTAATTTCCGAGTTCCTGGTGTTTCATTAGAACTTGCTATATTGGTGTGAAAATAATATCGATGTTTCTGGACAACGACGCACATGTTCAGGTGTATGTTCAGGTGTCGCACTGTGGGTGGTCTAGGACAGTGGCTGATGTTATTGTTGTTGTCGTGTTATTGTCGAGGTTTGATTCGTAACACGGCAGTGTATCCTTAATTAACCACTACCTCAAGGCAAACATGGAGTCCGCCAAGGTGGGTCTGTTGTGGCTGCCTGAAGGTACAGGTTACTGTAAAGCTCAATCTGGGTTATTATTGGAACTTCCTTGCAATGAATTATCATTTAATAAAAGACGAGGGAATGCGATACCTTCGAGTGAGTTGTAATAAAAGTCACATCACGGTCTTTCAGTTAATGTATGAGGAAAGACAAATATGATATTAATCGTACACGCTTCACGTGTTGCGCATATTACGTAAACTGCTGGGCAAAAGAAAGAATACACTTGATAATTGGATTTGACCAAACATTACAAACGTTTTTAAGAGGTAACGGGGCTGAAAAGAGTTGCCGGAACACTGCAAACTGAAGGTCCCACACAACTGACGTTACTTGATTGAATACCGTCGTCGAAACACTGCACACTTACATGTAGGTCCAAAACACAACTATGATATCTACGGAAACGTAGTAGGGCCACGGTGAAATATTTTTTTGTCTAAGTATCTCCTACGTAGGAGATAGTAAGTCCTACGTAGGAGATAATAAGTCCTTCGTAGGAGATACTAAACACTGCACACTGTCCAAAACACAACTATGATATCTACGGAAGCGTAGTAGGGCCACGGTGAAATCTTTTTTTGTCTAAGTATCTCCTACGTAGGAGATAGTAAGTCCTACGTAGGAGATGCTAAGTCCTACGTTGAAGATACTAAGACCTACGTAGGAGACAATAAGACAAAAACAAATTCACCGTGGCCCTACTACGCTTCCGTAGATATCCGTATCAAGTACGTCACCAATGAATAACCATTTCTTGTTTGTTTCTATTTAGATACCATCAAACATAGGCGTGTACTTTCTTTTGACCGGCAGTGTAATTTAGAATGTTACGATTTACATGTGCATGTATGCACTAAGGTATATAACCTGATATTGTGGACATTGTCTCAGAAAAACACACACGGAATGTTACATTATCTTTGAGGTCGCGCTCAGCAGTAGTCCAGGTATACCACGGTAGCTTGTACATAATCGAGTTTGCATCAGATAATCCAGTGACTAGGAACAACTGCAATGTCACGCGCCAGCGGGGAACGATGACACTGAATACACAAACCACCTAGCCTGACCAACCGATCCTCTTTATGGCTGTTCTTTCGACAAGCTTTACAGACTAGAGATCCATTTTCCATCAAGGTGTGCATATTTGGGGATTCGAACATTTGCGATTGCATTGAGGCGGACACACTAACCACTGGCCCACCCAGTCTCCTTTACGTCTCCCCAAACACTGTATACAGGTAAGTTAATGATAGCAGAACAACAATTTGTCGTCCTATTCGCGTGGGGCGGTAGGGTAGCCTAGTGGTTAAAGCCTTGGCTCGTCACGCCGAAAACCCGGGTTCGATTCCCGAAATGGGTACTACATGTGAAGCTAAATTCTGTAGTTCCCTGCTGTGATATTGCTGAAAAAGTGCTAAAAGCGGCGTAAAATCATACTCACTCGCTCAAAAGCTCGGTCTGTTCGTGAGTCGTATATGTGACATCAGTTATATACATACGTGTATACAACATTAACAGACAGTAATGAGCCCCGGCGTCCGTATACTTAGTGTGTTATTATTGACGAACTAGCTGGACGGGATAAGAACTGTCCTGCCTTGATTAATAATGTTTGTTTGTTTGTTTGTTATTTAACGCCGCACTCCAGCTTTATGACTGCGGTCTGTAAATCATCGAATTTGGACCAGACAATCAAGTGATGAGCAAGATCTACGCAATTGGGACACGATGACATGCAGCAACCAAGTCAGCGAGTCTGACCACCCAATCCCGTTAGTTGCCTCTTACGACAAGCATGGTTTGCCATGGAATCAGGAATCTTCACGAGACTGATTAGAAATTAGTAGTATGGGCAGCATTAAAAGTTTATCTCCGTATGTTTTATACCTCAAACAAATGAAGGAATATGACTAATAACCTTATTGTCTTTAACAGCCTTCGCCACCATCGGCTCATGTAAAAAAACCTTTCATGTTCTATTTCTGACCATGATTGTTACCAACTCCTTGGTGCCATGGGGAAAATATCGGTTTATCCGTAATTCGACACAAGAGGAGTGCAAAGTTTCTAAAACCTATATCTTTATATATTCTATAACGATGATGTTTTTGTGGTTTCACTGCAGGTCGAACAATTGCACTAAACATAGTTCGTATACTAAATATTAATCATACTTCAACCATAACAACTTTAGTCGATGCATAACCATTCTGCTAGTGCTGCCCTTAACTGTCTTAAATACGCATCAGTCGGAAAGCGCACGTTAAATCTCCAAAGTAAGTAAGTAACTTAACTGTTATTGTGAGTGAGTGAAATTGTTTAACGCCGCTTTTAACAGTATTATCAGCATGTCAGCTTCATGTGGGAGAAAAGCCCGAAATGATGCAGGTCTAAGACTTTTACCAATTGATGAAAGCCATGAGCTGCATGATGCTGACAAATCTTGAGAAACAGTCAGAGCGAACAGGAATTCGAACCCATGTTCAAAGGATCCTGACAGGCAAAGGGACGCAACCGTGCACAGCGAATTGCGGCACCTCGGACGAGTGGGCAACCAGTGCCTCATTAATTGTCTTGAAATATCAGTTAATTAAGGACATGTGTTACAAATCAAATTAATACGACCACCAACAATGACATCGGACACCCGCTGTGTGACACCTGCATGGCGATACAATAACACACAAGTGCAGCGATTCGAATGATGCATCATTGACGTGTAGACTAATTACAGTAACTTGCCTCCATGGCTACAGGTGGTTGTACCCGGTGGCTTCGTGTGTACTTATATACATAATGTACCGTATATCCGGTGATGAAGGACCTGCGTAAACGTGTAAGGTATGCAACAACACGCAGTCAACTCGCAACCATTGAAACTCTGAAATAAACACATCCTACTAGGAACACAACGAATAAACAATACCTTGCGTTCATGGACGATTGCATCGTCCCGAGGCAAGGGAGTTAACTGACTATGGCTGGAATTATGGAGTTATATTTTGGCTGGACTAACGAGTCTATGCATAATCCAATCAAAATCGCGTAACGAAATCGACATCCGGTTCATAAACTGTCGTGTGGGTTTCTGTCAAATGCAGGATTTGCGATTTGTACCGTCAACTCGGTCTCGACACATATTTTCTCAATATTTTCATGTTTCCATAACATTAAATCTCACATAGATTGTAAGCACTGATGTAAGTATTGGTGTACCTATTTAACAAAGCACATACAGCACAAGATTATAGGATTACCACTAGCGTCAACCAGCTGAATTGATTTATTGTAATTCTTTTATGTTCGACAGACATGTAATTGTCCTTGTATACCTGAGATGGGAATTACCTGATTAACTGTCTGCTAATTTCGTTGTCACTTTACGGCTAAACAATAAGTGGATCTTGCGTAAGTCGACTGTAAGCGCCTAGCGATGTGATGCCCTTTGGGCAGCAGGTCAGTGGGTGTAGTTCCGCAACTGCGCAGTGAAGACTTTCCAAATATAACTGGACATTAAGTTGCCGATTTCCTGGATGGTGACTAATTATTACATTGTGACAATGTTACGGAATCAAACTCAAACGTGGCGAGCTAACGCACTGCCCACTTGGCTAATATATTGGTCCTTGTATACGTTGTTTTCATAAGTTCGACACAAAGTGAGTGAGTTGTTTTAACGTCGATATGAACAGTGTATCGGTTACATAACGTGTCATTTCAATGTTGGAGAAAAGCCCGAAGTGATGCGGGTCTTAGACGTTTTATACTTTTGAAATACCCACGAGGTATGTTGCTGACAAATCTGGAAACATACGGTTCTGGCACGCTCAAAAAAGAAATCGAACTGAGGCAATTTAGAGGAGCGGGTCACCTGTGCCCCGACTTATTAATGAGTTTATTTGTTTGTTTGTTGTTCAACGTCGCAGTATTTCTTGTTCAGCGAAGCCTTCGATATGGTATGGCATGACAGACTCCTCACAAAACTAGCACAAAATGGAGTAGAAGGGATCATTGCAAACTTCATGGACAGCTTCCTGCAAGACAGGTCACTATCAGTTTGGTTTGCTTATTTGTTGTTTAACGCGGCATTCACCAATATTCCAGCTATATGATAGCGGTTTGTAAAAAATGAGTTTGGACCAGACAATCCAGTGATTGACATCATGAGCATCGATCCACGCAATTGGGATACATGCATGAACCACGTCAGCGAGCCTGACCACCCGATCCCGTTATTCGCTCTTTGCGACAAGCATGGGTTGATGAAGATCTATTCTAACCCGGATCTTCATGGGTCGACTTGAAGATCTGGGAGTCGAAATTGACTCATTGTGTGCATCGTATATGGCGTTAGACTCCCTAATCGTGTTCGCTCAATGCTCAAAATTACCCGGGTCAATATTCAACCACAGTGAATGTAGGAAGCTCACAATCGTGTGAAAATGATATGCCGTTATGAGGCCTTCGTTTTTTCGAACTAAACGGGCCTGAGTTATCCCCCTTAGATTATGACGTAATTGGTGCCATTTCAACTGGGTCCCTGTCTATTCTCAACGCAAAAGATATCAAGTACCAGTTTGCGGTAAAACAACATAGCCTACGACACACTCCGGCGCTGTGGTGACTCAGCATAACACTATGCTGGCTGGCATCTGAGACGCAAGAATCACACACCTGTACCTACACCACGTGAAGCGGCTCTAACAAAGCATGATGACGTCATAATGTTTATCAATTGGCACCAATGACGACATATTGCAAGGGGCATAAGCCATGGTGTTTTTGTTACGGATATAGAACACTTGGTAAATTTGAAAAATATAAATAGTTTTAATGCGAAAAATATGTTAATTAATTGTGATATCTTTATATTTTTGTCTATGACATTTCTAGGTTACCATTTTTAATGTGGAAAAAGTACAGGAAAAATTGGTTCATTTCCGTGTGAACTTGCCCTTTAACAGTCACATTACCACCAGATCCTGCCGGGTACCCATTCACTGAGTGAACAGACTATCATACTCATTCACGGCATACTCAGACTATCATATTATTATTCACAATTTTAATGCAGCACACGATAACAAACATTTGCGTTGTTGTGTATATCATTAGCATCTATTTATGAATCACAATCAAATAGTAATGAGAGCAGGCGCTCGCGTAAAGGTCAGCGGATCCTGCTCCCATGGTGGCACCCGTCATAAACACTCATAATACAATCTCCGCCCATAGATCATTCTGAAATCACTATCAAACAAAGGTGTCTATAATCCAACTACGACCATCTGACAGTTCCCGTATACAACTTACCTTCATGCATAATGCATGCAAAATGTATGCATGATGTATGCATCAAACACTTCAGTCGACACCAAGACCCTAACTGTACCGTAGAGTTCTGTCTTATAGTTCTGTAATCGATAGTCTCAAGGAACGATATGAGTCGCGGCTATAGACTGTACGTTGAGATACACCAGACATTGAGAAATAGATCTGTTCTAGAGTAATTCTAAATAGACGCAAAATTACTACAGGAGCGACAGTCTGGCAATATGTTTGGAGTCAATACACTAACTTGAAACTGGATATATATTTATAAAGGATAGTAAATTATATGAATTTTGGATGAAACTGTTCTATTCCTTAATAATGAAAATGACCCCTCGGGTTACAGGTTTCATTCTCTGACAAAGATATTCGGATAAGTATATTGCGGACTAATCTAATATTTGGTCAGCTGATTAATTAGAAAATAAATCAGACGGCGACTTTTTCCAGACTTTTCAGATGCTCTGTCTTGTTCTGGTCAGCGATGTAGAATACAGAATCATGCAATGTCTGAGAGTAAAAGGGCAAAGGGGTAATGGGAGAATGTATGGCTTCGGTCCATTTTGGGGGGTCTTTATTTAAGATTTGTTGTAAGTCCCATGGGATGAGGCAGCGTTTGTAGCCTGGGCTGATGCATAGCGAACGATATACGACTGCTGGAGGGAAACGGAATGATGGGTGAGAGGTCGATTGATGCGTGTATGTTGTTTTACGCCGCACTCTGCAATATTCCAGGTACATACCGGCGGTCTGTTAATAATCGAACCTGGACCAGACAATCCAGTGATGGACATTTTTCGTTAGCAGTGATTCACCCCCTCGAAATACAGAGACTCACAAAAAATATAGTGAGTAAGTGAGTGAGTTTGGTTTAACGCCGCTTTTTGCAATATTCCAGCAATACCACGGCGGGGGACACCAGAAATGGGCTTCACACATTGTACCCATGACGGGAATCGAACCCGGTTCTTCGGCGTGACGAGCGAACGCTTTAACCACTAGGCTACCCGACCACCCCTCAAATAACCAAGTCATCGAGTCTGACCACCCGATCCATTTGGTCGCCCTTACGATCAGCGTAGGTTGCTGGAGACCTATTCTAACCCCGAATCCACGGGAGCAGATGAACGGATAAATTAACGAGATTGAATTTAATGTTTGCAAAACATAATTTGTATTCTACACAATGGGTGTGGCGAGCGAACGTTTAATCACTAGACTACTCCAAGTGTCCCCTGTCGACATTGGATAAAAATTGCAGTAAGAGGCATAAAACTACGCTCAAACGTTCAATACCATACATGGATATTAAGCTATTGAACCCAAAACAAACGCCGTACACACCTTCTTATCGTGTACCACTGATGGATATTGATTACATATCGATAACGCCTGATTGTACTCTACCGTTACTTTCCCAATAGTAACCAAGACCGATTATCGTGTCAGAATGCGAATCTTAAATACGCGACATTCATGACAAGAACGGTTCTTTTATTATGAAATTCTATTACGATCCTTTAATTAACAACAAATCTCTATCCGTGACCACAAGACATCCCTGTTAAAAGCAGAGTCCACTGCACGAATACAATCATACCAGACTGAAACATCGAACTCCTAAAGAAATGCATACAGATTATCCCCAATAGAATAATCCTATAAAAGCCCTTCCGACTGGTACGATCTTCTCAATCGACCAGGCTCTTCTCGCTAGCCCTACTCCCAATCCAGACCAAGACGTCCACGGTTATGTTCGAATCATGTACCAGTTTAAGAGCATCCCATGTTATTGGTGTTTGCTGAGCGCTCAGTGGGGCTCTCTCCTGGCAAAGTCAGACTCCTTATTCTTCAATACCGAATACTCCACCTCGCTGCCAAAGAGCTTAGACACATTTTATGGATAGTTTAGCGGTGAATTATGTAGAATGTACACACAAGATCCTGATACCATCGAATATATGTCGATTTAACCGTAGTTTGTGACAAGGGAAACGACGATAGTGACAGTAACGTATACGTAGCTACTATGGTAGTTGAAAAACATTTATGGATTTTTTTAACCGTAAATTAGGTCAAATGTACTGACGAAATCTCGAATGTGTGTCACGTTATCCGTTATTTAGCATGCGTTAACAAAGCGACGGGGTAGCCTAACGGTTAAGCGTTCGCTCGTCAAGCTGAAGACCCGGGTTTGATTCCCCACATGGGAACAATGTGTGAAGGCCATTTATGGTGCCCCCCGCCGTGATATTGCTGTAATAATGTTAAAAGTGGCGTAATGCCATTTTCACAAATTCTAGAGGGAATATCAATTTAAATCGTATTAAAACATCATATCGGGTCACTGGAGTTGGAGTTAAAGAAGGTTCATTATGCGTCGCAGGTATTACAATTACATCTTGACGTTGACATGAAGCGTTATGAATTAGTCCCGTAACACAATGCGATCATAGCTCTTAGGCGATCTTTACTTCCGTGTTTAAAGTGGACAGTCGTTGTTCAAAGGGTTCTTTGTGGATCGAAGACCGTGAGGTCCAATGTTTATTACACTTTGGTCATATGTACACGAGGGAATATATCGAGTTATCAGTATTTAGAGACAAGCGGAGTGCTGCTATTACATGCAGAGGATAATGCTATAAGGATTCTCCCGGGATAATTTGTGTTTGTTTATTCATTGTTTATACGTCATAAACATCATCTTTAATCGAGGTGATGGAGCTGATTCATCAATTCACCATTATACAATACAGCGAATAACGTAACTTAAAAGAAATATCAAATATGCAATATGTCATGAATATAAACGATATAGACAGCTTGTATTATCAGATTGGTTATTTCATTAACATGTGCCAAAATGATTAAACAAAGCAAATTAAACATATCTATATATTAATATTCATTACGTGACGATCTAATCAAAAGTAGAATTACAAACGGACTATTACGTCATACCGTTAGGCAACACCGCTTCACGCCTTACACGGGTATTACGATGTGTGAATGGCAATTCGCTGATAACAATCAGTCATTAGGGGTTTTATACACACTCGTTTATCATGTTCACAGTGATTGGTAATAATCTTCTACTGTTATATAACATTGGTGATGTGTTAGCAATGTGTTAGGTTTGTCGTTGGCCATGAACTTGCCTGAGACGCATACCATCGTTAATATATATCATCTCTATACATTACACACGTGATAAAAGGCGGTCATCAAAAGGAAGCATGTACGTGTATAAAAATATTAATTGTCATTATTTATGTTTATATTCATGTCTTACTCGATGGTATTAGACTGACCACGTGATTAAAAGCAGTTCATTCGGTAATGAGTAAATGTGACTTAGATTATAATGTTAATTAGTTCAATAGTTACAAATTAAATCGTATATATTCTTGGTTCGGACTTTTGTTACGTACACATTTTTTATAAGATAACTGTTAGTAATTATGAATAGTTACAAATTGTCATTACATTTAATAATCTTTGTTCTGACTTTTGCATGTTAAGTACCTCATTTATTACATGAAAAATGTGAGTTTTTATTCAACAGTTATTAATTGTCATTAAATATTTCGCTTACCTTGGTACCCAATCGGATTTCTTTCGGCGTGCTGATCCTGTGAATCACATCAAGAAGATATTCTTGGAAGATTCCCACGCGAGTATAAAAACAGTCACTCTCCCAACAGCCCTCAATGTTGTCAAAATCTACTCCTATTTTTTTCAAGAAGGGAATACTTTTTTGATCAAACGCAATTTGATGCTGCCTGTTAAGTAAAACTTTCCTAAACATCTCTTCATATAAAATAATTTTCCCAACTCGTCCACTTCTCGCAGCAACGAGAACTGCCGTCAGCCCAATCGGCCCAGCTCCAACAACCACAACAGTGACTCGGGCCTGGCGTCTTCGTATGTTATCAAACAACGTCTTCGTGCACACAAATCCTGTCACCATCACCACCGTCAACAGCAGCTGCTGCATCGCTGTCGACGACGGTAACGTACCATAATCAGGGGAATCACACATTTTGTCGGCTGAAGGGACTGTACCAGTTTCGTCCGAACCATTCATCAGTCTATATTCCTTGAACTCACCGAGTTCGTGTTTTTCCACAAAATAGTTGAAATCCTCTTGACTTAAAAACGTCTTTAGCCTTCTCCGCAGTGTTTATACGTTCCTTAAGCAAAGATTTGTTTGAGACGTGGATAGGATTTGGGGGAGGTTTTTCCGTCCTGGTACAGCGTGTACGATCGAGGTGGCATTGACATATGAGACACAAATTGAGTCGGGATGGAGGTTACCATCGTACACAGCCCTCGCACATTGTCCCTGATTGCAAACATATAGTGGATTACTACAATTGAATCCACTTGATCTATGCCACAACATTAATCGACAGAACAATCCATTTCTCCTCCCCGGAGACAGTTACCGGTTTGAGTTATTGCTTTCTAATCGCTCCAAGAAGACAAACTCGGACCCTTGGGATTTCTCAGCAGTTCGTATAGCCAGTTGCTGTAATGAAAATTAAAACATATAATATATACCACGGTTAAAATGGATATTGATAAAAAAGACTGATCCAATAACCTGCTTTCGAAAGCTCGTTACGCGAAGCAACGATCAGTGTCATCGAACTGCTAGCATTCAATTAATCTACGTTGACAGGCAATATATTTCAGGCTCATTATAACCAACTCTCAATAACTCTTGATCTGATCACAATGACATTACCTTTCAAACGAATTGTCACACGTTCACATTTCAACAGAGAATCCCCTTTCACCTTTTTTCCACTCCAGAACAAACGTAACCCAGTCTCATAACGGTATCCGAATTCTCAATACCAGGTATTCCCAAGGTGAACGCACGCCCTGTGATATTGCCGACCGATAAAAGTCATAGAACCAATCGCTCTGCGCTTGGTTATTGAAGACCATTACGTCCACGGTGTGGTCATTGTATTGTCCGGTTGGCTTGGACAGCGAGGCCGGCAATTATTCGACCACACCAGGTGAAGTGCTAGGAACTATGAAGCGTGATGTTCTCCTAGTCTGTGTGTTAAAAGCAAACGGGCCAGAAACACAGGCAGTGTATTGATCTGTCCGGCTGGGCGGGGAGGAAAGGTTGTTTGGTTCCAAGGCGTGTTGTGGATTCAAGCTTTGAGGGAAATATTCAGTCCCGTCTACCTCACGTAACGGTGCCCCCTCTGTTTGTTTAGTTCGAGATTCACACATAGTGCACCACGTGCAAAGGGAAACGGTGCAGCCGGCTCAGAATTACATTATACGGAAGTAGGGCGATGAGAGGGAGCGTATAGTGTGGTAGATCGTCAGTGCTTTAGAAACGTGTTTCATCGCTACTGAGTCACGGGTTTAAACATTACGTAGAGTCTCAATTCACTGACGATGCAATAACATGGACTAGGGTTCTGTCGACGGCCGTTATGTTGAGGAACTAGTAACGAGTTGTCAGTAAAACCTGTTTTATACGTCCCCTGTGTCCCGTCATATAGATCGGGTCGTGTTGCAGGCATTAAGCGAAGTTAGGTTTGAAAATGAAACATTGACTCGTGTCACATGTGTTATGAGTATGAAATTACTATAGTAATTAACATAATCATATTATGGTCAATGGATACGTTTTGCTTCTTGGACTTGAGCACAGGTCAAACAAATACTGATAGCTATACACACGCTTCTAAATACGACGCCAGGCTATCATCATCATCATCATAATAATTTGCAGATTAAAATAAAGAAATGCAGCAAACAGGGCGCAGGTGATCCTGGCACAGTCAGGTGCCATCAACTCAGAGCCCTTGCCCCTTCTACACAAAGCCCAGACAACAACAACAACAACAACAACAATTATTATAATTATTATTATTATTATTATTATTATTATTATAATTTGCAGATTAAAATAAAGAAATGAAGCAAACAGGATGCGGGTGATCCTGGCACAGTCAGGTGCCATCAACTCAGACAGAGAATGGTACTTCTCCCAGAAAGCACTGCCTTATCAAACCCACCCAGAGCTTAACAGAATGTGAAGACTCCCCAACACTGCAGCCTTGCATTACCCTGATTGTCAGAAGGGTGTATACCCGGTTGCTCTCCCAATGACAGTCAACAGACTGGGAGGTACCAAACCTAAACCACGACACAGATAGTGTATATGTAGCTTGAATACTGCAAAAGGCGGCGTAAAACACAACTCACTCATATTTACTCAGGTAACAGCTGACCAGGGGAATAAAAAAGTCTGAACGACGAATGAATGAAACTCCTGCTTTTACATATATTCATATGTACATTCAAACATACTAGTATTTGTTTGTTAGGTCTTTTATCATGATAACGGTATATTGTAACGGTTTACCTTATGCGAGTGTGCGTCACATGGAACCCGACCCCGATTCTATCATCGACAGCACGTTGCTGAAACACGATGCTTGCATCCGTCCCGATAACACGTGTCTTTTAGGGGGAACACGGAACAGCGTGTGACCAGGAAGTGTTTTGATGCGCGCTGAATGTGGAAGGTGTGACTGTGTGCATGGGGGTGGAGAAAGTAACAGCTGGACACGGATCTATCACTTGAGTGACATATGTCCATTACAAAGCAGATTCAGCTGTGAAAAGTGCACGAAGTTGTATGTAAGTTGATCAGGACACAGACTGATTCAATATTTAGACAGTGAACTCACGACGCGTAAACAGTGGTGGTTTTCGGATATCCTGTTCGAATTGCATAAAATTTACTTTTTTTAAGGGACGTAAGGTTGAGTGGCAAGAAAGGATTCATCCCGGAGTTTGCAAAAGACAGGAATGCACATTTAATATCCAAGTCACGAATTGACTTGGCCGAGGGCGCATGCAGTAACATCACCCCTCCCCCAACCAACGGAACCCCCCCTCACCTTCTAGTGGGGGGGGGGGGGGGGGTGGGGGAGGTGCAGGTCTTAGACGTGTACATCTTTGGTTGGACCAAGTAATAGCGTCTTTGGAGTGAGCAAAGGTTGTTTTACGCCGCAGTCATCAACCTTCTAGCTATATCACAGCGGCTTGTAAACCAGCGAATCCCAAGCCTGTGACTGAAAACATGTAAAACGATCCACACTATTGAAACACGACATCGCCTCTAACGGCAACCAATCGAGTTTACAAGGAGCGTCAGCAAATGTAAGATTCCATATTCTGTGTAATAGAATTAAATCTAAGTACATGCAGCTGAAAACACAAAACTGCATTTTTCAAATTTCCAAAGCGTTCTCTTGAAATTTTACATGACAGTTGTGAAACTGAACATTGTCTAATATGCAATTCCATATTCAGAGTTATGTCCCTTAGTCTGGCCAGGGCCCTATGATCGTGTGTTCGAATCCAAGATACTTTCCGATTATGATCCTTGGTCTGTTAACACTACACTTATGACCCCGACTTTCATTCGTGTTGAAAGCCATCACGACCTTCTTCACTACAGGCTTTCTTCAACATTAGGGGATAAGGCGCCGCACTTCTTTCTGGCAGGCCAGAAACCTATGATTGTGGGTTCGAATCCCGATTCGCCCCGATTATGTTTCTAGGTTTGTCAGCACCATACCCGTGCTCGTCGGATTCACAAAGTTGGCTAACGCCGAAAACCTGCATCACTTCGGGCTATCCTCCCACTTTAAGCTGACACGCCGTGATATAACTGGAATACTGTTAAAAGCGACGTAAAACCCAACTCACTCACTCATTCATCCCACATTACTGAAATCCGTCCAAAGTGTCTTCGACCCAAACACACCCACTAACAGCTACTGATTTCTATATGTTTTAACTCAGCGTCTGCGAGGTCCATGTCTATTAACCTTTCTTGTCACACATCGATTGGCTAGATGGACAGAAGCTATGAAGCTAGATGATAATTACAGGTTATAATAGAGCGACAATGTTGTGGCAAAGCACCAATAGGGTGCATCCGGCAAGGACACGGGGCATTGTCGGCCATTAGGATGATTGATCAGACGCGATATTTTCACAGCGGAGATTAAACGATTTTCTACAAATTAGAAAGAATCCAGGTCGCCGGCGGCATTTTATAGAAGCATCACCTTCATAGTTTTTGGTCCTTAGTCATGGCTGGTGACAGTGTTACTGAATTGATCAGGAAAAGTACGGTACGATTCTGTGTATAAGACGGACTTGTTGTTAAAAGGACTACACCCGTATACTAAAAAAAGAAGAAGTACTCACGGAGATGAAAAAAACTGTTTTTTCGATCTCAGATTTTAAATAAATGCACTTAATATACAAAATATATAAATATACAAACAACTCAATTAGTACTAATTGGGCCTTGGCACAAATACAGCGTATCAAAGGTTTTTATGTCTGTTTACACGTAAAAGTGTGTAAAAATATGAACAAAACAGACTATTGTGAAACTGAGCATAACCAGGTGTTAGTAGATCAAGGTGAATGTCCATGACCTATGACACCTTGACGACAGGTGAAAACAGGTGCTTGAAACCCACGTGCATGTGATTTGTCAATGGTTAGAGATGTGAGTGGCATTGTGGGATAGTGAATCATCGTCAAAATATCAGAACGTAAAAGTAACATATTCCCTTCTCAAACACCAACTTACATGGCATTATTATTACATAAACATATATAGCTGTTATTTTTATTGTTGTTTTGATATCTTTTTTCCAGGCTAATTTGCATAATGCCTACAGCCTGTTTCTGCCATGTCAATTTGGATTTAGTTTTATTTTTGAATGTTGAAAGTGCCTACAAATTACCTCCTGTAAAGTACATTTTGTATTGAGCACTGAGATAAAACTAGCAAATCCAGACTAGTACTTTTCCAGTTGTTTTGTTATTTCGTATTTAAATCTTCGTAATGCTTTGTGTCGATTATTAAATCCAGCAAAACAGTTTTTTCATATCCATAAGTACTTTTTTAGAAAACGATAAAACACAAAAATACGCCCGTTGTCTCGAATACAGATGTGTCGAATCTCTGGTTGTATCGAATACTATATTTATCACTATTTTAACCCGGATGTGTCGAACCGAATGTTTACTCAATTAATAGCCAAAAGAGTTCAAATAAGTTAAAACGTACCCTGTTAAGTCGACCTCAGTTAGAATGAGTATCTAGTATAACAGATCAGGGCGAGAAACACCAAAAACAGTATGTACGCGACTGTAATCACTTTGTTTGATAGCATTGTTAATTGGGAAACAACAATGTTTCAAAGACATTTTTATTTCAGGATATGTTCGTAAATAAACAACAATATCAAAAGGTTATTTTCAGGTGTGGAGCCATTATAAATATATAAATTATCTCCTACTTTCGAAAGTACCTGGGGCACGGGTCGGCCCAGTCGTCTCAGGCGCCGCGATTCCCTGTGCAGAGTTGCGTCCCTTTGGGCAGGTCAGAAACCTATGATTGTGGGTTCGAATCCCGGTTCGCCCCGATTATGTTTCTTTGTTTGTCAGCAACATACCCGTGCTCGTGGGTTTCACGAAAGTGGTAAACGTCTGAGACCTGCATCACTTCGGGCTTTCCTCCCGCATTAAGCTGACACGCCGCGATATAACTGGAATACTGTTAAAAACGGCGTTAAACCCAACTCACTCAGTCGAAAGTACTGCAGCTATTTGCGAACCGTTATTAATAGTGTATATTCATGGCGTATTCATGTTAAACTGTACATGTTGTCTCATGGCTAGCACTATTAAATTGGCCTCAGTCCGGACAAGTACAAGCAGCCACACCCACACACGCACATGCACGTCGGTATGTAAGTGTTATAATTTTGGACGCGACGTTAAACCCAATTTCACCTCACGTCACTTGACTGATGGGACATCGCAACTGATGTTTGTTTGTTTGTTTGTTTGTTGTCTAACGCTGCAGTCAGCAATAGTCCAGCTATATGACGGCGGTCTGTAAATAATCGAGTCTGTACCAGACAATCCAGTGATTGACATCAGCATCGATCCATGCACTTGGGATACGATGACATACATCAACCAAGTCAGCGAGCCTGACCACCCGATCCCGTTAGTCGCCTCTAACGACAAGCATAGTCGCCTTTTACGACAAGCGTCTCACCAATGGAAACAAACCACGCCAACAACAACAGCTGATAATTATATGATGATGCCAGGCGTGCCCATATCATAATAACCATTATCAAACTCCATGAAAATACGATTTTTGTGTGATAAATAGTCCACCAGAAACTAGGTGACGAGTTCAATAACTTTATATGGGTTTTAGTGTCAGATCGATAATATGGCGAAAGGCAATAACGATTTCACTTTGTGTACTGATTTATGAGTTTGTACGGCGATTATGGGACATTTTATAACCTTTCAGACACTGCCAGTGGAATACATAGTAATGAAAAGCCGCTCACATAAACACAACACCTTTGTCAGAAACGTTTGGCGAGACATCGTTTGTAGGTCATAATGGAAGCTTTTGATTAAATAACTTTATCACTTGTATAGGTAGAGTCTTAACCAATGGTTTCCTATTCCTCCAGTTCAATTATTTGTTCAATTATTGTTCGGAATTCTTAATATTCAATACATTTATAAATTTATATTCTCAAATATTTGGTTTATTAAAGATACAAAGAGGTAGTGATAGAATAGATAACTCGAATGCATCCATATATATTTTCAAAATGAAAGCGACGAAAACCATTACCATAATCACACGAGATCTCTTCCCAAAGCAGAGACCATTTTTCGATTCCGACTGTGTCATAAACATGTGTCTATGAATCACTATCAAATATATAACACCAAAGGCGATACATGCCTTTTAGAACCGTGCAGTGACAACTGACTCTTGTTATTAAACAACACCTTTGTCTGTCGGGCATTCATGACGTCACAAAATCCTCAACGTGACGTCACAGATTGTTAACGACCAAAGCACTTACAATATGAATTGAGCCTAATGGTGAAAATGACCCTAGATGGCTATATATCTATTCTAAGTGCAACGTTGCCGCGTCGCAATGATGAATTGTATTGATATCAGCGTCCACGTGTAAAAATAGCATATGCCCTTCTGTAAAGTAAAACCAAGGCTTCCCTTAAGTCCTTCCATGCAAAGGTTTTCTATAATAACACATCGTTGATAGAAGGCAGGTATTCCTAATTCAATGTAATCCTTATGACCGATCCATATTCTGACGAATGACATCATTTATAGATATAAGCTCCATGATCTATTTCAATCCCTTCGTCCCCGCCCTATATATTATTACCTAAACTGCGAGGCATACGAAAGTAGACACCGATGTTTGTCAATACTGAATCTAAGCTGACGGACAAAAGAAAGTAGACACCGATGTTTGATGGTGGCTTAAAATGACACAAACAAAAAGTGGTTATTTGATGCTGCTGCGTTTGATACGGTTGTCATAGTTGCATGTTCACCTTAAGTTGGCTGTGTTTTTGGCGGCTGTTTTCAGCCTAGTAACGTTTCGATTTGTTTGTTTGTTTGTTTAACGCCGCGCACAGCAATATTCCAGATATATGACAGAGGTATGTAACTGACAATTCAGTGATTGACATCATGAGCATCGGGAAAAGTAACGTGTTGATAACGTTTGTAATTATTTGGTCAAATCCAATTTTCAAATGAACACTTTTTTTTGCACGGGAGTGTAGTTGAATGATAACGTGACTATAATGCCAGCAGGCGCTTTAACCAGGTTGACAGGTGCGCGAAGTATGATACATGTTGTGTAAACCTGAGCTAAATAAAGATGAACGGTTTGTTCAGCGTCTGTAGCCATTTGATTCCAGCTAAAAATATACTGATGGAAGGGTGATCATCATCCATAGTAAGTATATATTTTGTGGTCATGAATAATTTTACATGAGGATTTGTTTGTTACTTAACGTCGCAATATTCCAGGTATTTGACGGCGGTCTGTAAAGAATCGAGTCTGGGCCAGACAAATCCAGTGAGTCAGTGAGTGAGTGCCGCTTTTAGCAATATTCCAGCAATATTACGGCTTCAAATATTTCATACAGACCGTTTCATACATAAACAAAAAAGAGAGGACAGGTGAGCGTTGACATTGTTGAAAAATGAGTTGACTGAGGCGAAAATGAAAAAAAAGAACTGTTTCTGTGTCGAGTAGGGTGTGGACATGCGCGCTGCTTCGCGGATAATACAATTTTCGTTGTGACAAAAATGTTTCTTTCTCAAAAACTGAATATGAACTTTCAGTTCCACGGCATCGTAATCGTATCTACGTACTCATAACATAAAGAAAAAGACCAGGTCGGATTTTTTACATATAAACCTAAGATTTAAAAAAAAGGATCCTCATTCTTTTTTGAGATTGATAAACACAAAACAATCCTACTACACACGCGCCTTACATTAGACGAGATCTCCGGAGGCCAAATGTGAAGGTCATATTGCCACCGGAAGTCTTCTGCTGGGAGATGAATGCGCCATTGTGCTGTGAGACAATGGACGTGCACAATTATCTGG
The DNA here is from genome assembly GCF_022045235.1 of Haliotis cracherodii. Classification (NCBI taxonomy): domain Eukaryota; kingdom Metazoa; phylum Mollusca; class Gastropoda; order Lepetellida; family Haliotidae; genus Haliotis; species Haliotis cracherodii. The sequence continues at coordinate 1,177,750 of NW_027266296.1, read as the reverse complement.
GTACTTTCAGACACCCTGGGGGATACTCTTAAATTTTCCTGTTCTATTTCACAAATAGGAATATGTTCGTGGAGGCGAATCTGTCTGGGTCTTTGAGTCTCAGTCAAGAGCAATGTCAACACATCGCCCAACGACAGTTAACAATTCCCAAATGTCAATGTTTGGGACATCGGGAAAACATATTGGTGTAAGTCCGGACTAATGCCGATTTTTTAGTGCCAGCTAACTGAGATACTATGCCGCAGTTTAACATGAATAACCCACTCAGACACAGTATACTGACTCCATCCTTGTTTTATCTCCTAAATGCCGAGAGCCAGGAAGTGTAACAACAAGTACCATCTTTTAACATCTTTTGGTATGACGCGGCGAAGGATCCAACCCCCAACCTTCGCTCTCCGGGCGGACGCTCTACCACAAGACCACGGAGGCGGTCCTAATACCATGGCGTATTGATATTTAGACATATTTTTTAAGCAAAGCAATTGAAATAAACATGAAATGAACTAGGAATACCTATAAGCGCTATATTGCTGTCACAGGTTGTACGTTAACCAGCCAACGCATACATGCAACTTGTCAATATGAATATCAATTCGAATATTACAATCGTCACAACTCTGACATATACGTTTTATTTTATAAAAGTTCTCAACCAACCATTTCCTTGATCACGTACCCGATAGGCAATCTTATTCAATAGCGTCTGCCGCCCCATTACAAGTTTCAGACGAATTCGGAAATCGACAAGCTCTTAATGCAGTCAGTCAATGCGCGGACGTCGGAGAAGACACCTAAACGTGACGTCGACAAGCCCTGGCTCTTCTTTCGCTGGTGAGATTGTTTCTCGCCTGAAAGGAATGTGCTCTACAGTTCAAGAGGAACTAGACATTGTACTGAGGCAATTAATGTCATACAAGTGTAGTAAATCAGAGTTGAGTTTAGATGAGGGAAGTTCACTAACGGTTCTCTCGGTGGACTAAGTGTAGGGTTCGTGACCTTTATTAGCCAGACGCGTTGAATACATCTCGTGGTCGGATATCTGTGTGTTTGTGTGTAATCAACAACATGTCGTTTTGGACGGTTTTTGAAGCCTCTTTGTTAAAGTGTCAGCTGTTCACGTTGAAGGGTTGGTTCTATTCCAAACATATGTACCTTATACCCATCCTTGGTGCTCGCCACAACGCCCCAATATTATTGGATAAGTGCTAAAAATGGCGAAAAATAACTCCTCACCCAATGTGGTTTGGAGTGAGTGAGTGAATATGGTTTTACGCTGCTTTTAGCAATAGTCCTGCAATATCACGGCGGGGGACACCAGAGATGGGCTTCACACATTGTACCCATGTCGGGAATCGAACCCGGGTCTTCGGCGTGACGAGCGAACGCTTTAACCACTAGGCTACCCGACCGCCCCTCAATGTGGTTTGGAAATATTTGCATGGGACATTGGTATGTAATCAAAATTCCAAATATAGTGGTCACAGTTGGTTCACAAAATGAATTTGTAATGGACTGACCACTAGTAACAGTGTTTAAAACGGCATGTATGGGTAGTGATTCGTAGCGTTGCGTTGTGTTGCGTGGAGAGTGAGTGTTGTTTTACGCCGCAACTGTCGCAGTACATAACAGCGTGTTATTAACCGCATTTCACCTCAACTCTCCTCACTTTGTTGGGGTTTTCAAAATGGATGGCAAGCAGGACGACGTATCCTGAGTAAGTGAGTGAGTGAGTGAGTTTGGTTTTACGCCGCTTTTAGCAATATTCCAGCAATATCAAGGCGGGGGACACCAGAGATGGGTTTCACACATTGTACCCATGTCGGGAATCGAACCCGGGTCTTCGGCGTGACGAGCGAACGCTTTAACCAGTAGGCCACCCGACCGCCCCGACTTAACCTGAAATCTGCACGGAGAGCCTGGTACATTTACTATGGCCTTGCATGAAATCCATAACAATATTGTTCGTATTAAGCACTTAAGAGTAAACATTAATTTATGATCTTTTATATGCAAGAAACAAACAAGATTTTTCTTTCAACTTTGTAATATAATCCATATTGTTTCAGTGCTCAAAACAATACCGTGTCATTAACGTCAGCCACCGAGCTTTACTGTTATACGGTCAATTTCACCACAAACACCATAAAATGAAATGCACATTAATCAATTCCACATACACCACTGTTGATCATTAATCCAGTCCTGTTTGGCAAGTCGCTAATGGTTGTGTGTGTAATCGATGTGATAATAGGTGGATATATTGCAAACCGAAGCCCTAACGAGACAGCAAATACATATCTGCTTGTAAAACAACACTCCCACACGGCAGCAGTGTCATCAGCCATCTGCGTTACATATTACCAGCGTGCGTACTGTAAATCGGTTAATAAATCTCGGGCTCACTATACCGCGATAAATCTTAGATGAGGAGACACGAACCTCTTTATAAGACGTAGCATGGGGTTTGACAAACTGAGTTTAATGACGTGTGATTGTTACACTTATCGACCCATCTCTCTCTCTCTCTCTCTCTCTCTCTCTCTCTCTCTCTCTCTCTCTCTCTCTCTCTCTCTCTCTCTCTCTCTCTCTCTCTCTCTCTCTCTCTCTCTCTCTCTCTTTGGCACTATAAATCGGCATCAGCCCGGACTAGTACAAGCAGTCACACACACATGGGCATGCACGTCACTATATAAGTGCAATAATCTTGAACGCGACGTTAAACCCCCATTTCACCTCACCTATAATATATACACATACGCACATATCAGAAATACAAATTGAATTATACGAGTTTTTCGCAAGCATAATACGTATTTAATTAATCCTTATATTTGATATTTACGACATCGAAGCACACGAGGGAGATAATCTCTTTATGACATTAAGTCATTCTTCAAATAATCAAAATTGGAAAACTCTACAGTAATCGCGTAGGAATATAAAGCCCCATGTACGATATTAGTGCCACGTTATGGCGGTAGTAGGAAAAATGTTAAATTATGTTATGTCAACTGATATGAATCGATAAATGTTTCAGTTATCGCCTTCTCTGGAAATATATAACGTCAACGACAGAATAATCCGTCTAGATTATCGGCTGAAACAGATTGCACGGGGCGTAAAGCAATTAAACAACCATTTCACGTGTTAAGATGTCTACATGTTTCTCATAACATACACAAGCACAGTTTGGACAGTTTCTGTAGGTTATAATTGATGTATAAATTATGTTGCCATTTATTAACAATTCCGGGGGCACGGGTGGCCCAGTCGTCTAAGGCGCCGCGATTCGCTGTGCAGAGTTGCGTCCCTTGGGCACGCCAGAAACCTATGATTGTGGGTTCGAATCCCGGTTCGCCCCGATTATGTTTCTAGGTTTGTCAGCACCATACACGTGCTCGTGGGTTTCACCGAAGTGGTAAACGTCGGAGACCTGCATCATTCGGGCTTTCCTCCCACATTTAGCTGACACGCCACGATATAACTGGAATACTGTTGAAAGCGGCGTTAAACCAAACTCACTCACACTGGGTATTAACAATCCCCCCAATTAAAACACCAACATTTTCTATAAAGTGATAATTTTATTTGAGCAGAGCCTAACAATATTGTTAATGGCAGCAGACATGTTATAGCCTCGGGCATTCAGAAGGTATTACATAATTCAATTATAATGACAGTTTGATTGATTAGGAAATACACTACTTTTGACAGATGTTGTCCCCATACAAACTATTTCTACAGCACAACAAACATGGTGGAAAAACCCGTCGAACACACACTAATCATACTGATTATATCGTGCCGAGTGAGACTTAAAGTGGCTACCGAACGCTCATTCCACGCGGTGACTAATCCCAAAATGAGGGCTGAATTATCGTGCTATTTCGTAGCGTCATTGTCTTTTTTTCTACACATATGTCGTTAGTGGTAGTTATAACATGTGTTGAACGAAAATTCCAGTTTGACCTCTTTAGGTCACGTGTTAATGAAGGCCTTCCAGTCTTTCGCTTTTGCTTGATAGCTTCCTCAACTGAGTTATCTGTCAAGACTTGGGTATGAGTGTATTAGCTTAACACAATTGGGAAAACATATACTTGGGGTTCAAACCCAGAGTTTGTGCGGGATAAAACCAAACATAAAGACGCATCACACTTTCATACTGAATAATATAGCGAAACCTGAATAAATTTAATTTACATAATTTAAATTAAATTTAGTGCAATGTACATGTGTCAGCTGTCTTCACGTAGCCTTGGAACGGAACACGTGTTGACGTTAATTTTTAATATGTTCCAGGTGAAAAACCCAGCAGATCTTTACAAAATGATACATAGAAGAACCGCTAATTATGCGTAACTGACAGAAATTAGATGTCATACAAATAAGAAATAAAGTGGTCGTTGTTTATCAATAGATAAAAAGATCAATGAGATATCAACATATTGTTCACCCTTCTTAAGGATGTCAAGACAATGTACAAGCTTCAACATATTTACCCGTATTTAAATAATGATGACTCCCTGAATACAATCCGACCTCGGCAATGTCGGACAAGTCCATTTAATGTCCATTTAATTGTTTTACGATTCTTTATTTTTAAAATCTAGGTAAACTACTTTAAAATAAGGTAAGTGATGGAAATAAGTGAAAAAGTAATCTTTGTCTGTTGGAGGTATGGTCGGTAAAATGAGCGAAAGAGCGACTGAATACAGTTTTACGCCGCTCTTATCACGTTGGGGGACACCAGAAATGGACTTCACATATTGTACCCATGTAGGGAATCGAACCCAGGCCTTCGACGTTGTGAAGAAAGTAGCATACCGCCTAGCGTGAATGCCAGACATCATTTGAATTTATATATTTATGACTAATTGCTTGAACAGCCCCGGCCGGAGTGTCTTTGACGTCTTCACGGCAATTTTGATATTTCATGTGGGCGGATCAGTACAACCTAATCATGTTGTTGTACAACCTAACACCGGAGGCCCGCGGGGAATCACATCACCCAACAACACAACTATGCAACTCCACGTAATTACTCGCTGAATATTTCTTTGGTCAAAAAATGAGAAACGTGCCTTGACTTTGTTAGGAGAAGGATGCTCTTTCAACACACGGGTTGACAAGATAGGCTTTGTTACAGAAAAATACATCCTTGTGGGTCATAATGTACGTGTTATGTCAACGCCAGCACACTTGCACTGTCTGTGGTATAATGAATAAGAAAGGACGGAGTACGTCAGTAGCATTATCAGCAACATAAGTGGTTAAGTAGCAGCAGCAGCAGTAGTAGTAGTAGTAGTAGTAGTAACAGCAGCAACTGTCGCAATAGCACTACAGTATAACTAACAGCACTATCAATAGTAGCAGCAATATCAATAGTAGCAGCAGTAGTAGAAGTAGTAGTAATATCAGCAACTGTCGCAATAGCACTACAGTATAAGTAACAGCAGTATCAATAGTAGCAGCAGTATCAATAGTAGCAGCAGCAGCAGTAGTAGTAGTAGTAGTAGTAGTAGTAGCAGTAGTAGTAGCAGTAGTAGCAGCATTAGTAGAAGTAGTAGTAATATCAGCAACTGTTGCAATAGCACTACAATATAAATAACAGCATTATCAATAGTAGCAGCAGTATCAATAGTAGCAGCAGTAGTAACAGTAGTAGTAGCAGTAGTAGTTGTTGTTGTGGTAGTAACTGTAGTAGTGGTATATGTTGCAATAGTAGTGGTAGCAGAAGTAGTAGCTGTAGTAGCATTATCGGTAGAAGCAGAAGTGGTAGTAGTAGTGGATTTGTTTGGTTTGGTTCGTTGTTTAAAGCCGCACTCAGAAATATTCCAGCTATATGACGGCGGTCTGTGCACCAGACAATCCAGTGATTAATATCATGAGCATCGATCCACGCAATTGGGATCGATGACAAGCATCAAGCAAGTAAGCGAGCATGACCACCTGATCCCGTTAGTCGCCTTTTACGACAAGCATAGTCACCTTTTATGGCAAGCATGGGTTGTTTAAGACCTATTCTAACCCGAGTAGTAGTAGTAGTAGTAGTAGTAGTAGTAGTAGTAGTAGTAGTAGTAGTAATAGTAGTAGTAGAAGTAGTAGTAGTAGTAGTAGTAGTAGTAGTAGTAGTAGTTCTTTATCACAATAAAATGTAAGTATTATATTCTGGAAAACCGAGTACGAACTGAAGTGAAAACCGAGCACCACGTGGTTGCCTATTGTGGGTCACAGTGTCTCAGGTGTTACCTACCAGATAATAGGATGTTACAGCGATTACAGTACATGATGTGACTCCACATTGATGTGTGTAATATGACGGTAATAAGCCTCTTGGTGATTACTGGGAATTAACTCCCGGCACATGACTTAACAAGGCACGCTGAGTTGACGGATTTGTGTAGTCATTGTTGCCAATCGTCTTACGTCGGGATTGTCTTCAACATATTAATAACAGCTATTGATTTAAGAACCATCGATAGAAACACGGTGTAATCGTTTCTCTGTCTTACGTTTGAATGACTGGACAATTGGGTAGCCGTGTGGGACAAGTGTTAGTCTCACTGAAGACCGGGTTCGATTCAAAAAGGCTTGGCGTAACGCACTGATATCCCTTACCACACAGTGTTATATACAAGTATGTAGTTATACAGTATTAATTGTGACGTTGATAAAAATTATAACCCCTTGTTTGATCAGTACGTAACAATATTTGAAATTGTAGAACATGTTGTTTGTTTGTTGTTTAACGCCGCACACAGCAATATTCCAGCTTCAGGACGGCGGTCTGTAAATAATCGGTTCTGGACCAGTCAATCCAGTGATTGGCATCATCAGCATCCATCTTCCCAATTAGTATACGATGACATGCATGAACCAAGTCAACGAGCCTGACCACCCGATCCCGTTAGTCGCCGCTTACGACAAGCATGGGTTGCTGAAAATCAATTCTAACCCTGATTTTCACGGGGTGATCAATCTATAAAGACATATAGTAACATCATATCAATATTATTAACATATATTAAAAATACAGATGACTTTTGCATGTGAGTAATATTATATGTCGGCATCTACACTTACCTGTTACGGCTTTGTAGCTGATCACCTGAAAACACATGTGTCCTGTCGTTTAACAAGCAAGAAGGAAAAGCGGACCAGGTTGCACTTGCTCACCTGCATGACGTACCTGTAATTTACTGATATGACGGACATACCTGGGCGTTACGTGACTCCTTTTTTGGCCACGTGCAATCTTATGTCAGAAGCAGTTCATTCCTGGTGACAAGATCCTGTCTTGAGATCACCGTGTCCCGTCAGTGTCGTGTTTATTTTAGCTCGCTGCAAGAAAAGAAATGAACATCAATGTCACCGCGCCCGTAAGATATGAGAGAACACGGTGTAGACAGGTGTGATTAATTTCACTTTTCTCTCTTGTCTTGGTATCTGTTTCTGTGTAGCCGTACGACTGCTGTTAATGTGTTTGTGCAGGCACTCGTAATGATTGGATTGTTGAGCACAGGCTTACTTCATGACAATGTTGCAATGCCCGTGAGTGAGTGAGTGAGTGAGTGAGTGAGAGGGTTTTTTTTAATAGATTTTTTAATAGATTTTTTTATTGTTTAAAAGTAGTATTCCAGCTATGTGACTGCGGTCTGTAAATAATCGGTTCTGGACCAGACAATCCAGTGATTGACATCATGAGCATCCATCTACGCAATTGGGATACGATGACATGCATCAATCAAGTCAGCAAGCCTGACCACCCAATCCCGTTAGTCGCCTCTTACGACAAGCATGGGCTGCTGAAGAATCTTTTACGTAAGTGAGTGGTTTTACGCCGCTTTTAGCAGAATTACAACAATATCGGGGGATACCAGAAATTATTGTTTCATCGGATGATTTCCTTTATAATGTGACATATTGCATGTAAACTGAATAGCTAACTATATATCCTGTCTCCGAATTGCATACATTTTCCTTTTTGTTTGTGTGATATTTGACGCCGCACTCAGCACTATTCCAGCTGTATGATAGCGGCCTGTATATAATCAGGTCTGGATCAGAAAATCTATAGATCGATATCCTCGATGATGCAATCAACCAAGTTACTGAGCCTGACCACCCGATTCCATTAGTCTTACGACACGCATGGGTTGCTGAAGACCTCATCTACCCCGGGTCTTCACCATGAGTCAGTGCGTCAGTACTGTCGGTGTGTATGTGGGAGCAAAGCCTGAAGTAATCCAGATCTACCACTGTGGTGAAACCCACAAAGCACGGGTATGGTGCTGGTAAACCTAGTAACACAATCGGGGAGAACCTGGACTCGAACCCACGATCATAGATTTTCTGCACAGCGCCTTGGACAGCGCCTTGGATTAAAATCTATCCAAACCCTTCGGGCAATTTTACGCATAGAGTTATCGTTATAACATATAGACTAGACTTGCTTAGTGACAATTTTTGATAAAAAAATAAAACTTAAACTGATTTTGTTCCCATATAAAACGGCATCCTAAAATGTTGGGTCGGTGTCTCTTGAATATCTCATTAAAAATATACAGTAACCTGTCTGAATCTATTAACACAGACTTGAAGCAAGGCTACGTGTAAACCTGCAACAACCTTAATCTCGCCGGGCTTCGTTTCAGACGTATTTCTTTATTCGAGAAAATAATTAACTTGACTGGATCTCACCCGGATTAATAGATGATGATGAAGATGATGATGATGATGATGATGATGATGACGACGACGATGATGATGATGATGATGATGATGATTATTATTATTTATTTATTTATTTATTTATTTATTTATTTATTTATTTATTATTATTTATCATTATTATTATTATTATTATTATTATTATCACAACAACAACAACAACAACAGGGCTACACATCACAGTCTGGCGAGCGCGTAGGCCGAGGATGGTTGTCACATTGTCTCTCTTATGCTACCATAAGTCTGTCACTATGTTGGTTATGTAAAAAAATTCCTTCTTCGGGACAGGTCATTAATTATATGGGAGGGGGGTATCAGGGGAGGGTCTCCAAATATATATGACCGTCTCTAAGGGAGTGTCATAAAAATAATTCACATGTTTGGGGACGGTCATGTTAACATGTACAAGGACATAGGGATACAAACTATGACAAGCATTAGGGGAGGGTCATAATTTTCCGTACATTAGTGTACTACTATTAGTGTCAAAAACCTCTGACCTACCATCCCTGTAGTAAATGGCCATTCCCTAACGCTGTCCAAATCGTTTCAATCAGAATATACATGTAATTACAATTTACATGGCGTGTCATATTTTAATAATAATATATAAAATAATGAAATAAAATAATATGAAATTAAAATGAGTGATTAAAATGTTTAATCATTTGGGAATTAAAATAAACGTAGAACTAAATATTAATTCGATGTGGCCTTTTCCAGACCTCCTCGCTATATTTATACTTCAATTCCGATTTTACTCTGCGATCAGATGTCAATACATTGTTGCTATATTCAACTAATATCAATGGATGGCGAGACGCACATTTGTACCTTCAATAGCTATTTGGGTATTAATCATCTTCAGTAGTATAGATTATCGCTGCCTTATACCACCGAAAATAAACCTCGAAGCGACGTCAATATATTCCCTCTCCATGACTGTCATTTTGTGACGTCATAGAGCGTCGCGTGACTCGTGCATATGTCAGAGGGCATTATGTCACGTACAAGTCAGTGTCAGAGTCGGGGAATGTGTCTGGCACAGATACGTCTGCTCAATTCAGTATATACTCTGTCATCTATTGCCGCAGGAAATTGGCTTCAGACAATAGAGCAGCCTCACACAGAAGTTCTTGGTAACAGTGTCTTGTGATTTGGTACGTTATACTTGCAGTATGAGGCACAGCGAGTGAATATGGTTTTACGCCTCCTTTAGCAATATTTCAGCAATATCACGGTGTGGGACAGCAGGAATGGGAATTACACATTGTGGTGAATCGAACCCGGGTCGTTGACGTGACAAGTATCACTAATTAAATATATCACTTAATACTTAAGAGAGAAGAGGAGAGAGAGGGGTGGCGGAGGAGAGGGAGATGAGAGAGAGAGAGAGAGAGAGAGATGGAGATAGAGAGAGAGGAGAGAGAATTGGGAGATAGGGGGAGAGATGGGGAGAGACGGAAGTTAGAGAGAAGAGAGGAAAAAGAGAGGGAGGAGGGAGAAAGAGTGGGGAAGAAAGAGAAATAGAGAGATGAGAGTGAGGGAAGAGAGAGATAGAGAGAAGGGAGAGCGAGATGGAGAGAGGAAGAGAGACGGGAGAGCGAGATAGAGATATTTGAGAGAGGAGGGTGATGGAGAGAGGGGAGCGAGAGGGCGATTGAGAGAGGGGGGTAGAGAGAGGGTGAGAGAGAGGGGATAGAGAGAAAGATATCCACGTGCCAGCCGAGACCGTACCTTGATGCGCGGAGTGAGTGAGTGAGTTGGGTTTAACGCCGCTTTTAACAGTATTCAAGTTATATCGCGGCGTGTCAGCTTAATGTGGGAGGAAAGCCCGAAGTGATGCAGGTCTCCGACGTTTACCACTTCGGTGAAACCCACGAGCACGGGTATGGTGCTGACAAACCTAGAAACATAATCGGAGCGAACCGGGATTCGAACCCACAATCATAGGTTTCTGGCGTGCCCAAGGGACGCAACTCTGCACAGCGAATCGCGGCGCCTTTAGACGACTGGGCCACCCGTGCCCCCCTTGATGCGCGGAACCAACGCAAACCACAGTGATGCACCGCCACCCGACATTTAGTACCGGTGTGCGATAGTATAACATTCAGCTGATCCTTTCAGGAAACACAGCTTATCAAACATTTACCAGTCTATAAATCATTTCGTCCTCATTCCTTTAGAAACCAAACTAATCGGTTGAACTGTCATTGTACAAGCAGTATGCGTCTATATGTGTACCTATGAATGCATTTGTTATTTCGGGTGGTCATTTCTTTAAAAGGTCAGCCATAACGATTACAATAGTGTCGGGTCAATACAATATTTCCATCAATACATATTTCATTGATTTGACAGTTTTATGCAGTTCCTCACAAACTTAAGGTTAAATCCAGTTTTCTCTCACCCTCGAATAATTACAAAGGTATCAAAGGTATCTAGCAGCGACTTATTAATACTTAGCGGAATGTGTCTTACCTTGCTCAATATAATGTCCCGGGAAATGTTCTTGCATCAATAATGAAGTGCAGTATAACACGCTTATCACCCACAAAGGACATGTGGAATCCCGTCGGCAGAAAGGTTAATGTCACCATAAATCAAAATTCATGTCCTTGGTCATCTACAGTGCTGCCAACAGCATTAACCCACGACCTAATGGCCCGTCCGAACAATGAAGAAATTAGTATCTCCTCAAATCGCATGTCAACATGTTGCATTCGACGTAGAGCCGGTCTGGCGTTCATCATTCAAGCAGAGAATAGACCTAAGTAAACGAAGCCCCGGGGAGAGCACAAATAGAATCCGATGCAAGAATTCTTACAGATGTTCTGTGAGTGGTGCCGTTGCGATCAGATTGCCAAAGATAAAGGACTGCCTCCGACTGGATCTATTGCAATGTTGACATTGTGTAAACGATATCTGTGCCTAAACTTTAACATTATAACACATCTGGTTGGGCGTGTTTGAAGGAGGTTCTTCTCGGTGTTGCGAAAGCCACGGAGACAAGGAGCCTTGGAGCCGAGACAACCTTTACAGCCCCCGTGAATTGTATATAGAACCATATACATATATTGTACGTTGGTTGATTGTAAAGGGAGCTACGTTGGAGTGATTTGGCTATCCTAGCAAATTTGATCAAGACGTTTATTGTGATTGATTATTTTCGAGTTGCAAGTTGCCATTTGAGAGTCGTAATTACAAATTTTGATTCATTGTTCAGTTTCATGCGACTTTATATGAATTATATATATGCTCCCTGAAAAGGAAAAGATTGTATCTAGATACATGAACTGGACAAGAAGGGCCTTTATCAAATATCCTTTTTGAAATAAAATATGCCATTGGACATAATTTTTTTTATATACATTTTTTGCGTGTTTTTTTTTATTTTATTTTTTTTTATGAACATTTTTTTTTTTTTGCAGACAATGTATGTTGCATTGGGATATGATGACATGCATCAACCAAGTCAGCGAGTCTGACCACCCGATCCCGTTAGTCGCCTCTTACGACAAGCGTGGGTTACTGCAGATCAATCTAACCCGGATCTTCAAGGATCCATCCTTTGTATAATATATAACAAGACAATATAACACGGAAAATAAATATTTCATTTTAGAGACTAAATATAAGTCTACATTTTTTTTCCAAAACCCACTTCAAATATGTTGACTCCGTGGTCCCAATGCTGAGTGTCTGTCCAAAGGCAAATCAGTTTGCCTTGCCAGCAAAGGAATGTTAAACCAACTTTGACAATCAACACTTTTGTCGGTGCAGCTTTTGCCTTCGAGACGTGCCGTCAAAAAGAATTTAACCGAATTTAAAAAGAAGCTCAGCTGGGAAAACTTAATTTTTTCTTCCCTTGCTCTGAATAAGAAACTATTTCTGCTTTAATTAATTCTGTGAGGACGTTGGAATTTTACGCACTTTGAGCAATACTTCAGTTATAACACGGTATGTTGGCTTAAGGTGGGGTAGAAGCTGAAGGGGATGCAGGTCAAATAAAATAAAGAATCCCAACAGCATTGGTATTTTTGGCAAACCAAGGACCGTATTCAGGCCCAATCTAAGAAAGTACTGAGGCTGGCTATGATGGTCTACGATGCTGGAGTTCGTTCCTAACTAGTCTTGTACCTTCTTTGAGAGGCATTTAGAAGTTGGAGTACTAAGTAAGGATAACGGATGAACAACTTCTTTATTACAGCGACGTTTCCTTGTAGGTTCTAACACCGTTATCAAGCAAGTGATGTACAGAGTTTGGTTGACAAGTATATATACAGGATAGGAGGCAGTGTTTATACAGTTGAGGAGGTTTAAGATACAGTTACACTGGAGTAGAGAAGACCGTTATGTACACAGAAGGGTAAAACATATTGGCCGATGAAGCCTGTAATATAAACAACAAAAGGATTATGACTGATTGGGGTCTTTGATGAGTTGATGGTACGCCGTTGGTATGTAGTAGCCTTGGTTACGGTTGATTGATGGTTAGCGTCTTTTGATTATAAACTGTATAAACACTGGTACTTGTTGTTACCCTGCCTTTCGCTCGGCATTAAGGGGCTAAAACAAGGACTGGTCGGCTCGGAGCCAGTGCTGTGTCTGAGTGGGGTATTCATGTTAAACTGCGGTATCTCAGTGAGCTAGCACTATAAATCGGCATCAGTCCGGACCAGTACAAGCAGACAGACACACACACGTGCATGGGCGTGCAATAATCTTTGACGCGACGTTAAACCCCATTTCACCATCCACTCACTCTTTCACCTAGTAACTGTCACTCACCTCCCCACTCTGTCCTTCACTCCTGCCCTTGACCACTGGTCAATCAGACCCTAAATATACCCACGGGCCGCCGTGATGTAGCGGGAATGTTGCTGATCGTGCCGTAAAACAACACTCACTCACTCCGATTGGTTGTCGTAAGAGGCGACTAACGGGATCGGGTGGTCAGGCTCGCTGACTTGGTTGATACATGCCATCGGTCCCAATTGCGTGGATCGATGCTCATGATATTAATCACTGGATTGTCTGGTCCAGACTCGATTATTTACAGACCGCCGTCATATAGCTGGAATATTGCTGAGTGCGGTGTTAAACAACAAACCAACCAACTAACCAACCAACCAACCATTCCGATTTAAACATGCTAGAAGTATCGTGGCCAGATTGAAAATCACTTTTTTATTACAAGCATTGTTTATCACCCTGACGAGCATCATTCCATCGAAACAGACAATCGGCAATGGTCTCCTTCAATCCCAGACCCATCCCACCAGTAATCTCTAATGCGTGTTGCGAAAGCCAATGATACTTCAATCTTAATGGGATCATGCGATCTATAGCACGTAAATGTACCTACCACCTAAGTAGCCCTTAGTAGACACTACTTCATCACGGGGCTGTTAGCTGTCCCCTTCTATTGCCGAGCGCTTCTCGGTGTGTAAACACTTCCAAAAAACGCTAATCAATTCTTGTAAAAAGCAAAAACTCCATAACATGTGTGTGTGACCATGAGGTAGACGGATGAGGCGTCCTTGGAAAGCATTTCTCATCTGTTTGCCTCACAATGTATCTCGCGAGGCTGCTTCTAACATAAAAAACAAATACAAGTCTCAAGGCGCTGAACAATTATTGTCGCAATTGTTATTGATATTATAGAAAGGATGGATCCTTGAATATCCGGGTTAGAATTTATCTCAAGCAACCCATGCTTGCCGTAAAAAGCGACTATGTTTGTCGTAAGAGACGACTAACAGGATCGGGTGGTCAGGCTCGCTTACCCGGTTGGTGCATGTCATCGTATCCCAGTTGCGTAGATGGATGCTCATGATGTCAATCACTAGTTTTTCTGATCCAGACCCGATTATTTACAGACCGCCGTCATATAGCTGGAATATTGCTGAGTGCTTTTTTAACCAACAAACAAACAGGCAGCATAGGTGGGATTAACTTTCAAGGACAACACGATAACATTCACGTTTTCACACCCAGCCTTGCCACATCGCTATGATTTCATTAGGTCTTTGGCTTTTCCGACGTTCATCCCCTTGGTTCCACGTTATATTGCTACATATCTTTGTACATTAAACCCCACCTGTCTGTAAGTGAGTGAGTATGGTTTTACGCCGCTTTTAGCAATATTCCAGCAATGTCACGGCTGGGACACCCGAAATGGGTCTCCGGCGTGACGAGCGAACCGCTGGGCTACCCTACCACCTTCTATCTATTTATAAGTACACATCAGCCACTATTTTATCTCAACATATTCTATTCAGTATTCATCCGATGAAGAGGGGGAGGTGGGGTAGCCTAGTGGTTAAAGCGTTCGCTCGTCACGCCGAAGACCCGGGTTCGATTCCCCACATAGGGGCAATGTGTGAAGCCCATTGCTGGTGTCCCCAGCCCTGATATTGCTGGAATATTGCTAAAAGCGGCGTAAAACTATACTCACTTACTGTGATGAAGAGGAAGAGGAATACCTGAAACGTCGTTACATTTTGGCAAAGTGGTGAGTGGCGGATGTTACCCTTTTCGTGAACACCTGGTGTCATTATGCATTCATATACTTTTCATAGCTATTTTAATTTTTTCGCCTAATGAATCTGCTTATCTGGATAAGCGAGACTGGTTAGTCTCTGACGTTGACGTTTAATATTTCCAACAAAGAAGCTGTTATTTATAAAAGTTTCATGTGTTATCATTATCTTTACGTAATTCATTAAAAAAACCGGAACTGACGTATTGCAGAGAAACGGGATAACTGTAAAACAATTGGAACATGTTTTTCACGTGTTCGTTTACGTCATAGTTCTTTATTCGAGGTGAAACCAGAAACTTCAAAGTTTTAAATTCTCCACCAAGAGAGCGATCGATCTGAGACCGTTGTCTTCGCGTTTAATCCTCATGTTATACAACACCTCCAACACGCATTCAGCTCTTGAAAAAAGACTGCATTATGCGCTGTCCGACTGATCTCAGCGCTGTATGTATAATTAAGACACGCAATCAGCGGGATGGAGACAGGATTTTAACTTTAGCTCGACACAACTCCAGCTATTTTCGTTCTCTCGCTCACATCGTTACGGACCTCGGCCCTAGTTTGGAACCAAATCAGCTGATCTGCTACATTTAAGTATTTGTTTATATGACCCTATCGTTGTGTTATTATGAAACTTTTTTGTGAATGAATATTTTGATTCAAACGATGACGTATCGACCAATTAATACCCCTTCTCCTCCCCATAAATAAATAAAAGCAACGACAACAATAATGATTCAAACACGAACGCAAGGGACTCCTGTTGCTACAAGTGTTGAATGTCGTTCCAAGTTCAAAAAAAGTTTTTATGTGCAAGCATGGACCGATCAGCACACAGGTCAAAGCGTTAAATAACGGTTAAGTAACGGTAAACCGACAATGCTTGATGCCGCAACCTGTGTATAACACATATTGTGTCTGTAATGCCACCCTCTTATATATAGCCGTAGTGTTACAATTACCGTATTAAATGCGAAATTCATAAAAAAAAACCGCCGCCGATCACATCAGCGCGAAACTGACGCTTATAAGCGTATGAACGCCACGGTTCTAGACGTTGAGTATCTTGTTTCGAAATAACGTCAACGCTACTAGGTCACTGGCAAATACAAATAAACAAATACAGAATCATCGTTTTTCATGTAATGAAAAGTGTTATCTTTGCGATAAACCAATCCGATAAATCGGAATCACGATCCGATGAATGACGTCATCAGCTGAATTCTATAAGTGAGCTCCGTACACCGATGTATAACGTTCCACACACGTTTCGTCAGCGGCATTCCCACGTGGGGTGATAACGTCAACAAACATGACTGCAGATCATTTGACACTATTATAAATAAACAAGTGGTTTACTGAAGTATTGTATTCCTGCGCCTGCCAAAGACTCGCAAAATACTGACCCAAATCTGACTGATTTGAAATCTGACCCATGGGGATTGTAGGTTGGAATAGATGTCGGTCCTCAGTAATCTAGTCTTGTCTTAAGGGTGTCAGATTTGGTCAACTGTGACGACGCGGAGCATTGCTAAGTTTGTTTGTTTGTTGTTGTTTTTTGTTGCTTAACGCCGTAGAAAATTCCAGCTGTATGACGTCAGTCTGTAAATAATCGAGTCTTGGACAGACAACCCAGTGACTGACATCATGAGCATCGATCTACGCAATTGGGATACGATGACATGCATCAACCAAGTCAGCGAACCTGACCACCCGATCCAGTTAGTCGCCTTTTACGACGAGCATAGGTTCTGTATACACATTTATTCCTAATATATGATATACGAAAACCTACCCAGCTAATACTTTCAATTTAAGACCCTAAAATCTGTATTATTGACATAAACAGGAAAAGTCAATAGATGTTAGCGTGCGACCGTGATATAATAATCTCATCGTACGACTGTCATGAAGGGTCATCATCCGACGAACACAATATGTAAGCCAATTAATAAATCAATGAATCCAACTGAAAACCATTGAAGTCTTAGCAATAAATTTAGTCTCAGCAAGATCAGTAAACGCGCTGTTGTATCACTGTCCAAGACTCGATTGTTTACAGGCAGCCGTCGTATGGCAGGAGGACTGTGTGCGGCGTCAGGCAACAAATAAATGCTTACTTTTTTGCGTAAAATATGTTAGTGGATGATGCTACCGTTGGAACAGGACATGCTTACATGCGAACACCTGGTGTCATCCCTGATCTTCAGCAACCCATTCATGATTTCCACCGCTATTTTCCCTATTACGCCCAATGAAATCTGTTTCGGCAGATAATCGAGACTGGTTAATCTCTGGAGCTGACGTTTATATCAGCACTTATCACTGCGTTTGCGTGAGTGAGTGAGTGAGTGAGTGAGTGAGTGAGTGAGTTGGGTTTAACGCCGCTTTTAACAGTATTCCACTTATATCACGGCGTGTCAGCTTAATGTGGGAGGAAAGCCCGAAGTGATGCAGGTCTCCGACGTTTACCACTTCGGCGAAACCCACGAGCACGGGTATGGTGCTGACAAACCTAAAAACATAATCGGGGCGAACCGGGATTCGAACCCACAATCATAGGTTTCTGGCGTTCCCAAGGGACGCAACTCTGCACAGCGAATCGTGGCGCCTTAAACGACTGGGCCACCCGTGCCCCCTCACTACGTTTGAAGTGAATACAATGGTCATTATTGCTCCGTCCAAGCTGGACATCGACAATTCTTTGTCATCATGGCGAGAAATTCATATTGTGATGGGATTTACTAGTTTCACTGCTTAACGTGACTATGACAAAGCCAACACAATTTGATGGCAGTCATGACCCTCGTATAGACGATACCAAATCATTTATTTAATTTCCATGAGCCATAAAGAGACACCAAAATCGGACGTCACCTTGTACGAATTATAAACGGGGGTCGGAATGTGGTTCCGAGATAAGTCAACCTATACCACTACTCTTTTGCTGCACGGGGTATTATGAAGGGAACGGAATAAGCCGAGTGAATCCGAATGGTTCCGACTAGCTGCCAAAGCTACCACTGAAACGATTTTAATTCACTATTCTGGATACCTGTTGGGGAACTTTTCAGTTGCACGGAGGTTGTGTGACACAGATTAAGAATCGATACTGCTTCGATCTAATGCATTCTTGACTGAGCTTATTTGATTGTCAGGTAGAGCGCGGCTATTCATTAATCATTCATCCTGTAAACACAAAGGCAACATGGAAAAAGCGCAATCGGCACCAAGCAGGGAATCGAGTTTATTATTGACGAGGCGTTTTTCTGACACTTTTTACTGGCACGGCCAAGCGTTGGTTTGTTTCTCATGCGGCAAATGAAAAGAGGAAACTACTACTACTACTACTACTACTACTACTACTACTACTACTACTACTACTACTACTACTGCTGCTGCTACAATAACAGCAACTTCTACTACTACTACTACTACTACTACTACTACTACTACTACTACTAGAACAACTACTACTGCTACTACTGCTACTGCTACTACTACTACTACTACTACTACTATTACAACAACAACTTCTACTACTACTACTACTAGATCAACTACTACTGCTGCTACTACTATTACAACAACTTCTACTACTACTGCTGCTACTGCAATTACAACAACTACTACTACTGCTGCTACCACTCCTACTATTACTACAACTACTACCACTACTACTGCTATCACTACTACTACAAGTACTACAACTACTACCACTTCTACTACTTCTATTACTACTGCTGATATTTCTACTACAACAACTACTACTACCACTAATACTACTACCACCACTACTACTACTACTACCACTTCTCCTCCTCCTACTTCTACTACTACCACTACTACTACTACTACTACTACTACTACAGCTACTACTACTACTACTACCACCACCACAATGTACAACAAGTAAGTACATTTACAAATCCTTCGTGATATAACATCATGACGCAGACATACATCAATAATGTTTGAGCAACCACAAATAATTCAAATTTCCAGTCATAGCAAATAATGGTAACCATGGTTACAGAAAAAGTTGGATAATCAAATCAAGTAATTGACTTCACACGATCACGTGCCATTTTTCAAAATTACAATAACAGCTACAATCGTGTCTTATTTAGCCTTGATGAATTGTTTCCTTTATAGCCCATGCTATATAAAGTGCGGTAATATGGATTCTATCAGCTTAATATAATCGTTCGTTTGCATATATTTTTCATCAGTGAGTAAGTGAATATGGTTTTACGCCGCATTTAGTTGTATTTCAGCAATTATCACGATGGGGGGAACCAGAAATGGTTGTTTCATCAGGAGATTCCCTTTATATTACGGTACACTACGGTTATTACGAACTCAAAGGGACCACTAATTTTAGTTCGTAATAATCGTAGTGCGTTAAAAGCATATATACTGCTTATATATAAAAAAATGGCCGAGACTAAAAAATAAGTTCGTTATATCGGTCAGTTCGTTGTAAGCGTCTTCGTTATAAACATAGTTTACTGTATAACATATTGCATGTAAACTGAATAACTTTGTAGATCTCCTGTCTCCGGGGGAACGGAAACAGTTTCTATTTCTTTGTTGGTTCACGCCGTAATCGGCACTATTCCGGCAATGTGACCAGACAATCAAGTGATAACATCATGAACATCGATCTACGCACTTGGGTCACAATGACTTGCATCAACCAAGTCAGGGACCCTGTCGTCTCAGTCAAATCAAACTCACGGATCCGAACTGTAACAATAAAAGGGACATTGTCATCTTGTCGTTCATTTTAATGCCTGTTTTGTGCATTTTAGATGGGGCGACAATGCGCAACGCTACATGAGAAAATGTCGCGTTGTCTCATTGTTTCTCGTTGGTCAAAACAACAAATATTATCCAACATGAGATAATGCTACAACTCGATAATTGGTCAATATAATCGCATTGTTGCGCTTTTTTGTTTTGTTTTGTAAGGGCAACAACGTTAACGCGACCTGCACTAATAGATGAACGTGTGCTGATACAGCCGTAAGCAAGAATCACTCACTCGACAACGTGACAATGACCCTGCTATGGTTCGATAACACAGCATGTTCAGCATGAAAAATGTCAAAATAATTTAGAGTTATACAGGTAGTTTACTGTAATCATTTCTGAAACGTTGTCAACAACATTGAACATACCCTGACCTCAATAACGTTTTCTTTTATCAGGTTTTCACATGAACAAACAGCTGAACACAATGATGCGGAGAGTAGCATCTAGATTACCAGACACGATGGCATTGGATAATTATTGGAACTTACACGTTTGAAAACAGGCTAAAAAAATACTGTTGTTTTTTTCTTCCGTGGTAATTTCTTCCCACCGGCTTTGTTAATAATGTGAACATCATTATTCGTTTTAGACTTGGCATGGATGATCTAAAAATTAACACAGAGAGATTTTCATCTTTTGAGAAATCCCTAAGGTTATGCCCATTCTGTGACAGTGTTGTCGAAGATGAATACCATTTTATGTTTATTTGCCCTATATACGAAAATCTAAGAAACAAGTACACGTGTACTTACCGCAGTGGTCTTTATCTCATTTTAATGCTATAACATTGTCTCCATTACTGTCCTGCAAGGATTTTCTAACACAAAATCAACTGGCCTTGAACATACATTATGCGTTTTTGTTACGAAGTGAATTGTTTCCTTGACTTTGTATCTTATAAAATATATCATGTAACTCCATTGTATATGGGCCTGTGGCCTTTCATACGATAACGAATTGAATTCAATTGAATTGTGAATGTTTTTTTGTATGATAAGACTTGAAATGTCAAAATCCTATGGATACAATCGTAATAGCTGTAACTGGCAACATTTGATTTGTTTGACAAGTTATATCTAATTCAGATTGTGATTTTTTTTATAAAACGAACATTTATACGCGTACGTACATTTTCAAAATGATGAGAGACTAACTGACTAACATACGCATCGATCTACGCAGTGGGAAACAATTCGCCAGACTCAGAAGCAATATGAACCACAGGATTAAATAATTTATCAAGATCGTCTTTATAATCAATTTTGTGATTTCCCGCAATCAGATCAACAAGAATGGAAGTGTAAAAGACGTACACAATGTGGCTTGTGTGTATCAGGGGACGTTTCCTGGTTCAAGGATGTTGTTGCCATGGTTACATGTCAACATATGCTACATATGCAGGTGGTTGGTTGGTTTGTTTGTTGTTTAACGCCACACCAGACAATATTCCAGCTATATGACGACGGTCTGTAAATAATCGAGTCTGGACCAGACAATCCAGTGACTGACATCATGAAAATCGATCCACGCAATTGGGATACGATGACATGCACCACCTGATCCCGTTAGCCGCCTCTTACGACAAGCATAGTCGCCTTTTACGGCAAGTATGTGTTGTTGAAGACCTATTCTACCCCGGATCTTCACGGGTTACATATGCATGAGGAAATTCGTTGAAAGGATCATGCAGCTTGAAATATATAAGCGATTTCAAGAAACTTCCATCAGTCGACCAGAACATTGATAAAGGTCGCCAATATGTAGATATCCGTATTTTACAGAAGCCAAATCCATTTTAAAGTATGTTAAGATGAAAATGGATATCACCAACCAAACGTTCATCATCATCTATCCTTTCCTTTGCCATCAAATGTCCCGTATCATAGGTGTCGCCCTTGGGGTAGCAGGAAGCATATTTTACGGAAACTATGCGAGTGAGTGAGTTGGGTTTAACGCCACTTTTTCAGTATTCAAGCTTGATGTAGGGAGGAAAGCCCGAGATGATGCAGGTCTCAGACGTTTACTTTGGTGAAACCAACGAGCACGGGTATGGTGCTGACAAACCTTGAAACATACTGAACCGGTACTGGAACCCACAATCACAGGTTTCTGATGTGACCAAGGGACGAAACTCTGCACAGCGAATTGCAGCGCCTGAGATGACTGCGTCTTCAGGAGGAAAGGGAGTTAACTGTAAAAGTCCAGTTTCAACCCTTGCAGAACTTGGCTTGAATTTCTGGGCGAGATCGTAGCGCCCAAAGTGGCTATTACGGGTTATGTCCCTTTTATGTCCCTCCTATGACCAATCAGATTCCACCTGTGATATCACATATATAGCATTTGGTTCAAACAAAATTGCGGCGTCCAGTGAAGACGATCTGATTGATAATCAAGATCTATATTGTAATAAAACGGGTCTTACTTCACGATGTGCATCAAATAACGTAAACACCTTGATGGGAAACATGAAAGGATTTGGAAAATATTTGTTGAAGCCGAATTGGCGGTACACAAGCTTTACAAATTCGGAAATCGACGGAAATTTGCACGTCAGTTGACGTACCGGATGTCAGTTTCGCTACGCGGTTATGTTTGGATTATACATAGACTCGATAGTCCAGCCAACATATAACTTCAAAGTAAGAAAACGTAAACTTAGATTCTTAAACCGTTATCATGCTCCATAATTCTTGTCTAGTTCGGCAAGGATGGCCACTGGACTGGTCAGTTAAGCCCCTTGCCTCGCGAAGAAGAGACGACTCGGCCACTCGGGCTCTCTATGGTAGCGAGTGAATCCAGAGGATATCATAACACAATGGGGATATGATACCCTGGAGGATGGTTTGATGATAGCGAAGATGTGAACCACTCACGACGTTGTCGGTAGCAACAAAGTCCACGGCCTTGGTTTTGGAAGGTCACATCAGAGACCAACAATGTTATAAATTACGTTTAGTCTTTGATGAATCAATACCTTCCCTTGTAATTAGAGTCTATGGATAATGAGGAGGTCTGCCAACTATTCCTGTCTCACCATTAATCTGGCTTACGTCTATTCTACTAAAGTGTATGCGTCCGTCATCGATCCATAATTGGTGCACGACGATAGCAAACGAGGATCTTTCAGAACAGTTGGACCTCGTTAATTAGAACTGTGTCGATATCGTTCTATAACTTTTTTTCTATGAAAGGAGAAGCAGAACGAAAACAATCCAACACGGACATGTTATTTGTTTCCAGTATTGCCTGGGTCAAGTCAAACAAGGTTCATCAGCGTGACGAACGAACATGACGTGTATCTCCCACCCTGAAACACCGGGACCCCATCTCGTGTTTGTGGACACCTGGTGGTAGCGGAGACACAGGTCGTACGTACATACGTTTTATTGTTTTTATTGTTTGTACGCGGCATTCAGCAATATAACGGCTATATGACGGTGGTCTGCAAATAATCGAGTCTGACAATCTAGTGACACCATGAACGTCGATCCATGCAATTGGGATACGATGATATGCATCAACCAAGTCAGCGAACCTGACCACCCGATCACGTTAGATGCCTCTTGCGACAAACAAAGTCGCCTTTTACGGCAAGCATGGGTTGCTGAAGACCTATTCTACCCCGGATCTTCACGGGGTGGTGTCAGTACAACACTGGGACACCATCTTGACACCTGGTTGTAGCAGTGACACAGTTCGCCCCGGTAGAACACCAGGACACCATCTCTCTCTGTATTTGAGGCCGTTGCGGGGGTAGTCTAGTGGTTAAAGCCTTCGCTCGTCACGCCGAAGACCCGGGTTCGATTCCCCTCATGGATACAACGTGTGAAGCCGATTTGTGGTGTCAAGGAATATTGCTAAAAGCGGCTTAAAACCTTACTCACTCAATCGTATCTGTATTCACCTCGTGAACATGATATTCCCTATATTTGCCCCGTCCCAACTCCAGTTGATTCAAATTCGTTTATTGCGAACAGAACCCGCTCTACACAATCCCGAAACAAACATTATACATCATCTCTGTGCGCTGACATCCATAATGTTGTCACGATGGCGAAACGTTTTCATAATCATCCCTCATCATTCATAGCTGATTTGATAGAGTACATACTAGATGCTCGACAGGGAAGCGATCGATCATCTCCACGTGACGTTACTTCGCAAACACATTAACGTTACTTCCAAACTCCCAGTAAATCCTAACAACGAATGTGTATCACGCCAACAAATAATTACACTGAAGAGAGAGGACGTGACTCGAGACACAGAACAAATTGAGGTGCCGAGGCCAATGGTTGGATCGCGTGCTCCTAAAGTATCACACACAAACGTTCATGTCGTTCTTTGCCAATGAAAGCATCGTAAACATCTGAGTGTTAAACGTGCATTAGGGACTTGAATACTTTCTGATAAATCACATCAACGAGGAGTATTAATAATTTAATTAACCAAACTCCGGATTTACTTTAACAAAGTTGGTTTGAGTGCGCTTTGAACAGTATTTTTGTCATATGTCACGGCGCGTCTCATAAGGAAGGCAATGCAGGCTGACTTTACTAGCACAGGTATGGTGCTTACAAACCTAGACACTTAATCAGGACTAAGTAGGGATTCGAACCCATGAATACAGGTTTCTCGACAACAGAGGCACGCAACTCTGTACAGCGAATCACAATGCCACTTGGCACCAATGTACCGCCACCCGCCCCCCCTAGAAATACTTGGAATGTTAATATCATAATGAGTGAGTGAAGTTATTTTACGCCGCAGTCTAACTATATAGTGACATGTAAACTATCGCGGCCAGGCAAACAAGTGTTTTTCAGCATGAACATCGATCGATCATTACCGTCGGCGAAGTTCACACATATTGATCAGCTGAGTCAACGCTGACGGCGTGGACATCAAGCATGGCTGCTGGAGACACACTATGCCCCGAACCAAGTAACATAAATCTTACAGACTAAAGAGTAAAATCAAAAACTAATATTTATACATGTTAGTCTCCCGTGTTCTTGTTCTTGTGATGCACCACACGCCTCATCAGCATCTTCGCCCAGCGCAGTCAAATTTACATACGCCCTTCATTACAAGCTCTTTGGTTAAAATGAAAACATGCATTATGCTATTATGATAATTCAGAAAACTGTTTTACCTCACCAAAACAGGCTATTACATCAAATAAAAAGCATTATAAACGAAGGAAACCTCCGTAAACCCCATTATAACCGGGTGAGCAAGTTATTGCTTGCTGCCCGTTCGCTCCGAGTTTTAATGAACCTTGTGTGTTCGTTGCGCCATCAATTACCGTTCTAATTCTATCCTGAGAGTGGAAACACTCACATATGGTCCAGCTATTTCAAGAGCTGGAATGGCACGCGTTTCGCTGCCCCCAGTGTAGTTGAAATTCTTGCTCGAAAAAGACTTATGTTTAAAAATGTTTCATGTAAACAGGCTTGACAAAATGTCTGTGTCCTCGGGGGGTTGAAGATTTTTGCCTTTCTGTACAGCTCATGTGACAGAGAATAACAGAAGAAAACAGAACAGAACACAACACGTCAGAATTGAACAGAACAGAACAGAACAGAATGTATTTGAAATTTTGGTCAACGTGGTCCATAAAAATGTTGCAGAGGAACATTCTAAATCGTCACAGTGTTAAATAAGGAATATATATTAGCATAGAGCAAACATATATCTTAGATTAATAGCATTTTCTCGTTACATCAATAGTAATTTATTTATTGTTGCATCAATTAGCAGACTATACTGTGTACCGCAACAGGGTATTTAAATGAAGGGCTTTCTATTTTTCCCTAACATATAATGCATGACATTAATCTTAAATGCTTCCCACGTTACATGATTTACCTATTGCACTTAAAGCTAAAATAAATAATAAAAAAATAAAATAAATAAATAATTATACAGTAGTAGAAGTTGTACTTAACGAAGAAAGTAATCTTAAATGTAGAGTTTGTTACAGTCACCACTTTCTAAACAGCACTGTATATTTATGTAGAGAGATTCTAATTCTACAAAAAGCTCGTGTTGATGGTATGCCATGTAGATGTGTCATATACATTTCAGGTTGAACCTGAAACCCCGTTAATACGGACCCTCGTTATCCGATAACCGCTCTTCGGGGGATAACGCTTGGTAACTCTTTATATACCAAAAGAGTCAATGTTACATACGCATTATTCGTTAATTCGGACACTTGTTAATCCGGACAGTTGTTAATACGGACGACTTCATTTGGAACAGTACCGTCCAGGTTAATGAGGACAACGGGGACAGAGTTGGTCAAGTCGTCTAATATAAGACGTAGTTATTCACAATGAGAAGTGCCAAATAACCCATGATCGTGGGTTCGAATCCCGGTTCGCCCTGATTACATCTCGAGGTTTGTCACTACCAAACCCGTGCTTGTGGGTTTCACCAAAGTGGTAAACATCTAAGACCTGCATCACTTCGGGTTGTCTTCACACATCAAGCTGGCACACCATGGCATGACAGAACTATTGCTGAAAAACATCGTTAAACAAAACCTACGCATTTTGAAACAGAAAAAGAACTATTATAAACACACATCCGATCCGAATCTGATTTGATGTCATAATTATTTCTCAAGTCAAATATGTTTTCGAACCAAATTGGCCCGTGAACTAGATCTTTGTGACATAATAATTATATCAATTATAAAACCACGGTGCCAAGAACGCAACTGAAGTCGTTAATAACGCATGGACACTCTCAAAATATCCATCACACATGTGTTATGGGAAATCAATCATAATAAAAAAAGGATGTAATAATGTAAATTAACGAGTTATCATCTCTTCATGTTCATTAAATGTTTGGTTCTATTCCAATCTCCTTGAGATCGGCTAACTCCAGCGGTGCCAGGTTTGTTACGGGAACACGTAAGTAGCTACTCAAGTGACGGGAGGTTATTAAATAAAATTGCATCTACATGCATCATTACTGTAATGACCAACAAACGTCATGTTGATTTCACATAGACGTCATGTTCCCAATACAGCAAACACGAAATTGACCTCAACGACAATGCAATGTACACGAAAATAGTCATGTTTATTTCAGATGAAAATCAGTGTTACCATGTAATGGTACAACACGATCGCGGTCACAATGAAATGTATGTGAAAATAGCATAGCCCGCTTGCCTCGTAATTAGGAAACGGCTAAGTTTTTTTGCTTCTTCGTGATTAATTATTGATTTTGTTCGGACGTGTGAAATCGGGGCTGATGTAAGGGTTTGCTTTTTGGATCTGATTTGTTTTAAGTGAAATAAACACAGTTCAGCCATTGCGGTACCAACTGGATTCAGTCTGGCTATGGCGTCCATGCCAACGCATGCCGTCAAAGGGAAAAACGCTGAAAATATATAATTTTGATAGAAACAAGCTTCTACATACAAACTGAATATGAGTCCCAGTGAGACGGGGGATTCAGAGGCTGAACATGTTGAAAATCTAGACTTGCTTCATGAAGTTATAGCATTACAGTAAGGGCTGGGCGGAAGGGAAATAATATGGTTCAGGGACTATGAGATGGACCAGTAGCCACAGACATGCGAGAAAACAGCATATCTTTGTACGTTGAAAGGCTATATTTGTTCGAACTCGGTACGACGCAAGGGAAACGACCGATCTCATCTAAACTACATCTAGCTTAGAATACATTTCATCCAACTAGAGGTACGTTCGTGACTTAAAGCCTCTATTTGCATTGTTTACAGTAAATTATTTGTGTCTTTGATACATGATGGCAGCTGTCTTATCTCATGCGTCTCCGGGCGGATGGGTTTGGCTGATTTTGAAAGATTGTTTCGTAAAACTAAAAATATCAATACAAATTATATTTGTATGCTGATACTGCTGTCAAGTAATGTGATTATGCCACTTTCACACGCCCCGTCACTAAATGATGAAAGAAAACATGCTAATGCCATCTTGCACAGCAACGAACTAATCTGGCGTGTGAAGGAATATTGTCTTCACCGACGCCCTCATGAATCGCGTCGTTGCTTGATCAGTCAACGCCGTCGGAGCACGATCTATCAAAGTCAGCCAGGTCACTCATTTTGACCACCCAATCCTCATTATCGGCTCTTACGGCAAGCATGGCGTATTGGGGACCTATTGTGTCCGGTGTACAGAAACCAATACTGATTGACTGAGACAATGAGTATAAAGTATTGGTTCCTTATAAGTGAGTGAGTGAGTATTTGTTTACGCCGCCTTTAGCAATATTCCAGCAATATCGCGGCGGGGGACACGAGAAATGGACTTCACACATTGTACCCGTGTCGGGAATCGAACCCGGGTCTTCGGCGTGACGAGCGAACGCTTTAACCACTAGGCTACCCGACTGCCCTGGTTCCTTATAAACCAGTACTGAATGTCCTCGGACATTGAACACTAGGTATGATTGTCCGGTACCACTTATCCCAATATACAATGTCCGGCGGGTATTCTGCTCGTAGGACTGTGGCATCTATGACACCGGGACAGACAACAGTTTCAAACTAAGCTCAGCTCAGCTCCTCCTGGGTAAGAGCTCAAGAAGAAAGAGTGAGTGAGTGAGTATCATTTTACGCCGCTTTAGCAATATTCCAGCACTTTCACGGGGCACATCAGAAATGCAAGAGGAACGAAATCTATGTTATTGAGGTACAGTGAAATCTAGTTAACTCGAAGTCATGATGGAAGTGGATATATACTTCTCAAAAGACGTTAAAGAACACCCGATGCTTTCATACTGCAGTCATCTGAAAATATCGGGAGTTCTTTAACTTCTTTCGAGTAGTATATATCGATTTATCTGTAGTTATCGGTGTTTCCTTGTGATAGTGATATGGATTCTTCATGGATAGTGAACTTAAATCGACTTAAACGATACATCTATTTGGAGCGTATATCGTGACATCCATCGTCATATCTCACGGTATAAGTTCATGATAGCGATATGGATTCTGCCAGGATCATCGTTAAATCATAAATCATATAAACCATCT
Organism: Haliotis cracherodii; assembly: GCF_022045235.1. Lineage (NCBI taxonomy): Eukaryota > Metazoa > Mollusca > Gastropoda > Lepetellida > Haliotidae > Haliotis > Haliotis cracherodii. Next base: position 1,148,609 of record NW_027266296.1, on the reverse strand, counting down.
ATTGAGTGAAATTTAAACCTTATATCGAGTTGATGAAAATCGATCAAATTCAAATGACCTCACTGGCTGAAAGCTAAGTTTTCATTATGTCCAGGATCCCCCTCGGACGTTCTAATCTCAGTCACGTTCTAACTGTATCAGTTTGCCGTGTTGGCTTCGAATTCCTAATCGCCTCACCGACTTTGTGTCAACTGCCGATCGAGACCCAAAAAAGTTTGCGAACTGAACATAATCCGAATAAGAAAAAGAAAACGATAAAAAAGCGAGTTATGTCCCTTTGAAACAATGACGTCAACTCGGAGGTCCTGCGGGAGATTGGATGAATATATTCGAATCTGAAGCCGATATGCGCCCCCCTCCGTGATGATGCTGGAATATTGATAAAAGCGGCGTTAAACATACTCACTCGAGATTCAGACATGTACAATTGGTGTTTATGTACATAGTTAAAGAATGATTCACCACATCCCACTGCATCCCATGACAACCAGCTGAACGAAAAATAACGAAGCAATTGGAAATTGATGATGACGGTATTGAGACACAGATTTCACATCAGCATCAGCATCACATCATGTCAGCAGGATACAGACACGGTGATGGGGGGCATCCATTTCACCCTAATTACAGCTGATGGAAGATGCATGCCTATTTGAGATCCCAATACCCGTCTGGGACATATAAAAGTAGTAACAATGGACCAGGTAACAAGGTAATTGTAGGTCATGATCTGATACCGACTCTGAAAGCCTTCTTTAAGCTGGACATCGACATTGGGTGTAACTATATATTCAATTATCGTGAGGACTTTGCAGTTATCAAGCCAAATCTTGGCCAACCACGGGTGGTATACCTTTCTAAGAATTATATTGAGTCGACGATTACGGTATGGCTGAGGATGTGTGAGTGAGTTGGGTTTAACGTCACTTAAACCAGTAGTTCAGTTGCATCACGACGTGTCTGCTGCATGTGGGAGGAAAGCCGAATTCCTAATCGCCTCACCGACTTTGTGTCAACTGCCGATCGAGACCCAAAAAAGTTTGCGAACTGAACATAATCCGAATAAGAAAAAGAAAACGATAAAAAAAGCGAGTTATGTCCCTTTGAAACAATGACGTCAACTCGGAGATCCTGCGGGAGATTGGATGAATATATTCGGTTTAAAAAAAATGACTTTTTCATTCATTGCACCGACAGTCCACTACATTTATTTTAGCCCGAGGGAGATATGAGAATTAATTTTTTAAAAAGCTTGCCACTAATTAGATACGGCATCCACTGGTCATGACCTGGGGAGTATTGAGAGAGGACCAATCTATAGGAGACGCATGCCCCTTCGTCACAATCAATATTCGTGTTTTTTTCCAACAACTAAAGCATGGTTAAAACTATTGTTAACTGAGAGAATGAGAGTGAGTATTGTTTTACGCCGCAGTTTTACAGTAATATCCAGACAGAGGACACTACGAAAGGGCACAATCTGTATCAATGTGGGGAATCAAACTCGGGCAATCGTTGGAAGAGTGAGTGAGTGAGTGAGAGTGGTGTTTTCCATCAATATTCCAGCCATATCAAGGCAGAGGGACACCAAAAATGGGCTTCGCACACTGTTCGTTTGTGAGGAATCGAACCCGGCTTTTCGACGTGACGAGCCATCGCTTTAACCACTAGGCTACCCCACCGCACCACTTTGTAATGAGACAATGAATGGATATTGATATTGTCAAATGAAAGATCAGTATACCAAATGTCTTGCAGAGTTATCATACCTAGCCCAGACAAACCAGTGATTGATATCCTGAGCACGGATAATCACACATTCTATCAGGCCAGCAGATACCATGTACAGGTCGGATTAGAGTCTCTGGGCTCAGTGAACAGTTGGTCTTTCGTGACTGCCACACTTCCGAGTCCCATTTAACCGCCATTGAGCCCCGTCACTCTCAAAAGAACCCATCGAGCGATACTAAAAGTAGTTTTGATTGTTTGTTTGTTGTTTAACGCCGCACTCAGGCATATTCCATCAATATGACGGCTGTCTGTAAATAATCGAATCTGGACCAGACAATCAAGTTATTAATATCATGAACATCGATCAACGCAATCGGGATACGATGACATGCATCAACCAAGTCAGCGAGCCTGACCACTCGATCCCGTTAGTCGCCTTTTACGACAAGCATAGTTGCCTTTTACGGCAAGCATTGGCTGCTGAAGACCTATTCTACCCCGGATCTTCACGGATCACCAAAAGTAGTATGAGTATCGGTTTTGCATCGCTTTTAGCAATATTCCAGCAATATCACGGCGGACTTCATTAGAAATGGGCTTCACACATTGTACCCGTTTAAGGATTCAAACCCGTGACGAGCGAACGATTTCACCACTAGGCTACCCCGACAGCCCCCGATACAAAAAGGCTGGAAGATCAAAAGTAACACGTGACCTGCTTACGTCACAAGGAAATTCCCTTTTTGCAAGTTTACAACTACCACCACAAAAGCTTAGTTAAGCCTATCTCGCAAAACAAGGACTTACGCGTAGAAAATCCCCGCGACGCTCAAAATAGTACAATCATGTAAGCCGCCTTTTGGTATTAAACAGCGCTTAGAAAAACCACTCAATGACTACCTTTAGAAATATCAAACAAGTTATACTAACATGTAATTTTCGCTTTTCAAATCAGCCTGTACATACATTGTCCGTTCAAATCCGGAAAAATACCGTGAACTTTTTTTAAATAAAAGACATGATTACCCAGTACTACTTTAAGCTTAATTCACAGCATTAATAAACCATGCTAAGCTTGGGGGCACCCTTAATTATAAACTTGCCGTTATCAAAATAACCTTCGTGTGGGACATTTCCGTTATTTTAAAAATGGGATCAGACGCTAGCTTTTCCTTTTGAGCTTCACAATGGAAATGTTTTCTAGAATACATCAGATTTAGCTCTCGAGTCTTTTTGAAAAGCAGTAACTCAAGGCGCGCCACTTTGGGGATGCGAAATATGTTGAAATGTATTGACTTATAGAAGACAGTAATGGCAATGTATGGCCTGCTGTGGCGCCTTCAGGGGGCTTTGGTATATTCTTGGGAGGCTCCGTTGTAGATAACTCAATAAATGCTTATCACTTGTTTTTCGGCACCTAAGTCCCCTACAATGGGGGTAACAGACAGCATGATTTTTTAACTACACCATGCAAAGTTTGGGTTTAACACCGCTTTTAACAGTATTCCAGTTATATCGCGGCGTGTCAGCTTAATGTGGGAGGAAAGCCCGAAGTGATGCAGGTCTCAAACGTTTAGCACTTTGGTGAAACCCACGAGCATGGGGATCAGACGCTAGCTTTTCCTTAGCAAACCTAGAAACATAATCGGGGCGAACCGGGATTCGAACCCACAATCATAATTTTCTGGCGTTCCCAAGGGACGCAACTCTGCACAGCGAATCGCGGCGCCTTAGACGATTGGGCCACCCGTGCCCCCCACAAAGTTCAGAGTAAGTACTTATCCCTGCATTGGTCAGTGTGTTATATTTGGGCTAAATGGTTTGGATAGCGAGTGAGTGGTGATCGAGTGGGTAGGTGGGTGGTTGAATGGTTAAGTGAGTGGTTGAGTTGGTGAATGGTGGAATGAGTGGTTGAGTTGGTGAATGGTGGAATGAGTGAGTAGTTGAGAGAGTGAGTGAGTGAGCCCGAAGTGATGTAGGTCCTTAGGTGTGAGGTGAAATGGGGTTTAACGTCGCGTCCAAGATTATTGTACTTATATAGCGACGTGCATGCACCTGTGTGTGTGGCTGCTTGTACTAGTCCGGACTGACCCCACTCAGACACAGTATACTGACTCCGAGCCGACCAGTCCTTGTTTTAGCCCCTTAATGTCGAGCGCCAGACAGGGTAACAACAAGTACCATCTTTTAACGTCTTTTGGTATGACGCGGCCGGGGATCGAACCCCGGACCTTCCGCTCCCCGGGCGGACGCTCTACCACAAGACCACGGAGGCGGCTGTAGGTCCTTAGACGCTGCGATCGATACTCATCATGTCAATCACTGACTTGTCTGTTCCAGACTCGATTATCTAAAGACCGCAGTCATATTACTGGAATATTGCCGCGTGTGGCGTTAAACAACAAACAGGCCTGAAATATAAATATCCTCATTTATAGAGATACGCTGTGTTTATTAATTTCTGCACGGCAATAGATGAGATATTCCAAGACGTCTTATCTAACTCCAGGATATGAATTAGGGATAGATTGATAAACGTGACACCCGAATCCGTGAAATGTTGCAAAGGAAAAACACCATATGGTCGTGTCAGCAGTCCAATGGTTTCAAGAGTTCACAGTTTTGATAAAACCGACACACTGACTTGCACAACTTTCACGTACTGTTCAGGGCCCGTCCCTAAAAGCGATCTCAGCTCAAAGGTAATCGTACCTCCATCCTTTAACATAGACTTATGACACTGGTATCGCTTTGTGTAACGGGCCCCAGTTAACCATAGGGAATCTGGGGCCGATTAAGTCAATTGTATCCATTGTCATCGTGAAGATATATTCCACTTGCGGCCGGTATGGGAATCGAATGGTCAAAATTACCGTGTGGGTACGATGACCCTTATCCGGGTCATACATTGTGACCACCCGATCCTCATTTGTCGACTCTCACGAAGAGGACACATTTCTAGGGGTGCTTTACATAGTGCAACCGTAGAGGGATTCGAACCGAACTGAGTGTGATTAAGGCGAACACAAATTATTGAATGTGTTATCTCGCTGCCGTAATATCGAATGCTATTATGATAAATATCAAATCGGGAGGCGGAGTAGAAAAGGCGTTCGCTCGTCACGCCGAAAGCTCGTGTTCGAATCTGAAGCCGATATGCGCCCCCCTCCGTGATGATGCTGAAATATTGATAAAAGCGGCGTTAAACATACTCACTCGTATTTAAAGAGGAATTGCACTGTGATCAACATTCGATCCTTAGAGACAGATATGTCAGTGTTGGCGAGAGATTCAGACATGTACAATTGGTGTTTAAGTTGTGGACATAGTTAAAGAATGATTCACCACATCCCACTGCATCCCATGACAACCAGCTGAAAGAAAAATAACGAAGCAATTGGAAATTGATGATGACGGTATTGAGACACAGATTTCACATCAGCATCAGCATCAGCATTAAATAATGTCAGCAGGATACAGACACGGTGATGGGGGGCATCCATTTCACCCTAATTACAGCTGATGGAAGATGCATGCTTATTTGAGATCCCAATACCCGTCTGGGACATATAGGAGTAGTAACAATGGACCAGGTAACAAGGTCATTGTAGGTCATGATCTGAGACCGACTCTGAAAGCCTTCTTTAGCTGGACATCGACATTGGGTGTAACTATATATTCAATTATCGTGAGGACTTTGCAGTTATCAAGCCAAATCTTGGCCAACCGCGGGTGGTATACCTTTCTAAGAATTATATTGAGTCGACGATTACGGTATGGCTGAGGATGTGTGAGTGAGTTGGGTTTAACGTCACTTAAACCAGTAGTTCAGTTGCATCACGACGTGTCTGCTGCATGTGGGAGGAAAGCCCGAGGTGATGTAGGTCTTAGACGTTTACAACTTTTTATGAAACCCATAAGCACGTGTATGGTGCTGACAAAAATAGGAACACATTTAATCAGGTGGGGCGGTCGGGTAGCCTAGTGGTTAAAGCGTTCGCTCGTCGTGACGCAGAGGACCCGGGTTCGATTCCCGACATGGGCACAATGTGTGAAGCCCATTTCTGGTGTCCCCCGCCGTGATATTGCTGGAATATTGCTAAAGCGGCGTAAAACCATACTCACTCACTCACTCATTTCCAGGGGGAACCTCAAATCAAAGGTTTCTGGCACGCCGTTCGGACGCAATTTTGCACAGTTGGTGAATATCAGACTAACATTTAGTCCCAGAAATAAAGTTATCGAGTTTAAAAATATATATACAAAATAAAAATTAATAATGATATCCATATGGAACCCAGAACAATCCTTAATTTCAGAGGCAAGGCAATCTAGACTTGCCAAATCATTCTAGAGTTAGTTGGACTCCTTAAGGACGCTCTAGGGTCTGGGAGACAGACAAGGTAAATAAATGCATATTAAAACTGTATTATATTTACCGTGATTTGTGCCAATGGTGTAGCTGTGTCCTTATGGATTTGCAAATTATAGTTAATTTCATATTTCTAATATTATTTCGTAATAAATGGAAATATCAAAGCACCTGCTCGCAAGATCTATACTTTCTAAGGTGTTTATTCTCATTGACATCATCTTCTTAATCTCGAAGTGTTGAAATGTTCTTAAGAATAGCTGCCGCAGTAAATGCTAAGTGTTAAATTGCCTATTCACTTCTCATACAAAAACAGCCTTTGCTAAATATATGAACAAACCACTGGTGCAATGCTATGCCAAATGGTCAGATGCGATCAGAATTCTTTGCAAGGTAAATCGTCAACGAGTTCGTATAACACAAGATAAACAGCTCCAAGGGAGTGTTTATCCGCGAAGAGGATGATTACTGGCTACACGAATCCCTAACAAGACTGGCTATAACGAAATACAAACAATTTTAAATAAACCTCTTTAGACCCCAGCTAAACTAAGTGTGTGCGTATGTCTGTGTTCCAAGTGAACTTGTGTTGAAAGAAAATATTTGCTTGTGTTTGGCTATCGATCAGTCTATATGGAGACAGGCTAATTTAAGAGGCTGAGATGTGTTTTTATTCACAAGAGAATTTATTCAGATTATCTACTGCACATAGCATTCTCTTTATGGGCCCATATGCCGTGGTTACGCGAAGAAGGTGTTACTAGGTCTGTAAGATGTTTAAATCCTTACCAGGGCTCTTAAATACCTTAGATCAGCCCCTACCATGTGTTCAAGAACGGTCGTTAAAGACGGTGTTAAGAATCCGCAGTATGGGTTAAGGATGTATTCCGCTTAGCCCTTATCGTGTATTTGTAACGGAGGCACCAGAAAAATATAACCTGTTCGTCATGGCAACAACACAGGAAGGAATTCTATATTTGAAAGGAAATCATTTACAATAGAATTAACGTTATTATTTTCGTGACTTGTTTGGTTGTTATTCGATTTCTGGCAATTCTGTTGTCATTGTCGGTGACATCCGGTCTCCAAGAATGCAGTCGCACGGGTTTTTTCTTCGCATTAACCATTTATTAAAGGCTAAAAACAGATTGCTACGTCTCTGTCTCCTGATGAGGACATTGCATTCTGCCATTTTAGTTTTATCTCGATCTTAAAGAGGGACTACGAGCCACGATCTTGTACCCATTTTATGTCTCGTTCTGGACATTAATTAGCTCAATGTGTGAAACTGACACAATGTCTCTGTGTTATTAGACAAGTAACTGGTAGATTCACGTACACAATAACTTTGACCTAGCAGACAAACTGGTGTTTGAGGGAAATGACTCAAATTCGCTGGTACTGCCATTTAGCCAGAACCTAGTGTCCCTTTAAATGCAGCCAACAGTTTGAGTGGAGGCTTTATGGCGGGTGCCAGCGGTGGGGGAGGATACGATGGGTTCGCGAACACCTGGTATCATCAATATTTGATAGTGAATTATAAACGCATGCTCATGATATAGTCTAACTTATACAAAAGACTATTTCTTGTGAATATGTTTTTTCGTTTCAAATGACAAAAAGACTGTACTATTCAGTATTTACTCAATTAATTCTTTACTTTACGAGATGCTTTTGTGAGTTTTTTGCTGACGTGTGCAGAGAGATACCATTCTTAAACAGTGCAAGTGTATTAAGTGAGTGAGTGAGTTGGGTTTTACGCCGCTTTAAGAAATATTCCAGCAATATCACGGCGGGGGACACCAGAAATGGGCTTCACACATTGTACCCATGTCGGGAATCGAACCCGGGTCTTCGGCGTGACGAGCGAACGCTTTAACCACTAGGCTACCCGACCGCCCCTCTAGTGTATTTAGACCACGTGTTACTTTAGATCTTCCAGCCTATAAGCATGACTCGATGACTATCTTTAAACAATCACTTCTCGGTTAGCGCCGGTTCGAGTGGTATGTTCCAGGAATCGCACCTGCACGAACCTCTGTGATGAATCGGTCCATCACCCAACTTAGTTTTTCACATTCTGAAACATGTGTGCATGTCTTGCACGTATAAATATAGCCTACGAACCGAGTTCATTCTCATGTATTTCTTGTAACTAAATTGAAACCGTTTTTCAAACAGACGAGGCCAATTGGTGTGTGTGATTTTCAGGATGTGTTCAGCAATATATAGAGATTTTTAGCCGTTTCTATTTCCGTATAGTAAATATCATGTGTTTGGAATAAAAATGATATTATTCGAGCTTTTGACGTGCTACAGATTTTTGTATTCCAGATATACACACATCCAGACAGATATTCGTATATGTGTCCAAAAGATCAATAGTACATCATGGTTTACTTAAGGCGACAATGACGCCGCGATATAACTGGAATATTGTTAAAAGCGGCGTTAAGCCCAACTCACTCACTCACTAAGGCGACAATGAGCGCAACTTAATAGATGCTGTACAAGTCACATGATATATTTGTTCACAAACGGGTTGTTCTCTTGCGAAATATCTGATACAATAATAGAGATAGCTTTAATAAGAGACTATCGTCATCAGTCTGTATTAGTAACAGAAACCTTTCATAAGAGGGCCTGATTACAAAATACTGGGATAAATATTTCATTCTTATGTTATTGTACTGTAATGTGGGCAACTCATTAACACATGATATTCATTTTCTGTTCCATGGTTGCAATGAAAATGTAGTATTTTCTGTTTCAGGGGTATTGGATAAATATAGGATACTTACAATGCGGAAACACACGATGATAAAAATCTCTTTAAAATAATCGATGTTAAACACGTATTTTCACTCAGTGTACTTCGGAAATCGCGTATGAATACAATTGTTCGAGTCAACTGCCCCAATTTTAATGTAGTGCCACGTGTTTCTACAGTGTACAGTCACTATCTACACTTAGTGTGAGCGTTATTGACAAAGCAGACATTACATCGATGTATCGGGCTTAAAAGTAGTTCCTGCCTGGCAACCTCATTTACAAATTTATCAAATCGTAATGCCAAGTTTATCGCCTTGGTTTATTGCTTCGATAACACAATCCATTACAGGATCAATGACAGTGAAACACTGAAACAGTGAAGTGAAATGGGGTTTAACGTCGCGTCCAAGATTATTGCACTCTATAGCGACGTGCATGCACGGGTGTGTGTGTGGCTGCTTGTACTAGTCCGGATTGATGCCGATATACAGTGCGAGCCCACTGAGATACCATGCCGCAGTTTAACATGAATACCCTACTCAGACACAGTATACTGACTCCGAGCCGACCAGTCCTTGTTTTAGTTCCTTAATTCAATGCGCCAGACAGGGTAACAACAAAGACCATCTTTTATCGTCTTTTGGTATGACACGCCCTGGGATCGAACCCCGAACCTTCCGCGAACGCTCTACCACTAGACCACGGCGGCTGTCGAAACAGTTAGGTGTATGGCAATATATAAACATATGCTCACAGCTACTCCGCTGTTTGTTAACCTTAAAATGAGTGTGATGGTACAAGGAGTATTTACACGACCCCTAGTGTTTAATTACGCTCGATGATACACTACTAACGGCCGGGAAGCATTAACAAGTTCTGCGATGAAACACAAAGTTCGCCTTGTGTTCAGAAAAAAGAGTGAAAACACACCAGGCGGTGCCCACGTTGAGACGGCGCCTAGTTCAAGACATAATATACACACTTAGTGCTGTGTCAGGTTAAAATGCATAAACGATACAGACTCTGATAATAATGATATACATAGCAGCCCATCTATTATCGTATTGGCACTGATCGTATCAATATCTCATGGCGTGGAGCCAATACTTCATGCTCGACGGTTTGGAGCCAGTCCGTCATGCCTATATGTGTGGAGCCAATCGGTCAAATTAGAAAATGACGTCTTCATGACAGACCAGACCGCCTCCGTGGTCTAGTGGTAGAGCGTCCGCCCGGAGAGCGGAAGTTCCGGGGTTCGATCCCCGGCCGCGTCATACCAAAAGTTGGTACTTGTTGTTACCCTACCTGGCGCTCGGTATTAAGGAGCTCGGGGTCACTATACTGTGTCTGAGTGGGGCATTCACGTATAACTGCGGCATAGTATCTCAGTAGGCTAGCACTATAAACTCGGCATCAGTCCGGACTAGTGCAAGCAGCCACAGACACGTGCATGCACGTCGCTATGTAAGTGCAGTAAACTTGGACATGACGTTAAACCCCATTTCCCCTCAACTCATAACAGGCCAGAAGAACTTCAATAGAAGGTAACCTGAATGTTAACGTAAATGTGAGCATTGTCTTACGAAGGTCTTAGCAATATTTCAGTATTATCAGGTCGGAAGGCACCAATAATAGACTTGTGAATAAAAGCCACTTGTGAACGCTTTATGGGTCTGTGCTACACCTTGTTATATGTACGTGAAGAGAAAGCCCCCAGTCTGTCCTGACTGAACACATTCGTGGAAAGAGCGTCTGCCCGGAAAGTGGAAGGTCTGTGGTTCGATCCCCGTCCTCCATACCAAAAGACATTAAACAATGGTACTTGTTGTTTCCCTGCCTGACTGGCATTAAGGTGATCAAGGACTGGTCGGCTTGAATCAGTATATTGTGTCTGATTGGGTTATCCCTGTTAAACCGCGGCATGATATCTCAGTGATCCAGCACTCCAAAGGAGGCATTTATACGCACGCACCTCACATGTGCTGAACGTTAAGTACAGACCCGTCACTAACGTTAAAACTGGATTGACAGAGTGGAACTGCTTCTGCAATTTCAAGAGAAATTTGTTTCAAGAGAAACAACATAAACTGTTCCCCCACGTAGATACCTGAAGATGTTTTCAAAAGTAAATCTGCTTAAGAGAAATACCGAAGTGGCATACTACAAGGAAATAGTTGCACAGAATTCAAGAAAAGGGTAATTTAGAGAGCCTCTCCAGATTCCTGACTGATATCTATAGGCGCATTTCACGAAGGGTTCTTGAGGCACGTGCAAACAAGGTGTTCACGTTGATCGTAGTCTTGATAACGTCGTGAAGCGCTGAGAAGGAGCGCATCGGTCTGCCATTCTGGACCTCTGCAATTCATCATCAGTGAAATCTCCGCTGCGTGATCAAGACGACGTACAGTACATTACGTTTATAACGAACACGCTTATAACGAACTGACGGATAAAACGACCTTACTATTTTGTCCCGACTATTTGCTGTAGTTATGCTGTATATATGCTTATAACGAACTACGGTTATAACGAACTAAAATAAGTGGTCCCTTTGAGTTCGTTATAACCGTAGTTTACTGGTGTGAATTAATGACGCATCTCGGGTCGTGACAGGGCAGTTAGTACGGACCCCGCTTATCCGGAAACTCAACTATCCGAACAGCCACTGCTGGGAACGTGTTTACAATGTGACATTCGTATGTGTCATTTGTGATTCCGGAAATTTGTTAATCCGGAGGATTTCTGTGCGGACACTAACGTCCGGAATAACGGGGTTTCACAGTTTAAGAAACCAGTATGGTTATTCATGATTATATAGCTTACGAAAAGTACAAATTATGTGGCCTCTCATTTTAAAGACATTCGCATCGAGCAACATATTAGTTTTATCTATGTGTTTTGATAGGCAGCACTATTGTTAAACATTTTAGTGGGGGAATTTTATTTAAATATTTAAAATAAATAACGTCAACGCCAGAGAATAGTCAGCCGAAACAGATTCGATTTAGCTTTAAAGGCAAAATAGCGGTGAAAATTATATGAATGGACAATTGAAAATCAGTGATGGCAGGTGTTTAAAAAGGTTTACCAGCGAGTACAATGTCTGTTCTTGTTTTGTTCATGAAATAATTGACGTCGTCCTTCTTCCTACAACTCCCCTGCTCTCTTGTCAGTGCAGTCATTCAGATATGTTCGTCCGTCTTCACATACTTGTCACCTGGAAAATGACTCCTTGTTACAACGCTGCTGGGTGATTGAGAACTAGCACTTTTCTTCAGATCTTTTCCTTTGTTTGAACCTTTGGTAGCACTTTTCTTTAGTTCTTTTCTTTTTTTAGATCAAAGTAACAACATTCAAGGCCACAATAAAGCTTTCAAGACGTTTTATGGTGGAGATGTGTAGGACATTTCCAAATTTGACGCATCAGTGACAAAAAGTATGTCCGATGTTTTGACTTGTACCATATGTTCCCATGTCTTTTTCAGAACAATTGACTTGCCTTTGCATGTGTTTGTGACGGGTGGCAACGGGGGAGAAGGGTACGCTCACCTTTTCGCGAACACCTTGTATCATTACTATTTGATAGTGATTCATAAACGCATGCTCGTGGTACTGTCGGAATCGCACAATGGACTAGTGGAGATCTGTTATGAATATGGAAAATTAATGGTTTTGTCCCTTTTACTCAAAACCTCCACTACACACCGTCGATCTTTGATTCATAAACACATGCTCATGATGTAGTCGGAACTGTACAGTCGACTCTGCTTTATACAATGATTTCTGAAAGATATGGAAAGGCTTTTCTGCGTGTGGGTGCGGGCGTAAGCCATCTTCTCGAGGCAAGGGAGTTAACTGACTGTAAAAGTCCAGTTTCCCCCTTGCCGAACTAGGCCGGAAATTCTGCGCTCGATCGTAGCGCCACGAGTTATTATATCCCTTTTATGTCCTTCCTATTGACCAATCAGATTCCACCTCTCTTGCATTTGCTTCAAACAAAATGGCGGCGCCCAGTCAAGACGATCTGATCGATAATCAAGATCTTTATTGTAACAAAATGGGTCTTACTTCGCGAAGTGCATCAAATCACGTGAGTGACTGAAAGCATGAAAGGATTTGAAATATATATGTTAACGCTAAATTGGTTGTACACATGCTTTGCAAATCCTTCAATTGACCGAAATCTGCACGACAGTTTACGAATCGGATGTCGATTTTGTTACGCGATTTTGATTGGACTATGCATAGACTCGATAGTCCATCCAAAACATAACTCCATTATTCCAGCCTACTTCGGCAAGGGTGGAAACTGGAATTTTATAGTCAGTTAACTCCCTTGCCTGGGGAAGATGGCCTAAGTTGGGAGAATACATATCTACGTAGGATAAGTTATGTATTTCAGGTTATTGATGTTGTGAATCGCACCCGGTCTTCGACCTTAAGAGTGACAGCTCAAACCATTCGGCTAATGACATTAATGGCTATGACACATGTGGTAATGTCTCGTAAATATGACGTAATCTGCCCCGTCCTCTGTCAAAACTCTTTTCGTTTCTTTGCATATACAATTTTCGAAAGAAACCATATTAGATAAAAGTTCTTCGCACTTATACTTGTCCCGGCCAATACATGTGAGTGAGAGCAACGTTTGACACCCCCACCCCCGATCAATATAAGTGAGTAAAGTCACCCGTGAGACCCCCCTCCCCCCAAAAAAAATATAAAAAATCCCAGCCCCTGGCGAATATAAGTGAGTGAAATTGAGAGGATATTATAATTAAGTGAATGACGTGCATGTACGTGTGTGTGTTTGAGTGTTTGAGTGGCTGCTTGTAGCCTGCAACCTCGGGGTACGCTAAACGGAACAAAATGCACTCACTAACCTTTATATTTATTTGTGTTCTCTGTATCAGATATCATTCATGTTATCAAACAATGCATATTTTACTGATAAAAGTTCATTATTTACATTAGTAGCTCCGAGTAAAAGCCGGGCCTCGCGCTCAGTTTGACAAGGGAGAGAACTCCATCGTATCGCGGTACAGGGAAAAGTTGTGTATGGAGGTCCGAATGGGACAAAAAGAGGACATAATTCTACCAACCACTTGGTATGATCATGCCAGACGTCAGTGATTTGTCCAGACAAGTGCAAAGACAGCACAAGTAAAATTCTAAATGTGTTATCAGCAATAGGTATTCAATGCATATTTACCGAAAAGTAAGAGAAAAATATTTTTATAAGTCAACATCAAAATAACAGAAATGATATTTTAAGATCGTTTAAAAAAAATGGATGACAATAATTTGTCACAAAATGGAAAAATGTTAAAAGTCAACAATAAATATATAAAAACCACTCCTAGTATGCCCAAAGTATGTATTTATCTTTTGGTTACTAGTGAAGAACGTATTTCTAAGTTTGGCATTATGGCCCTTATGATCTCCCAATAAATTCCGGGCACAAAACGGGAAAAAATGTTCGGACTACGTAACTTCCGTTACCTTATTAGTCGCCATGAATATGCAGATGATCTAGTTCGGGTCGATAGAGAAAGTTTACTTTGGGAACTACGGGTTATATCGTTGGCCATTGATAGATGGGGGTAAGGCAATTTTACAAAAGATGCCAGAAATATGTATCAACGCATTAATAACTCCTAACTTACAGCAGACGGAACATTCCGAGGAAATTGAAATTGTTTACGAAGTGTTCACTTCCTGGTTACTGATTAGCATTAATAGACAGCTGCCAGGAGGCGTGTCCCGCGTGAACTATAGGAAATCACAAATGCCGCGATACGATGAATGCCGCGGTACCATGGGGTCCGAGTATACTAGTCCGGACTGTTGCCGATTTATAGCGCAAGCTCGCAGAGATCGAACCCCTGACCTTCCGCTCTCCGGGCGGCCGCTCTACCACTAGACCACGGAGGCGGTCTATCTTCATATAAAACAAACACGAGGGATCTGCGCAAGTTGACCCAAATTTCTTCATAGATCAAGCAATTTACACATCAATAATCAAATTATGTAGATAATTTTCGAGGAAGCGCTAAAGGGACCATTGAGTTCATTTCTGTAGCAAACAGGGGTCAACAACACTTCCGCATATTTTAAAGTGCAAGTGCCTTCCGTCTTGTCAATTGTATAAAAAACAACAACAGAGGCCACATCTAACACAGTGAAACCTTGTTATTACGAACATGTCCATAAAGCATCTTTTTAAACAGCATATTAATGGTTCCGTTAGAATCTGGTCGTTATGATCTCATATCGATGCTCCGATTGTCTTGATGTACGGATAAATCGATGTCTCTCGAAGTGCTCGGGTTAAAAAAACATAAATCGAATTACTTTTGTATCCATAATTCGAAACACGCGATGTGCTGATGAGGAATATTGAACCAATAACTGTGTCTTTCGGGAGCTTAAAACACTTCGTCTTAGGCGATACATCGAGTTAAAGGGTTTCGAGTTAAAGAGGGTTCGATATAACAACGGTTGATGTGTTAATTAATCTCTTACCTTTTTTTCACTCCTTCTGCTTCACATTGAAAGAAACCATATACCTTTAAAAAAACTGTTTTAAATCAGCTGAGTAGTGCATCTTGTCAGTCAACAACGAAATATACATTTACGCTGTTCTTCTCACCGTTGTGCCCCGTCCGTTCAAGATGTCAACAGAACAACATGATTGTTTCTTAAACAACATTTTCCAGTGAAGGGAATAAAAATAACAAAAAGCAGATATTGTTGGGTGCAGGGTATTCATTGCCGTGTACTGTATTGACATTAAATAGACTATTTCTGATTTTGAGTTATTTTGTAATAATTATTCATCGTACTCATTAGAAGCCAAATGGACTGTGATCATAATGATTCATAAACACATGCTTATGATAAAGTCGGAATGGTCAAATGGACTCTACCTTCAGTAAAGATTTCTTATGATTATTGAAATGATTTTTCACTTTTGAATTCTATATAAATAGACGTTACAATATTAAACCAGATAGTAGGGATATCAGATGTTCCTAATAGTATCGCCATTAAGGTGAGTGACTGGATTAAAAGTGAGTGAGTGAATATGGTTTTACGCCGCTTTTAGCAATATTCCAGCAATATCATGGCGGGGGACACCAGAAATGGGCTTCACACATTGTACCCATGTCGGGAATCGAACCCGGGTCTTCGGCGAGACGAGCGGACGCTTTAACCACTAGGCTACCCGACCGCCCCGACTGGATTAAGAGCTCCGGACTAGCAGCGTCCGAGGTTTAACTGTACATGGAATTCATATAAAAAAAGTTTATGTAAAAGTATAACTTCGGTGAAAAGTCCGGATCATTAATACTTTGTATACGAAAAACCTCGTTAAGACAAAATTCTGATTTCTGCTGATGGGTATCTTTGTATATGATCCAAACGACATAGCGTCCTTCACATTATTCGTTAATCTGTCCGACTTATCTTAGAACGAGATTATCAGGATTTATCTATACTTATTCCACAAATGGTGGACGACGTGTATAACGATGTTTTATTTTGATTACAAGGACCTGAGGACGAAGACCTGAGTGAATACATGGGTTATTTTTGTACAGTCTGGGGGTCAGAGGCGATATTCGGAGTGTTGACCTGATGGTTCAATTAGCAACAAACTGACCCTTGTCCGAACTAGATGACGAGAGGGTAAAACTAACGACGTCTTTGGTGGTTGTCTCATTAGCCATGGAGGACTGTTATAACTACCCAGGTCATTTAAAGCACGAGGAATGGCAAGACATGTGCATCAGGCGTATGAAAATAATGTCTCGTTTCTCATGACCTGTCCGCCTCTAAAATTATCCCGACTCAAAAAGGCCACCGATACATATAATCTTTTTGACCGTTTCAACACAAATGTTTCCTTATATTTAAAAATCAATAAATTGGCTTTTTTCGGCTCAAATTTCAAACATGGTGGGGATCATGTGACTCCAAATTCATTTCTTACCTTTCTCGTCATTGAACCAATTTATATTAACACAAATTTACGCTACCAGAGATTACGTTTTACAAGCAGCTGCAGGAATGAGTGATGGTTAAATAGACATAATTTAACAACAGTTCTTTTAATTTTCAATTACACAAAAATCAAACTCGGCGTACTGTCTTTTTCCCCTCACTGGACACAGTAACAATTATAGTTATACGATATAATATTTCAATTATGGTATACAGTCACGACAAACAAGACTACTATTTTAACTGGCCTTATTTTGGCACTGTGTGGAGTTCGGCACAAGAACATTCTCTGATTTCCATTGGTAATGGGGTGGTCTATAGTGGTTGAAGCGTTGGCTCGTCACACCGAACGCCCAGGTTCGATTCCTCACATGTATAAATTAATTGAAATATATAATTGGTGGTCCACGCTAAACCACTCACTCATACACTCGCATACTCAAGTGACTATCATTGCAGTGCCTTTAATTGGTGTATTATATACTACTAGTCCTAAAAGTAAACTTTCTATAATTTTAGTACTTTTCGTTCCTTCTTTTCTTAATTAATGCGAAATGACACAGAATTTTTAAAGATTAATAATGGAACTAAATAATGCCAAATGACACAGATTAGTCAAAGAGTAGTAATTACATTTTCTCACCGAACCATCATAAACCATTACTTGAAAGCTAGGTACAATCGCATTCGTCACCACTCGCCTCTTTCCGTAATTATTACCTGCAAGTCCCGGAATAACACGAGTTGGTCACGAATGGGTACAATCGCTGAATTCAACTGACGTTGATCGGCCAAGTATCTCGCAGGCTGATTGTCAATGGTCTCCTCAGAGGGGATAACATTTCCATATAATTCTCAAAGTATTCAACCTATGAGTACCACTGACCAAAATCCCCCCTGGTACTTTGACATATAGTATTCCCTGAGAGGGTTTTCTTCGAGCGTCTAGACCGGCTCGTCCAATAGTCCGACATATCAAAACGATAGGGCGGCTGAGCCAAATTCCTCATTACAAAGCCCTTGTCAGTTCAAAGAAGGAATACGCTGATGAAGTATCGGCGATAGGCTGCTATGAACACGGACCCATAACATTAAGCAATGAACTGTGTGGACAGACAGTCATTATTGCTAGTGCTTGCCGTTTTGGCGTTTGAGATCCGCCTTGATCGACTCGAAGACACAGCTGATGTTATTTATCGCAAACAAGGCTGTAAGTCAGACATAGCACTTGAGAATAGCTTAGTCTATGTAATTAGTGCGATGTCCTGTCTCAATATAGGTAAATGCCGCAGACAGACTACCCTTTCGTGAATCTTTGATTCGTTATGAACAATGGTGATGAAATGTACATGGGTGAAATAGACAACCCGGAAGTGAGAATACTCAGTTGACTTCTGAGTGAGTGAGTGAGTGAGTGAGTGAGTGAGTGAGTGAGTGAGTGAGTGAGTGAGTGAGTGAGTGAGTGAGTGAGTGAGTGAGTGGGTGGGTGAGTCAGAGAGTCAGTGAGTTTATTACATTTTCTTGCAACAGGATATGTTATTCGTCAGATAGCCCATGTCTGAAATCAAGCTGTTTCATCCCAATGTGTCATGGCTTAACGACAAATTATCAAATACGTCAATTACGACGTTGAATTTTAAATAACTTTGAATAAATCACCGTCCCTTGATACCAACTCACCTAAACTAATAATATTGGAGTGGTTCCAGCGACGACATAAACGCTATCGGCTGTCTGTCAGATGATGAACGTTGCTCTCGATCTCAATTTAATTATGACAATATTTATACGATAACTAAACCAGGCATCATCTGTCATATATAAGATGCTCCTTAGGCCGTGAATTGTTATAATGTTAGACAGATGATGCCTTCACATAGTGTATATCTTTAGTAGTCAGTGAACACATCCGCTACACTTGCATCCCATAATCCCTCTAAATCCAAGTTAATCCATGACTGTATTTTATATGTATTTTATGAAACTCAAAACCAGATTATAAAAATGCAAGTCTAGGCAGCTCTATTCAGCATCAGCAAAAAACATACCCGAGAGAAGACAAATACATTGTGTAATACAATATTTGACTGACTCAACTGCCGTGCAAGAGAAAGTGTACACTCATGTTTGATGGTGGCTAAAATGAAACAAACAAGAAACGATGATTCAATGATGATGTATTTGATACGTGTTTCAAAGCTATATTTTGGACCTTAAGTGTGTAGTCTTTTGGCAACTGTTTTAAACCTAGTGACGATTTCATAACGTTTGTAATAAAATTCTTTTTTTTGTAAAATCAAACTTTTAAGTGTATACTTTCTTTTGCCCGGCTATTGGTACGGAATCATAGTTGTAATGTGGACCTTAGTTTTATACAGTGTTTCAGCAACTTTTTATTAGCCCAGTAACCTTTTGATAACGTTTGGAATTTTTGGTCAAATCAATTTTGTAGGTGAACTTTATTTTGCCTTTCAGTTTCTATGTTAGTCTGTGTTAGCGTACGCTATTGTTTAAGCATCTATGGATCTGGATGATTGACAAGGTGAAAAGAGAGAGAGAGACCACTACTGTAGTATAAAGCATCAATCAAAGGATCTCTATTGGCCTGTGGTGTTCATCGACGCGACGGACGAAGTCATACATGTGTAGAAGGCTGCAAATGCCCTCAAGCAATGCCTGTCATTTGTTGGGCTTCAGCCTCAATAATTAGTATCACATCTTCAGATAAATTTAGAAATTTAAGTTTAGCATTTGTTGTGGACATGATGCGCATCATCATCACGCCAGATGAGTAAGTTGGGATGCAATCCGCTTTGAACATCATCTTACATCAATGAGTTGGTTTAACGCCGCTTTGAACATCATCTAACATCAATGAATTGGTTTAAAGCCGCTTTGAACATCATCGAACATCAATGAATTGGTTTAAAGCCGCTTTGAACATCATCTTACATCAATGAATTGGTTTGACACCGCTTTGAATCATCTTACATCAATGAATTGGTTTGACGCCGCTTTGAACATCATCTTACATCCATGAATTGGTTTAACGCCGCTATGAACATCATCTAGCATCAATGAATGGGTTTGACGCCGCTTTGAACAGTATTCCAGTTATATCAAGGCACGCAGCTTAATGGGGGAGGAAAGCCAGAAGTGATGCAGGTCTTAGACGTTTACTTCGGTGAGATAGTGAGTGAGTGAGTTGGGTTTAACGCCGCTTTGAACAGTATTCCAGTTATATCACGGCGCCTCAGCGTAATGGGAGAAGAAAGTTCGCAGTGATGCAGGTCTTAGACGTTGACGACTTCGGTGAAACCCACGAGCACGGTATGGTGCTGAGAAACCTAGAAATATAATCGGGGCGAACCGGGATTCGAACCCACAATCATGGGTTTCTTGCTTACCCAAGGGACGCAACTCTGCACAGCGATTAGCGGCGCCTGGACCAACCGAGCCGATATTACCACATGGCGTTTCTGTTTAATATGCAAGGAGGGAAGGAAGTTAATTACACACAGAACTTTACTACTTTTGTGAAACCCACGAGTACAGTATGAATTCGACTGAGGGACACGTAAGACTTTGAAAAGCGAATTGCAACGTCATTACTGGAATTTAAGAGAATTTGGGGAATCTTAACAAATTAAAATATGTCACCTCGCTTGTCAACGTGACACACGATGCCATGCCGCCTCATTCGTGACCAACTCGTGTTATTCCGGGACAAGCCGAATAGCGACTCGTGCCCCTCTCGTGGCCATTTTTGCGACCGGGTTCCGTCTTCGCGCAAACGGGCATACCTAAAACAATTGTCAACTCGTTGCATAATGGTTCACGCATTTTCCCCATATATTATTTATATTTTAGATGCAATTTAAAGCACATCGGGACGTGCAGAATTATACAGTATGATTGCATACATTAAACTGTGTCTTTGGTATATTTTTAGATGCAAGACATATGTAAAATCAAACATTATTTCTGAGGGATTCTTTGACGAAGAACTTGAAATCATACGCGCATTCTGATTGGTTTGTCGTATTTTCGCACATAACATTCATCGATAGGGGGACGAGTCTTCTTGCAGGTTACGGAAAGGGGCGAGTGTTGACGAATGCATGCCGCCTCCGTGGTCTTAGGGATAGAGCGCCTGCCCGTTCGATCCCCGGCCGCGTCAGACCTAAAGGCGTTAAAAGATGGTACTTGTTGTTACTGCCTGCATTAAGGGACTAAAAGAGGAACTGGTCGGCTCGGAGTCAGTATACTGTGTGTGAGTGGGGTATTCATGTTAACTGCGGCATGGTAAAATCGGCATTAGTCAGGATTTGTACAAACCAAACACAGCGGTAACCGTTATACCTACACAGGCCGCCATATTGTTTAGGAATGTCAAGGTCAACGATCCCCATACCTTCTCGAACATTAACCACTATAGTCATGTAAAACGTTTATACTAACAATAAACAGTTCCGACCGGTCACTCATCCTGCCACGTGTGTTTATTTTTACTGTAAAGGCTCGCTACCCTGAGGGAGGAGTACATTGGAGGGTTACCTGACACGACTATTATTTATCACCGACGGCTCAGCGTTATCGACGCCATCTGTGTCTTTACTGCCTGTGTATCCCTTTGTGCGAGGTTCACTTAAAGATGTTGGTTGTGATTATATTTGCCTTCTCTACGGTCCTAAGAAACTAACTATTCATTCATCGCAAACATTTTTCTTGACTGGTACAGAATTACACGATCACTCATCTACCAGAAAACCTGACTGACTGAGGCTTCGTGGAAAACCTGCTGTGCTTCGTTTGTTCTGCTTGTTTAAACCCGTATACATCGACTGATCGAGAATTTGAAGCCTCCTGGAGCATTTTTGATGTTTAACTATAAAAAGCTTTATTCTTTGTTTACTTTTAGAGAACTCCTGGTATCATCACTATTTGATCGTGATTCATAAACACAAGCTCATACACATGTAGTCGGATCGTAAAATGCACTCTGTTTACAGTAGAGGTTACTTTAGATCATGGAAAGGGTTTGGTTTCTTCTATTTATATCTCGAAGTGAGTGAGTGAGTATGGTTTTACGCCGCTTTTAGCAATATTCCAGCAACATCACGGCGGGGGACACCAGAAATTGGCTTCACATATTGTACCCATGTCGGGAATCGAACCCGGGTCTTCAGTGTGACGAGCGACGCTTTAACCAATAGGCTACCCGACCGCTCCTTATATGTCGAAACCACGACGGTGGAATGTGCATATACTACAGTAAACTACGGTTATAACGAACGCAAAGGGACTACTAATTTTAGTTCGTTATAACCGTTGTTCGTTATAAACATATATACAGCATAACTACAGCAGATAGTCGGGACCGAAAAAGTAAGTTCGTTATAAGAGTGTTCGTTACAACCGTTGTATTACATTTTATTACCCATAGGGTTAGAAATAACAGAGTTTATAAAACTCCTATGTGCACCAGTGCAAAGAAAAGACGTCAAAGCTAAAGAAGACATCATTCGACAAATTGTGGTTTTCTAGAACAGCAGAGGTGACGTATGCATCGTTCTGAAGGGGGTTTCAAAAGGATTAAGAAATAATGGGTAATCAGGACATTATTACACTCTTATGTGTGTCATACAGATTTTACAAAACTCGTGAAAGAATTCATGTATTACACTCGTTCTCGCTCGGGAAAAACAAGAATTCTGACATTCGTTTCGTGAAGTCAGTATGACATACATGCTCGTATAATAATCTATAATTATAATATATATTAGTTATGTACATGTTCACTTTGATCAGAAAGAACGATCGTTCTTTAGAGACCCGCGGGGACTCCAGGACAGAAAACGCCATAGTACATTTTGTGTTGGAAGTGCCAATGACGATCGGCTGGTCATAATGTATATCCTGACTGATTGTATCATCGTGCGCCCTTGACTGGACCGGTGCTCATGCTGTCAACCACAGGTTTTGTCTGGAACAGCCTCGACTTTTACAGGCAGACTTGATACATGAGCAGCTTCTTTTAATCTTTGCCACGACATTTCAGAGCTTTTTCTTGCTCCTTAATCATATAAAGCATGACATGTTTACACAAGACAACGCTGGGATTAATATACAAAGATAACAATTATAATGAAGAAGCCATTGAGATTAATAGGAGAATAACTCCATGCAATAACTCAACATTCATCTGATGAAGGAGCAAGATGTAGTTCTGAAACGTCTTGACAAAGAATAAAAGAAGTTGTTAAAAAGTGTCCCGTATTCATGTTCTTCCAACTGCTAAATGCCCTAAAGTATCAAAGATTTCAAACTTGATACAGGTGTAATACTGATAATCGTGACTGGAAAGTTCACCAGTTTTTTCTTACTCCTTATAATCAACACATTTTTTAAAGTTCATCAGCCCAAAGAATTAATGTATACATGGCGTTTTGTATGTTATTGGCCTACTATCAATTAAAATCACATTGCTACGTCAACATGTTTTCGCATAGGGTTATGCTTTCATAAATTTATCACATACTTTTAAGTCAGTGATGCTTGACAGGAGGCTTGATTTATCTCACATGTCACCGAACGCCTCATTTTGCCTTTGCCTCCAAATCAAGTAAAGATTGTGATAGATAAAATACCACCACTGCGATATATGGAACCCCACAAGGGACAAAAACAAGCAAAATGTGTCAACATTACCCAAAGCACGACAATGCGACAACCCGGAAATTTGGCCATGTGTTGCATTGTCGCGCTTTGTTTAATTATGCCAATTTGTACTTGTTTTTGTAAGGGCGACAACACGACAACGCGACAACATCCATTCTAGGATTCCATACTACGATAATGACAACACAGATACTTCAGTTTCCAGCCACTCACACCGCGGATGCTACTATTCATACAACTGTTGTTGCTCCCGACGCCAATGTTGCTACTGCTGGCTGCTACTACTCTTTTAGCCTGTCCCACGATCCCTGAACATTATTATTTTCCCTTCCGCCCAATCCTTTTCTGTAATGCAAAAGCCCTAAATGAATCAAGTCTAGATTTTATTCAGGTTCAGGTTCCGTATCTCCGATCTCACGGGGGCTCCTTTTCAACTTCAATGGAGATATTTGTTTCTATCCAAATAAAATATTTTTTTAGAGACTGGGCGTTGGTCACCTCCTCCTCCTCCCCCCATCTACTACCACTGCTACTACTACTACTACCACTACTACTGTTGCTACTACTACTATTACTACTACCACTACTACTGTTGTTACTAGTACTACTACTACTATTACTTCTACCACTACTACTGTTGCTGCTACTACTACTACTACTACTACTACTACTACTACTACTACTACGACTACTGCTGTTGCTACTACTGATGTTTCTACTACTACTTTAACAATTATTAATATATTTGAATTATTTAACGTTATTGCCGCTACTACATTAAAAGATGGTACTTGTTATTACCATGCCTGGCGCTCGGCATTAAGGGGCTAAACAAGGACTGGTCGGCTCGGAGGCAGTATACTGTGTCTGAGTGGGGTTTTCGTTTTAAACCTCTGCTTGGTTTCTCAGTGGGCTAGAACTATAAAATCGGCATTATTCCGAACTAGTACAAACAGCCACACAACACACGCTACATAAGTGCAATAATCTTGGAAGTGACGTTAAACAAAAATACTGTATGTTCCTCCTAATTCGTATTCTTATAAACAATTCAAACCCCTTTTTCAATATTGGAACTTATTCAAATGTTTCGACTCCTGTTCATCTGAGAAGAATTTTATCACGTTTTAGATGCAGTACATTTAAACTGGCTGTAAATACTTGATGACACCATGACGTACCCTCTGAAGAAAGACTTTATTTCGACTGTCTCCTTAGAGGGAAATACAACATTGAGAATGAATTTTATATTTTGGTCGTGTGTGAATCATACAACACTCTACGTACTGCTATTATAGGAAAATATACAACATCCACAAATATGCATTGTTTTAAAAAAATATTCCATCTCTAAATTAAGAAATATTGCATAAGACCAGAGTAGATCTCCTAACAACTTCTACTGCCAATATCATACTACTACTACTACTACTACTACTACTACTACTACTACTACTACTGCTATCATGCCACTGCTAATACTTTTGTTGCTACTTCAACTTCTACGTATACATGTACGTCTAATACGACTACTATTATCGCTATGTGGTATTACAACTTCTTCTACAGCGACTGCTCTAAGTACTACTAATACCACTCAAATGCAATCTCAGCTTAATAGGATATGCACGTAATGGTGTAAAGATACATCGTAATAATAATGGACTATAGGTAATCCCTACTTCTAATATGCGATAACATTACATGTACATGTATAGAGTAATGGTACCTTGACCTAACGTACTTCACTGCGTGTACGTAAGGTCCAGAATAACAATAGTCACTTATAGAGTTGTTTACTTGGGGCGTTCGGTGACAAAACAAAGATCCATTTATAGCGTCACATCATCATGTTCTATTGAAATGTAGATTACACGTGTGTAAACACCAGATTAAATCTATTCTACGATTAAGGAGATTATTTTGTGTGTGTGTGTTTGTGTGTGTTTGTGTGTGTTTGTGTGTGTGTGTGTGTGTGTGTGTGTGTGTGTGTGTGTGTGTGTGTGTGTGTGTGTGTGTGTGTGTGTGTGTGTGTGTTTCAGAAAACGAGATTGCATGTTTGGTCCTTTGGTTTAAGGCGACACAATCCTTTGTAATGAGTTGCCTCCCTTAGCCGTGCAAGGATCCGCTGGATTTACGTCCGAGATTCGCTGCATAGTGGTGCTGTGAGCGTTACCCGTACTTAGCGTATAACGTTTGTTACTTCGGGCATTCTTCCCACATTTAGCTGAAATGCCGTGGTGTGTCTAGAGCAGTGTTCACAGGGACGTTCCTCCCAACTCACTCTACCAGAGTGATTTACATCGAGTGAGTATGGTTTTAGCAATATTCCAGATTTATCACGTCGACTGACCCAGAAACTGGCTTCACACATTGTACCTATGTTGGGAATCGAACTGGCTGGTCTGAGTGACGAGCGAACGCTTTACCCACTAGGCTACCCAAACGTCCCAGAGAGCTTTGGATGATTTGTGAGCGCTGACCGTAGACAATTCGACAAATAGGAGAAACTTAACAATTCAGGAAAGGATTTATGGCTTAACTTTTGACAAGAGTGTTTTTTCTTCGCCTCGAGGTTTAAAAAACTTATGAAGATTTATAACAGTAATGACGTAACAGCAAGCAACTATTCCAATAAATTACATTCCTTAACCATACCGGCATATGCCCCGAACGTCCATGTATCACTTGAACATATCTACATATGACACTGGGGTTTGACGTCGCGTCCAAGATTATTGCACCTATACGTGTGTGTGTGTGTGGCTGCTTGTACTAGTCCGGACTAATGCCGATTTATAGTGCTATCCCGCAGTTTAACATGAATACCCCACTCAGACACAGTATACTGACCAGCCCTTGTTTTAGCCCCTTCATGCCGAGCGCCAGGCAGGGCAACAACAAGTACCATCTTTTTAACGTCTTTTTGGTATGACGCGGCCGGGGATCGACCTTCCGCTCTCCGGGGGGACGCTCTACCACTAGGCAGTCGACATAGCCTATGAAGAAAGTCTCCTTTGAGGATAATACTACATTGAGAATGAATTTCGCATTTTTGTGTGTGAATTATATAATACCTATATATGTTTAATGATATATATTAATCCCAGTATATTGTGCAGGTAAATATTATTCTGTATATGAATGTATTTGCGGGGAAAAGTCTTTATACTGAATAAGATTGTCTGTCCGTTCCTCCAGATGGTAGCAAGTACTCATTCTCGTGTTATACAAGGAAGCACATCTTGAGGAAGCAATAGAAATAATAGCCACATTACTCTTGCTGAGAAGAGTGAGTGAGTGAGTTGGGTTTAACGCCGCTTTTAACAGTATTCCAGTCATATCACCGCGTGTCAGCTTAATGTGGGAGGAAAGCCCGAAGTGATGCAGGTCTCAGACGTTTACCACTTCGGTGAAACCCACGAGCACGGGTATGGTGCTGACAAACATAGAAACGTAATCGGGGCGAACCGGGATTCGAACCCACAATCATAGGTTTCTGGCGTGCACAGCGAATCGCGGCGCCTTAGACGGCTGGGCCACCCGTGCCCCCCATGCTGAGAAGAAGATACAGAACATGCAATGAAATAATCGATTACGATTGCTATATGTTAATATGAGAAAGTCAAATAACAGAAATAAGTGTGTTTTATCTTATTATTAAAAAAAATAATTTAGGTATATGTAAACTGCTGGGGAAAAGCGGTTTGATGATGGCTAAAATGAAAAAAAATTTTTTTACAAATTTTAAACCAAAATATTATTATTGCACTTTTGTTTGATACGGATATCGTAGTTGTGGTTTGGACCTCAGTGTGTTGTGTTTCGGCGACTGTTTCAGCGTAGTGACGTTTTGATAACGTTTGTAATGTTTTGGTCAAATCCAATTTTCAAGTGTATACTTTCTTTTGCCCGGCAGTATATATGACTCACTCCTCTCTCTTGTGTCCACGCGTACGAAGACACGGATCTCTATAGACAACACCTTTTGGGTCGACCTTGAGGACATTGGTATGACAACCTCTGACCTTTTACACTTCATTTCATCACGAGGCTATAAATCAGTCGTTTGGACGATATTTCAGCCATAACTTCGAACATTCATGGCACCGATGCTTCATTGTTGTCACTGTTTACCTGAACCGGATTACGAGAATGGTTTTTAGCGTGTCACAAACAGAGTAAACGCCATGCCTTGAGGGAGATCAGACTGTTCCCGAACGACGCTTTAGTTATTGAGCACCATGCGTTCAATTGCTCCCGGTGTCGGGGCTTACCTTTCAGTCGGTAATAAACCAGGCTGGAAGTAAACGTTACGCTGAATAAGGTTATATGCTAACATACACGACTGCACTCTCACGTGATAGCAGCGTTCGGAATTACTGAGAAGTGTAATCCCACAGTTGCCCCTATCAGGAAGTTTGTACATGATATATATTCCAGCTGTATTAACGCGGTCTGTAAATAATCGAGTCTGGACCAGCCCGATCCCGTTAGTCGCCTCTTACGACAAGCATAGTCCCAGTTTGGGTTGTTGAAGATCTACGGGTCTGAGTGAGTGAGTGAGTTAGTGAGTGAGTGAGTGAGTGAGTGAGTGAGTGCGGCGTGCTATCTCAGTGGCCGAGCTCTATAAGGCCGGTTTATTCCGGAGTAGTACTCGCTCACACATCACAAACACGCACGCACGCACGAACACGCACACGCACACGCACACACACATCACACACCATGCCATGAAAGTGCAACAGTCCTGATCGCGACGTTAAACCCCATTTCACCTCACCTCACCTAACCTTCACGATGTACATACCAGTCAAGTCCTCCGCGGTTGTTTTATAGTCATGAGTATCATAAAACTGTCTGGGAGTTTTACATCAATGTATTTATGTGGTAAACCAGACGCACAGACCAACAACCCTTGCAAACATATTGACAGAACACTTGTACTAAGTCAAACTGGACCCGTGAAGATCCAGGGTTGGATAGGTCTTCAGCAACCCGTGCTTGCTGTAAAAGGCGACTAGGCTTGTTGTAAAAGGCGACTAACGGGATCGGGTGGTCAGGCTTGCTGACTTGGTTGATGCACGTCATCGATCCCAATTGCGTGGATGGGTGCTCATGATGTCAATCACTGGATTGTCTTGTCAAGACTCGATTATTTACAGACCGCCGTCATATAGCTGGAATATTGCTGAGTGCGGCGTTAAAAAACAAACCAAGTCAAACTGAAAACGACATCCCAACAAGAAGTAGATGAATTGGCGGAGTCGCAGAGCACCAGAAAAACCAGTGCAATTGATTGACGTAAATGGTTGATGACAGACTGCAATTGAAATAACTGGAGCTTCTATGTACTAAGCTTTCGACGAAATGTCAGAGCACCACAGACTGTTCTATATAGTATTAAGGGTGTTCTTTGAACAAAGTAGTATCACGTTTCACGTCTTGTTAGACGTGGAGGCCGGTGATTCCGTCATTATTAATAATTAACAGTAATTTTGTACATTAATTAATTATCATTTGTAATTTGGAGAAAGATGGGTCAATGAGGCAAATCAATTATAGTGACAAAGGCAGATGAAGATGCACGTGTCTGTTGCGAGTTTTTCCGGAAAAACATGTCGCTAGGAAAATAGCCTATATTATAGATCACGGTCCCTTGGCAAATTCCTGCCTTAAAAATGAAAATATCTTTATATAACTGTAATACTGTTAAATGCGGCGTTAAACCCAACTCACTCACTCACTCACTCACTCACCCATCCAGCCAGACACCCACCCATAACTCACTCACTCACTTACGAACTATATCACAACGGCATGTCAATGATCGAGACAGGGCCAGACAAAACGGTCGTTGCACCGAAGAGATTCCGTCTGTCTGAGTTGAGTCACACTGACAACTATACAACAAGAAGTATTCGAACTTTGCCAATATACCATTGTATTGTTAGTATCTAATCCCTGACTCGTTCATGTTCAGTCACGTGGAACATTTTAGATTGTGTTCCACTGCCTACAATAGAACATCTACGCCAGCATAACAGAGCGAGTAAGCAATATTCCGCCATATTTCAGCAATAACACCCAATATGTCAGCAATAACACGCAATATTTCAGCAATAACGGAATATTTCAGCTAAATTACGTTTGGGGTGCATAAGAAGAGGGCTTCACATAGCATACCCATATGTGGAATCGAACCTAGTCTACGGCGTGACGAGACAATGCTTAAACCACTAGGCCACCCAACATAAAGCTGATGAAACACGCCAACGTCATATTTATCTATATCGAGACAAATGTGAAAAAGAAGGTAAGGAAGGTAGAAACCTTATTAGGGCGAATCGGGGATTCGACCCCAGTGCTGGAAGCATATGTGTCCACAACTGGGCCACCCATGCCCCGATACAAGTGAAACCTTCCGGCCATTGATCCTACACTCAACAACATCCGCAGTTCACTGACATAGTTTCCATGGCAAACATGCTGCCTGGTTATCATGCACAGACAAACAAACAAAAAACAAAGTGTTTTACAAATAACTAAATAAACACTACTCATGCCAATTACAACGCTTGTAGATATTTGAAATGAAATTCATGAAAAAGCTATTATCAAAGTATACAAACGCCAAAAGCATATCTAGAAATGTCCCAATTAACAACGCTTTTAACAATACTCTGACAGCCTACATTTGTTTTTTCAATAATATCTGAGATCTTGCAGTGTTTGGAAGGGGATTAGTCCTGCAACATGACCGTGGAATATATTTATTTTATGAAAATAAAATAAATCTAGAAACTCATACAAGAAGGATATTGGGTAAAATAAGATTTCAGAGACTAAATGTTAGTCTAGAAGGGGGGGGGGGGGGGGGGGGCATTTCCCCCGCTGTCGACCATAGTGTGCTAGTGACGTACATGAATGCCCCCATTGTGATATCTTCAATTTCATCCGTCAACACTTCCTTCTGAGGGGCTGTACAGGCAAAGCTATCATTTCACTCCGAGCCACTCTACAGGCTGAGATATTATGATGACGTAATACCGTTACCGTGTTGTCGGTTCGACATTTGACCGTTCTGTTTACTTGTCTGTATATAATATACAGTGTGCATTATTTAATAATCTACGTTCGCTCTCGCTGGTTTATTTATTATATTTTTTAGATATTTGACATTTGCTTTTATTGCTTTATAACGGATGTTCATTTTTCTTTATTTATATATATTGGCTCATGTTTATTACAACAACATGAAATGTCATGTACATTGCCAGTTTTCAATCTATTGAACAAACATGTATCCATTGGAGGTGGCTGCACACTATGTATTAATAAGGGGATAGTCAAACAACATTTACAAATTAAAATATTATTTTGGACTTTGTGATTTTTACTTGCTGGATAAACATGTTTTCATTAAGTGAGATGGCTTTAACGCTGCTTTTAACGGTATTCCAGTTATATCACAGCGCTTCAGCTTTATGTGGGAGGAAAGCCCGAAGTGATGCAGGTGTCAGACATTTACCACTTTGGTGAAACCCACGAGGACGGGTATGTGCTGACAAACCTTGAAACATAATGGGGGCGAACCAGGATTCCAACCCACAATCATACGTTAAATGGTTTGCCAAAGGGACATGTTTTCATTGTAGATGTTAAAACAACAAATAGTTTAGAGAATATTAAACGGTTTTTCAAAATTAAAAAGACATTGTTTTAGTATTTGTTTTTGACATATAAAAAAACATACGTTGATATGTAGTATGGACATAACAATCAAAAACAAAATATATTGAAAATGGGAGACATATCGATTTTTTCAATGTAGGCGAGGGGCTCTTATCTTCATATTTCCAATTCACTCAAACGAAATAACATAATGTGTTCAGACAAGCATGACTGTGTCTCCGCGTGCATGACGAGTGTTGCAGATCGGAATACAGGCGATGATATCGGAGACACATGTCATAAACCACATTGATAACGACGCAGGACACTCGCTGTACACCTCTATAGGAATTTACGTGCTTTCCTGACTCAACCAAATAGTAACAGTTGAAATCCCATGTAGGCATGTTTCTTAGTATTAAGCTCGGGCACATACATGACTCATGGCATTTGTAAAGACGTGGTGATGTCGCTATGTTATTATATTATAGCGATGACATACGTGCACACCGAGTTGAGTAATGAATAGGGCCGTGCACTGGGAAAACAGAGAGCGCAAACAACCACGACTTGTCTTTCACTAGATTTGCACATGTCTCTAAGGCAATAATTATTAGTTTAAATCATAATCTCCAGATTATGTAAATAGTAGGACCAAGTTGTCCCTGTAGACTGGAGTAATGTCCACATATCTAGACTTGCCTTTTAGGAGGATAGAATTACTTCACATCCATGGACTTATCTTTCAGTACAGCTTTGGAGCAAGGCTAGGCTTTCACCATCGAGCTTGATTGACAGGCCGTTTTTTCAGGGTCGTTATCAGTTAAGTACATTGTAAATAATTAAGGTTATAATAGGCTGTGATATTTGCTGAAAATTGTTACTGAGACGGAAACCATTGACGGAAATATGTCACTCGGATGTCAAAACTACCAAGATAAGACTGCAGCTCAACCACGTGAGTCTTGTTTTGGATGTAAGATTAAAACGCCGGCTGACCCGGGGGTGGGGTATGTGAGATCTGTACCCCCACCTGTCAGACACCCGACGTGTCACGCTGTGCTAGGTCCCGTGCCAGGTGTGGGTGAGTTCTAGTTCTAGTCTTTTATAGGTGAAAGCCCCCCCCCCCCCCCCCCCCCCCCACACACACACACACACACACCCGCTGCCACACACACACACACACACACACACACACACACACGCACACACACACACACACCCTCTTTAAGAACCCGTTTAAACTCTACAATGTTTACTTGTAATCGGCAATCACATTCAAAACTACATGCACATATATATGATAAGGAATGAAAATATCAACTCACAGACCAGTGATAAATCCTTCAGCGGAGCTCCAGCACTAACTGCTTGTATATTTCACCTCGCGTGAGAATCGTTGTCAATATCTACACACGCCACTCTCGGCACTGACAGCTGTTGTTATAGCGTCAAGTAACATCCTTGTCAATGACTGCGACAGCTATTTCCTCTCCCTAGTACACCGACACTCATTGACGAAATCAGGCCCGCAGTCAGCCCTTCTCGCTGGCCCTTAAACTGTTGAGTTACAAATAGCGTATTGTAGTTATTTTAGTAACAAGCTGCCTGTTTGTAGTTCAGCGCTGAACACCGTACAGCTTGTGTGAGCTAGGGGCTTTGCGTTGTAGGAGGTCATGCGTACAATATCTACCGAATATGTTAAATAAATAATCCCGGTTGCGTCTAAGAGAGTGAGAGCTGGCTTTTGTGGGTAAACCATGCCAGTATTATTTGTTTTGAAAGATTTATGACACGTTCGACAGTTTCGAGATACTGTTTGGTGAGGGAAGATTGTATGCATAGTCATAAACACTTTTCCCGTACTGAAATAGTGTATTCAGTCTATAGCGATGTCGGAGCACAGGATAAGGCCAGTTAAAAAAACCAGCTTGTTTCTCGTGACTTTTTCAAAACTTACTGGGTAGGGAGGGAGAATTATATATCTTACAAAGTACAAGTAGATTACAGACCCGTGAAGATCCGGGATAGAATAGGTCTTCAACAACCCATGTTTTCCGTAAAAGGTGACTCTGGATGTTTCGAATAATAACGTTATTTTGAAGACTTCGTCACATCCGGAGTTTCCAGTTATATACACGTATGTATGAAAATGAGTATGAAAACGAGAATCTGATTCAGGTTTACATTCCTATCAGCAATACTACAGCAATATAAAGATTCTTGAGGAGCTCAAATGATTTGTAGAAGTGCCACAGCACTATAGCTCACCTGGATATGTAACGCCGCACACAGTGATTACTAGTATTCCAGATGTACTTATGACAGTGGCCTATAAGTAATCGAATTTTAAAATGGCCGAGGAACGACCATAAACAGGTTTAATATAGAATAAAGGCTGACATGGCACCCATATTTGAAAATTGGATCGTGTACAAATTGGGGTGTCGCTATTGGTGGGATCAAGCATGTGAAGTTTCACAATTATATACGGTGGTCTCAGAGATGTTTTAAGACGGATGATGCTCGACTAACGACGCACGACGGAAGATGCTCGAGTAACAACGCATGACAGAAGATGCTGGACTAACGACGCACGACGGAAAATGCTCGACTAACCAGGCACGAAGGAAGATGCTCGACTAACGACGCATGACGGAAACTTCTCGACTAAAGACGCACGACGGAAGCTGCTCGACTAACCAGGCACGACGGAAGCTGCTCAACTAACGACGCATGACGGAAGCTTCTCGACTAACGACGCACGACGGAAGATACTCGACTAACGACGCACGACGAAAACGCTCGACTAACAACGCACGAGGGAAGTTGCTCGACTTACGACGCACGACGGAAGATGCTCGACTAACGACGTAGGACGCAAGATGCTCGACTAACGATGCACGGCGGAGGATGCTCGACCTACGACGAAAGATGCTCGACTAACGACGCACGAGAGAAGATGCTCGACTAAAACGACGCACGGCGGAAGATGTTCGATCAACAACGCACGACGGATGCGGACAACCAAGCCAATACAAACGCTATCTCGACTTACAGTAAGGTGAGCTAAACCAAACCATTTGAAAGCTACTTGTTCGTGACAAAGATCGACCGTGACAGCAACAGGGAGACACGCCGCGGCTTCATCACATTAATTTGCTGTGCTGCATTTTCTGACTACTCGACGTCTAAATCACATACATTACATTTTACTCAACACGTGAGTCAGAGCCTCTGAACAAGCGGCTCCGAGGTTGACGTGAGCCGTTTCTATCAAGTTTTATGTCAATAAAAATGATAAATCATCATGTTATTTAATCACAAAAGAAAAAAACCCACTTTAGAAACATGTTCCACGTGAACAAATCGGATAGCAGGCAGACAGATGTTCAACATTGTACGGTGTTAAAGTACTCATAGTCCGGTAGAAACATTTTTACATGGGACAATGTTTTCTTGCTTACAATGTCCTACACGACATTTACTCATGATGTATTGCGATTGGTGCAGAACTTGTCCAAGAAACGTGTGTGTTTGTTGTTTAACACCGCAGTCGTCAATGTTCCAGCTGTATGACGGGGGGCACGGGTGGCCCAGTCGTCTAAGGCGCCGCGATTCGATGTGCAGAGTTGCGTCCCTCGGGCACGCCAGAAACCTATGATTGTGGGTTCGAATCCCGGTTCGCCCCCATTATGTTTCTAGGTTTGTCAGTACCATACCCGTGCTCCCGGGTTTCACCGAAGTGGTAAACGTCTGAGACCTGCATCACTTCGGGATTTCCTCCCACATTAAGCTGACACGCGGTGATATA
This sequence comes from Haliotis cracherodii, assembly GCF_022045235.1. Classification (NCBI taxonomy): domain Eukaryota; kingdom Metazoa; phylum Mollusca; class Gastropoda; order Lepetellida; family Haliotidae; genus Haliotis; species Haliotis cracherodii. Next base: position 1,113,558 of record NW_027266296.1, on the reverse strand, counting down.
ACTGGAATACTGTTAAAAGCGGCGTTTAAACCCAACTCATTCACTCATGGTAGCTGTATGTACATAATCGTGTCTGAACCAGACAGTCCGGTGATTGATACGAGGAACAATCCTCGCCGTCGGTAGACGTCCAAGTCACCGAATCTGACCAACCGATCCATTAAGCCGTTTCTTACGACCAGTATAGATTGAGTGTGTGAGTGCGTTCGTGAGTATATGAGTGAGTGAACGAGCAAATATATGAGTGAGTATATGAGTGAGTTACATCTTCCCGAGTCAAGGGCGTTAACTGAATATAAAAGTGGACTTTTGTAGTCAGTAAACGCCCTTGCCTCTGGAATATTGTGATTGATAAATGAGTATGAGTGAGTGGGTGAATGAGTATATGTGTGAGTGAGTATATGATAAGCGAGTGATCGAGCAAGTAAATGAATGAGCATATGAGTGGGTGAGTGAGTGAGTTATCGAGCGAGTAAATAGGTGAGTATATGAGTGAGTGTGTGAGTGAGTGAGTATATGAGTGAGTGAGTGAGCAAGTAAATGAGTGAGCAATCCACGACCAATCCACGCCGTCGGTATAAAAACAGCCAAGTCAGCGAGTCTGACCAATCCGATCCATTAAACCGTTTCTCACGACCAGCATAGATCACTGGGGACCTCTTCTGCCTTGGAATTCCCAAAGGGAAGTACAGCACGCTAATAATGATAGGACAGTATACGGCATTGATTCCTTGTAAACTAGCTCTTAGTGTCCTAGGACATTGAAACTAGTTTTAATTGCCTCGGACTACTTATCCCAGGACACAATCTCCGGCGGATACTCTGTTCGGAGGACTGTGGCATCAATGACACCGGTACAGCTAAACAAAAGGTTTTACAAATCAAATCGATGCAGTTTTACATCAGGTGTTAAATTAAGTATATTTAATACGCTGATGTTAATTTAATGACAGGTGTGGTGCAGAAACGTACAGGTGGGACTAATTGTAACATGCTACGTGTAAAGAAAAAGAATATAAAAATAACGCGTGTTTTGAAATGCTGCTATATGTTAAAGTTTGTATTGATCCTATGCGTCTTTTCTGGTGAAGCTTTAAGTTTGAATAACGCAGTTAGGTCCCTTGATTTTATTATGTTGTGTGGCTGAAGACGAAGGCGGGTGACGGGCGAGAGTGAGTGAGTTAAAAAAAAAATTCAGTCATATAATGGCGTTGGGCGAGGGAGTGAGAGAAATGAAAGAGAGGGTGAGTTAGATTGAATGAGTGAATGAGAGGATGTGTGTGTGGGGTGGGGGGGGGGGGGGGAGGGGGGGTCATGAGGTACAACACGGCCACCTGCTCTCTTTGTACCCGAGTGAGTGAGTGAACGAGCGAGTAAATGGATGAGTGAGGTGAGGTGAGGTGAAATGGGGTTTAACGTCGCGTCCAAGATTATTGCACTTATAAAGCGACGTGCATGTACGTGTGTGTGTTTGTGTGGCTGCTTGTACTAGTCCGGACTGATGCCGATTTATAGTGCTAGCACACTGAGATACCATGCCGCAGTTTAACATGAATACCCCACTCAGACACAGTATACTGACTCCGAGCCGACCAGTCCTTGTTTTAGCCCCTTCATGCCGAGCACCAGACAGGGTAACAACAAGTACCATCTTTTAACGTCTTTTGGTATGACGCGGTCGGGGATCGAACCCCGGACCTTCCGCTCTCCGGGCGGACGCTCTACCACTAGACCACGGAGGCGGTCTAAATGATGAGTGAGTATGAATGAGTGAGTATATGAGTGATTGAGTGAGGAAATGAGTAAGTGAGTATATGAGTGAGTGAGTATGAGTGAGAATGATTCAGCGAGTAAATGAGTGAGTGAGTGATCGAGCCAGTAACTGAATGAGTGAGTATATGAGTGAGTGAATATATGAGTGAATGATGGAGCGAGCGAGTATATATGTGAGTGTGTGAGTATATGAGTGAGTGAACGAGCGAGTAAATGAGTGAGTGCGTGAATATGTGAGAGTGATCGAGGGACTAAATGAATGAGTGAATGATCGAGTTAGGTATATAGAGAGGATGAATAAACTCAAAAGCAATTGATTTAGAGAAAATGAACCTGTCAGTGAATAAATATACGAGTGAGTGAGTGAGTATGGTTTTACGCCGCTTTTAGCAATATTCTTACCACATTGTACCAATGTCGGGAATCGAACCCGGGTCTTCGGCGTGACGAGCGAACGCTTTAACCACTAGGCTATAAATATACGAATGTCAGTAAGGCTGAAGTATTGAGTGAGGGTGAGTGAGTTCCAGAATGAGTGAGTGAATAAAGGTAAACATAACATGCAAAGTCATGGTGTTCTATCTATAAAGGAAGCTCAACACATTGTTAACACGTTGACCTAGCACTAACCAACTAACAAACACTACCCCCCTCGTACACAAGTACAGGTTAATAATTCACTGACACAGTAAACACTCCCTATCTCGAAGCCTGCAGAAAAACGCCATAGATGGGGTGTTAGGTCATGTAAAGACATTAATATATCTATATATCTATATATCTGTGTCTGTGTGTGTGTGTATGTATATGTGTGTGTGCATGCGTGCGCGCGTGCTAGTGTAAAAATACAAAACGCCACAGAATAGCGTTTCGGAACAGATTCAACATTCAAAATAGCGGTGACCAACATATGAATGGATCAGTTAAAATCACTCATGACACCAGGTGTTCGAGAAAAGGTTAAGCATGTCCTGCCCTACCCGCTGAACCCGTCACTCAAACAATTTGCATAAACAAGTGTCTCTTTGTTCTCTGATGGACCACAAATCCATGACGTGAAAGCGCATTTACTGATTACTGAAAAATGTGATGTTATTTTTTAATTACATCGCTGTGAATAAATGCAGAGAAAAAACAAGTAAAGGAAAACGTTTAAGAAATACAGAAAAGGTGTCTTTACCTTAAGTCTATCAAAGTGTATTTGTCGAAATGTGATTATTCCCACAACGCAGCTGGAAAGGACAACGACAAACTGTTTAAATCTTCTTACACAACTGGGAGGTATGTGCAGATGACGAACGTTGGAACACCACGCGTATAACGTCACTGTCACCCCAGAACGGGTTTGATGACGAACATTGGTTTTATCGCGTTATGGTCAATAAATTATCAAGTGCCCTAGGCATAGAGGTGTGATATACCTCAACCATCCCACTGTCTGCAGAAACACAAGTGGCATTCAATCAGGGTTGTATGTGTTAGGTGACGATGAGTTTCATAACTGATTTAACTGAAACGAGTCTCTTGAATTCGGATCTACAACCGCTTACCTTCTCAATGTTGATCTTTCACCAGTGGGCAAATGATCTTCAAGCTAACAATTAATATTGCTAATAATTACATAATAATGCATCGGAATAATTCAGTCCCGCAGTGTAAATACATTTTCGAGTTGGAGATGCATATTTAGTTTAACTGTAAAAACTGTTGTAAGACCCTATTCACAAAGTTAAACACGTTCCTTGTCCCATAAGTTGGACATGTTTAGGCCTAAACATATTTAGGATTGCGTTTAACGGCTGAACGTGTTTAGGGTCTAAATATTGGAAAGACTCGTATCTCTTCTTTGCATTGACACCTCGACACGTATACCTTAATTGCAGGTAATATAAAAAGGCGGTTTCTATGTTTTTTAGAGCTTCGTGGGGATACAGAAGTGGGTATTGGGGGGTGGGGGCTGGGGTGGCGTGAAACTTAAACATTAAGGGCCTGTTGTTGTAGACAGATATACTTTCACTGTCAGCTTCCATTTCCTGTATGATTGAAATACTATGACTCACACAACACGTATATACGTGCACACAACACGTTTAAATCTCGGCGGGATACGAACCTGCAGGCTCTGGATTTACTGTTCTTCGCGCTACCATCTGTGCGCCAAAACCGTTGTCATCACAGATGTCAATTTACCTCGGCACTAAAAACATTGCTTGGTTTTATTTTACAGAATCCGTTATAATTGATGGTATTTGTGTGATGCAAGTGCATGTGAATCGGATTTGCACATCTGATTTCAAGATATATATATATATTTTACATCTTATCCATGTTTGCCTAATGATGTGCACTTTATCTAAACACGTTTAAACATGTTAAAATTCTAAACATGTTTAGATTATTGGGATGTTGTGTTTAGGCTGTGAGAATATAGCATAGTTTATGTGTTTGTACCCGAAGTGTGTATATATGGAACTACTTCAGTTTTTTTAGTTTTTTTTATTTATTTTTTTTTTTTTAAAATGAAAATCATGAGAAGCGAAATAAAAAAAATAACTTATTTGTTTTTACAAAACAGAAAAACAGTGACTTCCATGTTACAAAAAAGTGTATGGCATGATGACCAATATTCATAGAATCTGTTTAAATTCCCACTCATAGTGCTGTACACTTGGAGATGAAGTAGTACTGCGTCAGTTCACTTTGAAAGATCTAAATACTACTGACTACTTCAGTGTTGACTGGCATAGCGTAATGACACTGCAGTCAATGTGTAAAATGTGATATATTCATGCAATTTATAAAATGTCTAAATATTTGCGTCATTTTACAAATGTCCATTTATTTGACTGGTTGACTAAAAATTATTAAGAAGTTCAAAAGACCTTAAAAGCACCACAATAGACTTATTATGATAGGATACAGCAGTCAAAAACTAAAAGAATATTATTTCGTTCGTTTTTCATCTAATCCTATCATTTTCAGTAACTGTGTGATGAAATTAAACATCACAATGTTTGGAATTTGTTATCATACTAAAATATATGAACCTATCTTTCAGTTAATTTGTAAATTAACTGAATGTTTTAGACGTGTCGTAAATTGCCTGAGTGAAAAGGCAGTCATTGTAAACAATACACGATCAACCACACACATGTATCAGGTTATTTGAAAGATTTCAGAAAACTCTCAACGCGAATCTGACAACCCGTTATACGGGTATTTCCTGTCTGCGGTATACGGTGTAGCTAAGGTTAACGGGATTTACAGAGCCTGGGGATATTTTTGCGAGCACAGACATTGTTATTTCTGGACAACGCCCGAGAGATATGTTTCAAATTGGCAACAAAATACTTCTATGATGACACAGTAAACATTTGGTTACACTAAGCTCCGAGACGATTGATCACAATCAGATGCTATTTTTTATAATATTGAGTAATCTCAGATGTACCTTTACAGGTAATGGTAAAATCACCGTGAAATTTATAATACATATACACTGTACTACTTGAAATTAGGGGGCCCAGGTGGCCCAGTCGTCTAAGGCGCCGCGATTCGCTGTGCAGAGTTGCATCCCTTTGGCACGCCAGGAACCTATGATTGTGGATTCGAATCCCTGTTCGCCCGGATTATGTTTCTAGGTTTGTCAGCACCCTACCCGTGCTCGTGGGTTTCACTGAAGTGGTAAACGTCTGAGACCTGCATCACTTCGGGCTTTCCTCCCACATTAAGCTGCGATATAACTGGAATACTGTTAAAAGCGGCGCTAACCCCAACTCACCCACTACTTGAAATGATCGACCTGTGTGCATTACAAACGTGTACAATGATTATCCGGGCTTCGTTTACTCAGAACCGTTAGTTAGAATCTGGTTATACCAGATTTCAGCCCAGGACCTCGCTATCCCGGATTAGTATATACCGGATCTCGCTGTCCCGGATTAGTATATACTTGACCTCGTTAGTGCGGATTAGTATATACCGGACCTCGGTAGCCCGGATTTCTATATACCCAACCTCGTTAGCCCGGATTAGAATAAACCGGACCTCGTGAGCCCGAATTTCTATTTACTGGACAATGTTAGCCCGGATTTCTATAAACTGTACCTCGTTAGCCCAGATTAGTATATTCCTATATACAGGAGTGTGTTTGATTGGAACTCTTCAAAACGGGTTTGACATGTTCGGATGTTTTTCTACCAAATCACATTAGATCTCTTGTTAGCCCGCATTTATTAATACCGCATTAGCCCGGATTTCTATATACAGGATGATTTTATACCGAATCACATTAGATCTCTTTTCGGGCCTCGTTTCCACGGATCTCCTTAAACTGGATCTTGTTAGCCCGGACTTCTTTATACCGGACCTCATTAGCCTCATTAGATTTCTATATACGGGACAAGTTAGTCCAGATTTCTATATACAGGAAACGTTAGTTCAGATTTCTATATACAGGCCCAAGTTAGACCGGATTTCTATATACAGGACCTCGTTAGACCGGATTTCTATATAGAGGACACGTTAGTTCAGATTTCTATATACAGGCCCAAGTTAGTCCAGATTTCTATATACAGGACCTCGTTAGTCCAGATTTCTATATACAGGACCTCGTTAGACCGGATTTCTATATACAGGTCACGTTAGTTCAGATTTCTATATACAGGCCCAAGTTAGTCCAGATTTCTATATACAGGACCTCGTTAGTCCAGATTTCTATATACAGGACCTCGTTAGACCGGATTTCTATATACAGGACCACGTTAGTCCAGATTTCTATATACAGGACCTCGTTAGACCGGATTTCTATATACAGGACCTCGTTAGACCGGATTTCTATAAACAGGACCACGTTAGTCCAGATTTCTATATACAGGACCTCGTTAGACCGGATTTCTATATACAGGACCTCGTTAGCCTGGATTCTTATATACCGGACCGCGTTTGCTTGAAGCTCTTTATAACGGGCGTAGTTAGACACGTTTCGATGTTTTTATACCGAATGACATTAGATCTCTTTTCGGGCCTCGTTACCACGGATCTCTTTAAACTAGATCTTGTCAGCCCGGATTTCTTAATACCGGACCTCATTAGCTCGGATTTCTATATACAGGACACGTTAGACCGGATTTCAATATACAGGGCTAAAGGTCACTGCAACAATAGTTCAGTTATATTAGGCAGTGTCTGCTTTTATCGGGAGTACATGGATTTTGATATTAACGTCGTATCACCTGCGATGGTTATCGGTGAGATTTGAACCCATGACCCTGACAAATGGGAAAGTATGAACGTTTATTAGACAAGTATGGGATCAAAGTGTTTACATTAAACAGAGGGATAAAACACTTTCCATTAACACGCCATCACTGTCTGGTGCTCTTGTATGTTCGAGATACCTACACATTAACCCCTGACCCCAGTGTGACCCCATAGTGACCTCATACCGTCATAATAAATAGTTGAATAAATATAAAATATATAGATATATATTTAAATAAAAATAGTAACAAGAATGTTCATTGTGACAATTTTACGTGACTGCGTGACGTAAATGACAAGGCGTGACAGGCAGTTGTCAGTACAGTAACACAGGGCGTCGTAAAACTACGCAAACATGGCATTTGAATATATAGCTTTATCTTCTAGCATGTGGGACATGGCTTTAATGTTTTTCCTCTACAGTGAATGAAATATGTCCGCAAATGAACATGCGACATTTACGTGGCTGTGGTCATGTGACGTTTCATAGAGATCGGATCCCCGTAGAGATCCGGGTTAGAATTGATCTTCAGCAACCCATGCCTGTCGTCAGAGGCGACTAACGGGATCGGATGGTCAGGCTCCCCGACTCAGATCCCAGTTGCGTAGATCGATGCTCATGATGTCAATGTCTGGATTGTCACGATTATTTACAGACCACCGTCATGTAGCTAGAAAATAGTGCGGCGTTAAATAAACAAACAAACAAAGATCGCCAACCACACAGTGTTATCGGGTACAATAACGGGAAAAGGCGGCTAGCGCTGATTACGAAGTAACGCCGTATTTGAGCTCCACGATATATGGGCTGTCACAAAATACTCAATATGCTGGGTTGATTTAGATTTTAATATTGACACGCACTGAACAGAATAGAAATAGATGAGATGGCAATGTGGATGTTAACGTTTTAGCGCCTAACAGGCAGCTTGGGTTGTATGATCCCCAGAGAGTTGAGAATGATTGTTGAGTGCTCACTAATCCAGTGACCGGGAAATATGCGCAGTATAAATCGCCTATCATCATCATCATCATCATCATCATCATCATCATCATCGTCGTCGTCGTCGTCGTCGTTGTTGTTGTTGTAATGATGATGATGATGATGATGATCCCAGTACATTTTCGTAAGAGTCGAATAATGAGAAGTGGGTGGATACCATGTACTGGCGTGGATCGTTGCTCATGCTATCAACCACTACACTGCTCGACGGTTTACAGGCCGAGCGTGGAGATAGCTTTGACATTGTTGACTTCGGCATTATGGAACATTTACTCATTCACTGTATTTCTTCATTTTGTCCAGAGTGACTGAGTGGCTTCGAACATTATTTCAGTTATAATACGCTGTGGTAGGAAATCCTGACCTCCAGGTCTTAGACTTGACCACTTGTTGAAACCAAAATGCACGGTATGGTGCTGACTCATAATCACGCAATAACTGTGGTTTGAACCCATGACCAAATGATACCGGAAAGGGATAAGCGACACAACTCTGCACAGCAAATTGCGACGACTTGGACGAAAGCCGTTCGTTTTAATAGAGTGGGCAATGTTTATGTAATACTGTAAGGTTACATTCTCGCGATCTCGATTTATGGAAACAAGCTTAATATCATGCATAGTACTTTTTGTCAAAGTCGAGAAAGCGACATTTGTAAATTATTGAAAACTAGTACTTATTAATACATATTTACTAAAACTCCGATAATGCGCTTTTGAATATTTAACTTGTTTCCAAAGTTCGAAATTGCGAGAATCGTCCTTATAGTATTCTATACATATATGTATATGAATGCATACACAATATCACCCAGTGTTTGACCATGGGACTTTAAAACTCATTATATTCACGTAGGTACTTAGCAAGGAAGCGTTGAACATTTTAAAACGTTCAACTACTTCAAATCACTCTGAAATTTCGTTAAGGGTTGTTGACTTGTAAGTGGCAGAAAGACTACACTTAACTCAATTGAACTGAGACTGAAGGAAAGTCATCTTTGAAACCACTTCTTCTCACGCGATCAATACTTGCACAAATAGGACTACACAATTGAGGAAATTGAATTTCGGTGTTTTCTAACTTTCTCTGCCAAAACCATGGAATAGTAATGATGATAATTGTAAAAAAACACTTACCTTAAAACTCCAACGAAAACAAAACTCCGATCTCGCAGATACATGGGGTTCGATATGAGCAACATGTTTTCATGTTTGAGGTCGGAGTATTTTGTTAGCCATCCCATCAGCGGATGGTTTCTATTCAGGAAATGTTTGACTTAAGTTTGATATACTTTTTTATATATGCCCGACCAGGGCCTGTACACGGCGTCTGTTAGTGTGTGAATAAGATCTTATCTTAGATACCCTGCCTCTTATCTGCGGTCAGCGGAAGTAGCTCGACACCTGGCTGTCTGGGTTAATCGGAACATTTGATTCTGGGTAATTGTTATAAAAACTGACATTATCAGACGAGGAAACTGTTTAAGTAATTGATCTCGTTTACCTGTTTTTTTCCCCGATTCATCCATATAATATATATGAATTAAAACACGGCGTGATTACATTTTTAAAAATTATGTATACCTTTAAGCACAGTTGAGAAACACAGATATGATTTAGAATCATGGTCCTGCCAAACTATGGCGTTGACACTGGGATTCGAACCCACGATCATATGTTTCTGGCATGTCAAAGGGACGCAACTCTGTTCAGAAAATTGCAGTGCCTTACACCAGTGAACACCCCCCCCCCTCCCCCCCCAACATCATCACCAACACCATTCCCCCCCACACACACACACTTTCCCCCGTTCCCCGTGCCCCGTAAGCTTATGTCAAATATCTGAGGTAACGAAACTCATATCGTTGTAGCTATGACCTTGATCCAGAAAATGTCCTCAGCGTAATGTCTATCTTAAGTGAACGGAAGCACTAGGTTCGCGACAACACGGCTAAGCGGTAATAAATACTTGTAAAGGTCAAGTTGGACTCGGATGTATGTGTATGCCAGTGAAGAACTTGGAAATATTCCCCTTTCAACGCTTAATAACATTCACAAAAGCTTATAATTACACGTACAAAGACAACCGACGTCGTTTGAAGTCTTACGTCTGTAGGTACTCTACTTTCAACAATACCTTTGATTTATCTGATGTTAGCCTTTTAAGTTTTTAGTTTTCTCACATGCACGTGTTCACCAGTAAACAGAGATCACCCGCGGATAAAATTTCTTGGTAGAGCATCTGTCGTCATTTGAAACCCATCCTCATCCTAGCTGCAGAGGTTGGAGTATGTTTGATGTTGCTATGACAAAGTTAATTTGGACTGTCCTCAGGGCACGCCTTCTGTTTCAAAGAGGGTATGTGTTTGAAGTTGTTTCCTACGGTTTGGGATTAGAGACATACTTGATTGATTCTAGCGTTGGGATATTGATGGACTGTGGTGGTATAGAGACATGGGCACACGTTGAAACAAATTGGAAAAATAACATGCTAATGAATTTTATGTATGTTAGAAAACTGAACAACCTTACTCGTACCTTCAAAGGACACTCGGTGCTGTGTTCTTGTCACTGTGCAACGATCGGAGCAATGTTTACTTGGGCAACCATCCGTACATTTTGTCACTTGGCAACCATCCAATCAGCTTGTCACTGGGCAACCATCCGATCATTTTGTCACTGGGAAACCATCCGATCAGCTTGTCACTGGGCAACCATCCGATCATTTTGTCACTGTGCAACCATCCGATCAGCTTGTCACTGAGGAAAATCCGATTAAACTGTCACTGGGCAACCATCCGATCAGTTTGTCACTGGGCAACAATCCGATCAGTTTGTCACTGGGCAACCATCCGACCAATTTCTCACTGTGCAACCATCCGATCAGCTTGTCCCTGGCCAACCATCCGAATTATTTGTCACTGGGCAACCATCCGATCAGTTTGTCACTGGGCAACAATCCGATCAGTTTGTCACTGGGCAACCATCCGATCAGTTTGTCACTGGGCAACCATCCGATCATTTTGTCACTGGGCAACCATCCAATCAGCTTGTCCCTGGCCAACCATCCGAATTATTTGTCACTGGGCAACCATCCGATCAGTTTGTCACTGGGCAACAATCCGATCAGTTTGTCACTGGGCAACCATCCGATCAGTTTGTCACTGGGCAACAATCCGATCATTTTGTCACTGGGCAACCATCCAATCAGCTTGTCACTGGGCAACCATCCGAATTAATTGTCACTGGGCAACCATCCGATCAGTTTGTCACTTGGCAGCCATCCGATCAGCTTGTTACTCGGCAACCATCCGATCAGTTTGTCACTAGGCAACCGTCCGATCAGTTTGTCACTGGGCAACCACCCAATCAACTTGTCACTGGGCAACAATCTGATCAGTTTGTCACTGGGCAACCATCCGATCATTTTGTCACTGGGCAACCATCTTATCAGCTTGTCACTGGGGAAAATCCGATTAATTTGTCACTGGGCAACCATCCGATCAGTTTGTCACTGGGCAACCACCCAATCAACTTTTCACTCGGCAAACATTCGATGTGTTTGTCACTGGGCAACCATCTGATCAGTTTGTCACTGGGCAACCATCCGATCAGTTTATCACTGTGCAACCATCCGATCAGTTTGTTCCTGGGCAGCCATCCAAAATATTTGTCACTGTGCAACCATCCGATCAGTTTGTTACTGGGCAACACTCCGATCAGTTTGTCACTGGGCAGCCATCCAATTAGCTTGTCACTGGGCAACCATCCGATCAGTTTGTCAATCGGCAACCATCCGATCAGTTTGTCACTTGGCAGCCATCCGATTAGCTTGTCACTGGGCAACCATCCGATCAGTTTGTCACTTGGAAGCCATCCGATCAGCTTGTTATTTGGCAACCATCCGATCAACTTGTCACTCGGCAAACATCCGATCAGTTTGTCACTGGGCAACCATCCAATCAGCTTGTCACTGGGGAAAATCCGATTAATTGTCACTTGGCAACCATCCGATCAGCTTGTTACTCGGCAAAGATCCAATCAACTTGTCACTCGGCAAACATCCGATCAGTTTGTCACTCGGCAACCATCCAATCAGCTTGTCCCTGGGCAACCATCCGAATTAATTGTCACTTAGCAACCATCCGATCAGTTTGTCACTTGGCAGCCATCCGATCAGCTTATCCCTGGGCAACCATCCGATCAGTTTGTCACTGGGCAACCATCCGATCAGTTTGTCACTGGGCAACCATCCAATCAACTTGTCACTCGGCAAACATCCGATCAGTTTGTCACTGGGCAACAATCCGATCAATTTGTCACTCGGCAACCATCCGATCAACTTGTCACTGGGCAGCCATCCGATCATTTTGTCACTGGGCAACCATCCAATCAGTTTGTTACTGGGCAACCACCCAATCAACTTGTCACTGGCAAAACATTCGTTGAGTTTGTCACTGGGCAACCATCCGATCAGTTTGTCAATCGGCAACCATCCGATCGACTTGTAACTGGGCAACCATCCGATCAATTTGTCACTGGGCAACCATCCAATCAACTTGTCACTCGGCAAACATCCGATGAGTTTGTCACTGGGCAACCATCCGATCAGTTTTGTCACTGGGCAACCATCGGATCTACTTGCCACTGTGCAACCATCCGATGAGTTTGTCACTGTGCAATCATCCGATCAGTTTGTCACTAGGAAACCATCGGATCTACTTGTCACTGGGCAACCATCGGATCAACTTGTCACTGTGCAACCATCGGAGCAATTTGTCAGTAGGCAACCATCGGAACAATTTGTGAATGGGCAACTGTCGGGGCAATGTGTACTTGGGCAACCATCCGATCAACTTGTCACTGGGCAACCATCGGAGGAATATTTACTTGGAAAACCATCCAATCAACTTGTCACTGGGCAACAATCGAAGCAATATTTACTTGGGCAACCATCCAATCAACTTTTCACTGGGCAACCATCGGATCAATATTTACTTGGGCAACCATCCAATCAACTTGTCACTGGAGCCATCGGAGCATCTAATAGTGGAGCTAGAATAATTTTGAAGATTGCTTATACGACGTTAAGCAATATGATTATTCACTCACTCTTCCCCGAGACTAACAAGTGTCACTGACACCTAGGACACCGTCATCAGCGAACATGGTATCAAATATAAATGTGATCATGGTTTTATCGTAAGGCGTCAAATGGAAGTTTGTAGTTTGAGGATAAAAGAAGACTCCGAAGTTGGAATTGGTTGGAATTGTAGTGAGTGAGTATGGTTTTATGCCACTTTTAGCAATATTCCAGCAATAGCAAGGCGAAGGACACCAGAAATGGGCTTCACACATTGTAACCATGTCGGGAATCGAACCCTGGTCTTCGGCGGGACGAGCGAACGCTTTAACCGCTAGGCTACCCCACCGCCCCGTTGGCATTGTAAAAGCGCGGGCGAGGTAAAACCGAAGGACACTCGGAGTCGTGTTTTATCCGACTATGAACTGTGTAAGTGTAAGAAACACTAGAAAGTATAAGACAACACCGGGATATCTTGTAGTAAGCGACTGTGTGAGTTTTACGCCGCTTTTAGCAATATCACGGCCGGGAACACCATAAATAGACTTCACACGTTGTACCGATGTGAGGAATCAACCCGAGTCTTCGGCGTGACGAGCGAACGCTTTAACCGCTAGGCTACCCCCACCGACCTGAAATCATGACATGTGCGATTGAACACCCTTTCATCACCTGCCCCGCGCCGGTGACTCAGGGGGATATAGTGGGTTACAAAACGTAACACGATATGTGATGTTACAGGTTTGATTCACGTCATACAATTTTCACGTTAAAGAATGTGACTTTTAAAAAGTGGCAGGAGGTTCATGAGGGTCAATCACAAGCATTTTACGTCCGCTTCCAATTACTGATCACCGTGAACGTTGACGTTGCTTCTTAAACCTGGCGTGTGTTGAATGTGTTTGTTTGTTGTTTAACGCCGCACTGGGCAATATTCAAGCTATATGACGGCGGTCTGTAAATAACTGAGTCTGGACCAGATAATCCAGTGATTGACATCATGAGCATCAATCCACGCAATTGGGATCGATGACATGCATCAAAAAAGTCAGCGAGTCTGACCATCCGATCCTGTTAGTTGCCTCTTACGACAAGCATAATCGCCTTTAACGGCAAGCATGGGTTGCTGAACACCTATTCTACCCCGGATCTTCACGGGAGGCCGTCTGTCAGAGCAGATTACTACTGTTACAGTTTACTGTTTTGACATCATATAATAATAACAGGCTATTTATACTGCGCATATTTCACACAAGTCAGGGGCATGCTCTAAGCGCTGTTATTACCCCACGGAGGTTTCAGAGGCTGGGGATAGTTCATGGCCCAGGCTTGATCTTATAATTAATCATCCAACTATGGAAGCGGGGGAGTGAAGTTATTTTGGACGAACGGGACTGCAACCAAAACATTATGCAACAATCCGTTGATTTAAGTTCTAAGAAAGTGATAAGGCTGTCAGTATTTTTTCTGTGTTTCCGATATCTTGCCCTTTCTGAAGTTTCTTATATCAATTTTCCCGCCGCTTAGGAAATTTATGCCACGATGTGATAAAAACAAATACACTTACAATTGCACATTAACAAAACCTAGATCAACTTGATCTTTCTTAAGCTATATCTATTTAAAAATCGCTTCTAAACATGCTAAAGTAAGCGTCATAAATTAATTTAAGGACTGTTACAAAGTGTTCTAAACTTTAAAAGTTTATTAAAGAAGTTACACAATCAGTGAAAAACAGCTTTTTTTATTTAATTTTTTTTATTAAATTTCGTCCGCCAGCCCTTTTGCTGGTTGAGGTTGGAGATGAGAAACACTAAAGAAAATTTGGATGGTTCAAGAATCGGTATCTGTTTTCATTTGTTTATTTGAACGAAATAAACAAAGATGATTTTACGTTGCATTCCCCATAACACGAGTTACCTCCCCTAGATCGTGTTTCGATCGTTTTCTCAATGAATAGACCCAAGTCCACATTCAAAGGATTGAAATCCCCCATAGACACGTGTGTAGATTGCAATTTAAATGGCTTAATATATATTCAATTGTATGCCACGACTTTGTCAGTAATGAATTCCAGCGTTACTCGAGCGACATGATATCTGTTCTATTAATAGTATGTACGTCACGGGTTTTCCGCCTGCGATACGTTTATCGAACGTATGGGAATAATGCACAGCTATTATAAACGTAAGATAAACGAATGCGGTGTACTTATGATGTTGCATCAGACGCTGAAACAACGCTTGCATACGCAATGCACTATATTTAGAACGTAAACACGACGTAAATCTATCTGCTATATAAGCCGTCCCATCTGGAACAGACCATTCATAGTTGAACCACCCTTAACACGATGAGATTTCCGGGCACCGTCACAAGGAACAAAGAATTAGACCCACGGGGTAAGAAAAGGAAGACACAGGATTACCCTGAAGAAGAAATACGACCACCCGCCCCGTGTATTCGGGGTGTGAGCCCCGTTTTGAAGGGGGTGAGACGAAAGTCTAGAAGGGATTGTCACTTGAGGAGGACTGTTTCGTGTAGGGAGTTCAGATGTGCCGTCGAAGAGGCCGAAAACAGTGTTAAAATAGACAGGCAGATACTCGGGACCTACCCATATTGGGGATGGGAGAGATCAACCCCAACACGGGGAAGATTAGACGATTATGATTTCTTAACCAGTGGCTATGTCGATCTGTCTGATTGTAACAGCGACCAAACAGACTCTTCATGTCTGTTACCCCAGGATCTGCGTCAGTGTTTACAGGAGAAATCGAAAAACATGACAGTTTCCGATGGAATGTTTGACATGATTTTCGGACATGATTACAAAAGTGGAACTTCTAGTGTCACGTTATTTGCGGAATCGACTAATTCCGACAGTTGACACTAAGACAACGGTTATCCGTGTGCATAGTCAGACAAGGTGAGGCGGGAAATGGGGAGATTACTCTGACACTTGTATCTGATACTGAGAGGACACTGGCAGCAATGATTTCCGATCAGCATAACGACCGCTCCGTCACACGTCGCGGGCTTTGGGTCGGAATTGGTGTCCTGGGTGCTTGTGACATGTTGTCGATCTCTACATGACTGAGACAGTTCAGATGATCCCTTACTTATTCTCATGCCTGTAGAGTAAAGCCGTTAAAAAAGAGGATCGGGTGGTCATAAAGCCACCAGGCTATTGATGTGTTATTATGGATCGACGCGAGGCTCACACTTTCAGCCACTGCGATTATTCTCGTTGCCTTATTCTGGGGATTGCCTAAAAGTCGGGCCAAGAAAAGTCGGTCCGGGCCGGGCCAGTGGGTAATACTAAAAATGGATTGCAGAGTAATAAAACGAAACGTGTACATCTAGGCAGGTCTCAAGACTTGAATATTTTGTTGGTTATTTGATCTGGTTGGAATATTGCTGATGCGGCTTAACACATCATTCACTTATGTCATTGAAGAATAGTTTTCCGGGGATTGGATTGTACAATGGATTATATGTGTTGAATGTGCAGTTTCACTACCTCAGTGCTGTCCGATATATTATGTTGGGAGAGAAATAAGCACAATGGGTGGAGTTCGTAAATTTGTATCTTGATTGGAGGCGAGGGGGTAGCCTAGTGGTTAAAGCGTTCGCTCGTCACGCCGAAGACCCGGGTTCGATTCCCAACATGAGTACAATAAGTGAAGCCCATTTCTGGTGTCCTCCGCTGTGATATTGCTATAATATTGCTAAAAACGGCGTAAGACCATTCTCACACACTATCTTAATTGTTTGTTTGTTCCATCTATGGGATGGCGGTTTGTAAATAATCTAAGACAGTAGTTGTAGTAGTTGTAGTAGTAATAGCATGTAGTGGTCGTATTGGT
This sequence comes from Haliotis cracherodii, assembly GCF_022045235.1. Lineage (NCBI taxonomy): Eukaryota > Metazoa > Mollusca > Gastropoda > Lepetellida > Haliotidae > Haliotis > Haliotis cracherodii. The sequence continues at coordinate 1,096,572 of NW_027266296.1, read as the reverse complement.
ATTCATTATATACTTTTTCAGTGTGAAAGACTGAGCTTTCCGATGCAGTTAGCATAACACTTGATATTTCATTGCTGTGAACACAACACTTTGACGGAACTGTATATTGTCATACAAGAGTGACCTCCCCTCAAATTGTCTCCCTTTACGGCAGTGTCCCTTTATCGCAGTTTATCGAAACTGTTGATTTCCTTTTTACGTTAGTTCCACATTGACAAGGAAAAATAAGGACAGATGGTCATTTATGGAGTTATTATAGCTTCATGCCGTTTGCTATTCTCTTGAAAATGTATCGTTATAAACTGTAAATATCTCATTTACCTCGTCAGTCGAGATTGTTCTTTTCGCAAAGCGCCGTTTTTGTAACTTGATCAATGTACATTCTTTCGCATCGAACAGCGGTCTCCTAGTTTTCAAAAATATTTTATCTATATGTATGATACAGAATTTTCGTGACCCCAAATATTTGTTGTTTCTTTTGTCTATATTTTTTAAGATGTTTGTCAATTCAAAACTAATTATTTAGTCGTAAATACAAGGGATGGTGAACCGTCGCAGTGTGTTAGGAAGGGAGAATTGAGTGTTGTAACTTGTGAGTAATTTGAAACGATATGATATAAGTGACAGTATGTTGAAATGATGTGAGTTTATGCGAGTGTGTGTGTATTTGTTAAGTCAATTTGCGTTGGTGTAAATCGTTAAGGTTCAGTTAATAAATTCATTGTTAATTCACATCTGGCTTCGTTGTTACTCGATGTTGTGACAGTCTGGACCAGACATCATGAGCATCGATCCGCGGCATTGGGATACGAAGACATGCAATCAACCAAGGCAGCGAGCTATTCAGTCACCCCTTATGACAATCATAGATTGCCGGGAGTTTACTTTCTTACCCGGAATTGATATGGACTGTATCTGGATGGATAACAGCATCCGGAAAGATCCGGGGTAGAATAGGTCTTCATCAACCCATGCTTGCCGCAAAAAGCGACCATGTATGTCGTAAAAGGCGATCGGGTGGTCAGACTCGCTGACTTGGTTGATGCATGTCATCGTATCCCAGTTGCGTTGATCGATGCTCATGATGTCAATCACTGGATTGTCTGGTCCAGACTCGATTATTTTACAGACCGCCGTCATATAGCTGGAATATTGCTGAGTCCTGCGTTAAACAACAAACAAACAAAATGGATAACTGACATGTGTCGAGTGAAGATGGTGGGACGTTCGCCTGGAGCTTGTATCGTCATAACACTTGTTTTTTGTATCCGGTTAGGGGCATGGACATGTTAAAACCGTTGAACATATTTCTACATGGGTGAACAACAAAAACAACAAGGATATCAACACGATTGTTTTATTTATGCGAAACTTAAAAAGGATTAAGCAGTTCAACACAATTTGGCGACAGAAACAATAACAATGGATTGTGCCAGCCGGTATAAAATGTATTTGAGAGATATCCTCAGTACCGGTAACATGTACCAACGTATTACAACAACGACATAGTGCCTCAGCATCCACAGCAAGTGGCTACATGAAAGCGAGGCTGGATGCACATCACACAGAAGCATACCACGTTGGAATATTATCACTAATGTCACTGGTTTGTAAGGGATGGGTCATGTCATATTCTGAGGTGTGGAGACTGCTTAGCAAGGGAAGGACCATGTCATATTCTGGGGAGTGGAGGTTGCTTTGTAAGGGATGACCATGTTATATTCTGGGGAGTGGAAGTTGCTTTGTAAGGGATGGACCATTTGCTATTCTGGGGAGTGAAGGTTGCTTTGTAAGGGATGACCATGTTATATTTTAGTGAGTGGAAGTTGCTTTGTAGGGGATGGACCATTTGCTATTCTGAGTGAGTGTGAGTGAGTGAGTTGGGTTAAACGCCGCTTTTAACAGTATTCCAGTTATATCGCGGCGTGTCAGCTTAATGTGGGAGGAAAGACCGAAGTGATGCAGGTCTCAGACGTTTACCACTTCGGTGAAACCCACGAGCACGGGTATGGTGCTGACAAACCTAGAAACATAATCGGGGTGAACCGGGATTCGAACCCACAATCATAGGTTCCTGGCGTGTTGCTATTCTGAGGCGTGGAATGTCTGGGGTCTTTCTGAAGAACAACTATTCCAAAAAATCCTGGAAACAAATAAATATCTTCAACTCTTTCAAAATAATTGAAAGCTGAATATGCTTGATGTCCTGAACAGAAAATGTGAATTTTTATTCCAGTTCCTCCTTCCCGAGAATGCGCTTTCAAGAAGCGACTGAACATTTATTTTATCTAAAAAAACAACAACAAGACCCTCTTCCAAGAATATCAAATCGCTGGTCCCTTATGTGTATACTGTTAACGATGTACACAGCACGATGTCTGCTTACACGACCTCTGAAACACCTAAGAAACTCAAATGAGGTTTTACACGAATCAATAAGGTTTCTTCAAAGACATAAACCAATGTCATGAGGGACCATCAACAGCGCCAATAGGTCGAAGGTTCATACAAAGTGCGCAATATTTCAGTAATAGAAACGTAACGGCATTAAACATGACACCAAACAATGACTTAGTTCACCGATGAAGCTAGCATTTGACTTTTTGTCGGGAATGTTTCCTTGTATTTCGTGTCCCAGTGTTTCAGTTAAGTAAACTGGGATATTGTATACCATGTTTTGATGATAATGCTCATATTGACTTTCTATGAAGAACATGTATACAGATAGCACCACAGTAATGAAAATATCAATACATTAATACACCTTCCTGTATATACATAAATGTTAAATTCCATCTTCATTTGTATATCCGTATATATAGGAATTATGTCCACGGGTTTTAAATCTACACTACCACTTGTACAAGCAATGATGACCCGTGAAGATCCGGGTTATAATAGGTCTTCAGCAACCCATGCTTGTCGTTAAAAAGCAACTATGCATGTCGAAAGAGGCGGCTAACGGGATCGGGTGGTCAGGCTCGCTGACTTGGTTGATGCATGTCATCGTATCCCAATTGCGTGGTTCGATGCTCATGATATCAATCGCTAGATTGTCTGGTCCAGACTCGATTATTTACAGATCGCCGTCATGCATCTGAAATATTGCGGCGTTAAACAACAAACAAACAAGAGCAAGGTTTATATACAAGAACAAATAGTCGTTATTTCTAATATGTGCTGACTCTAAAATGAAACAACACATATAATATTCAACAGTTGCAACAGACCATATTCAGAATGTGAAAAATTCATCGGGATACAGAGACAGAAAACAGAATACTCTGCATCATTTTACATATGTACAATGAAACCTCGTTAAGTCGAATTCTATTATCTCGATATATCGAGTGATAACATAAATCGAAGTAGCGCAATGAGCTCGCAGAATCTTTAGCCATCCTATGGTCCTATATCGGCACAACATGTGTGGATCTATAGATAAGTCGATATATTGTTGACATTTGACTTAACGAGGTTTCATTGTATGCGAATAATAATAATTATTATTCTCATTATTCGACAAGGTATGGGTGTGAACCGATTTTGAGTGTTCACGTCACATCTACACAACAGACGATTATGTTCACAATACCATGATACAGCTGTATTGATGTAAATTGTATATAAATGATAATCATACAGCTACATACTTTTTCATGGCAAATCTGCATATATTACATCATTGACATCGATAACGAAGACGCAATGTGCTAACACATATATGATAACATCAATTCACGTGAACTCATTTTTACAGCCAATATTTGTATGAAGAGAACTCCGCAACAGGCATGTTTTCCTTGACATACAATAGGCCTCATAATGCTTCTTCATATGCTAAATACGTGCTAGTTATATGTATTGTCTAGGATTTTATTAAATAATTATAATAAACTGATGACAAAAGAAAAACCAACAAAAGCTGTCCTTTTTGACGTAAAATTTCGCTGTACATTGATGATGAAGTGAAATTCTCGTTGCGGCAAATATAAAAACTTGTACTCAGACAAATAATAGCAACTGTTCTGACTGTGTGTTTTGTAAATGTTTTTAAAAAGTTGTAGATGAAAACATCTTAATACGCCTCCATTATATACTGTCTTTTATTATCGTGTTAAATTTCAAATGACGTCTGTAGACGAAGTAACACCTTACATCACAATGACCCAACTATGTTGTCGTTAACACACAGAGCAAAGAAACAAAATCGCAGTCAAAAATAGCATTTAGGAGGGTTTAGAAGTTAAAATCTCTAAATAACGCCAGCGGATGTCCTCAAGGGAAGACTATCACTGACCTCAAGCCTATCTAATCCCCAGATGATGAGAACATGAACCGTTAATAACAGGCCATCCCTAGTCTTCTCGACAAGCATCTATGGTAATTAAGATCAACCACAGTTCTTCGTGATCAAATGATACCATAAATAACCAGTAAATGTTCTGGGGCTATTTCAGTTTGAAGAAAGACAGTACGATCTTAGGTAGCCTACTGATGTTATATCAGTGAATTGAAAAGTTCACTGAAGCATATGTTTCCACTATTACATACGTATGGCGTATTATATATTCTCTTTAAATTAGTACCAAACAGATTACATTAAAACTGCAGAGTGAGTGAGCATCTTTGAACAGTATTACAGTTATATCACGACGTGTCCGCTTCATGTGGGCGGAAAGCCGGAAGTGATGCAGTTTAGACGTTTTCACTTTGGTGAAACCCACGAGAACAGGTATGGTGCTGATAAACTTAGAAAACATAATAAGGGCGAACAGGAATTCGAACCCACGATCATAGGTTTCTATGATGTTTCTGCAAAGCGAATGGCGGCGCCCTAGACGACTGGGCCACCCATGCCTCCAAACACTTCAGAGTTCACAATATATCAAATTATGGTAGACACAAAAGGGTATAGTGAATGTACATGAAATGTCATTTCTTTGCAAACATTGTCTAGAGCTATATACAAATGTACATTGTCAAGTAAGTTGACGACTGCATCGAGTATGCTTCCTTTTGTAGCTTAATTTCACAAATGAACTTTGGCTTGGATGCAATATGTACTTATGACTCCCAGTTAATTTCAAGCTAATCCACCAATTGTCAGCAACAGATAATACATCCAATGCCTCCAGTGCCACCTTGCCAAAAATATGTCACAACCAGTTATGGTTTCATATGCAATAACAAATAAACATTATATACAAATATTACAGATTATGGAATGTCGATTAAAATTTGCACATATCCGCTTTCTAAATCTAAAACCATGGCATACAGATTTAGTTTTTAGTGGTAACAAGCAATACGACACATGTACATATTCTGGTTATCATATCATACTGATTCCATGAAGATATCGGTGAGCTACACATATTAACAACACTTGATGACACGTCATTTAATGTCTTGACGCTTCTCCACGTCACGTGAGAGAGGTTGTCACTGGACGAAAAAACACTCTTTCAAAGTTGGCTAAGTACATGGAATGGACGCTTATTCCAAACTTTCCACGTTTGTGGAAAAAGACGGACATCCAATTTAATAATTGTGCACATGCTATGTTTGTCTCATATTATCTACTTCCTAGGTCATACTTGTCTCTGACAATCTAAAGTGGTGTAATTTATGTGTTTTTTTATGGATGTTTGATTTTCTTATGTTCTTTGAGAAATTACATCTAGTGTATATGAGCTTAGAATGTCACAAAATGACATTTTTGAGGAGAGTTATTCATTTTTAATTTAGAAAATCCAATTAGTAACGTTTCAAAAACTTTTCAATCAAAAACTTAATAACAAATTCATCATTTGGTTGCGAAGAGTGAAAAGAAATAGATTTCATATTTATATATTCTTATCTATGGAATTGAATCAATAAGAAAAGAGTGGCTAGTCGACGTATACGAATTAAAATAGTAAAAAGAGGTTCATTTGTCAATTCATGTTAATGGATGTACATTCTTTATCAATAAAAAAGGTTGATGAAATGATTGGTGTCTACAGTTATAATAATTCCATTTCTTAAAAACGACTCATCGGCGTCCTGAAAGCAAATAAAAAGTGTGGACTAAAATTGTTCACATTTCTCGCTAAGTAATAAAGCGAAACCCTCAATTACGTTAGCATGCCAAGCCAGCAATAGTGAACGCAATCTAGGCCAACGATTCCGTCGACTGGGTGATGTCTGGTGGGTCCTGGGTAATAGGCACCGCTGTTTCTAAGTGTTCTGGTTCCGAGGAAGCCTCTTCGTCTCGACCGTGAGAGTCACATGCCACCAACACGAGACCCAAGAAGCCAATGAGATGGAGTGCCATTGCAATGTACAGCGACGTCATCAGGTTGTTTAGCGTCAGGGACACGATGAAGCTCAGTTCCAGACCAATCCCGTTACACACCCGTAGAGCAATTAATGCCGTTTCTTTCAGCTTGGGTATGTACTTCGGAATAGCCACTGGAACGTAAGGAAACAGATGATGAAATCAAGAGATTACTTTGTTTCTTTGGGTTTTGTTGGTGACTCGGTAACGGGAGCCTGAGTTGAGAGCTACGTCTGTTGAATTAAGATAAAATGAGATTCCGTAATGTAAATTAAAGATGTGTGGTCTGTGCATTGATACAATGTTTTTGTGTCTGTTTTATGTCAAGCGTAAAGTGGAATCAATATAAATCTTTGTGGCTCGCTTCTTTTCAACCTAAGCGAGGCGCAGATGTCTTTTAGATTAAGTTTAAACCAAAGCTATAAAACGAATTTCATTAAAGGAAATAAATCGAGTTTTGGGTTTGTTTTGTCCTGGTTTTGAAACTAAATCAAATCAAGGCATACATGTGGCATGAGGAATGATATCGACCTCGTATGACGAACGTGTCTCGGTACGTGTGACTGATTCTTCCTCGAATTCGGAAAAGCATGAATCACTGTGGACTAGATATACCTCGAATCAGGAAAAGTATGGATGACTGGAGACTAAACATACCTCAAATCAGGAAAGGTATGGATGACTGGACAATAGACATATCTCAAATCAGGAAATATATGGATGACTGGAGAATAAACATACCTCAAATCAGGAAAGGTATGGATGACTCGAGAATAGACATATCTCAAATCAGGAAAAAGTATGGATGACTGGAGACTAAACATACCTTAATTCAGGAAAAAGTATGGATGGCTGGAGACTTAACATACCTAAAATCAGGAAAAGTATGGATCACTGGAGACTAAACATACCTCAACTCAGGAAAAGCCATGCCGTGTGTATTAATTATAGTCAAACGTACAGTATGGAAATTCAACAATGAATTAGAACCTTATTAATCTATATTGATATACTTCGTTCCAGATTCGAGGTCCATTCGCCATATGTCTTTGGGAGTATCTGTATGACACTAGGTCATAGAAGATACCGTAATGGCATTAACTATCAAGTCCCCTGCCCTTTCTTCAACGTTGTGTGTCCCCAGTGAGTCGAAAGTGTCAGGCCTGTATTATTGATGTACAAGGTGGACACAATTGCTACGGACTGTGTGTGCAACATTATTTATTGCATACATGTGGTCTTCACCTATTCGCTTTGTTAACATTGCAAGTCACAATCAGTTTTGTGTTTGAGTATACAATTATTACACCTGAACATTTTACGGCGCTGAATTTGCGAGAAATGTGCAGCTCAGTTGGATTTTCTATGTGAAGGTACATGTACACGTTGTGAAGCAGAGGTGAAATGTGGTTTAGCTTTGCGTTCAAGACTATTGCATAGAGACGTGCGTGCGCAATCGCGCTCGTGTGTGTGTGGTGTGTGTGTCTCTGTGTGTACTGTGTTGTGTGTGTTTTGTCTTTGTGTTTGAATGCTTGTACTAGTCCGGACGTATTCCGGTTTCATAGCGCTAAGCCACTGAGATACCATGCCCCAGTTTAACATGGATACCCCACTCAAATACAGTGTACTGTTTAAGAGCCGACCAGTCCTTGTTCTATCACCTTAACGCTGAGCGCTAGGCAGGGTAACAACAAGTATCTCTGTGTGTACTGTGTTGTGTGTGTTTTGTCTTTGTGTTTGAATGCTTGTACTAGTCCGGACGTATTCCGGTTTCATAGCGCTAAGCCAGTGAGATACCATGCCCCAGTTTAACATGGATACCCCACTCAAATACAGTGTACTGTTTAAGAGCCGACCAGTCCTTGTTCTATCACCTTAACGCTGAGCGCTAGGCAGGGTAACAACAAGTATAATCTTTGATTGTATGGTATGACGCGGCCGGGGATCGAACCATCGATCTTCCGCTCTCCGGGCAGATGTTTTATCCTCTAGACCATAGAGGCGGTCAGACACATACAGAATTAATAAATCCATAACACAACAATTTGAAATCATAAAAAGGAAGCAAATAGTTTGGTCTGTTCTTATATGTTTTCAATGCAAATCGTTAACTTAAGTTAAAACTTATTATCAGTTGGCACCACTAATGCTATTAGTCGGTTCGTCCGTTTAACCAATAGAGGTCGTTGTCGAGACGTTCTAATCAAACTCACGTTGCAGTTGAGACTGTATAATCCCATCACCGGCTCCCCACAGCGCCAGATATATCAATAATGCTGTAGACTGAGATGAAGTAGGTCTCCACACAAACGCTGTGATGAGAATACTTGTGTTCAAGATGAAACCTGGAAAAAGACGGACATTTTAGTGAAAGAGTCGATGAGTGCATACCACGAGGGCCAAGCATACCACAGAATTATTATAGTCCTTCCAAAAATACTGTGGTTGGAAGTAAGAAAGAAAATATACACTTAAATATGGGATTTGACCAAGCAATTACAAACGTTAACAAAACGTTACTACGCTGAAAACAGTCGCCAAAACACTGCAAACGTAAGGTCAAAAGCACAACTATGATAAAAATATCAAAAGCATCACCAGCGAGTATTCAATTTTACGAAAGCCCATTAGGACCATATTTGTTTTTTGTTTTTGTTTTTTCTCTTTTAAAAGTCGTAATTACGAGAGAAAAGTCTTAATTACGACTTTTCAAAACTCGTAATAACCAGAATAAAGTAGTAATAACGAGATAAAAGTCGTAATAACGACTTTTCAAAACTCGTAATTACGAGAAAAAAATAGTTGATAATAAGATTCTATTTATTGCTTTGTCATTATGTCACGGTAATTTTCATCATCATTGTAAAATTCGTAATTACGACTTTGTTTCTCGTAATTACGAGTTTTGAAAAGTCGTAATTACGGCTTTTAAAAGAGACAAAAACAAAATACCAATATGTTCCTGATTGGCTTTCGTACACGGTAGCCACCATCAAACATGTGTGTATGCTTTCTTTTGCCAGGAAGTTGTCCATGACAGCAACACGATTTACAAGAACAACCCTTTAAAGTTCCTTTCCCAATCTAAACGTAATCCTGATTAGTTGCCTGCCTAATGGAACACTGATGATGAGGCATTGTATTCAAATCATGTGATTGCGTGTTAAATGGATCCTATTTATCTAGGTGATCAAATTGAAGCTGAAGGATGCTTAGGTAATGCCCAGGAGTTTCCGAGGTATTAAGACCATTGTGGCATCCAAAGCTTCATGAGACTTCCAATAGACATGAACTTCATCACATAGATGCAATTCCTAAAGGGATTACGAGCGAGCAGTCTTAATAATGCGTCCGTTTCAATAAGGCTCGGTGAATTATGCGCCCCATCCTTGTAGATATACACTACCAAATGTTTAGAAGCTGGTTGCTGGGAGTTATCTATTCAGTATATATTGAAATATTTAGAAATTGAACTGTGAAGCTAACACAACAACCTGGGTGTTGTGAAGATGTCCCGGTGAGAGACAGTAGACAGCAAGAGGATCATGCAATAATACCTTTTACAAACATCCCCATGTCTAGTTCATTGTCGTGCATATAGTATCATACTCAACATAATAGGACGAGCGAGGTAGGCGGAAGGGAGTTTCCAAATATTATCCAAAAATATCCAGATACGGACAGTATTGTGAAATGTCAATTTTGCATCAGAATCCCAAGAGGAAATACTTCAACGCCAGAGAAAAACAGTCTCGATTATCTACCGAAATAGATTTCACTGGGCGTAAAAAACAAAATCAGGGTGAAAAATATATAAATGGATCACTGGAAATCATCGATGACACCAGGTGTTCGGGAAAACTGTAAAACAGATACATAAAGTTTGTTTGTTGTTTCTTGGAACAAATATTTTACAATATCATATTCCACCTTAACAACCCTAAAGCAACTTTCTATTTTTGTATTGAGCAAGACCCTTTATGTATTTAGCATTATATGTTGGTAGCAGATAATTATGCATTGACATGTACATAACTTTGTGTAACGTGTCATTAATGGGACATACATGCATATCGTTCTGTTGCAACATCATCGAGCCTGACCACCCGATCCCGTTAGTCGCCTTTTACCACAAGCATAGTCGCCTTTTACGGCAAGCATGGGTTGCTGAAGACCTATTCTTCCCCGGATCTTCACGGGTCTAGCTTTCATAAACTTTAAACGTCATAAACGTTAAACACAATATACATAAGGATAAAAATAGAACGGCTATCTGGAGTTCGATGTCTGGCTGTAATTATCGCAACAATTAATCGAACCAAGAATAACTTACATGCCACACGTAGTACTGAAACTGGGTAATTTAATCATTTCAATTTAATACTGCATCGGATAGAGGGTGCTAAATTCTTTGCTGTGACAAGGAGACGAAGAACGTGCCTTTCCCGTACAGTGAGTGAGTGAGTGAGTGAGTGAGTGAGTGAGTGAGTTAAAATTCTACATCGCATCGGCATTATTCCAGCCATATAGCGACGAGACCAAGTTAATATATTATCAAAATTGTATTTAAAAACAAGTTATGAAACATATTGGAGCATACTATATTTAAAAACATTTGATGGAACATATTTGAGCATAACAATATAATGAATACAGTTTAAAACACGGGCTATAGGCCACCAGTAACCAAGTAACCAAGCAAGACCTTTTATGTATTTAGCATTATATGTTGGTAGCAGATAATTATGCATTGACATGTACTTGTGTAACGTGTCATTAATGGAACATACATTCATATCGTTATGTTGCAACATCCCCGATACGCCGTAGTGACACCTCATTACCATTGCAGACCGTCATCGTTAGCGTTGTGTACAACATGAAACCTTGTCATCATATCGACAGATATGTCACCTGACATTTGATGGGAACATTAAAATCCGAACCGGTCAACCAATTTCTGTACCTCATCTGTATTGATAGAGTTCGTTCCCGATTCAAGGTCCATTCGCCATGTGTCTTTGGGGATCTGTATGACACTAGGTCATAGAAGATACCGTTAATAGCATCAACTTTCACGTGCCATTAGTTGTGTCCGGAGCTCTTCCTGTCTGTCCAGATTTTAAGGTCGGACATTATGAGAACTGTCAGTGCTTTTCCAATCCAATTTGGCAAGATGGCGGATATCGGATGTGGAAGGTACATATTACACAGGAGAGTGGTATTGTTCGGTAAGAGGGTTACATGTGACGTTTCAAGAGCTTACTCACGAAGAATTGATGATATTAAGAAAACTAGACCATATTCAGAAAATATAAAAAGGGTTTGGGTTCATCCTATCGCAATGAATTATTCACTTCATATGTCGAATTTCAGGAAACCAATTCTTGATTTTTTAAAAGTTTTTGTTTGTTGAAAGGATTTGGTTATAGAGCATGGTTTTTATGTCGTATTTCAGGGGTTTTCTATCCGAGGGTTTGAAGCTAAATGATCATATTTCACGCGTGTAATGTGACAAACGCCATGAGTCGACCAGACTGTCATTCTATAATTGCAATCCTGATGAAAAAGGACCCAGATATATCTGATAGCTATCCCGCAGTGGGACTACAAAAACAGTTATTTCCATTTGGTCTTCGAATTCATTCTGCAAATCTATTTTCCACTGCCGAATATCATACTTTAACTCACATTATTTTTCAAAAAACAACGTCAGAATCTTCTGATGTATTTCGAGATATTGAAAAGTGACATCTGGGAATATCATGCCATTACTTCGAGCTCTGATCCATGTCATTCATGCAAGAGAGAAGGAACGTGTGGACAAGCAAATACCTTTTAAGTCATTATAAGCTCCATACAGTGTTACAGACAGGGTACTCAGTACAATGAAAGTTCAATACAACTTTCAAAAGCTGCGAACAAAACTTTTTATTGACCATCCTTCCTTCATCAAGCCATTTACCCAAAGGTGTAATTGGATTTCACTTGTCTCGGATTCGACTCACGAGCATACTCGACTAGGTCCAAGCACACCTGAAAAAACGACTCTTCACAGCGAATTGCGGCTCGAGTTACATTTCTATCTCAAGGTTCATGAAAAATTTCAAAACGAAGCAAATCAACACATCTAAAGTTTACTGAGAAAACAAGACGTGATATGCTGGACTTCATCAGTGATGTCTTCTGTGTGATATTTGGGGATAAGACATTTAATTTAGTGGTAAGCATCCCCTTAGGCACCCATTGTGCCACATCGTGTAGGTGGTTGTTCTTCTTCTGGTGGTAAACTGTGCAAGAAACCTAATCCTGTTTTTATATGCAACCCCTGGTAAAACCAAGATCATAATAATCATTTGAGGAACAATTCCAACCGTTGTGACTTTAGTATAGCCGTCATAATTTTTTGTGTTTGGGTGTTGTTCAACGCCGCATTCAGCACTATCCCAGCTATATGACGGCGGTCTGTAAATAATCGAGTCTGGACCAGACAATCCAGTGATTGACATCATGAACATTTATCCACGCACTTGGGATCGATGATATGCATCAACCACGTCAGCGAGCCAGACCACTTCATAAACTAGCTTTCATAAACTTTAAACGTCATAAACTTTAAACACAATATACATGAGGATAAAAATAGAACGGCTATCTGGAGTTCGATGTCTGGCTGTAATTATCGCAACAATTAATCGAACCAAGAATACCTTACATGCCACACGTAGTACTGAAACTGGGTAATTTAATCATTTCAATTTAATACTGCATCGGATAGAGGGTGCTGGAATTCTTTGCTGTGACAAGGAGACGAAGAACGTGCCTTTCCCGTACAGTGAGTGAGTGAGTGAGTTAAAATTCTACGTCGCATCGGCATTATTCCAGCCATATAGCGACGAGACCAAGTTAATATATTATCAATTCAGTCATTTATGCAAAATTATATTTAAAAACAAGTTATGAAACATATTGGAGCATACCTAATTGAAAAACAATTGATGAAACATATTTGAGCATAACAATATATTGAATACAGTTTAAAACACGGGCTATAGGCCACCAGTAACCAAAGCTAGACCACCTCACTGGGGTCCATGGCTTTCACGTACAGTATATACTGCATCGGCAGTGAATGAAAAAAACAAGGCAAGAAAGACACCGTATTTCTTTGTGCGCGCTCAAATATAAAACCAGGCAAACCTTTTGAAAGGGGAAGTCCCCTGTTAACCCAAATGGCTACCATGCACTGTTGTCTCAACCAGTTCTCTCTGCCTATGATTCATACCGACACATACATGGAACTTAGGAATCGAGAACCATTGGTGTCTTTTTCATGTAAAAACTTCACTCGAATAAACATATAACATCAACGCCAGAGAATAATCGGTCTCGATTATCTGCCGAAACATATTCCATTGGGCGTCCATATGTAAAAAGAGAAGTAGCGGTGAAAATTATATTAATGTATCTCTGAGAATCAGTAATGATACCAGGTGTCAACAGGCAAAAAATAGTACGCCTGTCCTGCTCTACCGGTAGCACCCGTCACAAGAAATATTGTAGAGTCAACAAATTTTTGACAAATAATTCTTGACTATCTTTTACAAAAGTTGTCAAAACTTGTAAATCCCCCAAACTGATTTCGGAAAGCATTTGGCAACTGCGATTCAGAAACTTTGTCAAGTCTCAAAACGTAACCAATGTGGATAACACAACTACAGTAAACTACGGTTATAACGAACTCAAAGGGACTACTATTTTTAGTTCGTTATAACCGTAGTTCGTTATAAGCATATATACAGCATAACTGCCTCAAATAGTCGGGACTAAAAAGTTATAATTAGTTCGTTTTATCTGTCAGTTCGTTATAAGCGTGTTCGTTATAACCGTAGTTCAGCCAAACCTGAGTTTAAATATCAGATGTTTAATCACATGAACAGGATCACCTGTTGCCTCCGAGATAAGCTTATTTAAACCTCACGACGCGATCCGATTGCATGTGCGCCGTGATTAGTCCCTGCAGAGTGTTCGTTCCAGACCGAGTTGTGCCGATTGCTGTGGCTTTGATTACTGTAATATCGCTCACGGACCCACGACCATTGCACAACGTGATTACATATGTCATCAGTATGTATTGTTGGAGTGTACATGTAGGCGACCATGGCTACATGAACATGGTGTTACATACTGGTCTCCTTTCCTGTTCACACAGCAAAATTATGTGAATGATCCTGTCAGCCATGATACATTCTCATTTGTGTGTTTTATCAGGTGAATAATTGGAAACTAGCAGTTGATAGGGTAAACGAGCATGGCTGAGCATGACAAGCCTGCGGGTAAGTGTCGAAGGGACTATTTAGACATCAACGAACATGATCTGGTCGTTTGGAAAAATGCTCAACGTCGAAATCCTAAGTGCGCATTAACGTAACTTGAATAGCGTAAATTTTGCTGATTTGAAAGAAGAGAGTTTATGGCAATAATTGCCTAGCTACACGCACATATTGATCGAGATGTATTGAATGATGAATGTCGTGACAGAGAACAAGCTTGATGCCAAATTCATTTGATCACATTGAATCTATGAGAGATATGGTCGTCTGATAGCCATCGGGTATAAGATGAACATGACACTTTTAAATAATGGGTTTACCTATGAAATGCACTGAATCACAAGTAGTGTTGAATGTCAAAGGTGGCGTTATTCCTATTGGAAAGAAAGTTTTCAGATGTGAAGAAAACATTTCATTGATCTGTCTCATCTTTGTCGGGAGTTTGTTTGTTTGTTGTTTAACGCCGCACTTACAAATATTCCAGCTATATGGCGGCGGTCTGTAAATATTCCAGTGATTGACATCATGATCATCGATCCGTGTAATAGGGACAAGAAAACATGCATCAACCAAGTCACCAAGCCTGACCCCCCGATCCCGTTAGTCGTGTCTTATGACGAGCTTAGTCACCTTTTACAGCTGGCATGGTATGCTGAAGACCTTTTCTATCCCGGATCTTAACGGGTCTTGTCGGGAGTAGTATGTTCATTCACGGCTGTGAATACGGCGTTGTGCATTTAATACTTTATCAACAAAGATAATATAAAACGTGAACGCCGGTTACTCAGTCTCGATCTCGAAACAGATTTCAATGAGCGTAAAATGGAAAATAGTGGTGGAAATATTACATAAATTGACTACTGAAACATGCGATCCCAAAATAGAGCAATATCAGTGAAAAGTGTGTAACCGTTATTATTTGTTGATCCATTTGCATCACAAAGCAAATGAGCCTAAGATTAATCATTACATAATGTTCAGCAGTAGATTTGGCGTTTCTAATGTAGTTGAGGCCAAGATCTCTAAAACGTCCCTAAAGCTGTTTTCGTGAGCACGGAATAATGTTTAAGAAATAAAAATGAAATGACAGTTTTTAGTGAAACTTTTGACCACAACTGTTATTTTATGATGATTGCATTTTAACGCAGATAATATCGGCGTCATATTATGAAAACAACGTGTGTAGCATTCCTAACACTGAATAAAGCTATAAAGGACACTGAATAATGCTGTGAAGAACTATAAAAGAGTGCGTGCCAGTGTCTGTGTATTAAATTGGTTTCCGCCCATTTATCGCACATGTCATTTGTCATGGTGAGACAGCCTAACTTCAAAATGTCAACGCCTGAGCATAATCAGTCTCGATTATCTGCCGAAACACAAATTCCATTGGGGGTAAAAGCAAAACACTGATGAAAAATGCATAACGGATCACAGCTGTTCGCGACAAGGGTAAGCATGTTCTGCTCTACTAGTAGCGGGGGCACGGGTGGCCCAGTCGTCTAAGGAGCCACGATTCGCTGTGGAGATTTGCGTCCCTTGGGCACGCCAGAAACCTATGATTGTGGGTTCGAATCCCGGTTCGCCCCGATTATGTTTCTAGGTTTGTCAGCACCATACCCGTGCTCGTGGGTTTCACCGAAGTGGTAAACGTCTGAGACCTGCATCACTTCGGGCTTTCCTCCCACATTAAGCTGACACGCCGTGATATAATTGGAATACTGTTAAAAGCGGCGTAAAACCCAACTCACTCACTCACTCTACTAGTAGCACCACCACTCACATAATTTTCATTAAAAAAATAAGTGCCTAACGTTGCACCCATCGATACTCCCATATGACGACATCCTGCAAACAGTCGAGACCAGACAGGCCAGGGATATCAGTATCACAAGAATGACCGGCGTCGTTGGGGAGGGAAGGCGCCACGCTGTCAACAAATCTGACCACCCGAGCTATTAAAGTAAGTGCCTTTGAGTCAGGAGGTGTGAAAACTCCCTGCAAAGGTCATAATTAGGAGATAAACATACTGTGTTTTCAATGTAGAGCTAGGTTACCTGTAGATTTAACCCCGCTAAATTGAATTTGGAACCGAACGCGCAGCGTGAGGTTTCAAATGTTAAATTTAGCGCCAAAATTCCAAGCTCTCTGTCGTCTCTAAAACGTAAATACATTCCCTTTGTTGATTTCTGTCGTGATTGTCTGCACGAAATGTATTGCCACACATCCTTTGAATATTGTAGTAACCGCATCTGTGCATTTTGTAACCTGTAAATGTAGATATAATTATTTAGATATGCCTACCGACAATGACTGAAAATAGTACTATTCTATGAATATTAGCTTCCGCGGTGATGCGGCCGTCAAACCAACTGTTTCAATCAGAGGGTGTTTATTGTGATTTAATAACCTCTGATTGACCAATCAGAATCGAGTAAATTCCAGATTCATGGTAGAATGTGGGATAGTAGTGTGCACAATGGTGCCAAGCATCGTGTCATATATGTAATAAGTAAATTTCTCTGCATGTCCACCATAAACTTTCTGGAATGACGTAAAACTGTCTGGCACTTTCACAACCATTTTTTGGACATGTATAACCACAGGAATGACAATGAAGACAGAATATGTTTACCAGTTGATTACTGCGAAAGTCAGTGTGAAGAAAGGTCCGTCCACCTATGTATAAAGTGGCTAGAATATTAACATAACAACACGTGGCTAAATGACTATAAGAAACAAGCAAATGACGTTCAGCTCCCTATTTATTTGCTAAGGCGATTGTATCATGAATACTGAGCACACTCCATGTACATTGGATGATGACTACTGCCAAGGTTGCGATCGTAAACCTGTTAAATCCAGAGGATTATAGCGATCCTTAAAATAAATAAGATTTTAGATACTCTTAAAAAAAACATCCTCTTGTATTAGAATATTTGCGCGCGTACTTACAAAGAATGATTAGCTGGAAACAAAAATACTCATCCTCATCGTAACCAAATATTAACCCTTGTCTTTTTTTCATTTCTGTAGCTCAACAGTAAAGACAAGGTAGATTCATATAAAAAATAAGAATTAAAAAGTAGAAATAATATTCACACAGCAGTGCTACTTCAATGTAGCTGTTGCGTTTTCCCTGCAAAATGACGTCGATTTTCTAATTGACTTCTAGACTTCCCCAAAAATAACTAATCACTTTTAAGCAACAACAGAAAACCTTACCTAAATGTTTTGATAAATTCGTTTCGTATTTTAATCAGTGATGCGGCGGTGTAAAAGACTTCCAGGAATCCCAATAAAAAGAGACTAATCTTATCATGCTGAGATGGGAGATAGCCAAATTTTGTAAGGAGAAAAAGTGAAATTCCATTAGATATTCTGCAGAAATCTCTTAACGCTGTTACGTATCTTCGGAATCGATACTTTGTCGTAAAGGAATCAAGACAATAGCCAGATGGGGGTGAGCTAACACCTTCCTTTGTCACAACATGGCTTTGGGGCTGAATTTAAAATTCAGCAGAATTTGTGTGTTGATGGTATTAGTTCATATCAGTTAAAGCTATAGCGGAATACAACGTGTCATGAAAATACCTTCGAGAAGAGTGAGTGAGTGAGTGAGTATGGTTTTACGCCGCTTTTAGCAATATTCCAGCAATATCACGGCGGGGGACACCAGAAATGGGTTTCACACATTGTACCCATGTCGGGAATCGAACCCGGGTCTTCGGCGTGACGAGTGAACGCTTTAACCACTAGGCTACCCGACCGCCCCCCTTCGAGAAGAAGTCTGTGATGATCTGTTAATATCTGTTATAAATTGAACGTCGCTTTTGCATGATTTGGAAGACTAAACCTGTTTTACATTAACCTGATATCATCCCTATTTGATAGCGATACAGAAACACATATACATAATTATACACATATACATAGTCGGAATCGTACGATCGACTCTGCCTTTAGCAGTGATTTCTTGTGCTTGTGGAAGTTGTTTTGTCACTAATAAATAGTGAAATATTGTGACGATATTAGGAGTTCGCGAAAAGGAGAGCGTATCCTATCCTACTGGTGGCATCCGTCACAAACACATGCAAGGACAAGTCAATTATTCTGATAAAACATAATAAATTTACAAGTCAAAATAGGGCAGTGAATCGAACATAAGTAGCCTCCTATTATTATTATGTACAGATTACGATAAAAGATGCGGCTAAGAGGGTTTGGGTGATCTTGGCACAGTCAGGCTGGTTAGGCTCACCATCAGCTCAGGTCCCTAGCCCCCTCTACACGCAGCCCAGACAGTCAATTGGATTTCTCCCAGGAAGCACTGCCAAGTCGAACCCACCCGGAATGTTTCACAGAATCTGAAAACTCCCAGACACTGCAGCCTTCTGCATTACCCAGATTGCCAGAAGGGCTGTATTCCTGGCAGCAAACCCGGGTAGTCTCTCAATGCCAGTCAGCAGATTGGGGGGTACCAAACCTAAGGCACTGAAGACAATGTGGAGTCGGACAACTTGGTACACTGGATGCAAGCGTGACATTTCGAAAGCGTGGTCTGCATATTATATTTTTTCCTGAATCTTGTCAATCACATTAGTGTCAACAGGGGCAGAAAATTCAATGGTAAAAGTGATTTCATTGGATTTATCCAGAAGGACAAGATGAGGTTTGGCCTATTCCAAAGAATTTTGTATCTATCATTTACCATGACGAACTCTGGTTCTAGGTCGTACCACGGATGGACCTCAGTGTCAAAACCACAAACATGGCGTTGACGGTAATAAAAGGACCGAGCCATTCCATCATGTCGCTTAAAATACTGTGTCTATATCAAAGCTGGGCACTAACAGTGTGTTGGACAGTCGCATTAAATTCATTGCATAATCTACATTTCATATTCACAATTCGAACCAAAATCCCACACTGACGGTTTCGAGTGGGAAGTGACTGGTCCTGAGCAGCAAACAGAAGCCTTCTGTTTCACTTTACAGGCCAGCCGACTTCATCCAAACGAACCACACTGCACATCAACTCGATGCATTGGTAGTTCAGAAAGCCTCTCCCTGAAAAACTGAGTCTGTGCCGATTTGATATGGCACTTCGCTTGGTTGACACTCATATCTGTACCATCCAGCAGTACAGAACCTCCAGAACCAACCAGAGGATGGTAGGATCTATTGCCTGACACGATTCTTCGTTTGAGGGTGTTAATACCCAGAGTTTCTTGTTTCGTCGAATCAACAACACAAAAAGAATACAAAGGGATGGGTACAGCATAAGTATTTTTGGCTTTAACTTTATTGCGAGCGTTCAGATTTTTCTTTGTATTCTGCCCGAAGTTTGTCTTTGATATGGACATTCTGGAGTTTGTCTCTAAGCTGCATCCCTAAGTGCGTTTAGGCCTGACCTTTCATGAGATGGTAAATAAACTCCTCCCCCAAGTAACCAGACCGATCCACTCTCTTCTACCTTCTTCCTCTTCTAATTATTATTATTATTACTATTATTATTATTAAATTAAACACACAATATCACGGTGGTAATTCGATACTGTGGAAGCCACAGACAAGACCTATACATCAACGCCCAACCCTCAGAATAATTTCAAAAGTTAACGTATTGCAGAGACACGAAGAACATTCATTGATTGACAGCCATACACACCAAGAATCGCTACTTGTACATTACATTGTCAATGATGATTACAGGAAACTAAAGGAAAAAGATCTTATTACAACACTTGTCACTTATCTATCAACGCAAGGAGCTACTTTCTAAAATAACAAAGGCAGGGGTAACATTAGTACTATCAAAAAACTCGGTCAGCGTTTGAGATCTGAATAATAACTCACATTTGCCTTGAAACAAAAAAAAACAACCACCAAATATTTCTGCGAACTGTTAACTCCATGTTGTTAAAATGTTTGCTTTGATTCAAAACATTAAATAAATGATTAACCAAAAGCACAAAATCTCACGTTTCGTGAGTGAAAATATTTCAATTTCGCGTGATAGTTTTCTGAGCAAATAAAATGCTCAGTGATGATTATTTTAGATTTTTGAAGCTTGTTGGATCAATATTTCAAATGAAGTATTTGCTTAGAGACAGAAGATCGGCTCATCTAGCAAACATGCAGTGAGACAGACCACACGCAGATCCCGTCAAGCAGCACGATCACACACCTTCTATCATTGACATACAGCGACATTCTGACATCCGGGGCTCCACGCCAAGGGGGAAAATATCCAGTCATTATGAACCAATAATTTAAAGGCTGAATGTCGTTGTACAGTGGCTCCAGGGAATTGTGGTTTGGTAATCTTGTTTCCGAAATTACCAATCTGAAAGGTCTTTCAGGCTTTTTTTGTTCCATGGGGGTAGCTGTGTCATGACTTCATGCTGTGAATGCGTCACGTGACGTTATGCTCACCAGGGGAGTTAATTTTGTTTATGTGTTCAGGACAGGCATACCGTTACTAATCACATACGCATTTTTAAAGACATGCACACAATGGTGTGATCATTTGATTTTATCAATAAAGGAAAAAATAGTTGTCATGATGGATTGACTGTATGGCTTTAATTACTGATTTATCCCCCTTCTTACTGGGCACCTGCAGCGCATGTGGTGTCACCTTGGGCAACTGACTTCGAAATAAGCCTCTGTTCACCCATCAGTGAATGGGTACCCGGTAGAATGAGATTGCTCCGTGGCTGTTAACCTTCTAGCGCCTCACAGCCAGCTTCGGTTGTATACTCCCCAGGGAGCTGAGAAAGAAAATCGAGTGCAAACTGTGGACGCTGTAAAACAGCTTGTGAGACAAGGGTAGCGTCACGCTGTTTGTTTCAGAATTTGAGGTCCGTATGAAAAACGCTCTTTCAATTCACGTTAACATCTAATGAGGGATAAACATAATCAAACATGTTACATTTTCATATTAGTTCGTGTCAAGAACGCAAAAATAAGTTTGACAAAATTCGAATGTGGATTTAAAATACTTTCAATTTTAGAAATTTTAGAAACTATTTTAGAAAGCCTTACTTTTAATTCTAGTTTCGCAAAACACAACAGAACACTTAAAATCGTCAAAAAAAGAGAAGAAGTTTAAAATTATGTCCCTGTGACAATTCACAATAGAATGTTGAAGAAATAATTGACACTTTATGATAAGTTGTCGTATTATATATTTTGATATATTGTGGTGTAATCTTCACATATCCTTGTACATTTATGTATAAACCACCTATGTTGCTCTTAGTGGTCGAGCATTATGTTTTCACCCACGCAGTGCTGCAAACGTACCACTTGTAGATTGATTCATTTCGACTTTTCTTTGTCGTCTGAGAAAATTAAAATGGCTTTTCTAACTGATTGCGGAAAGGATAAAACGAAACTTCAACACAGTCAAGATGAAAATCTGAGAGCAGTTAAGTTAAAAGGTCACTGTGGAAAGTATACTATTCTTATCACGGCGAGAAGCAGGTCTTAGAGATTGACCCTTTTTATATAATAAAAACGACAAAACCCTTTCCACAGCGATAAGCAATCTTTGCCAAAATCATAGTCGTCTGCAAGACTCCTACCATATCATGAAAATGCGTCCATCAATCACTATTAAATAGTGACGTCACCAGGTGTTCGTGAAAAGGCGAGCACAGTCTGCTCCATCAGTGGCACCCGTCACAAAACCACGCAAAGGCATGCCAATGTTCATTCGAAAACACATGCGTCTACCACAAAGCCCAGGAGTTTAAACATGCTAACTGACCAATTATCAAAATCAGGGAAAATCTGGGATTCGAACCGACAATCAGAGGCTGGCATGACTAAGGGACGCAACTCTGAACAGCTCATTCCGGAACATATGCCACATGGCTTCCAAAGCCACCACTCAATCTCCACTCCATCCGACCTGCATATTCTTGGACTTCAATTTAAACCTCGTAAAACATAAAAACCTCTTTAAACTCTGAATCAGTGGGAAGGTCCATGCTAAAGATTACGAATGTAATAACTTAAAGCATTTTATGATCATTTCTGCGCATTAGCGATTTCTTCATCAAAAATAGCCATAAATCATTTTTCGATAATGTTTTTCATGATTCAGTCCCAGCGAACGCAGGTTATGAAAGACGTCTTTCAGAATGCTTTCTGACATGCAGGCACTGGAGAGTAAGGGCAGCATTAATCATGAAGTATCTTACATGTAGTTATGATGAAGCACGTCAGAGCCGTAATATTACATGGCAACGTGCCTTGTTGAACTCCAGGGATGCACGGTGCTTGGAACGTAATTCAAAACATAAATGAAACATTGCTTGTATTATTCGTCTATAATGTATATAATATAATACAATGTTGTTTGTTTTTACCTTTCATTGTTTCTTTCATGATTGCCATCTGTGTAAAAATTGTACAACATTGTCATTTTTTTTACTTTAAGGGATGATCTAAGACGTTTTGTTAAGACGTTACATACTAAGTATCAATATACCATGGGGATGCTGATATTTTGTTTGGAGACTAGATATTTGTTTCTGCTAGAGCTGCAAAACATATATGATATATATAATAAAAAGAATATTTAATTTCACATTTCACATTTATAATAAGACATATTATGTCATATACATGTCTTATTATAAATGTGAAATTAAATATTCTTTTTATTATATATATCATATATGTTTTGCAGCTCTGGCAGAAACAAATATCTAGTCTCCAAACAAAATCTCAGCATCCCCATGGTATATTGATACTTAGTATATATATATGTCTAAATGTGAAATTAAATATTCTTTTTAAAAAAAACGTTTTGCAAAAATGTATTTTTTCTGACAGGCAATATCTTGTTTAACAGTCTGAACCATGAACATCTTTTGAAGCCTTTTCTGGAACAATTTCTTTTTCGATAAAGTCCCAAACTCTTAGATCAAGGTGACCTTTCATGTAAAATGCAATAGCCGTTTACATTTCTCAGTGACATCGATGGTGTAATAGATTTGCATTCAACGTGTCGCAATATATGGAAATGTTGAAACCACAGGGCATGATGGAAGTTTCGCAAATAAATTGTACATGATCCTCACGCGATATTACTGCGAAACTTCACAACCACGTCTTTTCATGACGTATTTGGCATCTTTGAGATCTAATCTAAATGAGAGAAGTTTGAGTGTCATCAAACGCACCCAGACAATTAGATTGTAACATTGATGTTCCACAGTGTGGTGACTGAAAGGTCAGCAACGACAGGACCCAATTTGTCTGTTTTGTCATGGAACATGATTGTTAAAATCCGCCAGGTTGGGCATGGTATCTGTGCCACAATGTCTTGTGAATTCCGGAGGATGTGCTGAAATATCAGAGGTAATGTAGGATGTTCCTGTCTTCCGCTTCCTGGTTCTGTATGGGTGATTTTTTTTCTAAATACATGTTTTTGTTTCTTTAAATTCGAAGTTCACTTTTAATGTTCAAAATCGAATATACTTAACTGTAATTACTGAACTGACACATAAAACCACATTCAGCTGCTGATAGACTGCCTGTCTATGGATGATTTTTGAGCTTTTGATATGTAGGTTTATAAATACTCCTCTTCAGATAAGACACATATATGAACGGTATTAGGTTGCAATATTTAAACAGTATTCATCAACATCCCAAGATGTATTCATCCTGTCGTAATATTGTTTGGCTTCTCTCATTATTTGAAGAAGGTACGGTGTGGTACAGTATAGTATAAAGCATGGTGTGATAGCAATGATGGTTTCAGGACGACCTGGACCAATAAAGGTCTATTTGCACCAAACATATTTCAGCAAAAACGAAGAACGGTTGGTCCCTTTGTGCAGAATTGCGTCCCTTAGCTTTACCAGTACATGCTAGTGGTGGGTTTGAATCACAGATTCGGTCCAATTATTTTAAGTGGTTTGTAAGCAGCATACCCATCACGATTACACGTGTTACATACATGTATCCCCATTCCATTACGACAAATATCCAAGATGCATTCGCAATCACATAAATTATAAAATATACAAATTGAACTCCATCTAAGCATCATTATGTTTTTCATTCCAACTGATGTAACGATACACTTTGTCGCGCGACGACACACGATACGATACTTGACAAATCTGCACCTGAGTGAGTGAGTGAGTGAGATGGGTTTCACGCCTCTGTGAACAGTATTTCAGAAATATCACGGCGTCGACACCTAACGAACTAAAGCCATGAAGAAAGGCCAAACTAACAAAAAAAACAGCAATAATGGTACACAGGGGCAGAATTAGAGCTTTGCAATTTAGTTTTCGACACTATTTAACATAAATGATTGGCCGTTTTATATCATACATGAAATCACGATACAATAACCCCATCGTTAAACCAAGTATCGTGATACACCGACTTTTCGGTGAATCGTTACAGGCCAAGGCATTCTCAACCTAAAATGCTGGGCAAAAGAAAGTATACACTTGAAAACTGGACTTGACCAAAACAATACAAACGTTATCAAATCGTTTCTTTGCTAAAAACATACCCGAAACACTGCAAAGTCAATTTCCAAAACATAACGATGCTACCTGTATCAAATACATAACCATTTCTCGTTTGTTTGTTACATGGATGTATATTTCTTTTGCTCGGCAATTTACATGCACATGTTTTGGTGAACGTCTTGTGTCAATATTATGAAGGCAGGTGTTCCCAAATGCTTGATGCATCGTGTAATTTTTGTTTCAGCTGCGTGTGGCGAAGGTTCAATTTTCATCTACTTAACGCAATCCCCATATTGTCTGAACTTCTTTGATGTTTTGTTGTTTAGGTCAGAAGTAATATTATCGATAGCGTCTTGAACGTTCTCGGATGCCCAAAATAGATAGATTCAACTATGGCAACTTAAACCAATGGCCTCCCCTGGGGAAAGCGATATCGGCGCTACGACTATTGTCTCTCTCTCTCATACGTCAAAGTAAGCTTACTTTAGGAGCAGATCAAAAGTTGAATGCAGGATAAACTTTCATCAAGCGAATCCTGCATCGCATTGATTCATAAAGCTGGTTGAGCTTTCGAGTATGCTAAGTTTGACTGCTTTTGTCAGTTTTCGTTTCATACGATTACGATTCCGTTACTTTCAGAGCAAAACCACGACGATGAGAGATGTTAGTTATTGACTTGAACTCCGCTAAAAAGTTGATTTTGACGGTTGAAATACTCCCAATCTCATTAATATGAGATCTTAGTGCTCGCTACCACTCTACAAAGATCTGAGGACAGCCCATCACAGGACACGTCTGAACGACCTTTCATCCGACCAATCAGAGCGTCGCTTAAGAGATCGCGTAAGTGAAAGTGTTTTTTTATCATGCGAACTCAAAAAGGTCAACACGGGACATTCCGAACGACAGTTACGTGTTGTACGACTTTGTCCGAATGCTAAAGAAGGACATGACCTCCCTATATATTTGAAACGGAAGAGACTTTCCACAGCCCGAGGGAAGTACTGACATACAATCTATGCCATCGAATAGACGTTCCAGAATGTGCTTTGTTTTTCAAATTTTGAATCAAGAACTTTGTGAAAATATTTTTCAAAGCATAGCTTGTAATAAAAGTCGCCATTTTGAAACTAGAGCCGTAAAGCTCGCTGCTTTCTGATTGACTAATGACGACTACTTGTTAGTCATTTCATTGGTCGGCCACAGTTCGCGAAAAATCTTTCTGATTTGACCTGTAAGGTGATGTCCTCAGATCTCTGCGAAGCGGTAATGAGCACTAGGATCTGATTTTAATGAATATGGAATAACCCGAAACCAAGATTTAACAAGTAAGATTTTTATTCGGCATCTAACTTTTGAACCGCTCCCTGAGTTGTAGCGCTGCGATTGTTTATGTAGGTTGACCTTCGAGTAGTAGAAACTGTGTCAAACACTCCAGTGATATCAGATACACGTATCAAGGTCAGTATGAACAACGTGTACACCGACATGCGAGATGATTGTACCGGGTGTTACGATAAAACAGATACAGACCAACACCACACGGAGAGAGCATGGCATCACATGAAGGTCCGTACTCGCCTCTTTCATACTTTTTAAACCTTTTAAGTTTTTTGGTTGGAATAGATCCCTTGCAACCTTTATGAATCGGGTGGTCAGGCTCGTTTATATGGTTGATTTGGCGTGTTTCCACAACCCGACGTCTTGCTCAAACTATCAATCACTGGATTGTCTGGTCCAGAAGCGGTTATAAAAATTATATTTTGTTGTTTGTTTGTTTGTTTGTTTGTTGTTTAACGCCGAACTCAGCATTATTCCATCTATATGACGGATGACATACATCAACCAAGCCTGACCACCCGATCCCGTTAGTAACCTTTTTCGACAAGCATAGTTGGCTTCTACAGCAAGCAAGGGTTTCTGAAGACCTATTCTAACCCAATCTTCACGGGTCTACTATTTAAAGGCAGCCTTCATACAGTTACAGTGAGGCGTTCAACAAACAAGCGAACAGTAATGTACGAAAGCTGAATCCACGATGCATAGATGATTTAACATGAGTATTTTCTTATGGGAGACAAATAGATACAACGACATAAGGTTGATACATTCATATTAAAAAAAGTCTTGTGGTGAATAATATTTATCATCTCATACAAGGAATGGTTATATTATGAATTTGTGAAAACTACATCTCGCTGACTTTCAAAAATATGTACTAATACGTTCTTGCGGAATTCAGTGAACCGCCTTGACCTTTGACAACATCTTTAACATGAACTATAAAAATTGCTTGTTTGCTGGTCCGCCATGAAATTAAGATCCCTAAGATGGTTGTATTAATGACATGCGGTAAAACAAATATGTTAAAAAACCCACTAATTCTGCCTTACGTTTCGTCAATATGTCCGTTATCCAAACTTTATATTGCAGTTAAACCTAATGTGGAATGGCCCGCAGCCCCAACTATAACAGAATGGCTTCAGGATAAACCCATAGAAACGTGGAGGAATGGCTTTGAGAATGATGGATATTTGGTAATTGGAATGAATACTTTTTTTCTAAAGGAAATATTTTTAGAAAACTTCAAAGACGTGGTACATCTCATTGGCGTGATTAGGTCTAACTCTGCTTAGAAATAATTTCAATTATATCATGGCGTGTCAGCTAAATATGGGAGGAAAGCACAAATTTACGCAGGCCGTCGATGTTTATGGTTCGGTGAAACCCACGAGTAAATGAATGACATTGCAGACCAAGGATCGTTATCAGGGTGAGTCCTGGATTCACATCATCGATCAGCGGAATATGGCACGGCAAAGGAAAGCGAATTGCTGAAACCTGCATGATATGTTTCTACTCATCTGCCTGATATGTTTCATGATCCTTTTTCATCACTAACACTGGATTATCTACACACTGATGAGGGTTTATGAGTATGAGTAAGTGAGTTTGGGTTAAACGCCACTTTGAACAGTGTTTCAGTTATATCACAGCGTGTCATATTGATGTGGTTGGTTGGTTTGTTGTTTAACGCCGCCACATCAATATTCCAGCTATATGACTGGTATATGACTGGTATATAGACGTTTACCAGTTTGTTAAAACCGTACGGACAAACTACGTAAGTGCTTAATCAATACTCAAAATTAATACTAAGATGCCAGAGACTTTTTGAGCAAGTTTAAATGTAAAGGTATCTATATCTCACGTATTTTTTAAATATTACTGTTTTGTAACTTATATTGATTCAAGTTTAGTATATTATCAATGTAATAGAATGGTGGGGAGCCCTTATTTACTTAATATGAACATGACATTACGTGCAATATTACTTCTAATTGAAACTGGCACCAACATATTTTATAAGACCAGAGACTTCCATAGTTACAGAAATGGACACATATGATGTCGTTTTTGCTACCTTCCAACGACATCTATATCAAAAGAGAGCATTTACCAAATTAGTTCCGTCAGCTGGCGTCTGTGGGGAACCCAGGCAGTACTATCTGTCCTCGCGTAGTTGACAAGTGCTTTATTACCAATCGAAACCTCCATCGTTAGTACTATCGGGAACACTGTTATTGCACATACCTTTGCAAATTAATGTTACAGTGGAACCATATCTTGGAAAGAAGAACATAAACATACAAACGACGAAAGAGAATCGTATGTTTTTCCCGATAATGTGTAACCATTACATGACGAATGTAAAGTTTACGTTTGTAAGTTCATTTTTACATAAAATGGCATGTTTTTTACACAGGACTGTTGATTTGCAGATAGTAGAAGATCTTCTAACGGAGAAGGAAGTAAAAATATATCAAGGCAAGAATGATTGAAACTTCTTCATTCGCTGGGAAATAAACCGACATTTTTCTTCTCAATCGACGCGCTTCAAAGAGCCCATCTATTCAACAATGGGTCGGGAATAAAACGCTAGAGCACTAATTTCTAGGCTGGAAATGAAACAGGAAGAAACTGAAATTGCACTCTTTAAAAAGAAATAGGTGTCATTTAATTTGCTGTCTCCCAAAAAGAGCAACTTCATCAGGCCATATTTTCGTATGGAAATTGAACCATTGCTTGAGAGGTGAATCCAAATAAATTTATTTCAATGTTTAATTTCTTTAGATTTGACTTCAAAGATGCTGAGCGGGGAAATAGACACTTCACGACATCGGCACGATCTTGGAAATGCCAGTGAGTAGTTTAATAATTTCCTCTCGTGGAAACTGGGTACGTATTTTTCAGATTGTAAATTTTAGGAAAGCATTAACTTTCATAAAAAACGTGACACTTAAAATTACGCACAAACCTTTGGCATAGGTCTTCGTATTTTTACTCGGCTAAAAATACGCCTGACAATGAATGAATGAAATATTACCATATAAACTGCCGGGCAAAAGAAAGTTTGCGCCAATATTTGATGGTGGCTAAAAATTATACAAGTCTTAGTTGTGTTTTTAGACCTTGCGTAATACAGTGTTTCGGCGGCTGTTTTCAGCCTGGTAATGTTTTGATAATGTTTGTAATTTGTCGATTAAATCCAAGTGTATACTTTTGGGTGCCGGAAGTTCAGATCAAGTGTAGGTAGAGGTATCTTCAATGATGAAATACTGCTGAGTGCAGCGTTAACCAACCATCAATCAAACAAACAAACATATATGTTTCGATAAGGTTTGAACGTTGTATTTATTACATAAAGCCATAGTCTTGTCACATAAATGCCAGGTTTGGTAACAGGCCGCTATCGCCTGGCAGGAGCACTGCTGTGCGGCGTGGGGCAACTCACTTACACTCACTCTTTTATGCAAATTGTGTGAGTAGTGGGTGCTACTGATAGGACAGGAC
This sequence comes from Haliotis cracherodii, assembly GCF_022045235.1. Lineage (NCBI taxonomy): Eukaryota > Metazoa > Mollusca > Gastropoda > Lepetellida > Haliotidae > Haliotis > Haliotis cracherodii. The sequence goes on along the minus strand of NW_027266296.1, from coordinate 1,066,553 downwards.
ATTTATCGCGAACACCTGGTGTCAACACTGATTTTCAGTGATCCATTCATACAATTATCACCTCTATTTCGCCTTTTACACCCAAAGAATCTGTTTCGTCGCATAATCGAGACTGGTTGTTCTCCGGCATTGGCGTTTTATATTGCTAAGAAAGTGTGAAAACGTATTGGCTTGTTGAACGCTGGAAGAGGCCTAAACCCTGTCAATATATACACGGAACATCACATACAGTGTGTATCGCTTTTCACGTCGAAACAATGACATCATATTGTAAAGTTCTCAACAGGAAGCAATGTGACGTCATGTTGCTGCAACTGACCAATCAGCATTGAGAATGGCTTAAATGCAGGTGAGAAAATATCAAAGGTAATGACACTGAATGGTTATATGGTAGTATATTTACTTCTGTATTTCAGGTGAGAGAAAGAAAGAAGATGTTGAGAACATCTGTCAGATCATGTGGCCAAGCTTGTATGTTGACAACCTCGACCAGGTACACACAGTTTCGGATACTGATTCCACTGATAACTGATTATTAGGTAATGTATTTCAAACGAAATCTCATTGTGGTGTCGACTGACTCTGTGGTCCAGTGGATAAAGCGCCTGATTTGTGACCAGTTTTGCATTTTGCAGCACCACATATGACACCACATGCGTATGTGTGTGTGTGTGTGTGTGTGTGTGTGTGTGTGTGTGTGTGTGTGTGTGTGTGTGTGTGTGTGTGTATGTATGTATATCATGTGTCCTAGTCCAGACGAGTACCTTCTTCATAGTGCTAGCCTACTGAGATACCATACTTAACATGATACCCACTCACACACTATACACAAACACCGAGCCGACTTTCTTGTTTAATCCCCATCTTTTGGTATGACGTGGACTGGCATTTAGTCTCTGAAATCATATATTACACAATATCCTTCTTGACTCTAATTTTTTTTAAATATTCCCTACGTGGAATAGAGCTGGCTTGAGCTGGCTAGACTTGCTTTTATATGCGTTTCTCGAAAAAAAATTTAATAAAATAAATATATTCTACGGTCATGGTGCAGGACTAGGTATGACGCGGCCGGGATCGAAACACCAAAATTCCCCTCTCCGTGCAGACGGTTTACTACCACATCAAGGAGGCGGATGAACAATGTGGAAACAATCCTTGAAAATGTCTATTCTCATTGTCAATTTGACTTCAGAGAAACATGCGATATTATGGCGCAGTCATAACATCCACAATCTTGAGGAAAACCTGCAGACCCTAATGAACGGCTGAGAATATTATCGTTTTCAGATGTTACCGAAGGTAAAAAACCATGGCGGTCATAATCGACAGCAGGCGGAACAATCGAATCTTGCCAGTGCTGTGGTCTACAGTGTGGAATTATCTGTCGTCTGTATGAGAAAATAATACTGTTTATGTAATTTAATTATAGTGTTGATGACATACAAATGGCAGCTGTACGACGTCAAATTCTGAGATAAACGTTTTCATGTGAGACACTAAGATCAGATAAAATATGATAAAAATATAGAAGTAATTCTAAGAATTTCTTTCTGAATCGAAAGCTGTAATCATCTGCTGCAGACAATGGTCAACATGCTTTGCGTGATGGGATAAACAGATTACTTGTACATAGAAATAATTAATTAGTAGACTAAGTAATAATAATAATTATAATAATAAAAATATAGAACGTTAACGCTTTAAGTCTATTATCATATTTTTGAGTATCTCTTTCACAAAATCAAAAGATTTAAGGGAAAAGAAATCATAACATTTTAAGAATTTAATATTATTTTGAGAAAACCTTAGTCTTCAAATCTTTTAGATATTTATTTCAGAGGAATCAAGTTGGTACTTAAACTCAAACATTTACAACTTAGAATTTGAAATACAAATTTCTCTTTAATCAGGCGATTTGAGGATTGCATCCTAACGTCGTTGTGCTCAATCGTTGTTAGTGTAGATTAAGCTTAAATATGGTTTATATGTTCTGTTGTGACATACAGTGAAATGAATTGTGGGCGAAAGTATTTGATTCAAAATATAGGCTGAAAACAGTCGCCGAAGAAACATTGCAAACTTCAGGTCCAGAACATAACTACGATGCCCGTATCAAAGAAATTACAATCGAAAAACAATTTCTTGTTTGTTTCATTTTAAGCCAACATGGCTTGGCTTAAATCATACATGTATATTTGGTAATAAAATACGTCAACGTGTGGCCAAGCCAGAATATGTACATTACATGTGAGATCTTACACTTCCTCACCTATCAATCTTCATGTATTTGAAATAGAGGAATCGGCAATATGTACACACTACTTCTTTGACACGTCTTATGTAGAATTAAAGACCTTATCTAATGCACAGCGGTTTAGTTCTACTTAAGGGCAGTGAAGGGGTCAAAGTACCAAATGATTCTGCGATTACGTTAGTAATCCAAAGATCAGTCTTGCAAAGAGACACCTCAAACTCTATCCCAAATGTCTAGACATTCTAAATAGCGGACAAACACAGTGAAAATTACTTCCCTCCATTTTCAAGGGTTGTTCCATGATGAAGTGTAATTTGGACAGTCTTAGTTGCCGATTGCTCATAAAATACATGCAAAGTGCCAGGCAATGGTCGTCTCGGCATCAAGCCATATTACAGCCATAAGCCCCATTTGTTCAATCCTTACTTCAAAGCATGGCATATCAATACCAAGGCGCCACCCATTTTCCACAAAAAGATAAGAGCTTTGAACGATGAATCCAAGTTGGGAATATGTTTGAAGTTTTTCTTATCAATAGGGGCTAGTTGCTTTTACACAATATTACCAACTACATTCTTCCTTTGAACACTGTGGTCATGAAATGAAACGACTCATTTATATGGCCTAGGATTTCAATAGTGCCTGAAAATATGCCTTCATCATATTACGAGTGGTGTTGTACCGACAATAGGGAAGGATGACGGATATAAACACAGGATGAACAAATGCTTGAATTTGTTTTTTCTAGGTATCAAGATCATACAAACAGCATAGGCCTAAAGAGGTATCTGAAGCAGTAATTGTTAATACAGGTTGACAATGCTGTTTGCAGGGCCCCCTTCACATGAGAACACAAGCAGTCGCCAACATAATCATCGGAGAAGATGCAGTATTTGACTTTGATATGTTTTTGTCAAAGGTATAACTACCATCCTCTCACCTAATCAGTAAATTGATGCAGCTGCTATTGAAAGTTCTTTTACTGCTATCATCTCAAATAAGTGAAAGGAACAAGAACATAACGTGGAAATGTAACCATTCTTGCAATACCAAAGAAATATAACCCTTTTAACCACCTATTTGCTCATGATACAGTCCCAATCTTTCCATATGGACTTAAATATGAAAGTGTTTTGTCATTTTTGTTTGGCTGTACTCAGGAATAATACTGCACATGTCAGAAGCTGCACAGTTTTAAGCAATATACTAGTTCTTCTTTATAGGCTCCACACACCAACACGGATACACCATGGCACCAGGATGAGTCTTACTGGGGAGATGTGGAGGATACTCGGTCCGCCAGTTTCTGGGTAGGTTGATGTGCAGCTCAACAATGTGCCGGAATGTACCGGAATGTACCGGAATGTACCGGAGAGATTTAGTTGATATGCTTAACGTGTAGTTCTCTCACGATCAATAATTGACATGTACACACCTTGTTTCCTTTCATTCGTAAAATCGTCACGTCATTAACTCACTCATTCATAAAAAAAACAATTACAATGAGCACGTACTTATTAAAACGTCCGATCTAACATAAAAGCGACAAAACCCTTTCCATAATTACAAAGATTATCTGCTTAAAGTAGAGTCAGTTGTACGATGCCGACTGTATCATGAACATATGTGTGTGAATCATTATAAAATCTGCCTAAAAACACACGCAAAGGCAAGGCAATTGGTCACCTGAAAGAAAACGGGAATACATTTTACAGGTCACAATAGGGATCTGCATCTGATATCATTTTGTCATTTATGCGTCAAATTTGGAAATGACATCCACGTGTCTATCGGAAAACGTTTTGAAAGCCTTACTGAGGCCTTGAATGTTGTAGCCTTGATCAGACGACTTTTGAGCAAGAGTCGTATGACGCTCTTTGAAATCTTGATAGAAAGAGCAAATTGTGATATGTAGACAGCAAGAGCACAGCTGGAGCTGCGGGGATATTGCTAGACAAACCATTCTACAGGTCATCGCCATTTTACTTTCAACATTACTTCTAATAGATAGTGGTAAGTCATGGTTGGTGGAAAGGGATAAGAGCTACTAATTGAATGGAATATTGAAGCTTCAGTTAAGACTAAAGTAACGCCCCTTTGAAGTACACATCACATTCCTGCAGTCTCCGAGAGTTTGCTTTAATCATCAAACTCCAAGCATTTGGTAATGTGTGAACACTCTTTGGATACGTTCTGAACAAAACATGGGGGATCTAGTAACATACAGGGATAGAACCAGGTCTTCTTATAATCCACCCGGGACCCGCCAGGTCAACCACGTTGACACACGTTCACGCCATACACAAAATAGTATGACGCTCTTTGAAACTTCGTTGAAAGTGCATGCTCGATTTTGTCTAAAAAGTTGTAACATGTAGCTATCGAAATATTCCTCGACATAAAGGGAAAGTTGACATACATTTGATGAGTAATCTGAAGCAATTACATTATACTTGAATAAAAACGTGATAAAACAATTAAAGCAATAATCAATCACGGGTAAGATTGGATGGAAAGTCAATGTTATTTTGTTCAATATGTTCGTCTCCTTTATACAATAGTCGCATGTGCCCTTTAACATGAATTATATATGATATTACACATAAAGAACATTCGAAATATTGTTATGACATGTTTACTTACTTCAAGTAACAAGAAAACACTTGCTTTTTCATGCAGTTTGTGTGAGTGGTGAATGCTACATCGCGCTTAACCTTTTCGCGAATACACGGTGTCATCACTTACATTCAGTGATCAATCGATACACTGTTTCCCTATTTTGCCTTTTACTCCCAATGGAATCTGTTGCGACGGATAATCGAGATATTCTCCGGCGTTAACATTTGTGTTTGTGACGGGTGCCACCGGTGGGGCAGGATATGCTCACCTTTTCGCGAACACCTGGTGTCTTCACTATTTGATAGTGATTCATTGGAACACATGCTTATAATATAGTCGGAATCGTACAATGGAGATTTCTTATGATTACCGATTTTTTTGTCGCTTATATTTAAATAACAATCGCAGATTACCTTCATAATTGATGATAGGGATAAAGCATACTTTCTGGTTTTGTTTTTGTGTGGGTAGTTTTGAGTAGACATTTTAGCTTACAGTTTACCATGGACGAGATACGCTATAACGGTAGATACCTCAGCCCTCTTAATATCAAGAAATCAAGTCATGTTAATGTTGTATTCAAGGGTCCAAGTTCGTACAAATAGTTACAGAGTGTTCATGTTAAACATTTAGCTGTTATCATATCATATCATATCATTCTAAATATTACATATATATATATATATATATGACGACGTACATAATCTGACGTTGATCTTCTCTTGAAGCAGAACACATAACCAAATTATTGATTTATTTATCATTGGGTTTTGCGTTACTTTCTCTGAAAATGAAATAAGTGTAACAATATAAATTGAGTAATTTTGTATCTGGTCCGATGGTCTTTGCTTCGTTTCTTCCTGTTAGAAATCTCTAAAATGAAATTGAATCCCAGTGCTTTGCAGGCCATTGTAATGTCATCAGTTACCATGACATCATAATCAAATGTCATCACTAATCTGTTTTGCCACTGGAGCTGTGCTTATCATACTTAAGACATTGGCCATGACTGTTTACAGACTGAAGTAAGAATTATTTTAGATGATTAATAGAATATCACCCTTGTCACTTTTGATATCAAATGTATAGTCTTAAAAAACCAAATGTGACAATACGAATTGCTAGAAAGGTTAAAATAAATCTAACGCTAGTTTATGAATACCAGTTAAACATTGGGTGATTACTAACGGCAAAACGTGAAGACGAGAACCAATAAACAGCAACTCAACTCAACCCAGCGCTGATAATGAAGGGCAACAACGCAGCTATCTGGAATGCACGTGAATTATGAAGTTCTGTATCCATGCTTATGTTGTTTGGGTGTACAACGCCACAACAATGGTGGTTCACAGACAGCACACAGAGAAAGAACAATGCCAAGATTGACGTTCAACACAATAACGCCATTGGTCGATTGAAGGTGAGGTGAAGTGAATTGGGGTTTAACGTCGCGTCCAAGATTATTGCACTAATATAGTGACGTTGGTCGATTAGAAGCTTGGGCATCACAATGGCGGTCGACGGTCAGGTCGACCCTGAGTAGCTACCGCCACCCAAAGTCGTTATATCCGGTTGTGACGTCTACGTGAAGGAGCAGCAGCATCCACGACTACCCAAATCCACTGGCTACGCAGAATCTCTGACCAGACCAGCGAAGACGTCGACCATCTTGACACGTCTTCTGGCTGAAAGTCGGCAGGCAGAGAGTGAGATAGCCACGTTCAAGAAGGAGGGCCGTTCTTTTCACAGATGAGTCCCTCTTTCTACTCAGATGTGCTGATGGACGTGAACGTGTCTACAGACGTCTGAACGAATGATATACCCAAAATGTGTGAGCAGCACGTGGGTCGATTTGGTAATGGAAGAGTCATGTTGTGGGCAGGTGTCCATCATGGTAGCTGGACGGCTCTGATGTATATGGCAGGTAACACTGAATGGTGTCCGCTGTCGCGACGAGATTTTGTGGCGTTATGTCGTCCCGTTTATTACGCCAAAAGTTGACCTTTCGAAGAAGACAAAGACCGACCTCATATTGTCTGCCAGGCCTTCCGACAGCAAACCAACGCAAAGATATTACCATGACCTGCTCGATCACCTGTTTTGTCCCCGATTGAACATCTGTAGGATGCTTTGCGCCGACGGAATCAACCACCGCGGAGGCTCCAAGCACTGCATGTGGCTTTGGCAAGAGTCGCAGAACATTCCTCAAAGTGTTATTCAGGATGTCATTGCCTCCATGGGTCGCCCCCGTCAAGCTGTCATCCATGCGCGTGGTGGCACAACAGATAATGACATTTTAGTTTAACCTATTGCCTTTATCAGGCCTATGTAGTTTATTCGGTCAGTTCAAGGGTGATTGTATCTCTGACATTTGTAACGTGATCCTGTAACGGTGTTTTAGCCACATTGTAATGTTTATATTTATTCAGAACTCATAAAACATATGTTAGGTTTTTTTAAGAGGATATATATCAAACCTTGGAGTTGAAACTATACTTATATATATATATATATATATATATATATATATATATATATATATATATATATATATGTTTGAAATTAAACGACAAATGTCGAGGTTCTTTATTTGGGTTTGGGAACCAGTAGTTAGGGATTGTTTTACAAGCTAAGAGATGTATTCGTTCTCATGTCCCCTTTCCCCCTAATTTTCACCTAATATAAAATTATATTTGTTTGTTTGTTTGTTTGCAATCAGAAATATTCCAGCTATATGACGGCGGTCTGTAAATAATGGAGAATGAAGCAGACATTCCAGTGATTGACACCATGAGTATGAATCCCCGAAATTTGGATCGATGGCATCAACCAAGTCAGCCATCCTGACTAACCGATCTCGTTTGTCGCCTCTTACGACAAGCATAGACGCCTGTGGTACGGCAAGCATGGGTTGCTGAAGACCTATTCTACCTCGGATCTTCACGATATAGAATATAAGGTTGGATTTGTTGATACGTTGAGGGTAATGTTTACATAGGACAGAGCTGGGGAAGAACTTTTGGCTCTTACTGATGGATCAACCACTGTTTTAATCTGGTTCAATGTATTACTACATTATCCAACAAGTTATCTTTATTCTCTAGCAACCTTCATTAACAATGCCTTCATTGTTCATGCATGCTATTGCCAACACCTTCGGAATATAACAATATTTTTATTTCATATTAACCTTTCGTTTCCATTCGTGGGTGTAATTCTGAAAAATAATTTATTATACTGCAAGCCATGAACACTATTTGCTACAAGAATAATTTCATCTACAAAAACACAGATGTAGTCAACAATGAAATGCCAAGGCGTCATTAACAATACATCAACTCGATTAGGCCAGCTCGCATGTATAATTAATCATATGGATAATAAAATGGTATACATGTACGTCAGAGACGCGGAATTATTTCATTATGAATTTATGAATTCATTAGCAAGGTGCTTCTTTAAATGTAAAACCGGGAAAACACTTTACCCTTTACCCATCCGGTGTCATCTTTTTTCTTCATGTAACAGACATACATGTACGAATAAACATGATACTTTGACGTTTTGATCCTAATGCCACACTCGTTAGCCAACCATGCTGTATTATTTAGAGAGATTAATAAAGCGCATCGTGGGATTATCTTTCAACTCTGTGTATCTTTTAACAAATAACTGGAAAATGTCAAATAGGAAATGTGACAATAGCATTCAGAATATCATTTGATTCCACAAGAACATATTAGGATTCACACATATATTCGTTTTTATGTTTTGGTTAAATCAAATCAAGAGCTATGTCATCTCAAAGTTATAATTTATTAAAGATTTTTGAAAAACGAAAAGTATTATTTTGCCTTTGGCATTTCTTACCTCCGCTTTCCGCTACACTGAAAACTGTCTTGGCTAGCTGGTGATCGATCAACAGTATATTACTAGGAAACATTTATGTTTTGCCCGGCTACACAACTTAATGTTCTCCTTTCTTATAAAATGTTTATATGTTGTGTCAAGTTTCATTTTACGAAAACACTACGAGAAACACACGATGACCATAAAATTATTCTCTTACTATCTACTTACAAATGCTCGACTTGAGGTTGGGGTGGGGGTGGAGATGGGGGTGGGGTGGAGATGGGGGTGGAGATGGGTGTGGGGTGGGACTTAATTACTCGCCAATTTCAAGCATAGTCACTCGTCTATAATATATCTGGTGATCCTTGAGTACAATGACCAATCAGGAGAAGAATCGTGTGTCAACTGCATACAAATGTCAAGTGTCTGCATATCCTGGGAGGTATCGTGAATGCTTCGAACTATGATACATTCTATACAACTCTTCGTTAACATTATTAATGCGCTAAATAAAATTCCGCTTCGCGCCCGCTCCTAATAACACGTTACGAACTGTAAAACCTACATCTATTTGCTCCATATATCTTTTTACATTTTATGAAATTCAACTTCTGAAAAAAAAGAAAAATGAAAATGTCATCGTATCCCGATTGCGTGGATCGATGCTCATGATGTCAATCACTGTATTGTCTGCCCCAGACCCGATTATGTACAGACCGCCGTCATATAGCGGGAATATTGTTGAGTGCGGCGTTGAACAACAAAGGAAAAGGACACAAAGATGTGTGATAGACTGAATTCACTTTAACCATGCATGTCATTTAGATTTTTCTTGGACCTTATTGACAATGCAAAGCCTACTGGTAATCCAGGATAGGTTGAACCAACTCACATTTGAAACAAGAAGCGATGCACACAATTTGGGCAAACATATCTGGTTTGTTACAGGTAGGGAAGGTGTATGCGTATTGTGCACGTGCAGGCCATGACGATGAAGTTGACTACGCTCCCGAGGACACGCGTGTCGCTTTTGAGTATATTAAGAGGTCGATGTGACGAGTCGATACCAGAATTCTCTAAAAGTCGTTTTATAGAAGTTAATTACAAACAAATAAATGTGTCAATGCTATGTAAGTATGGCCAAATCATACATTTTCAGGCTCGAGAATTCGCCTACGATGTCATAAAATACATGAAGAAAGAATGTGCAAATAAATCTCAAGCATTGTCAAAAGCTAGCATTGTGTCTACGCTAAAGCGCATCAGCATTCGAAGACTAGTGCTGTGATTATCCAGTTATATCAACATAAATCCAGCTAGCAATATTACATTTAAAGTATACTGAAACCCCATGAACAATCACGTGGGGTTAATTAAGGAGTATGTAACTCAACTCAACTCAAGGAGTCAACTATCACAACGTTAAGGTCTCAACCTTTACAATCACTTTATGAATAACATGACACTTTTAATTATTTCTCTCTGGGGTAAAATCTGCAAATGAACTCCCTTCACGTTCACAATACTTCTTAGTTGTTGTTATCTATGCAAATTTGCGATAGATAGATAGATAGATAGATAGATAGATAGATAGATAACACTGCATAGTTGTTTTATTTGCAGTTTTGGAAAGGTAAAATATTATAATTGAATATATATGTGCGGCTGATACACTAACACAGCGATCCCTATTAATATCAATACATATATCTTGAAATACATTAAAGAAAGAGGTTTTGTTTAATTCTAGCTAGTTTATAGTTTATATGTATCTATGGAACGTAGTGGACATTATGTATGCAGCTGTCTGTGCTGACTAATTCCGCAAGAGTCTTGAGAACGCGCCCATGGTTCTAAATCTTCAAACATGTCAGAGTTCCAATGATACACGTGTGTCCACGCAACCATGATCATGGTTATAAACTACAAAAACTACAAAGGAAATGTTTGGGCCGAAACTATAAAACTGTGCCCCACTGTGTTGTGAAACGAGTATATTTTGCAACGACTTTCTTTGCTTTTAAGCAGCAAAATATCTGCAGTTGTACACAGCAGAAGTAATTCAAAATTAACATACCGTTTTTATTAGTTTCAACTAAATCAGTAATAGTACTCCCGTGTCACTGGATTTTCTGGTTCATCGATCACTTGATTGTCTGGTTTGTAAACAGGCTGACGTCGCGTGGCAGGAGTACTGCTGTGCTGCGTCAGGCCATAAAATACTTACTTTTTTTGCGAAAATGTATGCATGGCGGTGCTTCCGGAAGGGAAGGACATGTTCACCCTTCTCGCGAACACCTGGTGTCATCACTGATTTTCAATGGTCCATTTATATGATTTCCACAGCTTTTTGCCCTCTACGCCAAATGGAATTTTTTTCGGCAGAAAATCTAGGCTGATTATTCTCTTGTATTGACAATTTATATTTATAAACAGATTGCTGTGAATATTACTGACTGTTGCGTCAAACAACATTCACTCATTTAAAACTAACTGTTCAGTAGATTTTGGCAAGCTGCGTGAGTCGCCCACAGGTAAGGAAAGAATGTCACAGTTTGGATAGACCAGAACAGAAGCCGGCTGTTGCAAACAAACTGTGTACTACCACACATTCTCCAGGATGGTTTATTTTATTGACTTCAGGGCCTGTCACCTTGGTGTGGAATTGACAAAGGTTTTAGGTGTCACCGGTGGGGCAGAATACGCTCAACTTTTTGAGAACACCTGGTATCATCACTATTTGATAGTGATTCATAAACACAAACTTATGATATAGTCGAAATTGTACAATTGACTCTGCCTTTAGCAGAGATATCTTAAGATTATGGAAACGGGTTTGTTGCTGCTTATTTAGATATTTACCACTTTGGTAAAACCCCAAAGCATCGGTATGGTGATGGCATACCAACGTTCAGATTCGGGTGAATCTTGGATTAGCAACAACGATCACAAGATCCTGGTCATGTAAGGGAAGTAATTGGTCAGGCTGAAGATCCGGTTTTAATTCCCTATATGGGTACAACATGTGAAGCCAATTCTCATGATAGTGCTAGAATATTGCCGACGGAGGCATGAAACCATACTTCTTCACAATACGACGATTTGCCAACCCGAGCACACCACCACACGAACAACATCACTCCCACTCTATCCAGTTCATGTTGTATTGATTGTTTTGAGCTTGGAGGAACCAAGGTATTTTCCTATCGCTTACACCAAACTCCTTTATTCATAAAATTAAATCCTTTTTTCTGAGAGGTTCATCTGGCTGATTGCCCCTTTCCCCGTTCCTGGAATTCCTGTGTCCTTTATCATTAGTGCGTGTTCATTTTCTAAAGGAGTAAAACTTTATCGACAATTGTAAAATATATTAATGGCAACTGGCAGTGGGTTAATGTGTCGCCATCTGTTTTATGGCGGGAAAAGAACTACGTGATTGTCCGTATTCGCATTTAAGAATGTTTGTGTGATATCCATTCTGAAAAAAGGAAATTAATCAATGTCCTTTTTAGAACGTCTTTTCGAAAGAGATGTGGCTTTGTGTTCGATTTTCGACACTGTTTTGCATTTTTCGCCCGGTGGCGGCTGCGGATGTTTTTTCTCTTGCGTTGGCGTTGGAGTTTTAAATTTACAATGTTATTCCTTCGACTATTAAGAAGGCAGATACAAGAGATTTATTCAAACCCTGCTTGATGACTTTGCCTTTGCCATAGAACCAACACATTACCCGATTTATAAAATTGTCAAGATTCACTTTTAGAAACTCAGATCAACATTTTAGCTACGTTAGCCAAAGGACACCAGGAAACATTTCTCACGCCAATGTATCGCGTTCTGTGAAATCCGACGTATTCGAGAACATCGAAAAAATAACACATTGTTCGACACAATGTTGTCATAAAACCACAGTGCTATTATCTTTCCTGTCGGAACAGAAAGCAACATGGGCGATATATAGACTTGAAGATGTGAAGAAGCCTGCACTGAACAAGACGTGGTCTCGACATATACCGAACCCAATAAAGGGCAAGACAGAAGCTCACACTCATCCCAAATGCGCAAAGACATCCTGGCGCGGGGAATATTAACTCCCATATTTCAACACAGGTTACAACAATATGGCGCTCTGTCTGATCTGTGCAAGTGACCCCTGGCTTTTAGGATCTTCGTTTTACTTTTGTGACGCCCTATTTTCATTTACATAAAACACACGTATTTGTTTCATGAGCTTGTCATTGAATTATTCATCTGCACACACTTTTCGTTTTTCGATACGTAAAAAGTGTAACTATATTATTTCTGCACGTCATAACGTGGTTACATGGTAAAAAGATAGTTCGCTGAGAAAATCGATGAAACGCCAACATGACACAAACGAACAAAAGTCACAACCTTGTTTTAAAAACATATATAATTTGTACAGTATGATTTGCAATGCATTGATACATATTAAAGACATATCTAACCACAATTTTCTATGCATTCTTATGGCACATCACGTTGGTTAGGGTTAACCATTTCGCCGAGTCTAACCATCTGATCCACGGGTTACTGGGAACCAATAATTCAATCCTGGAACATAAATATGTTTGGGTGACTGAATGCGTATTATTTTACGTCGCATTTAGCAATATTCCAGCAATATCACGGTGGGGGACTCCAGAAAAAGGCTTGACACTTTGTGCTACTGTGGGCAATCAAACCCGGGTCTTCGGCGTGACGAACGAACGCATTAACCACGAGGCTACCCCACCGCCCCTTAATATGTTTGGGTTTGAATTAGTATTCGGTTAAGTGCTATACTTATTATTACAATTCTTCAATTTACCAGCTGAAATTCAATGACATAGAACTAATTATGCCTTTTGTATAGAAAAACCCAATCAATCTAAACCAGTAAATGCGAAAGAAAAAAGAAAGAAATGATCCTACTTATACCAGTAATGACTTTAAAAACCGTTTGAGATCGTCAGTGGAGAAACTTTGCTGAGAAACATACAGGGATGGACTCACATGTGCATTAGGTTTAATCTTTATTGACCTTTAGCCGTTACATTTTCCAGATGGCTGTCGATGACGCCTTTAAAGACAATGGATGCATGTGGTTTGTTCCTGGGTCCCACAGGAGAGGACTTTGTGATCACAGATTTGTCAAAGACGGATGTCACGTCAGGACGTGTGACATAAACGACGTAAGTGACATTGACACTGATACATTACTGTCAGACCCGTCAAAGGGTTTGTTTGATGCCACGTAATTAACACCAGGACCGACGGATGACACCGAGGACGGCAGCTGCGTCTTGGTATTGTTAGAATCAGGCACTTTTAGACGAGGCTTTGGGTGAGTGTTAGGTTATCTCTCCGTTTACGTTTATGTGACATGATGTTAGTAGTGCACCGGCCCTCCCTGTGATGTCAGTGAAACTTCATAAAAAACAGAAATAGTATTTATCTGCAACTGAATAATTGTTATAAACATGATTCGAATCTTTATTGAACTATTGACACACCTGTGCCACTTGTTTAATATGTAATTATACATTTTGTTATTGAATTTGTCATATTTGTGTGAGCATGTATGAGAGATCTAGAGTATAGTTCTGTTTGAACAGTAATGCATGTCGCAATGTGGGAAGCAAGCCCAAAGTGCCACTGGTCGAAACGTTTTCTACTTATCAATCAATGAGCGCCGCTGTATCCACAACCAAGATAAGCAGATCCTGGCATGGCAAGGGATGCACCTCTGTACACCGTATCCCTTTTCGGTGATATTTATATATTAGAAATGAATTACGAGTTTTTAACCTTCAATACTACCCTCGTCAAAGGTTTGTCATCTGTTGATAAACCTTTGGTCCTCCCTTTTGAATTGGAATTTTAAACATTGCTTCAGGATGAGGTGAAGGTTGCTGGTGAGATCAGAGCGGGGTCCGTTACAGTCCACCACGGCCGGACGCTCCACTACACCCGAGGTAACACCACCGATAAACCAAGACGGGCGTACGTTACAGCTTACCGCCCACGGAAGATGGTGGATGCTTTCAGACAACGTGGTTTTGATCATGGCGAAAAGGTTATTATAAAACTATTTACAATCATAAAGATTCATTGTCTGGGTTCAATCCTAGATCGTCGAGTTTTGAATCCAAGAAACGTTCAAACAGACTATAAATAATAATAATAATGTCCCCTTTATTCAAGGATTATTTATACATGATTTTTCTCGATTCTGGTAAACTGCCGTGCAAAAGAATGTGTACACATGAAAATTGGATTTTATCAAAAGATTACACACGTTACTAGGCTGAAAACAGTCGCGAAACACTACACACTTAAGGTCCAAAACACAACTATGACACCCGTATCGAGGTTCGAATCCAAGATTCGTTCATACGGTTCTTGCATTGTCCCCATACCTATGCTCATAGGTTTCCCTAAAGTGGAAAATGTATTTTGGGGTTTTTTTCTTCCACATTACGCTGTAACCCCGTGGTGCAACTCAAACAATGCCCAAAGTTGCGTACACTACGATGCACATACTAGATCTTCCAGGACTTTCTTCGACAGACGATAATCGTAGCTTTAAGACCACTTCGTGGAACGAGAGAGAACGTTGGCTAGTTTCACTGAGCGATGGTAACGTCACATCTATTGAAATGTACGCTGGTTACGACATCAGCAGCGCTTCGAATTCTTTGTCAAACAAGACCTTGGTCCTAATGATTCGATCTTTTTATTTAAACTTGAAAGTGTGTTATGGATCATGGCTTATATTGTTGGTGACGCTGTACTTTGATCAGTGTATGTGTCACCCTCAATTGCCTTCACCCACCACACCACAGTCTTTGTGGACTAAAAGCAAAAGCAGTAAGAGTTTACTCATTTTGTAATTAGTGCAAACCAATGTCTTAATTTTGCATTATCTATAGAATATCTTAGATCTCACGAAATACTTGTGACATACAACAGATTAAAGATGCGATGCCACATATATCGGCTTGTAATATGGTGCATATTGTGCACATCTTTGTCTAATAGGTTTTAAAATTTCTACTATATTCAAGGATAGTTTTAAACGAAACATTTCTCATTTAGATTCTGGTAAACTGCCGAGCAAAAGAATGTATTAATTTGAAAATTCGATTTGATCAAAAGATTACAAACGCTTCTAGGCTGAAAACAGTCGCCGAAACTCTGCAAACTTAAGGTCCAAAACATAACTATGATACCCGTATCAAATACATCACCAAGGAATGACCTTTTTTTATTTGTTTCATTTTAAGTCACCATCACACATCGGTGTATACTTTCTTCTTTCCGGCAGTTTAATTTAAACAATACATAGACTAGAATCATCTGCAAATAACAACTAAAACATTCATAAATAGTGAATGTGTATACATCACACACAAAACACATACTATTGTTAGTCCTTTAATCTTTGTTTCAGATTGTTGCATTTGCATTTTCAAAGTATGGATGACCAAACTAAACAATAGATTTTTCTCAAATTTCCAAATTTGAAGCATCAGTGACAAAAATGATGTCGATGCAATTCCCCATATGGTATTTGTTCCCGTGTTTTTTCAGGTGAAAAATTTACCTGCTTTTGCATGTGTTTGTGACGGGTGCCATAGGTGGGGCAGGATACGCTCACCTTTTCGCGAACACCTGGCACCTTCACTATTTGATAGTGATTTATTAGAACACGTGTTTATACTATAGTCGGAATCGTACAATAGATTTGTTATGATTAGGGAAATGGTTTCTTTATCACTTATATTTACATAACAATCGCAGATTACCTCCACAATGGATAATATAATCCGTACTTTCTGGTATTGTTTTTGTGTGTAACTTACTCTTTACACTTTTGGAAATGTTTTAGTCACTTACGTTATTGTAACTCTTTCAGGGAATCAAGGATAATACTTAGTTTGTATAGATGACTGAGAGGATGGAGAAGACGATTTGGATAATCCTGCATCATCACACATTCTCCCTCTCCACAGATCCCATATAACCAAGTCGAATACAGAGAAACACGAATTAATAAAGTCTGTTAGCTGAGGTTGTTAACATTGTTGTCTATATAAATAGCGATGGATAGAAAAACAAATGTATTTAAGAGTACCACATATTTACGATGCCACGCCATTCCTGTATCTCAGTCTCTACAAGGAATTTCAACTTTCCAACATTTCAGCAGCGCCGACCTTCTTAATTTCGCAGCTTTTGAGGTACAATCGAGCATGCTCATTCTATGAAGAGATGTCAAAGATTGTCTATCGATTCTTGCTCAAAAGTTATCTGATCCGAATTACCACATTCAAGGCCTCACTTGTGTTGCCGTGTTTTCAGGTGAACAGTTGACTTGCCTTGGCGTGTGTTTGTAACGGTAGCCACCGGTGGGGCGGCTAACGCTCACTTTTAAGGTGACATGATGTAGGTTGACATGATGTGTATTATCATAGCAGACGGTTGCAAATTATATTAACCACTTGTTAGTCTAACTAAGGGTAGCTCGAAATAAAGATAGAGAAAAGCGGAATGCGAACATTAGACCACTGAACCGATAACGTTTCTTTTCTCAACCATGAAGTTACACCGTCTGAAACAATATGTGGAACAACTGGAGTTCTGGTAAACAGTTTCACAGTTCGAGCACACAGTTTCACAGTTCGAGCACACAGTTTCACAATTCGAGTACAGTTTCACAGTTCTAGTACAGAGTTTCACATTTCGACTCTACAGTTTCACAGTTCGACTACACAGTGAAACTGTTTCACAATAGGACTTCGTAACAATAACGCAAATAATTAGACGGGTTAAGTCTGTATGTTCGCTGTCATCTTGTCCCCTGAAGAAGGGCGGCACTGGTTCCACTTAAAGGACTTTCAACGAGGGGGACACTGAGGGGCATATGAAACGTGGGTCTGACAGAAAGGACATGCTGGAAACGCTTCAATTGTACTGGCCCGAAACTATTAGCGCTGCAGTACCCCTCCGGGGAGGCTCCAAAACAAATTACCCCTCTATCACAGTGGAACAAAACGCGGAGTAGGAACATTTAATTCCACGATAACTCCGAGAATGAGATTTAATAAACGTGCATTTTTGTACCATGATTCGAATACCGTTTTTTCTATATCTGTTTCAAATACATCACGTGCCGTGGATATTTTGGGTTTCGAATTTCATTCTGAACCAGTTCGCGTTAAATCTCTTAGTGTATTTGGTCAATCGCTTAAACGAGGCCCTTAAAGGCAAAGGAGCCCTAAGTAGCTCGTAAAAAGGCAATATCATCTATTTGAAATTGGGCGGAGATAATTCTCAGGCTTCACACAGAAGGTGATCGAAAATTGATCGGAGCCCGTTCAGCTGTCATGTTCAATAGTTTGGCCAAATTCCTTAAAGATTCCCATCAGTGTTTTCGCGGAGGAAGCACAGGGGTGATGAGCCCAGCATGACACTTGTACTAGCAGGACATTCTGTATTGATTATTATCCTGTCAGCTTTGCAGTGTGCATTTGTTTACCGTTATGGGGACAGATGTGCGGCTGAACGGGCAGTACGTGGACAGTATATGTATTACACTGACACGAATGCATACATTTAGCAAGCTTTTAACATGAAAATACACATTTACCAAGTCATTGGACACTATTATACCCATACGAATGGATGCATTTATCAACATATTAGACATCATCGTTTCAACATGAATGAACAAAATTACCAAGACATTGAGGGGGCGGTCGGGTAGCCTAGTGGTTTAAGCGTTCGCTCGTCACGCCGAAGACCCGGGTTCGATTACCGAGATGGGTACAATGTGTGAAGCCCATTTCTGGTGATATTGCTGGAATATTGCTAAAAGCGGCGTAAAACCATACTCACTCACTCACTCACTCACTCACTCACTCACCCGCCCACTCACTCACTCACTCACTCACTCACTCACTCACCAAGACAATGAGACTATTTTTTCAACACAAACACATGTTTCAAGATATTGGCCATGATATACCGACATTAATGCATACATTTACCAAGACATTGGACACCATTAGACGCATGTATACATTTATTATGTTGTTTTTTTTCTTGTTTAACGCGGCACTCAGCAATATTGCAGCAATAATTGAGTGTGGACCAGACAATCCATTGATTGTCACCAGGAGCATCAATCCACGCAATTGAGATACGATGGCATGCATTAACCAAGTCAGGAAGCCTGACCCCCGATCCCGTTAGTGGCCTCATACGACAAGCACAATCGCCTTTTACGACAAGCCTGGGTTGATAAAGACCTATTCTAAACCGGAACCTCAGGGGTCCTTACATTTATGAAGATAGTGTCGAACACAAATAACAGACACTAATTTGACAGCATTATATTAAGATTAAAGCATTCTCTAGTCCAGACAATAGTCAGCATTATATCAACATGGATGCACACACTTGGTCACCATTACGGACACCTACGACAAGGGGTCCCTTTCCCAAAGCTTTTGTAGCGCAAAGGTTATCGTAACTCCCATACTTTAACGTAATTGCGCTACGAACGCTTTGTGTAACGGGGCCGAGAATCGTTTTTGAACACCATTTGCAGACCAAGAACGCATACATATCACCCTATTAGGGCTTACTTTAATGGCATGCGGAACTGTAATAATTATCATAGTTATAGAACAAGAAACAAGTTTCTCTGATGCTGCTGTTTTGTTTCTCTGGCTTTTGATGCCCCCGCTTCCAATTAAAGGAATTAATTTAAAGGAGGATATATTTTACAATTTGGTGCCACGGACATTTGAATTCTCCAGTTTGGACCCTATTAGACAGATAGCAGGGAAACCATGGCAACGTTTGATATATTACCTCATACTTCCATCGACTCTGAGATGCCTTAAGACCATTTCTCTAGAATCACTAAGACTGCAGTGAAGGGTTTTATTCTAACTCCGCATCAGCTCCCACCCGAAGCTAATAACATTCCCTAAACTCATACTGTAAATAACCAAGAATATGTGATATAAATTTGGTTGATAGGATTATGAACCATTATTCTTCCTTTGAAGCAGTATCTAAAAACCCAATCAAACGCGTCAGTATTAAAAGTGTGAGTTCAAAGGCATATAAAGAAACAATGCACTGCAAAGAGCGTATATCACGGAGTTAGAATGTGATTTATGATGCTGATGGAATAAAAACCAAATGTTCCTGTCTCTGAGATGACCAATAATTCACGGATAATGAAGCATAATTGTTGCAGAGTTTCTGCCGACTTGCATTTTAAACATTTTTATAGTTAGAGAGGCTCTTAGTAATGCTCCCCGCAGGAAGCACGTTCCAGCTTCATGTAAACAAGCCCCAACAGTTCCAGGTTACAGAATGATGCTTAAACTGACAGTGAACAAGTCAATACTGTTACACAATTGAAACCTGTAAATTTAAGCCAATATCAGTCAATTTTAAAATTGACAATACGGCAACAGGGTTTGGGGTTCCGTTCTTAACTGACAATGGGAGATGTTTTATTGTCAAAAGGGAATTGTTTTATAGACAACATAAGTTACTCTTTATTATTATGTGGGTGGTTTTGTGTAATTTAGTTTCTTGTGGTATGCGTTTATCTGTTCGTAATTACATTTGACGTCTTTCTGAGTTTAACTGCTTAGAGAACTTGGAGAGTCTTTACTTGGGTATCATTTACCATTTGCACTGCCAATCCTTACAATCATAGAGCCGGTCTGCTGGCAACGGTGATACTTTTTATCCGTTGTCATGACAACAGGGATACTACTGAATACTTTATAAAGGTTACTGGAGTTCTCGTATACCGCGCAAATTATTTTGTAGAGGTTGGTAAAAAACCTGCATCAGGTAATTAAGATGCACGTTGTACTAATATCAAGTAATAATCCAATACCTGCCCAAACATCAATATGATGTATACTTGATATAGTTTAAAACATTTTATCTTGTCTGAAGGAAAGTCGATTTTCAAAGAAATGTAATTTTGAAATATTGACATTTGTAAAAATAGTATGCCATTTAAAGAGATCATTTGCAAAACTATAAAGTATGTTTGCATCTTCCTCACAATCAGGAATCATGGTGCTGTATATGTCCATGTGAGTGGGTAGACTTTCGTGTCCCTGATAGCAATATGCCAGCCTTATCACGAAGAAGGATCTCGCGCGAAATCAAATCATTATGCTGCAGACGGTTGAAAACAGAGAAATTGGCTGCCACCATAATTACATTGTCTCAAGGTGTTTTATTTTGAAAAAAATCAGAATCATAGTTCTAAATAAAAATAAACATCTGGTTTTGCAACTGTAGCTGATAAAATATCTAATCTCGATATAAAATCCCAGCCTCACCCTCGCCCTGTTCCGAACACACACCGAGTATCAAATGGTCGGTCCCTAATAATATGTCTCTAATATGTCCCTAAGTGAGGTTTCCACGTTAAACTGCGGTATGGTATCTCAGTGGGGAGGCACCTTAAACCGGCATGAGCCCGCACAAGTACAAACAGCCACACACACTCTGCCGGTCTGCTATAACTACAATAATAATAAACGCAACGGTAAACCCCCTTTTACTTCACCCCACCCTTTAATTGACGTGTATTAAGAACACTTACACGATTTCATTGCCCGAATAGACGCAAAACCTCAACGCAACCAACGGGCTCATGTGCCCCCTCCAAAAAGCTACAGCACAAACCTTAGAGGTTGAGGCTCACGTGTTTTGATTGACGTCAAATAAACAGTCACGCTACAAAGTGTTGTGTACGTCAAGGTTCACATTTCAGTCCGTATAAGTTATGCTCCCTTTCCAAATATGTAATCCCCACTGCCGCTTCGGAAATAATCGATCTGAATTCTTGCTGTGTTCAACTGTCACTGTCATTTAGGCATCTATTTGACTGTAAAATTACGCTGTTTCCTTCATTTGATATGGAACCATTAAGGACTCAATTTATTTTCGTGGCGTCCTGCACACTGGCATATAGTAATCAGACTGACAAACCTTAAGACGAAAACATCTAATTAGAATAAAAGGATTTGTGGAACCTTACACACACAAAGACCGAAAAAGCACATGCTGGTCGTGAACCATTAACAGAATCGATAAATCGTGTTCTTAACTAATTCTATGATCGAGCGATACATGTATATTGTATGCACGTGTGTGGCAACCTGACGTGAGTGTCATTTAGAAGTTCTAAACAGATGGGTTCATTGGCATGTGTGCACTTCGAATTTAACAAAAAGATTGTCACATTTGGAGGCATTTCCAAAGAAAAAAAGCAGCAATTTTGGGCACTACACGATTCTGTTTCGTCGATCAGAGGCTTAGAATCACAATACTGTATAAAATGCATACAAATACAACGCCAACTACTCAAGTTAGCGTATGCCCATATGCAGCCGCCAACCAACTGTTTGAAATAATATGAATCGAATATGTTCTAAAGGCATGGCACAATAATATAACATCTTGACACATCTAGGAATTGTCCCAAGTAATACATAGTTTGAGTTGTCATTCAGTCATGCAATTTTATTCAGACAACCAATCCCAAAGTTCACAATATCTATATGATTTTTATAATTTGCAAAGCACCAACAATGTGCGAAATATAATTACATGAAATAATACATCCAATAACAACATGAAATCAGTACTATGGTAAAAAACTTAATGTTTTCCCTTCCAGTTCCTAACATTATACACAGATCATCATCATTTAAGGGATTTAACGTCCACTTCTGGGACTCCTATTTGACAGGGCGGATGGGTTTAATCTGATCATAAATATGTATATATATAATAGATGATAACTGTAAAAACCTGTCACCCAACATCGTCACCCAACACCTCGTCACATCGCATACAAAATCGCAAATACAAGAAATCAATTTCAAACACTTAAAACAGAACCCTCGCAGACAGGTTTTTCAAAACTTCCAATCCGTCCTTAGCCAAAAGGCTAATCAAATGTAAGCCTCTGTCACAATGGTCTCTTCGTCATAAACAAAATAAGAAACATATATCACAAACAAAAGAAAACCCTTCACCATAACTTGGAAATATTATCTAAGTACACAATCCAAAACAAACCTTTTATAGGAGACCTAAATGCACACTACCAACTGTGGGGCACATGCTGACAAATTTGGCAAATTACTAAGAAACTGGATCTCGATTGCCTAAATGATAATCAACCCACAAGAATCCCCTATAATCAACATCAAAATCCTACTACGGTGGACATTTCTCTAATAACTGCAAACTTATCTCGAAAACTAAGCTGGGATATTCATTGAGTCGCCTGGGGAGCGGCCATTGCCAATCAAAATTCCATTTTATTCCATAAAATCCCCTCCTCTCATCAGACCCTCCTTCAGTCTCCATAACCCAGCAAACAAATTTCAATTTTAAAAAAGCTGACTGGCAGCTGTGTACAAACTCTGCAACACCATACACATGACACATATTAAAAACACACACGACAACAGATTTCACACAGATTCTACCGACATAATGCGCCGTTTTCGAAGCTCTCCTGTCGTCATGATAGAAAGGAGATAAACCTGCAGTGTTTTGAAATTTGATGTACTCCCACCATGGAGAAGATATCTCATATAAATACATTAAAATTAGATTGAGAGGTATCTACTCTACAGTGGGTCTACATCAAATTTCTAAACACAGTAGGTTTATCTCCTTGACGGGATCATATTCTTCATATCTAAAATCAGCTTTTTCGTCCTGACCAGAGCGGTTTAGTCCAAACTTTAGACCACATTTTACATTTTGAACAGGATGTCAATGTAGCCCAAGCACGAAAACAATCCACACTGTCCAGATTTAGAGATTTCAGTTAAGCTTTCGATATGGTTTGTCATAATTATCGAATAAAAAAGTCAGAAGCAAAGCCATAAATGGTAGATTACTAAATTCCATCCACTCCACTTTTAACCGACAGAAACATCACGTTAAAACCCAGCAACACATTTTCTGTTACATATCCCGTGGAAAAGGGCAACACACAGGGGAGAATCATGTCGCCAACACTTTTTAACTTCATGATTGACATTTTTTCTCCAAAAAGCCGTTCGAAATGTTTCCACAGCAAAATTTGCCGTTGATATTTCCTTTTGGATTTCTTCAGAATCAACTAACCAGGCTCAAGAAACAATACCACCTGTATCAACTGACATTTAAAATCAATCAACCAGGCTCAAGAAACAATACAACCTGTCGTAACTGGCATTCAAAATCAATAAACCAGGCTCAAGAAACAATACAACCTGTATCAACTGACATTCAAAATCAATCAACCAGGCTCAAGAAACAATACAACCTGTATCAACTGACAATTAAAATCAATCAACCAGGCTCAAGAAACAATACAACCTGTCGTAACTGGCATTCAAAATCAATAAACCAGGCTGAAGAAACAATACAACCTGTATCACCTGACATTCAAAATCAATCAACCAGGCTCAAGAAACAATACAACCTGTATCAACTGACATTCAAAATAAATCAACCAGGCTCAAGAAACAATACAACCTGTATCAACTGACATTCAAAATCAATCAACCAGGCTCAAGAAACAATACAACCTGTATCAACTGACATTCAAAATCAATCAACCAGGCTCAAGAAACAATACAACCTGTATCAACTGACATTCAAAATCAATCAACCAGGCTCAAGAAACAATACAACCTGTATCAACTGACATTCAAAATCAATCAACCAGGCTCAAGAAACAATACAACCTGTATCAACTGACATTCAAAATCAATCAACCAGGCTCAAGAAACAAAACATACTGTATCAACTGACATTCTAAATAATCAACCAGGCTCGGGAAACAAAACGATCTGTATCAAGTGACATTCTAAATAATCAACCAGGCTCAAGAAACAAAACAACCTGTATCAACTGACATTCAAAATCAATCAACCAGGCTAAAAAAACAAAACAACCTGTAGAAACTGACATTCACAATTTGGCTTCCAGATGGGCGTTCCAAATTAATGCTAAAAAACCATTGGCCTACGATTACAAAAAAACATAAATGCTAAAATATTACACCCAAACTACACTTACAAAATGAAGAAATTTTATTCCAAAAAGAAGCTAAATTTCTGGGAGTCACATTTGACCAACACCTAACACGGTCACACCATATCTCTCACTTGGTCACTTCTTGTCAAAAGGACTTGTCATCATGAAAGCCATCATCGGTTCTGACTGGGAAGCCGACACACTTTCAGTTTGAAATATCTATAAAACACTCATAACATCTAAACTGGACTTTGTCGCTCCGGTACTGAACACAATATCAAATACAAACAATGCCTTTCACTATAAAGCCCTAAAAATAACCCTGGGGACTAGGCCAGGTACCTCCCGAAACACCCTATTTATTCTCTCAGGTATTATCCCCACCCCTCGCCACCAGCAACAAATCAGCCTAAACTACTGGGCTGGGGCCCAACACAATAGCATATACCAAACAATACAAACAAAATATCAAAACGTAAATATATCTACAATTACAAAATTCAGCCATAACCCTTCACTAGCCCAATACTTCACCCAACCCATTAAATTCGTACGCAAAAATACATTAGAAAACAGAACCCAGCACCACTGCCAGAAAAATACATCAAACTAAACCAGCAGCTGAAACAGGCACAACCCTGTACACCTCCTTCCAACACTACCAAAACTAACCACAACTGAAAACTCAACAATCACACTGAAGTACATACATGTACAAGATAACTAGCCAAACCATACTTACATATACACAGATGCATCTATAAACACCAACAAAACAACAGGGCTGGTATCCAGGTCACTCAACCAAATTCAATTTCCACTAATTTCTATAATACAAATACTATCATCACACTAACACAGCAGAACTTCCTATATCTACTGTCCTCCACCAACCAACAGTTTAAACTTAAAAAAAGTTCTCATTATTTCAGATTCTTTAGGCTCTGTACAACATATTCAAAACAAACATTTAACAAATCCGACTTAATAAATAACATTATCCATCCTAACTGAATATGGAGAATCTCATCCTCGTGTCTCTTGATATAAAAAATATCAACACGATTTGAATAAAGTAGAAAAAAAGTTTTTTTTCCTTTTTTATCAACGAGTGTTGATAGATTTGATATCAAAAGACACCAGGGTGAGATTTTATTTATCATCCAACACCAGTCTTCCAACTTTTGCAGTGTGTAGACAGTAATAAGCAGTGTCTTCAGAGTAAAAAGTACTGCTGACAGTTTAAGTAGCAGAGCCATAAGTGAAGTCATTTGATTGTGACATCATGGAAACCAATTTCATTGCTGCGATATCTACAATGTCATGTCAGAGATTGGTGAACTTGCCGAATGGCAGCGGGTTTGGTTTAAGACGTGGTATGTTGTGACGACTACTCGTCTTTTGATGTAGCCACTCCAAGGTCTGACAGTTTTGATTCAGCTGTATTTAGAGTCGTATGCCAAACATGATGAGACCTGAGCAGATACACCAGCGTCTGCCACAGGCAACGTGGACGTATGCATTTTCTCATCAAATACTGAATATAGCTGTAATCTCTTTTATCATGACTGACCGATATCCTAATAAAAGACGCGATAAGAACCCCTGATTACACGTAACAGAACCCTTGCTCAACGTTCACTCTTGCAATGGCTGACCGTAATGGTAAGTACATAGTGCATGTTTTCGTAATATTTAAGGGTTGCATTGTGCATGAATTGCCATCGCACGTGTTAATAAAATGTTCTCGAAATACCAGTTCACTGCAACAGCTTGAAAGACAAGTCAGTGTGTATGAATAATACATTTGAGAACATGCTGAACAGTTCATGTACACTGACATATGCTATCTCTCAAACAGCTATTCAAAACATGTGTCACAAGAGCGGGGAACATCACTTGGCATTGAACAGACTCGACTATGCTGCAATGTCAGCCAACGTTCAAATAAAGCGACAAAAGCCTTCTTATGTTCCCAAAAGAATTCTCCGGCAAAAGCAGAGTCGATTGTACGATTCCGACAATGTCATGAACCTGTTTTGTTTGTTTGTTTGTTGTTTAATGCCATACTCAGCAACCCGTGACAAGCGACAATGCTTGTCGTAAGAGGCGACTAACGGGGTCGGAATATTGCTGATGGCAGCGTTAAACAACAAACCAACCTACCAGCCGAGCCACACTCAGCAATATTCAAGCTATATGACGGTGGTCTGTAGATAATCGAGTCTGGACCAGACAATCCTGTGACTGACATCATGAGCACCGATCCACGGAATTGGGATCGATGACCTGCATCAACCAAGTCAGCGAGCCTGACCACCCGGTCCCGTTGGTCGCCTCTTACGACAAGCATAGTCGCCTTTTACGGCAAGCATGGGTTACTGAAGACTTATTCTATCCCCGGGTCTTCACGGGTCTCATGAACATGTACATGTACATCATGCATGCGCATCGTTGTACACCAAAGCAACACCTTTGACCATTCACATTTAAATGACATCCCATGTATTTGAACTAAAAATGCATATGTACTACAGGCATCTGGCCTCTTCGGTGCATAAGTTAAGATTTGTTTATCATGGGATGCATGTCATCGTATCCCAATTTCGTGGATCAATGCTCAAGATGTCAATCACTAGATTGTCTGGTCCAGACTCGATTATTTACAGACCGCCGTCATATGGCTGAAATACCGATGAGTAAGGCTTCACACAACAAACAAACAAACATATTCAGTGAAGTATTGCGGAACATCGTAAATATTAATCCAAAACCCCAGCCGAAGATGATTTTGTGCACCACATATATGAATACGTTCTGGAGAAATCCTGATAATCTGTGTAACTTAATCCATGTTCTAGTTAATACATTATTTCTCTACAATTGTGCACAATGACCTGTAGTTGCGTCAATTGTACTTGTTTACAATGCAGGTTCAGAATGACTAGTGAATTCCTGGTTCAGAAGCAATAACAATAACATGATGTCATCATACTACTTTAAAAATACTCCGTATCAATGGTTATTTAATCAGAACAAATATCATCCCAGAAAATTTCGCTGCACCATTACTGTCTGGATTAACGAGTTTTTATTGTGTACGAAGTTAATGTCGTTTTCTGCGCTGCCTAGAACCACATTCTGTGAGCTGGCCGAGCGCACCTTCACCAAGGGAATGGCTCAAAACAAAGCCCACAGCTGTGTGGAGAGAGACCTTCCGGAAAGACAGATATCTGGTAAGAGTCGAAGAGCATTTACAGCATTCTGATCTTGTGATGTCACGTGGCCCTATGCAGTGCGCTCAGGTCACAAATCAGATGAAGTAAAGCAACGTCGCTCGCTCGAGTCTTTGGATGGGTTTCGGCAGCTTCAAGTTGGCTCCTGAGAGTTTCTTGGGCTTCGGTTCAGCCCCACACTGAAGCACATGTAACACATGTCGAGTCTCCTTGGGAAAGTGACTTTGTTCTGAATGTGCCTCTGTTCACTCCGCAGTGAGTGGGTACCCGGTAGGATGAGATGGCAATGTAGCTGTTAACCTTCTAACGCCTAACAGGCAGCTTGGGTAGTATACTTCCCACGGATCAGGAGTTGAGAATGATTGTTGAGTACACATTAATCAATTGACCGGGGTGATAATGTCTAAGCGCTTAGCGTATGCTTATGGATTATAGTACAGCGCCATGTATTTTAATTTTTTTTATTATTATTATACACAAATGAGTGAGTGACTGGTTTTTGTTTGTCGCCGCTTTGAATTAAACAGCCTGATGATTATCATTATTATTATTATTATTATTATTATTATTATTATTATACACGAATGAGTGAGCGACTGGTTTTTGTTTGACGCCGCTTTGAATTAAACAGCCTGAAATGATACGAGTGACTGAGAGAGGTTGGTCTGAACAGTATTTCAGTTATATCACGGCGCATCAGCTTGGTGTGGTAGGAAAGCCAAAAGGGATATTGGTTTTACCCTGGAAACATAATCAGGGGAAATCTGGGATTCGAATTCTCGATTATAGCTTCCTGGTATGTCTAAGGGACGTAACTCTGCACAGCAAATTGCGGCTCTTTATACGACTGGGTAAACCGTGGTCCTTTCATAAACGCGTGGTAGGTCAGCTGCAGTAACAACGACGTGCATATCGACGCCCATTCCAATCTTAGGAATATTCCGCCTGCACTCTAAGAGGAATACAATGATGTCATGTATGTTAAATAGGTCTATTGAATTTGTGCCTCAAAATATATGTAGAAAAAATGTTGTGTTTTGTGCATTAAATTTGAAGTGTTTAGGGACTGTTTTCAGCCTTATAAAGTTTTAATAAGTGTTTGTATTTGCTTCTCTGCATGGCAGTTTATGTTAGTGGAAGAGCGAAGTTACGACGCAGTCAGCGACTTTTATTAAACCCATACATTGTTGTTTTTTTGTTTTACGCCGCACTCACCAATATTCCAGCTGTATGACGGCGGTCTGTAAGTAATCGAGTCTGGACCATACCTGTGATTGACATCATGAGCATCGATCCACGCAATTGGGATACGATGAATATATCAACCAAGTCAGCGAGGCTGACCACCCGATCCCGTTAGTCGCCTCTTGCGTCAAACATAGTCGCCTTTTACGACATGAATGGGTTGCTGAAAACCTATTCTAACCAGGATCTTCACGACATTGTTTTAAAGCAGTTAACGCAGTCAGGGTACAATGAAACTCGCAACCAACCAAGGCCCCTTGCCACTTAGCGATGTTATGACTTCGACTGTCGTAAGCCGATGTTGAAATATGGACCGTAGCACTAAAATGTCTTTGCGGAAGGAGGACCAGGGCACAAAGATTTACGTTTATCATCCAAAATTGGCTCCCACTGGAGATATCGCTTGGATGAGATCAAGCGATATCTACACTGTAGATATCGCTGCAATGAAATTACATCACAATGCTTTGCAGACCATTGTGACGTCACTGGTTACCATGACGTCACAATCAAATGACATCACTAATGGCTCTGTTACCGAAGCTGTTAGCAGTACCTTTTACACTTAAGACACTGCTTATTACTGTCTACAAATTGAAAAAGTAGGAATAATGATATTGGATGATAAATAAAATCTCACCCTCGTGTCTTTTGATATCAAATATATCAACACTCGTTGATAAAAGTGGCAAAAATCCTCGGCAAGCCTCGGAATTTTTCCACTTTTACCAACTTGTGTTGATATATTTAATATCAAAAGACACTCGGGTGAGATTCTCTATATATTCAAATGAATGTATAAGATGCTTCCCCATGATGTTCCTTTGACCGTTGATGTTAAATCCCAAAAGCTTGTAGCTGGGGATTCCAACAGCTGTGGAAGTCGTTGCTGACATTTGACAAGCGATATATCCCCGAGCAGGATTCCCCAATTTGGGCTTGTAAAGACAAGCATTGTAAACTGCAAAGCCGGAGTTTCCATCTCCCTCTTCTTTCCTTAAGGCGCAGGTCAGCTAAAGGTCTTCTTCTTTCAACCACCACAAATTTTGACTTTTGCTTAAGGTCAACAACAATCTCTCGTGATGGTGCTATGGAAAACAGTGAAACCATTCACGTCAAGTACAGCCTTGCCTGTTTGACGATGGGAAAGCTGATAAGATCTACTGGATGTCATTAGATTAGATGTGAAGCCAGTGCAGTGGGTTTAGTTTGGGGCAGTGTTGATGGATTGGTGCAATACCGTTGATGTAGATCCTTGAAATAAGCTTATAAAAGGATGGAAATGCGAAGAATGTCCGCCATTGATTTTTTAGTGTAGTGTGAGTTCATACTATTAGTAAAGGTATTTGATGGTTGGGGTGAGTGTGGAGATGGGGATGTTGGGAGTTTGGGTGGAGGGTGGAGGGTGGAGGTGGGGATGTTGGGAGTTTGGGTGGAGGGTGGAGGTGGGGATGTTGGGTGGAGGGTGGAGTGGGGATGTTGGGAGTTTGGGGTGGAGGTGGGGATGTTGGGGTGAGGGTGGAGGTGGGGATGTTGGGTGGAGGGTGGAGTGGGGATGTTGGGAGTTTGGGGAGGAGGTGGGGATGTTGGGGGTGGGGTGAGGGTGGAGGTGGGGATGTTGGGGTGAGGGTGGAGGTGGGGATGTTGAGGTGAGGGTGGAGGTGGGGATGTTGAGGTGAGGGTGGAGGTGGGGATGTTGGGGTTTCGGCATTATAAAAATATAGACATGGTAAATTAAAAAGACGCTGTCTAAATTAGTCCAATATTCTTAAACACTATCCACATCTGCACACATTTGGAAAATATTATTCGAGTGGCGGTCAGTAAAATGTTTACTTAGCACTCGCGGGCATAGAAAATTCGAGGAGAGCGCTCCTTTCATGATGTTTCCAAGTTTGGAAACAATCTCGTTTCTTCCAGTGTAATGCACAGGACAGCAGCTTCATACACACGCATGAGGACAGGATTTACGTATAGTATAATGTACAATACGACTGCATAAAAGGAGCCTTGAAGAATAAATTTAGTGGGAAGTGTCATTGGTAAATGTAGTAATTCTCACAGAACAATTGATATGTTTCATATTTATGGGAACTTGAGCTATTGTTGCATTTTTGAAAACATACAATTGCAGTAAACGTGTGCAAATTGTAGAATTACATTGTCTGCAGTATTTGGTATCCTGACTTGCTGTTTTTAAGGACGTAGTGACAATATGAGTTTTAAATGTCTTGAATAAAAACTTTCAATTGTCATAAATTGCTTACTGATTATTTATTATTATTATCATATAACTTATTACTGCAAAAATATTTCTCTGAATAATAAATAACATTTTGAAAAATGGGTATAAGGTAAATAATATTCTTTTAATTGATAAATCATATATGAAATTCGATCGTTCACTTTTCTTTCAGGTTGTGGAAGATCTGTTGACGAAGGAAGAGCTTGAGATTTATCAAGGTAATACTATGAGAATAACAAACGCGATAAAACGCATTTTATCTTTCCCGAGGGAATACTGTCCTAGATCTATGACATTAATTCCTAAGGGAAAGATAAACGAAAGATAACTCCGAGTTAAATTCTAGTTGTTTATTCTCTTTCTTACCCATAATCAAATTTACTGCAAACGTCTCTAAATCTCATCCCTAACCGCCTTCGAAATTTCAAACGGCTTTAACCCCAAACAAATGTATCCATACGCAACAGAAAACAGGCGACCACTTCACGACACATCAGATTGTGGGAAATAGTCCGCTATCATCCACATGCAGTTTATGTGTATCTCTTACATTTATACAAAACGTAAGAAAGGTGTTGTTGCATTTCAAACATTAACTTGCCTTGCATTGGATATTTCACTGAAAACTTAAACCGGTTGTACTGTTGGTCCACGCAGGAAACTTAGCGCCTTTAGCCAACAGTCGGCACCCAAAAAGATTACCCTAACATATTGCTGTGCTCTCGGAGCGTAGTTAATATGAATCTTAATAAACATGGAGACGTGTTTAAATCTCGAAAGTTTGGTTTAAGGGAAAATCAAACTGCTTTGTTGGTATCAATTTTGACGAGAGAAATTTTACTTCTCCATTACTTGGTTCGCTATTTGTTTTCATTTGATATCTAGGACCAATGAATGCTATGTATAGTGTCATCCAATCGCAGCCTACGAAACATCGGTCAAAGTCTGTCTACTCGTTTAAGTACACAGGCGCCTAGTCAACTGAAACTATGACTTAATGTGACATTATCTCTTTATTCCCGAGCTACACCCGTTTGATAGACACTGATTCAGATACAGCAATCTGTTTGCGTAGAACAACTCATTAAGTTCCGGACATCAAATCAAAACCATTTCCATGTGTTAAATATTAACGATGAGGTAGTTATATGATATATTGGCACCATTCTCAGTGGACTCATTCACTGTCTTTGTTGTTCTGGGGAGAACCTATCGTAGACATTTACACTGATTGGTCTGGTGTAAAAGACTGAAAAGACAGGTCAATACGCAAAGATACGACTTCACCCGCACATAATCGATTCAACACACGCATCGACTCATGGTACTTTATGGAGCCAGTTTGGAAGTCAAACTGTTTCTACAGATAGTTTACCAAGGGTATTACCCTCACTGCTTTTATACACAACCAGACCCGCAATATTTTTGTCAGACGCTAATCTGCAGTGTCCTTCAAAGACACTTTAATGAACCATCAAGAAAGTTATTTTTCTGGGCTCAGCTGATCACACACTTGTAGTCCGCCACGTCTCAGACGTGACACCAACAGATGAAACATTAGGTCTCACATATACAGACCACGTATGATCCTTGTCTTGAAAATGTCACAAGACAGAATCATGGGTACATGTGTATGTATGGCGTTTTGCATATTGAGGGTTTGTGTGATGAGACGTATGTCTACGAATTTACATATCATGAGACTGTATTGATATTATGCTGAACACAAACAGTTATCTGAGCATCTGTTTGTTCATGTACATGGCTACAATGTAAACCAATTACCATGGCGTGTTAACCATATTAACATTTTGTGGATCGTTGTCTGCAAACTGTCTAGGGCATATGTTGTAGTGGGTGACGTCAAAATATATTCCATTTGCTTAGGGGAACGTTCCAGGTCAAATATTTTAACGTCATATTTACGTTATCCGTAGTTCTAACACAAACGCTCTGCGGGCCGGGGACCAGGTAAAGTTTGTTTGTTTGTTTGCTTGTTTTTAGTTAAACGCCACATTCAGCAATATTTTAAAGCTACATCTCCGCGGCCAGAACATAATCGAATGCCGACCACAAAAAAACAGTGATTGATATAATGAACATCATCCCACGGGTTGCAAAATGAGTTTTTTTCATTGTTTCTCTTTACTTGTAAGCAGCAGACTCTCTGCACTGACGCAGCAGATGTAATTCAAAAGTTACATTTTGTTTTAATTTTAACAAATCGCTCTATCATATCACTGGAGTGTCTAGCAAACACTCGAGTACTCGACAGAAGTACTGCTGTGCGGCGCCTGGCAACAAACACTTTCATTTTTATGAAATTGTGTCATGTACTATTGGTAGAGCAGACCATGCTTAACCTTTTTGCGAACACGCTTTTCGGTGACCGATTCATATAATTGCCACCACATATTTGCCTTCTACCCCCAATGGAATCTGTTTTGGCGGATAATCGAGACTGGTTATTCTCTGGTTATTAACTTTAAGGCTATATATTTCTGTTATGTCAAGGTATCTGCACTAAGATGCTTGAAGGTGAAATCGACACAACTAATCACAGACATGATCTTGGAAACGTTGGTAAGTTACTTTCCTCTACAGAATGAATGTCACATAGAGTGAAACCCCGTTAATCCAGACGGCAGTGTTCCTTCTGAAATCGGATGATTAAATTTCCGGATTACCGTCTCATTGTTACAAAGTAAAGTTTGGAAAATAAAAAGGGACAGTCTCGCGTTTTCGACTTTCGGAAATAATTTAAATATACCAAAAGTGCGAGAATGCGAGAACGCGAGATTTGGCCACTTTACATTCAGGTAAGCGTTTCACTGTACATGTATAAGGAACATGAATGTTATAGAAAGTTTTACAACTATACGGATGAATGTGTTTGAGATAGTCTTAAAGTCTCTTTGAACACTATTTTTGTTATATTACAGTTATAAAATGAGGGGGAAAAGAAAGTATTTTTTTTTATGTAATTAAACATTGAACTGTGTGTTTTGTTTGATTATCTCATTACTCATTCCCGCAACAGTTTAAAAAAGTATTCGTTGGTTTGGTCACTGTGTGTAAAACTAAATTGTCTCAATGAAGACTGCCGTAAGAAATGAATTTGCAACCACATAACCCCTTTCATGTTATACATTTGTGCCGACAAAGGCAAATTTATTGATTTTCAAAGATAAAATGTCTAAGAAGCATGCCATCAACAGTGTATTAGGCGATGTTTTAAACTTTAAAAGTTCTCAATCAAATTATACTTAAAAAGATAAAAACATGTAAAAGTATTCTTTGAGTGCTGACTAAGCGCCATTACAGGTCATTTATTCGATATAGAATCGCTAACTTCAGATACTTTGTGTTGAAAATCAAACATATGATAAAGTCAACTGTTTATGTACGTTTCACTTGTATGAAAGAGGGGCGGTCGGGTTGCCTGGTGGTTAAAGCGTTCGCTCGTCACGCCGAAGACCCGGGTTCGATTCCCGACATGGGTACAATGTGTGAAGCCCATTTCTGGTGTCCCCCGTCGTGATATTGCTGGAATATATCAACATAACACATATCCAGAATTATCATGAAATGGGTGGGTTTCTCGGCAGTAGCAACGGATAATATCGATATCCTGTGGGTCATTTACGGATAAATACGGTACAATGAAAGGGGAGGTAAGGACAACTTTCAATGTCTACAAACAAATATGGCGCCGTCCTTGTCTATCGCCGATCGTGTAAAATTGACATTCAGGGTTCTGGACAACTTCCTGGGAAAACTGTTTTCATGTTAATAAAAAATAGCCTAGGATATTGAATAAGGGCGTATCTGAGGCCTTTTACAAACGCGAAGCAATGTAAGCGAGGACGCCAGCGGGATCAGTTTCCGTATCTGTGCTTGCAGAATGTGGACCTCTTAGACTTTGGGTCTTTTTCCGAATTAAAAACAGTTGGAATTGGTCGCCATATTTCACCTTGTTTCGCTTTGCCGCTGTTAGGCACAACTGACTACATTTTGCAACGCTGTGACAGACCAGGTAGACTAAACAAACTTGACGGCACATCGATTAGAGTGGCCTCCTTTTGTCAAATGGAAGTTACTCTCGGGGCCGAACCGATGGATTGCCGCGCAACAAGATCACTAACATTGAAAAAATATGTTGTCTTTTTGTCTATATGGAAGTTACGCAACTGTTGAAAGTTTCAGTAAGAGCTACAGTGCCTGTTCTAATTGTCCAACTGACTAATCACGGACCTTGTGACGTAATATATTTATACGCACATTCCAGTCAAACTTGCAATGTTTAGGTATCGTAATTATGTAAGAAATAAGAATACAGTTTTCAACTATAGCATTTAAACGCTTGTGTCATTTGCGATGGTAATTATCCTGTATTAACAATAAATACCCGGCAAGGTTCGCTAAGTACAATATTTATTCCAAACAGAGGAGATAAATCATCCCCAAACACTCTCGCGTGTTAACCACAGTATACCATGCTTGATGTCAGATTACAACTGGGTATAAGAGGCAACATATTCCAAGAGCAACTTGTACACCTCATTCTTAGTCATATTATAATAATTATTACTCTATTCCCACGTAGAATCCTTATCGAAATACATCAACGAGTTCGTAACTACATGTACATGACTATTGTGTCTGACCTGTTAATACTCTCCAATAGGAAACTGGGGGATGAAGGAACCAAACAATTGAATTTTTTTCACAACGCATTTTTGTCATCACATCCAGCACGTCGACCGAACAATAAATTGTGTTTGGTAAACTTCAGGACAAATTATTTTCTTTCTGACGCTTCATTAAAAGTCCCAGCGTGAACGTTATTTCCTGCAGTATTAAACAATGTCACTCCTTTAATACACAGGCATTAACATGCATGTAAACTGCCGTCCAAAAAAGATTATACAGTAAACTACGTTTATTACGAACACGGTTATAACGAACTGACGGATATAGCGAACTTAGTTCTTGTCCCGACTATTTGCTGTAGTTTGTAGTATATATGCTTATAACGAACTGCGTTAACGAACTTACGTAACGAACTAAAATTAGTGGTCCCTTTGAGTTCGTTATATCTGTAGTTTACTGTACCCCCATGTCTGATGGTGGCTAAAAATGAAACAAACAAGAAATGTTTGCTCGATGGTGATGCGTTTCATACGGGTATCATGGCGGTGTTTGGGACCTTAATGTTGCAGTGTTTCGGCGAATGTTTTCAGCCCAGTACTGTTTGTATAACGTCACGTTTTGTTTAAATTAAATTTTCGGGTATGCTCTTTTTTTTTACCCAACTGTTTACTTTGGGGCTTGCTACCAGTACTCCATAGCCTGAGCTATTCACATCGGCTCTGTACAATTACAAAACACCAGATCCTACAATTTACATCAACCGATCGTTTCCGTAATTTCTTACGACTAGCATGGGGTTCCTGAGATGGAAAACCTAAATCTCCAGGGGGTTCATTTCAAGTGGTAATCACTTAGCTCAGACACATTGAATACAACAGAGCCACTTAAGCTTTGTTCCTTGACACAGCGGACTGACCAAGGCCAACTGGAAATATTCTGCGCGCATTCCCTCAAGCGGTACAATCACTTTCCGACGAATCGGTGGACCCAAGGACGCTTAAACATGTCCGTCGACAAACATCACAAACAGGCTGTATTCATGGGCTTGAACGTATCCTTTAAGTGCATGGAATTACATAGTGTGTAGCACTGACCGGATAGGTCACTACTTAGAGGTGAGGTGAGGTGAAATTGGATTTAACGTCGCGTCCAAGATTATTGCACTTATATAGCGACGTGCATGCACGTGTGTGTGTGTGTGTGTGTGTGTGTGTCTGTGTCTGTGTGTGTGTGTGTGTGTGTGTGTGTTTCTGTGTATGTGTGTGTCTGTGTGGCTGCTTGTACTAGTTCGGACTGATGCCGATGTATAGTGCTAGCTCACTGAGATACCATGCCGCAGTTTCACATGAATACCCCACTCAGACACAGTATACTGACTCCGAGCCGACCAGTCCTTGTATTAGCCCCTTAATGCCGAGCGCAAGACAGGGTAACAACAAGTGCCATCTTTTAACGTCTTTTGGTATGACGCGGCCGGGGTCACTACTTAGAACGGTCACTGGTGTCTTTTGGTGTTGCAAGGTCATAATCTATCACAGGCAGTGACCGCCATGGTGAGAATAAATTTGTATGTGGGTGAGTCAGTGAGTTGGGTTGAGTACGGCTTTGAACAGTATTCCACTTATATATCACGGCTGTCAGCTTAATGTGTATGGGAAGGCCGAAGCGATGCAGGTCTCAGACGTTTACCACTTTGGTGAAACCCATGAAACCACTGGTGCTGTCAGATCTAGAAACATGATCGGGTCGAGCCGGGATTCGAACCCTCAATCTAAGGTTTCTGGCGTGCCCAAGGGACGCAACTCAACACCGCGAATTGAGGTGCCTAGACGACTGGGCCACCCGTGTCCCCGAGATACAAGGTTATAGTGTTTACTCCTAGTATGTCTTATTTCGTTGGTGTATTTAAGAACTAAACGAAGAGTGGGAGTTGTTTATCGTACTTAAAAACACACTGCAGGACAAATAAAGGGGCGTAGCCCCGAGTAATATATTCTTCCTGCAGTGTTTTATTGTACGATAAACAACGACCACGAGTTGTTTAGTTCTTATATGAAATATCAATATTATGCACAACATCTTTGAGGGTCAGAATGAAATGTACAAGCTTTAAACATATTTACCCGTATTTTAATAATGATGACTCCCTCAATAGAATTCGACCTTGGCATTGTCGGACAAGTCCATTGTATGCACAGGTGGTTAATTTCCGCATATTCTCACAGTCCTAACGTCGATTACCTGTACCGTTTCTTCCAAAGCCGATTGTCATACCTCTCCCACTTTTGGATGCGATCGTTCGGCCATCGCGTTAATCTGCGTTGCCCAGCTACATCTATGGAGAACAACTCACTAGACACTCTCCTCTCAAATTTAACGTTGTTCAACATACGATTTCATCAGGTTGCGAGCGCATGTTCGAATCTCCAGAAATGACGTCATGATAGAACAATGCTTTATCGTGAGATAAACAACACTTCGTTCTTCAGTGTTCTTTGCGATTTATCGCGCACTCATATTGGCGTATGAAAGACATACATATGTTGAATATAGTTGTGATAGATATGCCATATTATCGTGTGATCACTCGGGGTAATAGATACTGATAGTGATACACATTTGGGGTCGGTAGTCTGGTAGTTTTACACGTGTAGTGTCCCTTTGTCGTGACAGGATCTGCTGATAGCGGATTGGCCAATTAGATTCGCCCTGATTATGAACCTTTTGAGCGTGCATCTGCTTATGGGTTTTACCAAGTGTTAAACATTCTAAACGCTGACATGCCGTGATATAAATGAAATACAGTAAGGGCATAATGACTTAATCATGCACTCACAGTTGTAAAAACAGCACTTTAATGGCAGCATTAGAGAAGGGATCATATTATAATATCCCATTCAGTACACGCGGTGAGTTCTACAAGGAAGTATCTGAGCACTTTCTTTTTGTTCAAATGAACAGAATACAAAGGAGTTTGTCAATCAGAACTGACAATCGGCTCTGAGTGAGTATAATGTGTCTCAGTGCGGTATCCATGTTAACGTGCAGCATGATATCTCCGAGAGTTAACACTGTAAAACCACCATTAGACCGGACTGGTCAAAGGAGCAACACAAACAAGCATGTACGTCGCTATAAATGCAATTATCTTGAACGATACCTCATGTCATCTCACCTCACCAACACAGCTCCAGTGTAACTGACATATCCAGTTTCGCTCAAATGTTTCTGTACTTTTAGATGAAGAACTTAAGAGGAAATTCCTTTTACACTGACCTTTTGAAATGTCTGCCAGATTTCAACGGGTGCGTCAGATTGTTCATATTAAACATGCCTGGCACTCTGTATCTTATGTGAATAGGTCTTCAGTAACCCATGCTTGCTGTAAAAGGCGACTATGCTTGTCGTAAGAGGCGACTAACGGGATCGGTTTGTCAGGCTTGCAGACGTGGTTGATGCATGTCATCATATCCCAATTATCGATGCTCATGATGTCATTCACTGGATTGTCTGGTCCAGACTCGATTATTTACAGACCGCTGTGATATAGCTGGGATATTGGTGAGTGCGGCCTTAAACAACAAACACACAAACAAACCTTATTTGGATCTGTTGTTTGTCGCAGAGAAAACAATTACAAAAGTTTATATTCTACTTCCTTCCTCTTCTTTCGAAATTCCTTTGCATCGTCCTCGTGTAATTTGTTTGTACAAAGAAAACCGTGCACCCCGCAACCATCGATCACTGTCTTTTTATTTCTTACAGAAGAACAAAAGCAACAACATATAGAGAACATTTGTCAGATACTTTGGCCAAGCCTGTATGTCAGGCACTTAGATGAGGTGAGTACAGGTGATTGTGCACATAACCTCGTTAACTCAATATCACTTAAGACGATCTGATCAAGTAGAGTAGAATTCTATCATCGAGACTCCGCTTGTTTCGAATTCATTGAATTAACGTAATACATGTCTCGAAATCGGCTGTTAAACAGCTACAAACATTATTGCAATCCAGAGTTGCGTCCCTTCAACGTGCCAGAAACCTACGACCGTGGGTTCGCGTCCTGATTCGCCCTGATTATGTCTCTGTACCTTATGTGAATAGGTCTTCAGTAACCCATGCTTGCTGTAAAAGGCGACTATGCTTGTCGTAAGAGGTAACTTAATTGTGCTTGTGGTTTCACAGTGGTAAACATTTCAGACATGCATAACTTCGAGCCCTCCCTCCATAACAAGCTGACTTGCCGTTATATTGCTGCAATACTCTTCAAAGCGGCGTTTTACCAAAAAGACATCAGCGCTATCTCGTTATTTCTGACTCCTCTGGGGTTTTGTTTTGTTTTTGTTTTTGTTGTTTAACGCCGCACTCAGCAGTATTCTAGCTATATGAAGGCGGCCCATAAATAATCGAGTCTTGACCAGACAATCCAGTGATTGACCTCACGAGCATTGATCTACGCAAATGGAATACAATGACATACATCAACCAAATCAGCGAGCCTGCCCACCCGATCCCGTTAGTTGCCTCTTACGACAAGCATGGATAGCTGAAGAACTGATCTAACCCGGATCTTCAAGGGAGGAAACCCTCTGTGACACATCTGAACAATTAATGTCAGCAACGTCTATTCCACTGCAACCGCATATGGACATCACTCACTGTACCAGTGATTCGTTAATCTAAAACTGTCATGGTAATGTGGACGAATACACCGGTCGTGGCTTCGTCCGGACTAAGGACATTTGTTTCAGGG
This sequence comes from Haliotis cracherodii, assembly GCF_022045235.1. Lineage (NCBI taxonomy): Eukaryota > Metazoa > Mollusca > Gastropoda > Lepetellida > Haliotidae > Haliotis > Haliotis cracherodii. The sequence continues at coordinate 1,025,589 of NW_027266296.1, read as the reverse complement.
ACCAGTACACAGACGAGTAGAGGCTATCGCCCAGTGCCTACTTGGTGACGATATTCTGTTCGACCACGTCATGATTCTAGTGAAGGTAGCGTACTGACCATTTCATAATTCGGGAAGTTTGGGTAGTGTAGTGCTGCGATGGGCTGACATTTGTAAACGTAAAAAATCACCATACCATTTCTTCTCTGAAAGGTTGTTGTTTGCTAAGCAATTTTCTTAGACCCAATACATATTATATTTCAGAAAATCTAGCATATCCAGTGGGCGATTTCTGTTTCTAAAACATGAGGACAAATTATATTTTGAAACGGTAGAATTAAACTGAAACACTAGCACATAGAGAAAAACCACGATGGTGATACATCAAAGGATTCGAGACCTATTATAATTGGTTCGTAAACACCATAAGTATCATGTTGCATTGCCACTCAATTCAATATAGAATCCTTCGTAAAAAGAACACCTGCCTCGAATAATGTGACAAGGATGACAACAACATGGCGATTCATATAAACTATCGGGAAAAAAGTATACACCCCTGTTAGATTGTGGCTAAAGTAAAACGAACAAAATTTGATTGATGCTGCGATGTTAGATGCATCATATAAGTATCTCTCAAAAGGCGAGGTGCACAGGAGGTCGAAAGGAATACAGGATCTCAGTTTCACAGTTCGTATGAATGAGCAGAATGAAGCAGGTGCCATGCATTTTGTCGCGAATATGACGAGCACCAGTGCACGCCTAGACTCGCCGTCTCCTCGATGTCATCAGCCGCCTGAGAACCGCATTGGGAATCCGTTGTCACTTGTCCCTCAGTGCGGCTTCCAGCTGTTGAAGGTTCTGTGGTGGACGCCTTCTGGGCCTACCTTAAGAATACAGCACCACAAACTTTTCAAACACGTGACAATACCCTAAGATATAATTTGTAGTATTTTGTTGCAAGTCACACCGGCGAAACAATGCCCTGTGGCGTCAGGGGTCATCGAGTGTGCATAAGCTCCTCCCAGTGATCTATCATCTCTACACGCAATGTCTTTGAATATGCCCAGCGGTGTTGAGAGGATTCTCACAAAAACTAGTTGTTTGTCTTTGAGACATGTGACCTACGGCAGAGATCGTCCTCACGAGAAGTTGTGGTACTGTGTTCTAAAGTTGCTCCCGCCTTCTGATATGCCGATCTAGATGATCCCACACGTTTTAAGATGGGGTTAAGTCTAAGGGGCGGCTGGGCATGGAAGAGCGGCAACGTTGTGCACAGCCAAGAAGTCCTGAACGACCTTTGTAGTGAGCGCCTAGCGTTTTTGTGCTGTAAGAGTGTTCTCTGTTGTTCGCGAAAGAAAGACACCATCGTCATCCCTGTGGAACTGGTGGTTGTGGTTGCCACGAAGCACAGGTCCCCCCCGTAAAAACACTCTCTGTTAGTCACGAATCTGCCAGCGTTGTTCTGTCCTTGCCCAGTGCCATCTTTGACGTTAATGTTCCCGGGCAAAGGCCATTCCACGCTGGGGCGTTAGACTCGAATACCTGCGACACAGAGACGTCAGAGCACAGTGCGTGGACTAATACGGCGTCCTTTGCTGCCGTTTCCGTCACTGTGACGAACGTGTTGCTTGCACAAACGCAATACAGAACGGGCCACACTGTGGCATCGTCAAGACTGATCTATCTCTTTTATACCTCTTCTGCACGTTCGTTTTGGAGGACCGAAAAATGGTGTTCAGCTGTGTTTCGGCGACTGTTTTCAGCCAAATAACGTTTTGATAAAGTATGTAATTTGTTTTATCAAATCCAATTTTCAAGTGTATACATTCTTTTGCCCGGCATTTTACAATGAACATGGAAAATACTTGACACAAATCTCTTCCCGGCTTGTCTCGACTGAGCTCGCAAGAAACGCCACGACAGTGATATAATTTGCAGTAAAGTTCAATTATAAAGTTTCAATAAACCCTTATGCGACTTCGGTAAATAGACAGGCTGCGGTGGCATAAAGCCTGACCTACTTCACACACATCTTGTTATGTGCTGCACCCACTTTTCCGCATCCGTTCAAACACTTCAGTGCTGACGAGAGGTCCTAATTAACCTGCATTACCCAAGGGGATTGTTCATAATTCAATATTTAGAATAATGCATGTGTTTTCCTGCTGTAGGCGCCTTTCACCGACACGACGACCCCTTGGCACCAAGATGAATCCTATTGGCCTATTGTACCGGACAAAAGAGCCCTTATGTGTTGGGTAGTAGAACGTAGTGCTAATTACGTTACTTGACGTAATTGACAACATGTAATACTCTGATCGATAACATTTATATTTCACATCTTCACTATCAATCGATGCCTGTTGGACAAAATGACTATATTTGAAATTGTTATCTGATATGAAGTTGTAAGAATCGTTGAATAGTGCGTCGCCATGAATCCCTTCCACGTAAAGCTATTGTCATTTAGGTAGATGAACTGATTAATATGTACTGGTCTCGCGCAAGCCCTTCGTTCACATTTCCAAATTTATTGATTTACCTTACTCTTTGTTCGCAAACCCATCGTCTCAAGTACTGGAAGGGACACAAACGACGGTTTACTGTAATTCTTCATGTGTCGTGTCAGACAACATTTTGGTATGCAACATACTGGGTTGTCAGAGGAAGACCTATAAAAACTATTACGCATAAAAGCAATACGCACTCAGGTGTAAAGCATGCTCCTTTTGATCAATAGAAAGTATGTAAATGTTTCGGGGATTGTCGTGAATTCCATTACCTCATCTCGGACAGCGTTGTGAAAAAAGATGAACTATCCAATCAGTCACGTCATGCAACATGCTGGCAAAAGTTGAAACAATAAAAACGGGTCTCGTTGGGCTTGAAAACGAAATACGATCTTTGCAATGCAAAAACCAGAACCGGCCTTCCTGAACAAAATGGGTATGACATATCCAATTTATATTTCCAACTTGAACTAAACCTTCTCATGTAAGTGCACGGAAGGAAAATTGTTCTGTCAGACTTAATAAAAAAATCACAGACCCTTGATGCAGCCGTCACTCTATCACGTCCCAAAAGGGATGTCATCTTAAGACTTCATCGAGGTTTTGTTTCTTTGACAGACAGCTTTGGACAATGCCGTGAAAGACAACGGATGCATGTGGTTTGCGAAAGGATCTCACAGGGGGATATTGCGTGCACACACGCCTGTCAAAGAAGGCTGCCATGTTCTTACTTGCGAAACACAGGAGGTATTAAATTCTGCATCAGCGCATGTATTTTATATCATGGAGTTTCACACTTTTAAGTGTAAATACGTACTTTATTGGATGGAGTATTGAATGTATTTTGACATGGTTGAGAAAATAAGCTCATGTATACGTCCCTAGCGACAATAAGTAGAGCACTTGTGCCCAATCCCTTTGTCTTTTTGGACAATGAATATGTTTAAAACATCACAATTCCTAGTGGCTTTACGTTATTACAATCAATATGTGATATAATTACATTTGAAAACAATGCATAACACAAAATTCTATCCTCTAAAATACAATTCTACATGAAACAAATAAATGTAAAAACTTACGCCTACCAGAGTAGAAGCCTCCCACAATGTTAGTCCATGCTATAAATGAACATACTGATTCTGGCTGACTGTACATATTATTACTATGCCCCGCCATTTAAACTGACCCCAAAGTCCGAGCTACTACCCCTTTAAAAATGCAGGAGATGGTATAGATATAATACCGTTCAGTTGAAACCTGTTAAATAAAAATATAAAAAGGCATCAGAAAACACATTCGACTCCCAAGTTACATATGAAATTATACCTTGATTTGTTATATTGACTTTTGACAAAAGGAATATATTACACACACACACACACACACACACACACACACACACACACACACACACACACACACACACACACACACACACACACACACACACACACACACACGCCTCATCCCGCCCCTACACACACAAACTCAAGACATGGTAAAAATCTAATCTGTACAGACTTGCTCGTTGTTAGATTTCTTTAAAGACGGACAAATCGGTTTTCTGCACTCTGTTTAGTCATTATTGTGAGCTTGAACATACCAAAAGTTAAAAACTTGCAAATATCAGAAAGGAAGAATGGCATCCATTTGATACCATGTCTGATACTTTTCCTACCATTATTACAAAGATGTCCGTAACGTTAGAATGTGGTATTTCATGTCGACCAAAAAGGACCTTTCCTACCTCGTCCTTCAGTTTACCCCATATTATCAACCTGTGCTTATTAAAAAATGTCAGTGGATTACTAAATGCTGTAAACCCCTCAGGCATGAAACCCACTCATTCGCACGTTGCTTAAGAACAAAACTATACAAAGGGGCATAACCGGGTCAGGTCGCAGTGACCCAGTCATCTAGGGCGCCTTAATAATTTGCTGTGCGGAGTTACCTCCCTTTGGCGTACAAGGATCCTATTATCGTGGTTTCGCATCTCTAATTTGACCTTATAATGGTCTTTGGTTTGCGGGTTTCACCAAAGTGGCAGACACTGGATCAGGTTTGGCTTTCCATCTACGATAAACTGACACGCACTGACGTAACTGAAATACTGTTTAAATCGGCGTTGAACTCAATTAAATCACCAGGCTAAAACGTTTCAGGTTTATGGGACTTTTTGTCTGAGATACATGAAGGACATGTACGCCTGATTCAGAGTATACAGTCAAGTCTCGTTAATCCGACGCTCGTTAATCCGACAAGTTAGTTCAGTAGTTAAAGTATTCTATACTCTTACTAATCTCCTCCTAGAATGACGAAATGGTATGCGTGGAAATTCTGGCTGGGTCATGTACATTTCATCATGCTCGCACGTTACACTATACACGCGGAAATACCACCAATCAAATGAGACGAGCTATTGTGACGTCATACAGACCAGCCGCCATGTTGGAGGAGTTTGAACATGCAGGTCACGACCATGGAAAAAGGGTTTGTATTTCAATTTTAGGACACATATAAAATTGCAATAAAAAGGATTCGCGATTTTGGTATGGTTCATGTTTGAGTTAAGAACACTCCTTAAAAGGAATTAAGCAACATCCACAGCTTCAATTAAAATAGCCATTTTTAAAAATAATGACCGGCACCAATATGTTACTAGATACATTTGTTTTGGTTTACAGAGTGACATACTCCTGTTGAATCGATATCTATTATCTAATGACATTTTTTAAAGCAGAGATTACGTTTTAGCGTCTTATGATTATGAAATAGTTTTGTTTTCGCTATTATTTATATAACCGTTCTAGTTGTTATTTGGCCACCTTTTTATTCAACCCCTCTGCTTCTTTGCATTATGGGGGCACTGGTGACCCAGTCGCCCAAGGCGCCGCAATCCGCTGTGAAGAGTTGCGTCCCTTAGGTATGACAGAAACCTATGATTGTGGGTTCGAATCCACGTTCGCCCCTTTTTTGTTTTGGTTTGTCAGCACCATACTCGTACTCGTTGGTTTCACCAAAGTAGTAAACAGCTTTCCTCAGACATGAAGCTGAAACGCCGGCATATTACTGGAATAAAGCGGTTAAACCCAACTCACTCACTTTTTGCATTGTTGAAATATTCACTTTGCTCGTGCTAACGTTTCCGCGGGTATTTTTAGACACATATCAAAATATGACATATGAAATATGACGATATTTCCGCTACCATTGCATAAGGCGGGAATACGGTGGTTCGATCATACCAAAAGATGTTAAATGAGGGTACTTGTTGTTACCCTGCCTTGCGTTCTGCATTAAGGGGATAAAAAGACTGGTCGGCTCAGTATACTGTGTCTGAGTAGGGTATCCATGTTAAACAGCGGCATGGTATTTCAGTGGGCTAGCGGGGCGGTGGGGTAGACTCGTGGTTAAAGCTTTCGCTCGCCATGCCGAATGTTGATTCCCCACACGTTTTCACGGTGTGGCGCCCATTTCTGTGAATATTGCTGGATATTGCTGGAATATTGCTACAAACATCGCAAAACAATACTCACTCAATCGCTCAGTGAGCAATATGAGACCGGCGTTATTCCGGACTAGTACAAGCAGCTACAAACACACGTGCATGCATGTCCCTGTTCAAGTTCAATAATTCTGACGGCGACCTTGAACCCCATTTCACCTCACATCCCATCCCGGCACATCGAATAAGTCATTACTTTCAGGGTCTGAAGAGTGTATTGCTGACTGGCCAGACACATGGATGGCAGGATAAATTCTAAGACATCATTCTTCACCGTTAGTTGACATGATTGATACGTGCTAATTTACATAGTCGTGTATACTTCGTGGCACTAAATGCAAATTCCAATTATTCGAAAAAGACATGTTTTTATCACATTTTCAAAATAAAAACTGAAATCAGAATTGTTATTTTTTTTAATCAAGCAACTGACAAAGACTAAAAACGTTAAAATGTCAAACGCAACGTCAAGGACACGAACGCCAATCCCTTGTCAAAGCATAGATTCAGAGCTTGTCTGAGCGTAAGTCTCCGTCATCACGCGTGTAAATACAACTAGGTTAGGCTTCTGTTCAGTTTCTAGCCTAACAAACATCTTGTTACCGAGCGAATCCGACCGGCCCTCTAATCTCCTGGATTGTTACAGGAACCCTCGCGATCACTCAACTCCCAGAAACCTAATCATATTTCTCTATAGGAAAACCCATGTCTTTTGAAGCATCCAAACATAGCCAAGTGTTTTGTGCAGTTATTAGGTATGAACTTTATGTATAAAACCTGTTTTCGTCGGTGGCAATCATACAGGAAATCCTTTGCCAGCAAGTTGTCATACGTTCCAGTCATTACATGGGTTCTTGACAATTCTGATATTTGAAAAATATAATTTTCTTCTGCCCTCTTACTAGATAACATTGAAAACGGAGATGCGGACAGTGTCAATTATAATAAGCTTATACACTTAACTTGACAGGTATAAATGTGAACTGACGTGCAACGAACACGTTTCTTAAATGTTGACATCCTGGATTTGAGGATTTTGTCAAAGAAGATCACAGCCAGGCCTGTGGTATGTGTGGCACACTCAGCTAGCTCAGTTATTATAGTGCACATGTACTGTTGATTCCTCGTCTTATGGCAGGTGACCAAAAGCTAAACATCTGCTAATGGTGCCAAAATTAGCATATGGTGATAGGTCATTTCAACATGTTGACCCACTGCTATGGAACAATCTGCCACAAGAAATCCTAGAAACAGAAAAGTTGACAAACTTGAAATAGACACTCAAAACCTGTCTCTTCAAGAAAGCCTTTGACTTGATCAATCATGGTCTGGGCGCATATGAGCAGTTGTTAATTTAATTTAAGTTGAATTATATTTCAACATGTATAATATAATGCAATTATAATCGCCATCATTCCAACGTGGATACTTGCTCGGCAGCGCTACATGATGTTACCCCGGTAAATTATTTCTGGGGACTACACAACACAAGCTGCCTGTTAGACACTAGAAGGTTAACAGTCGCACACTATCGGGTACCCATTTTCTGCTGGGTGAACAGAGGCATATTTCGAACAGTCACCTGTCTAAGGAGACACCACACGTACTACTACTACTACTAATAAGTGCATTTATATTGCGCCAGATTCCATTTACCAAGTGGATGCTCATAGCGCCGCACTATTATTACCCCGGTCAATGGATCAGTGAGCACTCGATTTTCTCATCTCCCGGGGGAGTATACAACCCAAGCTGCCTGTGAGGCGCTTGAAGGTTTACAACCACATTACCATCTCATCCTACCGGGTACCCACTCACTGCTGGGTGAGGCACAGAGGCACATTTCGAACGAAGTCACTTGCCTACGGAGACACCACATGTGGTACAATGTGCTTCAGTGTGGGGCAGGGCCTAAGCCCTAGAAACTCTCAGGAGTCGAGCTTAACGTGGTCACCCATCCAAGTACTCTCCGAGACCGACGTTGCTTTACTTCACCTGATTTCTAATCTGTGCGCTGTGCACAGGACCACGTGCCACAACTCAGCGTAATGGTAATTGATAATTGCTAATGGTACATCGATACCAACATAAACATTTCCATTGTAGATGAAGGTCGGGGGAAGGTCGATGGATGTTGATTTATATATAGATTGCTTACGTAATAAGCGTGAACTCTGAGCTTCAACTAATCTTAGCAGACAGTATTGAACATAATATAATGTTCCTTTACACCTACACAAAAATTTGCAAGCAATGTTAGCATGTGCAAGTTATTTTTGCCATGCGACAATATGTAATTTTGAGCTCATAACATTTTAAATATATTTTGGTCAAGGACCTAGTTGTAGGAGTCGACGTCATAACAAGCTCTGTGTGAGCCACGACGGCTGATGTGACTCAACATTACTCAGACATGCTCTTACACAGCAAGGTGATATTGCATATCATCTGTCATATAAGGAGCAAATTAGAATTGGCTTTTCGTCTCACAATTGCCCCGTGGCATATACCAAAATCCAAATTCTGGCCTCTGGAATATAACACAATCTCCTTATAGTGGTATTAAGTGAATACCTTTCTCAACAAAATAGCCAAGTTTGGTACCTTCCTCTTAAGTTTCCATCATCCTTAGTCTTATCGACAACCACCGATGTCTTCGTGAATAAGCTAAGCCAGATCTTGACATTCAGTTAGATTTACGGTTCCTTCTTTGAAATAAAGATCTAAAAACGAGGTGCTCCACGGTCCCTTTGGCTATTTCATGCAACAACTTCAATTAGCCTTCCTAACAAGGAAACATTACTGCATTTAATGGATAGACTCCGGGCCGGTTTTATTAGATACTTTGGACTCTGTATTTTATCCGTAAAACATGTTTCTTCGCGACAAAGTAATGCCTGAAAAGGTTATATGGGGATGGAACGTTGGCACTATATCTTTAGACGTCACCCAGAGGCTGAAAAAGAAAGAAATAAACTATGGTTTTCTGCAGCTAATTTACTGACCGGAGGGTCTCGCCCAACATCTACAGATTGACATAGGTAATGAAACTTTTCGCTTATGCAACGCCCCCGGTGACTTGTCTTAGCTGATGTCTTAACTTTAGGTAACTGGCAACTCCAATATACTACATACAGCCTGGTTATTACCAGAACAAGGAGTGGGTTATATTGGTATCTGCACACGGTGGTTTAAAAAATGGCCAATTTGCAACATCGATATACAGCTTTTAAAGTATGCTACTCGTGGGAGCGTTGGTGTTTCATGGCGTCTGTCTTGCAGGATTGTAATTGAATTCATCAAATATATAGATTAACAAGTCCCTTAACTTAATTGTCTTGTCGTTTTTTTAAACAGCATTGGTCATTGTGTATTTTTTACCTTCAATAGTGGCACATGTACCATGCATATGCACTTTCCTTTAAAATCGATTGAGTGGTGGAAATCTTATGAAGCCATCCAAGGATTCGACTTCACCAAAACCAATTACGTCAGCTAACATATTCCGTACACATATTTATTCCATTCAGTGCGTTCTATATGAGGCCATCAAAGAGTCCATCAATACCTGATAACATGGGTACAGATTTTCGTATTATCCTGGTAACGCTTACTGTCAGTATGGGTGTTCAGCTCATAGCTCTACAGAAGCATTTACGCGATTTACAACGTCTATCCAAGCAATGTTACACCATGTGCTCAAGTTGTGGCAGTTTTACGATCGCCACTTGATCCACTGTATTCAATAGACAAGAACAGAATATAAGGCTCTTATCTGAGCAATTCCACCATGATTTGATTAATTTTACGACGACTTCAGTGATTCAATTAAAATCAAAGGCAGCCATCTCCTTAAATCAAACCATAAGGGTCTCTCTGAAACCATATTGCATTGTGGTGGAGTCGCGTTCTAATTTCCTTAATGAACTCTTCGTTTCTGATCACCACACATTGAGAAGGACATGGTGCACATTGGCCCCAGGGGACATAATCCCTGTAAATGCTCTACTTTTTCAATCTGCGCGAACAATTTCGTTTGTGGACAACGTGGAAGATTAGTGTATTATCACATGGAAGACATTAAAGCTTGGCGGCTGTGTCCATACAGAGAAGAACTATCCTGACGAGCTAAAACTAGCGATAGTTTTATAATATTGAGCCTTCTTCTGAGAAAGTGTAGTGTTGTCGTCTTAATGACAGAATACTCATTACCAATCAGGTTACGATATTGACAGAAGTGATTATCCGGTTTTAATGACGTTGTGGACAGAATTCATAGCTGTACGGTGATTTCAGTGGAAATAATCTCCTTTTTATGATAGTGTAATAACCGAAACGACTGTGTGATAATGTGATAGTGTCAATTTGTGTACTAACTTTGTGTATTCTGAAATTTGGGCATTATTTGGTGGCATCAGTGAGGATGTGGTGTTTGGTCCAGCGGTAGGTTAATAGAAAAATTAGCTGGCTGTCGGGAGTAGGTGATGATGATTGTGATGATGCTTATTGTGATAGCGGCAGTAGTCGAGTTTGATAACTGTAATGGTCATTTACTGGAAATGACCATTGACCCGTTTTCCGGGGAAGTAATGAAATGTGCCAGCCAACTCGTTTACACGGTGACTCATTCACATATATAGTGGCTGACCCGTTCATGAACAAATTGACTTACCCTTACACAAATTAGCTAACCTGTACACAAACTGGCTAACCTGTACACAAATTGGCTAACACGACGTACAGGCATGGGATAGTCCATATGTAATCCCGCACACAAACTGGCAAGCCCATACACAAACTGGATTACCTGTGCATAACGGTGAGCTGGTTCATTTTGTCTTTGGCTTACTCGAACACACGGTAAAAGTATCAACTGTTTTATTCGTGCACATTTCCAAAGCGTGTTGGAATTTGACTACAGTCGATATGATATACATGTAATCATGAGGACAAGATCGGGTTTGTTGGCCTGGATACGTCTGAGGCTGTAAATGGGCCTATTCCAAAGAATTTTGTATTTATCATTTTCCATGACGCCCTCTACATATTCCGGGTCGTAAGGTGGGTGGACATCTGTGTCAAAACCACAAGCAATGAAATGATCGAGCTATACCATCATGTCGTTTAAGATACCGTGTTTGTGCCAAAGCTGGTCATCCACTGACAATGTGTTGGACAGTCTCATTACATTCACACATTGACGGTTTCGAGTTTGAAGTGACTGGTCCTGAAAAGCAAACAGAAAGCCTTCTGTTTCACTTTTCAGGCCAGACGACTTCATCCAAGCGAAGGACTCTGCAGGATTGCTGATCTACTCAACACACTGCAAATAAACTCGATGCAGTGGTCGTTCAGAAAGCCTCTCTTTAAAAAACTGAGTCTGGGCCGATTTGATATCATGGCACTTCGCTGCTTGGTTGACACTCATTTCTATACCATCCAGCAGTACAGAACCATCAACAAAATCAACACCGACATTATTATTATTATTATTATTATTATTATTATTATTATTATTATTATTTACAGATTAAAATAAAAAATGTGGTAGTGGTAGTGTGATATCAGAAAAAGTGGATATTGGAGATGAAGGATGCAAGTGATCGAATAGCCGCATTCTTATCAGCCGAGTTTTCAACACGATATTGACACAACAGCAAATAACACTTTAAAACCAGTCTTAAGCCTTATAATTTAAACATTGTGGTGTCCTTGAACGACCCCACTTTAACCTACCTTGTATTCTGAGAAGCATTAGAACGTGTCTCCTTGTCACATCAGTGTTTGGAAGTGGTTATCCCCTAAAATAGACACGAAAGACCTCCCGTTGCAAGCTACCATTGATACTCACAGCTGTGACACTTTTCGCTCTCAACTGAAGCTTCAGTATTCTAGTCAATTAGTTGCACTTATCCCCTAACACCAACCATGATGCTGCGTCTGCATGACTTACCACTATCTATTAGAAATAATACTGAAAGTAAAATGGCGATGACCTGTAGAACTTTTTGTCTAGAAATATCCCTGCGGCTCCAGGTCCTGGTGTCTACATTTGACAATTTTTAAGGTAAATTGGGCATGATCTAACTACTTTCTACCAAGTTTTCAAAGAGCGTCATACAACTCTTGCTCAAAAAGTTGTTTGATCACGATTCCAACATTCAAGGCCTCAGTAAAGCGGTTAAAATGTTTGATGGTCGACATGTGAAGACCATTTCCAAATTTCAGTGACAAAAATGATGTCCGTTGCAATTCCCTTGTGCCACATGTTCCCGCGTTGTTTTCAGGTGAACAATTGACTTGCATTTGCGTGTGCTTGTGACGAAAGCCACCGCTGGAGCAGGATACGCTCACCTTTTCGTGAACGCCTGGTATCATCACTCTTTGATAGTGATTCACAATCACATGCTCATGATATGGACGGAATCGTACAATCGACTGTTTTTGGCAGAGATTTCTCAAGAATATGGAAAGTGTATAGCATTCAAAGTCGCGGGAAGGCTTTCACGGTAGGGGATATTTGGGGCGGACATTTCCAAATCTGAAGATTTCAAAAAGCGTCATAAACTCTTGCTCAAAAGTTGTTTGATCACGGTTCCAAATTTGACGCATCAGTGACACAAAATATTTTTCAAATTACCATTAGTTCCTGAGTGTGTTTTTCAGGCGACCACTTGATCGGGGCAGGATACGTTCACCTTTTCGCGAAAACCTGGTATTATCAGTAATTAATACTTATTCATAATCACATGCTTATGATAAAGTCCGAATCGTACGATGGGCTGTTTTTATCTTTTATAATTTGGATTATGTCACCTTTATGTGACGTCACTTTAAAAGGTTGTACAGTAAAATCAGGGTATGTTCGATCTAATCTTTCAAATTAATCACAATAACCACCTCTCATTGATACGCAAGGAAGTAACTATTCATTGTAATTTACAAAAGCATTTCATTTTCATTATCGGTTGGTAAGGTGAACGAATGATATGTACCATTTTACCTTGTGAAATGCAGAGGTGCGGTTTCTAAAATGTTCAAATTATGTGTGGTACCACATTTTAGGTAAACACAATCGACAAAGAGAATCTTTCAAGGTTAACGGACAACAGCTTTTCATTATCCGACTGTGACGCCACCTCTGTTGCGTCACAATAAGCGTTGTGACGTCATAAAAGCTGCGCATTCGATTATAATTATATTTTTGCAGGGTTTAATCCACAGGTAACCCCGTAGAACGTATACACACCTATATATGTTATATGTATATAAAAGATATCCATATAAACCGATCTTTGTAACAACTAGTACCATCTTTCAACATCTTTCGGTATAATGCGACCTTGGATCGAACCCCCGACCTTCTGCGCTTCGGGCGGACGCTCTTCCACTAGACCACGGCGGGAGTCTGATGATTATAGAACGGAGATCAACGACAGAAAGAAAATTAAAAAAACCTGTGAACTCAGTATGTTCATTCTTTGAGTAAATATGTTTTTATCTTTAACGCATTTCCTTGAGAAAAATATCCCAACCAGTTCCTATTATATGTGTTTTGATAGAGACAACGTACCTCATGCGCACACCCTGTCCTGCAGTACCACAACCGGCCTTCAAAGTCAGCGACTCATTTTTAGATTTGAACTAGCTTTATAAATAGGTTCATTACAAACCAGAAACCAGGTTTTAGACAAGAATTATGTGCAAGAAGCTTATTTGTGCACTCCAGTAAATGCACTTCAAAGTCAGAAGGAATTGGACTTTTTGTCGCCTCTTCCTTGAACGCTTCAGAGTTGATACAGCAAGAAAATTACGATAATGCTCTTGGCACCAGGAGGATTACTTTCCATTGCCACGCCATACAAACACGGGATGGGGGCCAACTGAGCAGCCATTACGGCCTGAGTTTCCATGTTGGCCTCCAGGCTACAGATCATAATAGCTAGTATTCAATGGTCCGTTTTTAGAATCGTACCATTCAACCTATTTTACCCTTTTGGCGGACACCCGGTGTCGTCACCGATTTTCAATGATCCATGTATATTATGTTCAATGCTCTTTTGCCTTACGCCCAATGGAATCTGTGTCGGTGTTTGATCAGGGTTGGTTGTTGGCCTTTTTATATTTGCAAACAAAATATAACTACTCAACTTGTCATGATCACAGGTCTTTCTTTTCAGATGAACAATTGACTTGACTTAGAGTGCCGAGGGTTTGTGACTGGTGCCACGGCGGGGCAGGATGCGCTCACCTCTTCGCGAACTCCCAGTCTCATCTCTGTCACATGCTTATGATGTAGTCTGAATGGTCCGATGGAGTCTGGTTTTAGCAGATATTTCTCATTATTATGGTTTTGTCACATTACTAATTATAAAGAAAAATCACGTCTTATGCATGCATGCTGTCCGTAACGATATCATTTCTCTAATCACCCCCTGTGGTAGTGGAATTAATCAGGACAAAAAATGGTATTCCTATTTACATTTTTAGCTCGATCTCTTGCCTTGGGCGTGTACAATCTCTCCAAAAAAGATATTTCTTCTGTTGAAATAACATTCGATCGGTATCAGAGCGGAAAGCTGCCCGTGGGAAGGCGGGAGCAAATGGAAATGGAATAGACGCATTACCAACCCCCCACAGGTGACTGGAGCGGTTCTTTCTGATTACTGTCGTGTGCAACGTGGCTTGTTGTGGAGTGCATTCAAAGATTTATGTCTACCGAAGTGTTGCGACCTTGCTAATACTGAGTTAACAATCTTCGTCCGTAAGTGCAAAACATTACCACGACGAATTAATGCTAGCCAAGGGAATCAAAGACCTATATTTTTCTGAAGATTGTAGTGTCAGATGGCAAACGTTTTAACGCGACAATACACACATTTCTGTTAAACCTTCATGTAACATCAACCTGTCTACGTTGTGTAATAAGAAAATGATCTCACATCAGTTTACGAATTAACATGACGCTAATGGACCCCCAAAATATGGCGACGGGCCATGCATTTACTACATTGTATGACTTCTATCTTCAACACGCCGATTCCCAAAATGAAATGGGTGATGTCTTTGTATATATACCTAGAATATAAGCAACAGCGGCGTAAAACTTGACTCGGGTCACTTGCATCATATATGCTTGAACAATCAGTCTCTAAATGGTCGACTGTGAATATCTAAGAAGCTGCGTATTCGGATATATAAACCACACACCCATCATTGTCGTAATGTGTGGGCTGTGGCCTTTACAGGCACAAAGGTAGTGATGATAACATTGTTAGCATACACATTTACTGCTAGTTCCTTGACTTCAGTGACGGAATATGTAGGCGTACCGAGGGTGTAACCTGATACAATGTTTAATGTCATCAAAATGTAGATTGCGCGCCGATATCGGAGCTGTAATTTTAAAGGTTTCTCATACAATGTTGAATCCACTTCTGGCAAAAGTAGTGTCCCTACACGTCGCGAAAAGGGATATGTTTTTAATTCAGAGCGACATCTGGGCTAGATTGAATGGTAGTGCTGCTCTAGGGTTAACTCTTTGATCTACTTTCCCAACTAATCCCGTTATTTCACGAACTACGATTTCCTTAATGTCAATCAAACAGTAACGTCAGAATGAGTGTTTGTTCGGTCCCTCTTCTATATATAGTTTCACCATGTCCATAGGCCGAAGTGTTGCCCGTGCCACGTTACATCTTCACTTACTCACTCACCCACTTAGTGAGTGAGTGAGTGAGTTGGGTTTAACGCCGCCTTTAACAGTATTCCAGTTATATCGCGGCGTGTCAGCTTAATGTGGGAGGAAAGCCCGAAGTGATGCAGGTCTTAGACGTTTACCACTTCGGTGAAACCCACGAGCACGGGTATGTTGCTGACAAACCTAGAAACATAATCGGGGCGAACCGGGATTCGAACCCACAATCATAGGTTTCTGGCGTTCCCAAGGGACGCAACTCTGCACAGCGAATCGCGGCGCTTTAGACGACTGGGCCAACCGTGTCCCCTCACCCACTTAGGAACGTCTTTGGCTTTATCTGTCTTTCAAATATTGTCGCTTCAATCTCGTCATCCTCTTTGGTAACATTAGAATTAAGGTTTATGGATTGGCATTTATCCTAACCTTGCTTTCTATAAACCTTGTGTACACTGCAGTTAAGCGATCAGAGCCTGAGGTTATATCATGATTAAATTAATTGTCATCATCAACGATATTTCAGATCTTTCTCGAAATTCATAATTCATAATTTTAATTCAGGGAAAAAGTATAAAATCATGACTTCATTTTGCATGTCAATGTGAATAAACCCAATATTGATTGCACAAAGCCGTCCAGTTGTTGAAACAGCCATAAGACCACACAACGTTCATGGTATTCCAGAGTGTTGCAGGCAATGCCATGAAATAAACATGAATTCTACTGACGTCAGGAACAATCGACCATTGTCTGAAATAGAAAAGGACTGGGAGGATTCACAACGAGATAGGAAACTGGTAATGGCCTCTGCTAAGCATCGTATGCTTGACAAATGATACATGATATCAGCTGAGAACATTCTCAAGATCAAGTTCTTATTTCATGCACACAATAGCTTTCGGTTGAATTGGAAAGGTCGTTATGTTTCCAATACGTGAGATTATGTTTAAAAGAGTTTTGGCTTTTTTCGCATATTATTTATATACTAACATTTGCATCAATGAACGCCCGGGCATTCCAAGCAACAAAGATATTCTGGAAAGCATTTTTTTAAAAGGAATGTCATTTAATTTCCCACAAAACAGTCACTGAACACGCTATGAGCATTAGTGTAATGCAATATTGTAGTTGGTGCGGTTGCAAACGTGTACATGTGGGAGGAACTAGATGGCCTTTCTTGATTAATAAAACAGTTATAGTGATAGAAGCTATGCCCTTATACTAGTTTACATGTAGGACGCCCTTCTAGGACGTCATAGAACCTGCAGATTGTCTCAATCTAGATTAAGAAATCCAATGTCATTTCGTAGATGACGCCATTTTCACAATGACGTCACGAGGCTCAATTACACTAGAATTTTTTCGATGGAAAGACCTTATCATGTTATATACACAATGAAAGCACTGTAGGGAGAATGCAATGAAAGAGACACGAAAGCATATGACAGAACATCATTGTTTGATTACTGTAAATACATTTAGTATTTATGACTATGTTCATATCTGAGGAGGGGCGGTCGGGTAGTCTAGTGGTTAAAGCGTTCGCTCGTCAGGCTGAAGACCCGGTTTCGATTTCCGACGTGGGTACAATGTGTGAAGCCCATTTCTGGTGTCCCCCGCCGTGATATTGCTGGAATATTGCTAAAAGCGGTGTAAAACCATACTCACTCACTCACTCATATCTGAGGATACTACCGACATAGACGTGTGTGTAAAAAGTACTTTGTGGACCCTTTATCTTTTTTAAATAAATAATTGGTCAGTTGTTCAATTTGTGCTTGTGATGCATTTGAATTGCGATGTTAACTAAGGGAATTGTACCTCCTTTTCAGTGCTATTACTTTTGGATAGGCTGTAATTCTTAAGAGCGTGGTAGATGTCTCCCTGTAAATGATAACACAGTTTGAACACCCCGACAAAGTCATGTTTTCTTCTGATGACCACAGAGCGTGAACAATTTCTCTTCCATCCGTCACGGTGTCTTTGCCTAAATAAAACCCAAAAGTTGTTTGATTTACCAAACTGGTGAAACTTCGTGACAATATCCCCTCAAAAGAACTGTAATAATTCTGGTGGGTCCTTTTGCGAAGTCTGCCAGAGTAATGGAACGATTGTCGACGCAAAAATACCATTGCGGTCCACGAATTTACACATTAAGATGTACATTCAACATTGGTTGGGATCGTAATTGCAACCCGATAGTAGAGTTCATCTACAATCCTATTTCAACAGATGTCCCCGCAATCACATGTGGTCTTGGTCAATGCCATGAATTAACCTTAATTCCGCCCTTTTCTCTAGCAATGACGCACTAAAAATTGGATGAGCAGATTGATTTATGGACGCAAGTTGACGTTACTTCGACTTTGATTACGTCCGGAGTGACCACTAACAACATATGTGTAGAATACACAAGGTCAGGGAATGTCCAAACATGCTGGAGGCATTTATTTGTGTGTTCATTACACGACAAGATGACTGTGTTTGCCTTAGTTCAAATGCATCAACTTTCTGCCTTTAAGTCAACATGAAACACGTGACCTTTACTGACATCAAAGCCCCTGTTTCCAATTTTCATCCTCTTTGCGTTTCAGAACGTGATTAATAATCAAGCGAGGGTAAATGTTGTTTTTTTCCCCATCCTGTTCTCCTGAATCACCATGAGTGCTGAAGCGGTTTTTATTTCGCCATTTTAGTTAGACAGGCCTAACAATTCTAATACTTCTGTACAGTTTAAACTAATTGGTTTTTTAAACCACAAGGACCCAATCTCGTGTTTTTGTACGCGTCTGTAAGTAGTAAATATAGCAATATGTTTTAGGAATATATTTTTCTAAAGAATTATGATCACATTGAAAGCTGATTTAACTGATTTAAGCTACAATTACGTTCTGTTACACCAGCCGTGATATAACTGGAATAGTGTTCAAAGCTGCTATTAACAAAAGTCACTCACTCACCCTGTAAAACCATTTGTAACATGTTCGTCAAGCTAGTGTTTCGTGTTTAATTTGAGAGAGTGTTAAAAGCTAAATCACACTCGGACAAAGTAAACGTCCCTGTTTAGTTTCAAACACTACTGCTCAGTCATGGACAGTTAATGGTAGGTCTGCTCCAAAACACACATACTGTACGTGGAATTGTCCATAACACTTTCTCTACATGACCTTCCACAGTTGTGACATGACGTCACCGATACAATTCACATATGCAAACACACACCAGTTCATTTTACAATCCCCTTGAAATGGCATTACAAGTTTAAAGAGGAAACATCCGATACCTCGGTTTGTGCAACAATAACGGCATCGAACCAAGGTTGTTTCCTTGGCGACTGCCTCCTCACCACACTGGAAACTAACATGAATCTCTCTACACGTAACCATATATAGAGAGACACAACAGATTGGTAGTCTACTAAAGAGAGATTCTGCATTCCTACCTGCTGACAGCGAGATGGCAGACAAGCCGTACTGCTTGAGCTTGTCGAATGCCAAAATGGACGCCAGGTTCCCGGTGCCGAAACACATCATCATGTAGCCCACGATGAAGCAGCCAAACACGTCGGTACCATATTGCTGCAAAAATGGAAAACATAAACCGAATTAATTTCATGTTCACTCTGTATGTAGACATTAATGTCACATTTCACAAACATATGACAATGGGCACCTTGCACAGATGTCTCAACAGATTAACAAGTGACAGTGGATGACATTCATTGCGATTTTACTGGTTATATTTGATTCACAGCCTCTCCCAGTTCATCCAGGTGGTTCCGTATTCAGGCTTAGCGAATCCTGGTTACGAGTGAGTGAGTTTGGTCACGGCGTCACCACCTCAGCTTGATGTGGGAGAAGCCCGCAGTGATTCAGTGATGTCTTTACTGTTTACTTCTTTGGTAAAATATAAGCAACAAAAGCATTTCAATAATAATAATAATAATAATAATAATAATTTAAAATAATAATAATAATAATAATAATAATAATAATAATAATAGTAATAATAATAATAATAATATCTGTTTGCTGCTTAGGACCAGTCACTTCCAATTCGAAACCGTCAATGTGTGATTTTGCATCAAAATGTAAATATGAAATGTAGATTAAGCAATGAACTGAATGAGACTGTGTCAATGAATGCCCAGCTTTGGCACAAACACAGTATCTTTAGCGACATGATGGTGTAGCTCGATCATTTTTTTTACCGTCTTCGCCATGCTTGTGGTTTTGACACAGAGGTCCATCCACGGTACCACCCAGCATATGTTGAGGGCCAAAAACAGAGTCGATTGTACGATCTCGACTATATCATGAGCATGGGTTTATGAATCACTGTCAAATAGTGATGATACCAGGTGTTCGCGAAAATGTGAGCGTATCTTCCACCACCGGTGGCACCGGTCACAAACACATGCCAAGGCAAATCAATTGTTCCCTTGGAAAAACGCGGGAACACGTGGCACAGGTCAAAATAGGGAGTTGCATTTTCGTATAATTTCTCTCACTGAGGCGTCAAATTTGGAAATGCTCACCATGTGTTTACCATAAAACGTTTTGATCGCTTTACTGAGGCCTTGATTGTTGTAACCCTGATCAAACAACTGTTAAGCAAGAATCACATGACACTCTTAGAAATCTTGGTAGAAAGAGCATGCTCGATTGTACCTCACAAGTTGTGAAATGTAAACACGAAAGGCTGGCCATGGAGCTGCTGGAATATTGATCGACATAAAGGGAAGCTGACTACTGGAAAGTTGAAGTCATCCCTCTTTTTATACAGTCTGGTTGTGTTTTGTGGTCTCTCTGAATCTTTTTACAAGGATCTAAACATGAGACAGAAGATGCGGTTTCACTGGTCTCTATTATTTCTAGTTCAGGTGGGTAAATAAGTGAAAGGGACTTGGCTATCTGATGGGTATTGAACGATATTAGAACATCGATATATCTGGAGCTTTTCTTACACTTCTTGGCCAAATGTGGCCAATCGGAGCACACATTCCGATTATTCACATGCACGCAACCTACGAGCACGATTATAGATATGACACGCCTAGACATATATTCAGGAATCTATCATAGGTTTCTCGCATGCCTGAGGGACACTTCTCTGCACAGCTAATTGTGGCGCCTTTACCGTGCCACCCGCGCGCTCTCCCGGTTATTCCACTTTGTAGATACTGACGATTACAACCACCATCTTAAGGACAGGACCGTCTCTGTGGTCTTGTGGTAGAGCGTTCGCTCGGAGAGCGGAAGGTCCGGGGTTCGATCCCCGGCCGCGTCATACCAAAAGACGTTAAAAGATGGTACTTGTTGTTACCATGTCTGGCGCTCGGCATTAAGGAGCTAAAACAAGGACTGGTCGGCTCGGAGTCAGTATACTGTGTCTGAGTGGGGTATTCATGTTAAACTGCGGCATGGTATCTCAGTGTGCTAGCACTTTAAATCGGCATCAGTCCGGACTAGTACAAGCAGCCACACACACACGTGCTTGCACGTCGCTATATAATCGCAATAATCATGGACGCGACGTTAAACCCCATTTCACCTCACCTCTTTTAGGACTGGATTTCATGCCTAACGGGTCTTACAGTACTTAGTGATCCATTGGCATTTTTCTAATAAACACTTATTGATAATATGTGCTAAAC
Organism: Haliotis cracherodii; assembly: GCF_022045235.1. NCBI lineage: Eukaryota > Metazoa > Mollusca > Gastropoda > Lepetellida > Haliotidae > Haliotis > Haliotis cracherodii. Next base: position 1,004,236 of record NW_027266296.1, on the reverse strand, counting down.
TGAAGAACGAGGCCGGATAAGGGCCTTTTGGGACCACATATGAAATGTCAAATTCCACACTTATGACACCATCCTACTAATGTCATGAAATTATCAGACATGTGATTGGTGATAACCAGCCTTTTTCTCTTTCTTAAACAGGTTTGTCACTCCTGGTATGTCCAAAATACACAAGTATGTCTTAAACGAGAGACAAAAGACCAATTGGTTCCAACTTCAAGAGACTAACTACAGTAAACTACGTTTATAACGAACTGACGGATACAACAAACTGGTCTTTTTGGTCCTGGCCATTTGCTGTATATACGTTGCATATATGTTTATAACGCACTACGGTTATAACGAACTAAAATTAGCGGTCCCTTTGGGTTCGACATAACCGCAGCTTACTGTATGAGCAAGTCCGTGACATAAGATTATTCTTACTGTCTTTACCTATCTCCAAACAAAAGTCAGCTGAAATCAAGGACTTGCACATATTCAAACAATCCAAAAATGAAAACCTCCAAACTCAGCCTTTTCGACACACTTTTTTTTTACTTTACTTATGCATGTATTGCATGCTACCGGTAGGACAGGACATGCTTACCCTTTCCACGAACACCTGGTGTCATCACAGATTTTCACTGGTCCATTTATAGTTTTCACATCTACTATTTTCCCCTTTACGCCAAATGGAATCTTTTCGGGGGTGCATTGACGTTGTATGTTTGTAATAAGTCCCAAAACTTCATGTATTCAAATGAACAAAGTCTGGTTCTTATTCAGATGTGATAACTTCCATTAAAAAATCTAAAAGATTTGCTAATTTTGTAAATAATGCCCACATGGCCCCAAAAAGGACCATTATGCAACCTTGTCCATTGCGCTCGTTATATGATACTTAAAATTGCTTCTTTTGTAATTATGACCTATTATTGGTTCTTTAAAGGCAATATCCTAAAATAAAATTTTGCTTCATGATCGCTTTGACAAAGTCCGCCTTTATTAATAGCTACAAGGAAATGTCCTCTCGCGCCCATTCATGTATTAAATGTATTCTGATCACCACTGTTTTGATAGGCAATATCGTCACTATAAACCGCAAACATGACCGTCAATATAATGTGCAGAGGAAATGGGTCTTTCTTTTCGTTGTGGCGAATTGCTATCAAGAGATTATTACTATTATTAACCCTCCATGCTCTGGGGTGGCTTGAAATATCTCAGTAAAAGGACTCGAAATCTAATATTGATCCTGGCTTCAGATATCGACGACGTCGACACGTGGTGTTTTATGTGAAATTTTGACTGCAAGCCTCAGGTGAGATCGTGGTCATAGAAATGGTTAATGAAGCCTCAAAGTTGTTTTTGATTTTTTAAGGAAATATCAGGAAATGTGCATAACAAGCAACTGCTTTACTTTGTGCAAATGCATTACCCCTCATTTTGTGGTGAATCCTAGGCCCCACTGGGGTGTATTATCATAGCCTATACATGGCGACCTCAGTTTGTTAAATCTTGTGAAACTTAAGACATATTTGCTTACGGCTACGGCGAGATAGGGTTTTGGTACGATTTAAGTGGCTGCCATCTCCATACAAAAACACATAATGTCCCCAGAACCGTTGGGACATTATAGGACATTCTAGGGACGTTATGTTCGGAAGCGTAGTAGGGCCACGGTAAAGTTTTTGTTGTTGTCTAAGTATCTCCTACGTTGAACTTACTATCTCCTACGTAGGACTTACTATCTCCTACGTAGAAGATAATAAGTCCTACGTAAGAGCTACTAAGTCCTACGTAGGAGATACTAAGTCCTACGTAGAAGATACTAATCCCTACTTAGAAGATACTAAGTCCTACGTTGGAGATACTGAGACAAACACAATTTCACCGTGGCCCCACTACGCTTCCGTAGTTATGTGTTTCTGCATGGAGGTGGCAGCAATTCAGTGCTAAACAATGGGGTGTTTGAGATATGTCATGGTAATAGTTGAGATAAAAAGGTGCTGAACACACTTGAATTGTACATGGGGTTGTTTTTGTTTGTTGTTTAATGCAGCACTCAGCAACACGGTAGCTGTATGAAGGGAGCACATGTATCAGATGTGGTGTCTTCTTAGGCAAGTGACTTTGTTCGAAATGTGCCTCTGTTAATCCGGCTGTATATGGGTACCCGGTAGAATGAGATGGCAGTTAACCTCCTAGTGCCCCACGGGCAGCTTGTATTGTCTGCTCCCCAGGGAGCTGAGAATGATAAACGAGTGCACACTGACCCATTGACAGGGGTAATAAATGTTTGCGCTTTGAGCAGGTACATCCTGTGTATGGTGTCCAGTGCAATATAAGTATACACATCAAAATAAAACCGCCTAGACATGACCCATCTCACACATGATACAAGCAAATGCTGTGAATGAAGACGACGTCCCTCCTTTGTTGTGTTTTATTTAACATACAGATAATGTATTTTGCAGAACATTGTCGTTTGTTAGACATCTTATGTTATGCAAGGTATTTCGTATATCCTACACGTTATATAACATACATTTTGTCATATAACCCGTATATCAAATTATATACAATATGTAGCCTTTAATAGCGGACCACTCTCCATTTACGATATTTCCTATATTCAAGATAAAGTTTTAACATTTTATACACGATCTCTATCAAAATATATGTCAATCTGTATCCTATTACCCTTTCTCTATATGATATGATATTCAATACCTTTCCCATTTTTGATATTAGAACATGCCATACAATATATACCCTAGATGCCACATATGACATTCTAAACACTATCATTGCTCATTTCTGTGTATGACAATCTCTCTAAGATCTGTCCTTTATTTGAAACTTCACCATTCATATATAACCTTGTATTGTAACCTCTACTGGTATATTCACTATGTAAAAACCCATTGGGTTTCCGGGTTAAAATGGGTCAACAACCTATGTTTGGTTACGAAATGACTGGGGTGGTCAGATTCGGTGACTAGGTTGCTTATCCTAAATGCAGGGATCAGTTATCATGATGTCAGCCATTGGATTGTCTGGTCCAGACTCGATTATATACAGACCGCCTTCATACAGCGGCGTTAAATAAAAAGCAAAAACAACCCCATGTAAAATCCAAGAGTTTTCCGTACTTTTCATAACAACTCTTACCAGGACATGTCCATGGCAGATTTTTGTTCAAAATCGGAATGATGGTAACCAGATGGTACAACCTTTGCGAATATCTGACTAAGATATGAAAGGACATTCGTTGACATAATTAAGGTCTGGTCTCTTGGCATCTACCCTTGAAGCACAGCACTTACCTGTCACTTCCAGATTTAATTATCCTCTGGATGACAGACTTATGAATTGGTTATTGGAAAATTCCCGCCAATGTGAGATAGGAGCCTACGTTTGGAGGTACATTGATCCAGGAGGCTGCACAACCCTGATTAGTTATCACCTTAACGTTCTGAATCCTCTCAGCTGTAAGTCTCCGATTAATCTCATGTTCGGAGTCCTGGTAACAGTAATTTGTAATTGTACAGGAAAAGCATCATATCACCTTTCACACACAAGTCCAGATACCATTAAGAAAGTGGGACGTAACATCTTTCAAGCTTCAGACTTTGATCAAATGCCGTCCTGGCAATACTATTATATGTATCTATTCTAAGCCCAAGATTGATGACATGAATGATCTGATTTCATACTGAAAAGTCGTAGCTTATTATCAGAAGCTTATTGAGACCTTATTGCTTTTGAGCATTCACACTAGTACATGTACGTACATCACGAAAAGAAGAAACGGAACAAATTGGAAGCTTGACATAAAATAAAATATGTACAGAAGCGAGAGTACTTGTTATATTACAATGATAACACCGGATGCTATCGAAGTAAGTGATGAGGATGTCCTGCACTGGAAGCGAGAATACATGAATACAAATTTAGTACTCATGGGATTTGAAAAAAATGCTTCACTACTGCTCTCACATCTTCAGCTCAGTGCAAAGGTACAGTTAGTTCCGCAAGAGTATCGTTGTAGTTTCGCAAACCCTTCGTTGCACTGACGCATTGCACAAGAATCGTGATACGCAACAGGAGTTATCGGAGTACATTTACGGTACTGTTGCATCTGAGTAGTTAGGTATTGCAAAATATAATTGATGACATTCTGCAAAAGGAACGACAGTGGTGCCATGGCAAAAAACTCCTTATCCTTTCTATATATTTACAAATGGTACTGATGTATGTATCCATATACTAAACGCTTATGTAGGTGAATAGAATTATGTGAATATCACAGCTATGCAATGATACCATTTACGGTATGATCTGGTCGCTCAATCTGACTATGGCAAATGTACCATACAACAATCTTGTATGACTATTGGTTTACATTAAACTCATACAAAATAAGCCACACTAATCCCAAACTGGTTTCGGCAATTAGAAGGTATGTGTCGTGTCTCTAATCAGACAATGTCAACATGATAGACGCATCAGGGTCTTGTTAATGTCATCATGTTGTAACAATTATCACATTTCAATCCAATCCCACATGGGGCAGACATAGTAATTCAATTTGGTCTTGCAAATTGTATTGATAGCATAGTTATTTCAGTCAATCATGTGTACATAGCACGTCAACACCCCATCATCCCAGAACCTTCCCAACAGTCCCAAGGATATTTCTTGATGGCGTGATGGAGGAGGACAATCAGGAAACATTGATCGAAGCAATGGTCAAACACAACACAGTCAGGCCATGCTTGAAGGACTTGTTATTCACAGAGTTGAGTGTAGATGAAATATTATGACAGGAAATGAAGTTCGCAATATTTAAAGTAAGGTTACGCTTTTTCACTTATGAGACCACCATGATTTGATTATAACACATGCTTCCATCCTGGTATTGAGTGGTAGACACTGTGGTGACAGAACTGGGATAAGCGTGTGAGCATAATTATATACCTGATATATACAACTGTAGGTGTCCAACTCAATTGTAGTGGCTCTGCATAAAGGAAACAGGTGTGTGTGTGTTTGACCTACGGGATTCTTTTAGGCGTATGCATGTCTCTATCTGATTAACATATACATATTTCTGTTGTACATTTTTTCGTGTATGCGTGTTTATGGAGTGCATTATGCATTGTATGTTGAGGTGAGGTGATATGGGATTTAACGTCTTAAATCAAAATTCAAAATTATTACACTTACGTAGTGTGTGCCTGCTTGTACTTGACTGCTCTAATGCCACTTGCATAGCGCTATCCCACAGGGATACCATGCCGCAGTTTAACATGGATACCCCATTATATCGTCTATACCTGTTATACTGTTGTATTAAAGACGTGCACCAGGCAGGGTAACAAGTTCCATCTTTTAACTTCTGTTGGTATGATGTGGCCATGGGATCGAACCATCGACATTGCCTAAATTTTCCATCCCCAAATATCACAGTGATGTTATTTATGATGATGTCGAGTATTTCACGAACTGTTTTCTCAGTGAATTGTCCTGAGTATTTGACGACAGATATGTTCCTATTTGTATGGTCTCCATGTGGGTCAAGGAATGAACCTTTTCTTACGTTTGTGTGTGATAGTAGTGAACAAAGTTGAAAAATCAAATATGTTAACATAACTGATCTTTGATCTCCTCAAACTGCAAAAATGAAGCAAATCCTTTGAACCTCTGAGAATCCACATGCATTAATTAATTGTTTCAAATACATTCTTCGAATATAAAGAAAGTCCTTCATTGACTGTAGCAGGATTATGATTAATCTTTGCTACATGGATTTGGAGGTACATATGCTGGAGCCAGCAATATATATTTCTTTGTAAGGATTTTAGGGAACTTTGGAATCCAGGGCAAAAGAGGGATGGTTTGTCTTCAGGTTTGAGAGTAAATTCAAAAGTTGATAGTACTGAAGCGTGGTACTGGGACAAAATTCTTCCCCAGTTAACAAACTGGCCTTATACGAGGCATTATTTGATACATCACTTTCTTGATCAAATTCTTTGATCAAACAATTAATGTAGTGGTGCTTACATAGTGATGGTTGTGTGTTTCAGGCCTAGTCAGATGGAACAACTGCAAACAGTGTTACGTAGGGCAGCCAGACTTTGGGTGACAGCTGACAAGGAAGTACTGAGTACTGAGAAAGAGATCTACCAAAAGCGCCCACAGCCAGCATACTGGAATTTACTGTCATTATTTTATATGTCATTTATATCAAATTCCTTTATCAACAATTTAGGTGCACGGTTGCCCAGTCGCGATTCGCTATGCAGAGTTGCGCCCCTTGGGCACGCCAGAAACCTATGACTGTGGGTTCGAAGCCCGGTTGCCCCGATTATGTTTCTAGGTTTGTCAGCACCACACCCGTGCTCTTGATTTTCACCGAAGCGGTAAACATCTGAGACCTGCATCACTTCGGGCTTTCCTCCCACATTAAGCTGACATGCCGTGATTTAACTGGAATACTGTTAAAAGCGGCTTAAAAACCCAACTCACTCACTCACATTATCTCCAATTAATGTAGTTATGCTTTAGTGAACATCTCAGGTAATCTTGAGAAAACGAAGGCAGCAGTCGTTCTTTATCTGAAAATGCATTGGATAGTTGATGACCTCGAATGTGTGCTGCTTCGTGAACATTTGGTTGTAACATTGAACATCATCTGGAACTAGACACGCATGTCAAGGAACACTGTATCTTACACACATTTAACCCTTCCAAATAATCCATTTGAAAATTATGTTTAACTATTCTTCTTCATAGGTTAGATATCTTGGGATGAGATAGTGTTGTAAATATTGAGATACACGTTGAATGCAGATGTTGGTATGTAAACGTGTATTTTGAGCGAAAATGTCAACATATATCCCTTGTGTCTCCTTGACTGTAATCGATCTGTAATTCTCTTTATTAATTTATTTTCCATACCAGATGCTAAATATCCCAAGAAATACTATAACATGCTCTACAGTCAGGTAAATTATGTTGGGGTAAATTGGATTTCTAAAGCAAAATATTTGCTCTTTAGATTCGGGTTTGGTTATGAAAAAGATGCTCAAATTTACATGTAATCTTTAAATGAGCTCTTAATGTTGAGTCGATTCTGTAAATTTGAACAGGACTAATATGTCTCTCCTTTCAAATACAAGAAACTATTCCTTCTTCAAAGGTTTCGAACAGTTTCCTTATTTGTCTTATGGAGCATGTGAACATCAGATCCCCACTGTGATCAGGTTTTAGGTCATATATTGGGCATCGGCGACTTGGAATACGGTCAGCAGTGTCACACCAGTATCTCAGAGAACGAAATAAAAAATAAGATATAACAATAAATAAACATAAAGTTTGATTAACGTGGAGGCTCTTCATGATAGAATTGTAGTGTGCACTCTTGCACACATATATTTATCTTATCATCCTCTTGTGAAGAATGTCAAGAATCATGATGAAAACAAGGCATTCCACAGTTTTCTTAAACGAGCCAAGTATGTAGGACATAATCGCAATGTCAGTGTTAATTCTGTTGATGGTTATGTACTGCTGGACGGTACAGAAATGTCAACCATTCGAAGTACCACATGAAATCGGCCCAGACTCAGTTTTTCAAGGATCTGAACGACCTGTGTTTGACTAGGCATCGTTTCCTGGGAGAAGTCCCATTCGCTGTCTGGGCTGCGTGTAGAGAGGGCAAGGGCTCTGAGCTGATGATGAGCCTAACCAGCCTGACTGTGTCATGATCACCCAAACCCTCTTTGCTGCATTTTTTTATTTTAATCTGAAGATAATTATAATAATGACAATAAAAATAATAATGATAATCACGCTTGCATCCCAAGTACCAAGTTGTCCGACTCCCCATTGTTCTCGGTGCCTTAGGTTTGGTATCTCCTAATCTGATGACTGACATCGGGAGAGTACCCGGCTTTGCTGCCAGTAATACAGCCCTTCTGACAATAAGTGTAATTCAGAAGGCTACAGTATTGGGGAGTCTTCACATTCTCCGAAAAGGTCTGGGTGGATTCGACTTGACAGTACTTCGTGGGAGAAGTCCAATTCGCTGATGTAGCTCAACCCGAACTTTTTGTCTCATCGGTTTTTGTCCGCTTGATGCCATATGCGAACATCTGGTGCCTTCATTATTTGAAAGAGATTAACATAACACATGCTTATGATAGAGTCGGAATCGAACATTGGAGTCTTGTTTTAGTGAGGATACCCGGTGTTCGCGAAAAGGTGAGTGTATCCTGCCCTACCCGGGGCACCCTTTACTACTCCATGTGACTCCGTCACAACGTTTGTACATTAGAGAATCTCACCCGAGTGTCTTTTGATATCAAATATACATGTATCAACACGAGTTGATAAAAGTGGAAACATTCCGAGGCTTGCCGAGGATTTTTGCCACTTTTATCAACGAGTGTTGATATATTTTATATGAAAAGACACTCGGGTGAGATTTTATTTATCATCCAACATCATTCTTCCAAGTTTTTCAATTTGTAGACAGTAATTAGCAGTGTCTTCATTCAGTGTAGAAAGTACTGCTAACAGCTTCAGTGGCAGAGCCATTAGTGATGTCATTTGATTGTGACGTCATAATAACCAGTGACGTCACAATGGTCTGCAAAGCATTGTGATGTAATTTCATTGCAGCTACAGTGTAGATATCGCTTGATCTAATCCAAGCGATATCTCCTGTGGGAGCCAGTTTTTTTATGATAAGTTTGTTTACCCACAAAGCATCATTGCTACACGACAAGGCGTGCCAGATTAAACAAGGTTGGACGATCTTACGTCCGGTATTGCTTGCCACAAACCACACACACATTATTATGCATGGACATATGCGTCATTGCCTTCCAAGAGACATGAAACGCTGCCAATCTAATCATACACAATTAATGGACTTGTCTGTTGATACTGGGGTATTTGATTCATATCTGAGACATACTGTTCTATTTCCATATGCAACATTGTACGTAAAGGCGACATTACCAGAGCTAATGGTTGAATCACTCTAATTGCATATTGAACTAGACGGCATCAAGACAGCGGAAGAGTGTATAGCTCTGTTTTCTGACCAACATAGCCAGTATAAATAGCACGCGTATGACTCTCCTTACACAAAGCAGGTGTGGATATACAGCTACTGAACGTCTCTGTGTCACAGTGGGAAACTTAGATGAGGTGGGGTGAAATGGGTTCAAGATTATTGCACTCATATAGTGAAGTGCATGCCCGTGAGTGTGTATACATTGTAACTTGTGCTTGTCCGGACTAATGACGATTTTCTAGTGCTAACCGACTGAGAAACTATGCTGCAGTTTAACATGAATACCCCACTCAGACACAGTATACTGACTCTGAGCCGACCAGTCCTTGTTTTAGCCTCTTAATGCCGAGCGCCAGACAGGATAACAACAAGTACCATCTTTTAACGTATTGGTAGTAAAACTAGGAACGGACTTATTCCTGTATGTGTGTGTGTGTGAGAGAGAGAGAGAGAGAGGGAGAGTGTGTGTGTGTGAGAGAGAGAGGGAGAGTGTATGTGTGAGAGAGAGAGAGTGAGTGTGTGTGTGTGTGAGTGTGTGTGTGTGAGAGAGAGGGAGAGTGAGTGAGTGAGTGAGTGTGTGTGTGTGTGTGTGTGTGTGTGTGTGTGTGTGTGTGTGTGTGTGTGTGTTTTGGGGGATATTAATGAAAATATATGTGCATGGTTTTTTTATATCGCCTGTGTACCCTGCTGATCCAAACCGCATCACATATGTTGTAAGATCGACCATTAGTAGTGGGGAGGGGCGGGGGTGAATGTTTGTTAGAGATGGAAATGCTACTGATTTTATCCTCTTACTTACAAGGTCACTGCTCCTATAGACTCAATGTGTGTACGCGAAAGTAGGAACCAAAACTTAATGCAGGAGTAGCAGCGTATCCATCCGTATCCAGTATTCTCTCGAGCAATTGTATTTTCGAAAATACACTCTCTCCCCCACTTAGTTACGATCCTATTTCGAGTAAGGCGTTATGAGAATGTACCATCGGGAAAATACGAGTTATCCGGAGTTCGAGACAGGGGTGTTCCTAACACTTTGTATCAAATGCATATTACAAGTATAAACATAACAGTATGGTACACGTAACTGTATATTTGCAATAAATAAATGCGACAAAACCCCTACCATATTCATAAGAAATATCTGCCAAAAGCAGAGTCGATTGTATAATTCCGACTATATCATGAGCATGTGTTTATGAATCACTATCAAATAGTAATGATACCAGGTGTTCGCAAAAATGTCAGCGTATCCTGCCCCAGAGGTGGCAAGTCATTTGTTCACTTGAATAATACACGGGAACATATGGTACAATTCAAACAAGGGCACTGCATGGGATATCATTTCTGTCAGCGATGCGACAGATTTGGAAATGTTCTCCCCATGTCTACCATTTGCAAGCACGGGTCCAGTAGAGAACTTCGACTTGTCTGTTACAGATAAAGTTGGAGGTTTTACATGATAAATAGAATCAACCCTTGTGTATTTTTATATCAAATATATCAACATTTCTCAAGAAAAGTTTTATCATAAGACACTTGGGTGAGATTCTCTGTGTGACAAATTACCTACAGACAGGATTAGCTTCATGTTCTGAATCAATCATCACCATCTCTGTCCCTTCTTCTTCTGCATGATTTCATAGTCCTATTAAATCTTGAACACGCTCAGACCTTGAGGGTCTGCAGTCAACTCACTGCACATTTCAGTTGCGTTTAGATTTAGATTTTAGATATGAATCGGAATTTCTGCTCGATCGGCCGAATCAACACAAGGGTTTTTTCTGCCAAGATGTGTGACATGTGCTTCACGTATGTCGCTGTTCTGATATTGTTAAATAAACCTACGCCACACAATGCAAACATGATCCACGTCCCGCAAAACATAAAAAAATTATGTTCTTTTTTTAATAATCGTAATATCAACCACCCCATAAGTAAATTATTAAGAATTTAGAAATGCACGACCAGGAGAACTAACTAAGCCAGATAAGGCAACTGTCAGTGATACAGTGATTCATAGTCTAGACACTGGTGTATATAACAGGCCGATATATTTAATATTAAAATGTTAATGTGTTCCAACTCGCTTGATGTACATCCTGACCGTTTGGTATAAAAGCTACACATATTCAGGGGCGGTCGGGTAGCCTAGTGGTTCAAGCGTTCGCTCGTCACGCCGAAGACCCGAGTTCGATTCCCGACATGGGCACAATGTGTGAAGCCCATTTCTGGTGTCCCCCGCCGTGATATTGCTGGAATATTGCTAAAAGCGGCGTAAAACCATACTCATTCACTCACACATATTCAGATCATATGTTGTAAGTTGAGGTCGGCACACAATACACCCACCCACTTGTTCAAAATGTGCTAGACAGTTTTAGTTTTCAGGACTGAAGTACTCCACTTGTAAAACAGATTGTAGAAGGTCATTGGCCGACAGTTCCGCTTACAGTGTCTCACGTAAGGAACTATGTTCTTTCTATATGGGGAAAGATATGTTTACGAACTGGGAAACAAATCATTTTTCCTCCCTGACATTTGACAAACTTCATGTGAGTTAGTGCTTTGAACAGTATTTCAGTACTTTACGCTTGTCGCCTTGAAATGGGAGGAAAGCCAGATGCCAGTCGAAGACCTTAGTATATTTGGTGATACCCACGAGCACAGGTGTGTTGCTAACAAACCCAGAAACAAAATCGAGGGCGGATCTCGTATTCAAAAAAAGGATCATAGGCTTTGACGACAGGGACACCCATCCCCTTATTTATAAGAGGAGGTAACAATAGCAATACTCCAGTTTGTGAAGGGGTACCTTGTTTTCTTAAGAAAACTAGGATATGTTTTACGGGAAGAGAATTCTGATATTTTCGATATGACGTAGACTTTGCACCTCAAAATTAAAACTGGATTTTCTTGATATCCCTTGATTATCGGGTTTGATTACAGACCCCATCGCATGGCAGGAATATCTCTATGGGTGCCAGGCAACAAACCAACATTTACTTTTTTACTCATATTGTGTGAGTGGCGGGTATTTCGGGAGCTTGGTGTTATCACTGATTTTCAGTGATCCTGCCAGCACTTCTTTGCCGTTTGCGGCCAAGGGAATCTGTTTCCTTTGATTTTCGAGACTTGTTTTTCTTTGGCGTTGACATTTATATACTCTTAAAAAGTAGGAGATCATGAAATATAAATGTTAATGCCAAGTATTAGAACAAAGATAAGAGTTGACAACAAACATCCTATGCGAGAACGTTCATGTCTGTAAAGGGCGGTCGGGTAGCCTAGTGGTTAAAGCGTTCGATCGTCACGCCGAAGACCCGGGTTCGATTCCCGACATGGGTACAATGTGTGAAGCCCATTTCTGGTGTCCCCCACCTTGATATTGTAAAACCATACTCACTCACTCACTCACTCACTCACTCACTCATGTCTGGAAAACGTAACGCCAAAACACATCCATTAGTTTGAACGTGCACACGCAGTAGCACCATACACGTACGTTGGGTGTCTTTCCTGATTTAGAGAATCTTTGTGGACCATTATGGCTGTTAATCGTATTGATTCTGCATTTTCATATAGTTGGGATTTACTTGATTTCATTCATTGTTTATGTATGAACTAGCGATTCGGCCTCTGCAACGTGAGGAGCGTCTACGGGCTATTGGAATACTGGAAACTGGTGGAAGTCAGCGTGTAGAGGCCATTACGTTCAATGTTTCACAGTCTGTGATTAGCAGACGATGGAACATGTACCAACAAAAATGTCGACGTCCGACCCCGTTCAGGGCGTCCCAGGTCACCGACAAGAGACCAGGATCGATTGATCGGAAACCAGGCTCTGGGAAATCCAGCTCAAACGAAGAGGACGAGTTACTGGTCAGACAATTAGAAATCGTCGACATGCAGCTCCTCTCCATCCTCGAAGGCCACGTGTTGTGCCCAACCTTACAAATCGTCATATTGCAAACAGACGTCAATGGTGTAAATAGTGTGACTCCATAACTGGGGTAATCGAAACTGGGGTAATCGTCGCTAGTCACGAAACATTTTTTCAGATGGGTACCGATTCACTATCCCCTTGATAGGCCTAGTCGTGTCTGGTGACGTCGAGCTGAGCGTCAAGCCAATGTCAGTCTGAGACGTCTGGATCTGTTATGGTGTGTGGTGGCATCACTATGGCTGATCGAATCCCACACCATATTGTGCAAGGAATGGTCACTGGACAGCACTATCGGTGCAACATACTCATGCCCCTTGTGGCCCCGTTATAAGGCGTGTGGGTCGATGTTTTTTCTTTCAGGACGACAACGCCCGTGCTCACCGTGCACGAATCGTCACCTCCAGCAGCATAACATCAATAAAATAACATGGCCAGCTATGAGCCCAGACCTTCCCCGCATTGAACACGTCTGGGACATGATAGGGAAAAGTGTGCATCGGCGTCATGGGTCGTCGCTGAACTTGGCCAGGCGCTGCAAGAGATTGGGCCAGACTCCATCAAAATCATCATTGGGAGACTCAAAGGCAGTATACCTCGTTGAGTGAATGAATGTTTGACAAATCGTGGCGGTATTACGCACTACTGATACAAAAACGTCTACTTTGAAATTGTCCATCTTACCAACATCATCGAATCTAAATCGTTGGCGGTCTTAACAGCTACTGTTATCCGTCACTACCAGTTGTAATGTGTTCCCAATTCGTTAATTATCATCATACCACTAGAAACTAATATCTCTTACCATCTTCGAAATTTAAAGGTTTTCTTCCGGGTATCCTCTACTTCAGTTTTAAGAGTATATTTTACATGGAATTCAATGACAACAAGTACATGTAAACCGTCGGAAGGTTTGCTATTTACTACTGTATAGAGTATCTGTTAATATTAATACTAATATTACTAAAGCCACAAAAACTTCCTCAACAACAAGAAGAAACATCCACCACTATATATGTAAAAGGCGACTATACTTGTCGTAAGAGGCGACTATACTTGTTGTAAGAGGCGACTATGCTTGTTGTAAGAGGCGACTATGCTTGTTGTAAGATGCGACTATGCTTGTCGTAAAAGGCGACTAACGGGATCGGGTGGTCAGGCTCGCTGACTTGGTTGATGCACGTCATCGATCCAAATTGCGTGGATTGATGCTCATGATATCAAGCACTGGATTGCCTAGTCCAGACTCGATTATTTACAGACCGCCGTCATATGGCTGGAATATTGCTGAGTGCGGCGTTAAACAACAAACCACAATATTTTGAATAAGACGGTGGATAGGGCATAGGTTGTGCACAAGAACAGAAGCAGACTGGGTGAGGAGATCTGATAGCAGAATCTAAGTCAGGAGTTGACAATATTTCATGTAGTTTAACTAACAATGTCTGTGGTAAATAGATATTTTCTATGTGGTAATAATGTTTCATCCGATATGATACTAGGTCAGGAATAGTATTCCTATAACGTTTATGATTTCAGAATAATGCAAAAGGTGGTTTTCGAGGTTTCCCACAATGATGCTTATTGCCTTCCCAATTACCGTAGTGATTTGGATCATGGTGCCATGAATGTTAGTTTCATGTTGCCTCTGGAAGAACGTAATCGACCACATGGCGTGTTGCCTTTTTAAAAAAGGTTTTGGACATGATATCGATTTTTTTTCTAAGCAACCAATAACTTGAATTACTCTGTATCAAATCTGGTTAGATATCTAAATATAGAGGCAATACCCTTTCCATATTAAAATTTTAAACCCATGTTTAAAAATGTTTTTGAAATGGGAAGATAAAAGCGGCACAATCATTTTCATATTCATTAGACGTCATGCTGAGAGCAGAGTCCATCAGCTCTAAACATGTTTAGGAATGTGTTCAAAAACATGACAAAGCGTTTGATAGTTAGAACTAAACACACTAGATACCCAAACCATTCTTTGTTAAGATGGGAGGATAAAAGCAATACAAATTCATTTCCATATTCATAAGAAGTCTCTTCTGAAAGCAGAGCCATTTGTATCATGAGCATGTGTTTATGAATCGCTATTTGACGCCTTGTCCATGGTAACAACTACAAACGTTTTATGAAGGGAGGCCAGAGTTTGGTCAACAGCTGGCTGTGACAGAACGGGTTTAATCCAATTTTGTTTCTTCTTTCAAAGCTTGTGCATTCTACCAATGACAACACGCACTGACTTAACTTTAAAAAAATACTTTCAGCAGGTTCATCTTCTGATTTGGTCCATTTTTTGGCATATGCTTCGACAGCATTCGTAATGATCGTAAAGTTTGGATCCCAACTGGTATGAGGCTGCTCACGATATGTTGGTCCATTTTATAACCGAGAAAGGTTGTTATTGTCAACCTTGATAAGTCACCTGTGATTATATGATAGGGATAGGCAACAGTATGATCCGCATTGGCAGCACAAGTATGTATTGTATTGTTTCTTGTTTAACGCCACACTCAGCAATATTCCAGCTATAAGACGGCGGTCTGTAAATAATCGAGTCTGGACCAGACAATCCAGTGATTGACATCATGAGCATTGATCCACGCAAATGGGATACGATGACATGCATCAACAAAGTCAGCGAGCCTGATGACCACACGATCCCGTTAGTCGCCTCTTACGACAAGCCTTTTATGACAAACACGGGTTGCTGAAGACCCATGATTGTATCCCGGATCTTGACGGGTCCGAATTAACGTCATCGACTGCCAATTCTACGTTCTGGAACGCGTCCCCATAAATGAACAACTTGGAGGAAATGATAATGGTATACGAAAATGAAACTTTTGGTAGTTCCTGATGTTTGAAATATTGAGGGACATCTAGGTCTTTTTATGATTTAGTGAAGTCTGTTTGTGGTTTTCCCAGTCTACCCTAGTACTCCACTTCACTAGTAACATACTATACTGCTAATTACATATAAACGACAAAACCCTTTCCATAATCATAATAAATGTCTACATAAAGTAAATAAACAGCAAGAATCTCAATTGTAAGAAACAGACTTAATCATAAGCATGTGTTTATGAATCACTTTCAAATAGCGATGAGACAGATGTTCGGGAAAAGGTGAGCGTATCCTGCTCATGCGAACAAACACATGCAAAGGCAAGTCGTGTGTTTCAGTTGAAAAACAACACGGAAACATAACTGTAAAAATTAATATAGAGATTTGCATCAAACATCACTTTTGGTGATGATCAGTCAAATTTGGAACTGGAACTGTAAATGTAGTGAGTGAGTATGGTTTGACGCCGCTTTTAGCAATATTCCAGCAATATCGCGGCTTCACACATTGTACCCATGTCGGGAATCGAACCCGGGTCTTCGGCGTGACGAGCGAACGCTTTAACCACTAGGCTACCCGACCGCCCCAACTGTAAATGTAACAGACAGGACATGATGGGACATTCCAATTAGGCTCTCAGACATGTTATTGTCAGGATTATCGCCACCGAAACAGACCGCAGTTTCGCAGATATCCATTGTCTGTGTAAGGTATCATTTGTCAAGATCAAGAAGCTCACGTTTGACAGCAAACCCCATCTAATACCGTCTTTTTTCCCATTTTCCTGTCACTACTCACCCCGTGATCCTTTATGACATTTTATAACAACGTAATGGAACTTATCATACTTCTAATTTCCTGTATATGGAAATAGAGGTCATGCATTAAAGGTCTCCTAGGAAACCATAGAAAGTGACTTAGAATACATCACAAAGAAGACATTTTGAACGAGTGTAGTCCAGAAATTAAAAATGAAAATCCGTCTCGTCAAACATACCATTACATCGACAACTCAGGATACCTTTTTGTAACCAAGACACTGCATTATCGAAAATGGGAAGTCTTCCAGTTAACCTGAGATTGAATTCGAGCCGCCCATTGACGTATTATTTTTATAACGCTACGCTTTGGGGTATAAGGTCGTGTTACATTCAGCTTTGGAAAAAGGTTGATACGATGATTTTGTTTTGAGCCTCTTTGAACCAGAGTGAGTATGGTTTTACGCCGCTTTTAGCAATATTCCAGCAATATCACGGCGGGGGTCACCAGAAATGGGCTTCACACATTGTACCCATGTCGGGAATCGAATCGAACCCGGGTCTTCGGCGTGACGATCGAACGCTTTAACCACTAGGCTACCCGACCGCCCTCTTTGAACCAGAGTACAAAAATGGAAACATCATCGGATGTTTTGAGTCAGTAAACATATACACATTTAAGAAGTATATTCAGTCTGTTTAAATCAAGGTTATGCCCATTTATTTACCCCAACCGCGATATTTAATTTCTTAGCTATTTTCTTAGGGACCTACCATTTGATGTTCTGAGAGGGACCTGGGATCTTGTCGAAAATATATATCGTCCTCGAAAAGATCATTATGATCCAGACTTTTGAAGACGAGAAATTGGCTGCCTCAAAAAGTACTGTCGCAATGTGTTGTTTTTAAAACATTTAGACTCATAGTTTTAATTAAGCTGTAGCTTACAAATACAGTAAAATGCGGTTATAACGAACTCGAAAGGACCACTAATTTTAATTCGTTATAACCGAAGTTCGTTATAAGCATATGTACAACATCTATACAGAAAATGGACGGCCCCAAGAAACAGTTCGTTATATCCGACAGTTCGTTATCAGCGTGTTTGTTATAAACGTAGTTTACTGTATATGGTCGCCATACAAAACCCACCAAACCCCAGTCGTCTAAGGTGCCGCGACTTGTGTCCCTTGGACACGAAGGAAACCTATGGTCGTTGGTTCGAATCCCGGTTTGTCAGCACCATACCCGTGCTCGTGGGTTTCACGTGTTCAAGTGTTATAAGTCTAAGTCCTGCACCACTTCGGACTTTCCTCTCACATTAAGCTGACACACCCTGATATAACCGGAATACTGTTCAAAATTTGTATTGAACCAAACTCACTCACTCACCTACCATCCCCCCAAACCCCCCAAACCCCCCCAACCCCCACACAAAATATAATATTCGGTCCTGTAATATTCAAACGGAAAGCTCAACAAACCCGAAAGATATAAAATCTCAAACATTTTTCTCAACAGCTCTCTACACATAACTAGGAAACACTGTAATTAGTCATCGACTTCCAACTTTTAAGTACACGTCAAGTCCACAAGCCTGCCCTAAAGCAACAATTCACATGCTATGCACTAATTAGCTATTATGGCAACACACAATTATACAAACACGCTTGCACCAAATTCAACACTAACTAAACATTGTATTGCCTGGTCGTGTTGATTCGTTTGAAATGACCAAGCTCAATGCTTGTTACGCAAGAACCAATAAGAGCTTGTTAAACACGCATGCAGTTGGTAGTCTGAAGTTATTATCAAGTCAAATATATGCTTTCATGGCGACCTTATTGGATGGCTGGCGACAGGGACGAAGCACTATAAGTCCCATTTGAACACTTGTCTGCGCCCAGTATAATCAATGGCATCAGACTCATACAATGCTAGCCAGCTAACGAACATTTGGGAGGATGCTCTGATCACATGATTAGATTGGTGCTCTTTTCACGTACACGTACGACTGATGGAAACTGAATCTACTTCTTCATCTTGCATTGCCTATTAAGTGATGTACAAATGCAATTTGTCTGTTGTCACATCAGCAATTATGGTCGCGGAACAAGTATTGTGCTGGGTAGATTGGCTGAAAGTCTCGGGGTTCGACATCCATGTATCAGTCCACACAATGAAGATCGATAATGGTCATTGTGTACCAGTGCTGGTGACATTTGTTCACGCTTGTCTTCATCCTATCACTTCCACTAACGCCGTTATATACACTTGCGAGGAAGCAAGTACTCCGCAGAGTCTATGAGGAACACAATGGTAATAAAATTCTAGACACGTATGTGTGTGTGTTAGACTGCAAAAGTACCTGTGGTGTTTTAAACATCAGTTGCCCGTTGGTAACAGACTTACCTCTTTGAGCTATGTTTAACACTAAGAGTGACAAGTACAATGTTCAGAATAGACATAATTTTAAAAATCCACAATCTGTACCAGTAGGATGAGTGAGTTTTCCACGCTTTCAGCAATGTTTCAGTAATATTTTAGCGGATTCACACATCCTACGTGAGGAATTAAACCCGGATCTTACTCTTGACTATATCCCGTCCAACGGATTGTGAAAAATGCATAAAATATAATCTCACATAACATGGAGATATATCAGTATTAACGTAAGCTTACATGTTGGCCCATTTATACATATTTTTAGAGTGAAAAGTAGGTTTTCTCTATTACAAATATCTGTAGAAACGTGAAGCTATCGAACTGAAGACGACAAACACTATTCATTATTGTAAGCACGACTGAGAGCTTGTCTTCTCCATCAAAGAACTAATCTTGCTCAGCAGTCATGACCACCAGGCTGAAATAGCCAGGAATTTCCGAAAGGAGTCTTCACCAACTTTATTCCATGTCTCAGTGGACAAAATATCTCTTAGAGCAGGATATTGTCTTCAGCAAAGAAATTCCTGTGTTGGATAATGCATTTTTTTGTTGGATTATATTTTGTAAGTCAATATAGAATATCAGTGTAGAGATGTTTTAGGTAACTATATATCAATGCAATAAGCTGTATTGCAGGATATTATAAGAGATTTGTATTCAAATGATTTATTTATATCCTTACGATTGCAGTGGACGATTGAATAAGGATTTACTTCGCATGCAGCATCATTACATTCATGACGGTAGACCGAATCGAAAACATTAACTTGTTTTAACTATGCCAATCCCAGCAGAAATTCCGATTGATATCCACAAAGAAACATCTCAGCAAGAAGGGGAGATCAATCGGTGCCCATTGGGATGCCTACTTGCCTAAATGTCTTACCTCTGAATTTTAGGGGCGGTCGGGTAGCCTAGTGGTTAAAGCGTTAGCTCGTCACGCCGAAGACCCGGGTTCGATTCCCGACATGGGTACAATGTGTGATGCCCGTTTCTGGCGTCCCCTGCCTTGATATTGCTGGAATATTGCTAAAAGCGGCGTAAAACCATACTCACTCACTCACTCTAAACTTTACATAGATTGTATCGATGAGGAAGTCTGGCATTTCACATACTGCTTTCGCAAAAAAATCCAAAATACATTTGTTTTAATTTTTGATATATTTTCCTATGGGGATATATTTTCCTGAACCTCAATAGATAGATATGTAACGGTGTCTATGGTAACTGCGGTTTATAACAAAAGTTTGAAAAATCAAACTTTCTGACAGACTTGAACTTGCTTGAGAGGCTACAGAAAAACGATTACGGTAACCCTACGTCAGATACTAATTGTCAATAAAGCATCTAACGATACAAAGGCTAAAAGCTAAAAGCTTTTTCATTCACACAGAAAATAAGTTCTGTGCATGAATACAATCTACCGTTTAAGTGAACGCATTCCATGAATTATAAGTTACATCATGCTTAAAAAAGACCTGTGTCAGGAGAGATTGCAAATCAATATGTCTTCTAGTGAGATGTGATTGTATTATAAGCTGGAAGGAAATTGGGCAATATTCACGCTGTCCTTTAATACATAATGTATAATTTACAACGCTTTGGACAAATAATCGTCTCAAGAACAATAAATTAATTCTTAACTGACGAAAGTATGTCGCGATTATGTAATAATCCTCTCGTTTGATGCTCTGACACAAATGTTGCCCTGCAAGTTATATTAACTTCGGCCTATAGAATCTAATAGCGGTTCTGAATAGCTTCTTCCTCTTCCTATGGCGGCTCACGCTAACACTATTACCAATACATGCAAGCTGTGATCAAGAGGATTGGAACTGCAATTATATGCTCTCATGGACTACCCTATTACAACGACACACAATTTGTTATCACATGAAGTGCGTTGCTTTGAACTCTCTAAACCTTAAAGACAATCACCAACAGGCTGTTGTTTTCATTAAGTTCCATTAGGAATTAAGGGCTAAGGGTTAGAAACATGATTTAGTGGCTTTTGATTCGAAGTTCGTCGTATAATATGACATTTAAATGTATCAGCGGTTTTATGGAAAGTTTCTCCCTTATCTTTAGGATATCAGTGTTTCGCGGTGCGCTTTTGTGAAGATAAATATATGACGACGTAGCTGATGGAATTTATCTGATAATGCATATAGGTTTACTAAGCTGAATTCAGTTGAGCTGCGTGCGTAGTGGATTTAATGGATTGATCTGCGTCATTAAGATGTTTAATGTTTAATCACTTCATTTTAACTTAGTTCATACACATATACGTGTGTATATGTACGTAGGTGCATGTACTTGTGGGCATTCCGGGTAAAGTTGTAGGGCCATTGCAACCCATGCTTGTCGTAAGAGGCGACTGAAGGGATGGGGTTGTCAGGGTTGGTTGATGCAGACAATGACAAAGTCTCTTGCTCAGAATACCCATAGGAAGGGATAATATTTTGAAATTTGGAACATTTCGTTCACTCTTGTATCCACTACAGGGCGGACCGCCAGGTAATATCAGATATTCATTAAGATGGTATCTTGTACGACACAAGTGGTTTTGACTGTCTTTGTTCATAAATGTTATATTTTACAGAATCAAAATCTTGTGGGACGTTAGATATGTGTTTGACTTCACTTAATACTTTGTCACAATGAACACAGTTATATCGGAGCCCTTGCCGGAAAATATTTTGTCCTTAAGAATAATTCAGCTCATCAGAAACCAATGTTAAGAATTTCTAAGTCGTTGTTCCAATGATCGTACACCTGGTATCTTATAGGACAGACACGTGCATGCACGTACATGTAGCTAAGTGCAATAATCTTGGACGCGACGTTAATTAAACCCCATTTCACCTCACCTCTCATAGGAGAAGGTTACTTGTTACTCTTTAAATATCCGAATATGGAATATTGCTGAGTGCGACGTTAAAAACAAACAAACAAACATTGTTGTTGGACACACATTGACTATCATATAATATATTTTATCATTGCACTGTTTGGGGAAAATGAATTATTGACTAAACAATTATATTAAAAAACATCACAAATACCACAATAGAACAACAGTCTGTTTGGAGAGGTGAAATCAACGTCAATAAGAAAGTAGATTCCAGTAAAGATTTAAAACAACTAAAACACATTTCGAAAAGATTAGATATTCAAGACAGTTTTAGCTGGACCCACTAGTAAGTTAAGAGTCTGACTTTATGGAAAGAAATCATGTGTCATGTGTCTTCAGACTACCACTTCTTTTGCCTGATCGTATAGAGCGGGGGCATGGCGCGTAAGAAATGTCCCTGAACAGATCACACGAACGCTGTTCAAAGAAGACAGGTGATAATTTATAATACCGTGTATACACAAAAGAAAATTTCTGATTCTATATTTATTTTACAACAGTTAATATTATGACAATGACTACATGTATATGAATGTCGTTACCTGCTGACTAAAATTCTAACTACTACACAACTAACAACAGAGTAGCTTAGTGTCGTTTCATAGCGATTTTGAAAGGTTCAGGTTGTATATCTGTAACAGCTGTAGGGCGGGACAACTAAGTAACCGCCAGCAGTCCGAACTTGACCTTCCAGAAGGGATCGAGCAACATGAACAAACTTCATATCATTGGAAAGCTCTGGATGAGATGAATTGATCATATTTATGGCCCAATTTGTATTCATGACCATTTGTCCGCATACAGAGTTAGGTGAGTCATATCCTCAGAAACATCTGGCTGGGTGTTTTTGTTGCAGAAAATCAGTCAAAAGTTTTTTAAAGAAATATCTTACATAGTTGTTTTTTGCCGTAATTTATGTAACGATCGCGACAGATTTTGCATTTGAAATTTGGAATTTTTTTAACTTTTAATTTGTGAAATGAAAAAGCATGTTGCATGTTGGTCCCGTCCTTACGGTCACATGTTCGACATAAGATTAGGAGTCTTCAAAATTATATGATTAAAAAATAACATTATAACAGTTGCTTTTGCCTTCGAGTATACATATACTTCGGTGTTGTTTTGTTATCCGCAATGACCAAGACGAGACTAAGCAAGAATATATTCACTCCTCTTATAACATGTACGTGTTCCAGTGAGGTTTTTACTGCTGAAGACAAACATAAAGAGTACAAATGGCGGGCAAATATAGACTCGTATCATTGAACGCCGACTAGATCACCTCTATTTTTTAGTAACATTGGGCTTGTTTTTTAGGACTGACTGGTTTGAGAGTTGCTCGATAGTGACCACTGCGCATAACTATTGTTCATCTATTTTACCGAAGAGCACGGGAATTATTTTAAGAAATTTATGAAGTACTGTTAGATTATGTGGAAATGTTTAGTTTTGAAAAAAACAAAGAAATGCATAACTTTCTCAGGAATCAATGGGCGCTTGTTCTCCCGCTAGATATATAGGTGTCCTGGCCGGCCCGGTTCCACTTGAAACTGACAGCGAATGTTTTATGCGCCATATGAGCTGTAAGTCATTTGGCCTTAACCTTTAGCGGTGACGTTCACGCTGCTACATCTTTACGCCTAAACAATGATATATCTATTATTATCTCCTGAAATATATCATCTGGGATGATCACGACTGCTTATTATGTAAAAGTAAACCACTTGATGGTCGTCGGAAGCGAGGCAGTGGGATCAACTGATCGTTCATTCAAGGTCCTTTTGTTAGCGTATTGCAGTCGGTCTGTAAAGGGTTGGTCTTGATGTTTCCCTTCCTAACTTTTAAACATAACACATAGTTTAGTAGTGTACATGTACGTATCAATATGCATGCAACCCATTAGTCTATATCCGTGCATTTCAGTACAACGGCCATAGGTGACGATACGCGAAATGCGATTTGGTTCGTGGATTGGTTTGTTGTTTTACGCCGCACTCAGCAATATTCCAGGTGTATGACGGCGGTCTGTAAATAATCGAGTCTGGCCAGACAATCCAGTGTTTGATATCATGCGCATCGATCAACACAATTTGGATCGATGACATGCATCAACCAAGTCAGCGAGCCTGACCACCAGATCCCATTAGTCGCCTTTTACGACAATCATAGTCGCCTTTTACGGCAAGCATGGATTGCTGAAGACCTATTCTACCCCGGATCTTCACGGGTCGCGAAATGTGAAGGTATTATGCATGATGTAAAGTTGGTAAGGTTTTTTTAAATTTTGACGGCAACATAAGTATTTAGTAGGAAAGAGGTAACGTTCATGAAATTGTAAAAGAAACAGGTAACATGTTATGTAATATCATGATATAATGTTAAAAATAAAAGCGATAATAAATTAAAGCAATGAAAGCTTTTGGTATTTGTGATAGATGGATACAAACATATTGTATGGATGATGGTTTTGTTGTTTGTTGCCAATTACACTGATTACGTCAAAGGCATGATCAGGAAAAGATAGATATGATTGTGGAAAATTTGTATTTTAATATTTCAAAATAATTACCTTCAGATACAAAATTCACAGCCCCTATAGGTCTATTTTCAATACAAATTCAGAGGTACTTACTAAATTACTAAAAATATTATTTATACTAATTGTCAATCGTTTTGATGCTGATTTTATCAACAGTGTTCCAACCATCAAATAATATACATTTTACTGACTCACAGGGACCATATCCGGTTTGTTTTCACAATGATCAGTTGTTTACAAATGATATAGCTCATTTTGAATTTCATCATGATTTTTTTGAATTCTCGCACAATGTCACAATATTAAATAAAATATGTTTCGGTTCTTGTTTATTACTGTGGATAACACCATGATGACACATGGGAAGGTTTTGAGCAGTGATTATCAAGACAATCTGTTATATTGAAACAAACCAAATATAACAAATAGAGCATGTATACATATCCAATAGGAACGTCTTCGGGTTGCATCTGTATTGATGTCAGGATGAAACTATTTTTCATCAGATTTCCTCATCATGCCCACAAATAAACATAATACAGTAAACTACGGTTATAACGAACACGCTTATAACGAACTAACGGATATAACGAACTTACGTTTTTGGTCCCGACTATTTGCTGCAGTTATGGTGTATATATACTTATAACGAACTACGGTTATAACGAACTGAAATTAGTAGTCCCCTTGAGTTCGTTATAACCGTAGTTTACTGTACTACAACTGTAAGGGAACTAACTGGTCAACGGATGTCACCAAAACAAAACAAATTAAATATATTACCTCCTTTTCTTATTTGTATACATAATTTACGTCTGTATTTTAAGAGCAAGAATATCAGAATGTTCTAAAACCTAGTTTACATGCACATATTTACCCCAGGGGACAAAATGTACCCTAAGGGGTACATTTCGTCATGTAAACATGTTATTAATATTTACCCCAACTCCGTAGGTGGAGCAAATTTCGTACGCCTATGGGACATATTTACCCCTGGGGCAAAGTAGTGCATGTTAACCAGGCTTCAGGCATTGATCAGTTTATTAACACCTGTGATGACTCATTACAATAAATGATGGGTATGTTTATTGTTTATTAACACCTGTGATGACTCATAACAATAAATGATGGGTATGTTTATTGTTTATTAACAATGGTGATGACTCATAACAATAAATGATGGGTATGTTTATTTTTATTAACACCTGTGATGACTCATAACAATAAATGATGGGTATGTTTATTGTTTATTAACAATGGTGATGACTCATAACAATAAATGATGGGTATATTTATTGTTCATTAACACCTGTGATGACTCATAACAATAAATGATGGGTATGTTTATTGTTTATTAACACCTGTGATGACTCATAACAATAAATGATGGGTATGTTTATTGTTTATTAACAATGGTGATGACTCATAACAATAAATGATGGGTATGTTTATTTTTATTAACACCTGTGATGACTCATAACAATAAATGATGGGTATGTTTATTGTTTATTAACAATGGTGATGACTCATAACAATAAATGATGGGTATATTTATTGTTCATTAACACCTGTGATGACTCATAACAATAAATGATGGGTATGTTTATTGTTTATTAACACCTGTGATGACTCATAACAATAAATGATGGGTATGTTTATTGTTTATTAACAATGGTGATGACTCATAACAATAAATGATGGGTATGTTTATTGTTTATTAATAATGGTGATGACTCATAACAATAAATGATGGGTCTATTTATTGTTTATCAACACCTTTGATGACTCATAACAATAAATGATGGATATGTTTATTGTTTATTAACACCTGTAATGACACATAACAATAAATTATGTGTATATTTATTGTTTATTAACACCTGTGATCACTCATAACAATACATGATCGGTATGTATATTGCATTTGAGTAACTGACTTTTTAATGCATGGTAGATTTGGTATAATACTGAAATTATTGTCAGAATTTCTTTTAAAAAAACCCTATGAAATCAGATGCATAAGGACATGTTGACATTAAAGAAACATGTCAATCAGTTGTTTCGTTCTGCGCGTTATCTCTTCTTCAATTATTAGTAAAGGCACGGATGTATAATACTTATCGATCATGGTAATTGTCTTTCGGGGTATTCGTGTGCTGCAAATGAAGGCATATCTCCCAATTTATTACATTGAAGTAGTATGAAAATTATTTCAAATTGTTAGATTTGAATACTTCAATTCTTAAGGACTTGTCATGGAAAATGACACAAAGGCTGAAAAAAATAGTAACTTTGCATTATTTCATAGATGTAATGGTACCCCAGACTGATAGAAAGCCCCTTCGTTCTCTGGCGTAGTAAAATGCCGTGGCAACGCACCTTTTCGTCGCTTTTTCCCCGTTATCTTCCTTGCGTCCATTCCAATTCATTTATCAGTTGAAGACTGAACAAATATTGTGTTTCAAAACATGTGCTTGTTTACGAGATTAGGTGGTAAATGACCGTTTTTGAATAGTGCAGCAGGACACCGTTTTAGCTTGGTTCCGTCCTAACATGTCACAAGTTGTCGCAGCGCACATTGAGCCGGGAACCAGACAGGATGCGACAAGTTGAATCGTCGCTTTTAATATTTCAAAAGTCAGTTATCACCCTTTAAGACAAAAAAAACCATTGCCCTTGGATCTGAACATTTTCTTACACCAATTATACAGTTTGAACCACTCCCGAATGTTCATGAATACAATTAAATTCGTCCTTTTGTAGTGTGTATTATTAAACATAATACCCACCCTCTCCCCCACAAAATAATAATAATAATAATAATAATAATAATAATAATAATAATAATAAATAAACAAAATACAAAAATAACAAATACAAAAAGAAACAAAAGGAAAATAGCGATTTGGACAAAACTGTAACAGAATAATTACTATACAATGCGTATTAACAAAACTGCAGAAATTCGAAAGTATATAGCGTGAGTGAATAGGACCGCAACTTATCCGGAAACCTACCACCAAGAATGAAATATACACGTGGGATCCATGTGGCAAAAGTTATGGATTTATTTCATTACATGATTGTAATATCAATTCAAGTTAATAGATAAAAACGCTGATGTGTTGCAGCGCGTAGTACAGAATGTCAAAAGCGATCTTAAACATTGCAACAATCACCAGCGGACACACAAGATGTTTGAAAGAAAATTATGTACATGTGAAAACACTTAACATTATATAAAGAAATATTTTGCAGATACCGTTCCAGACATGATCTCAGAATGAAAAAAGTCGCCGTGATCAATAACAATATCAAATTGCATTAGAAATACCGGTTTTATGGTGTTAGCCGACTGAGATACCATGCCGCAGTTTAACATTGAGTTCCCCCTAAAAAAAACACCACAGACTCCTAGCCAACTAGTCCATGTTCTATGCCCTTAAAGCCGAGCGCCAGGCAGGGTAACAACAAATACCATTTCTTATCATCTTTCGGTATGACGTGGCCGGGGATCGAACCCACGACCTTTCGCTCTCCGGACGGACGCTCCCCGCCACTCCACAGAGGCGATCCGACCAATATGAAAGAAATAAACTCGTGGATCAGCGCAACAGGAAAACGATAATGACACCAAATGCTATATATGTATAAAAAAAAATATAACAAGGTTCTACAAGTGGAAGAATGATTTCGCAATGATGTCATAGCTCAAAAGCGAAAATAGCATTATTTAGGCCATTGTGATTGATGACGTGGCATACAAACGCGAATCATCTTAACACGCGATGGAGTTTAAGCCAAACATGACATGTCAATATGTCAATTGGAAAATAGGATTATAGACTGAATGGAATTATTCTCAAAGCTATCGGATATCAACGAAAGGTTTTTGTGGAGATCTTCCAAGTAGAAATACAAGGCACTGCATGGCGATTGACAAGGAACATGATATTCAAACCAGTTCCCAGGAGAGGCACATTACTATTGACAAGACCTTGTGCGTGCTTAAAAAATGGCGTGGCTACGTGCACGTGTACGAATCAGATTGTATGTGCGTGTGTGCCTGTGTCTCCGTGTGTGGGCGTGTACTTATCTGTACTGATCAAGTGTTGGGTATCAAGCTTTGTCATGGTTCTTATTGTTTCAGTGCGTCAAGATCAAAACGCATTTTGTAATGAGAGCTGGGTTTAAAGGAGGTTTGAACACTATTTCAGTTTACTCATGGTGTAGTTTCAGTAGGGAGGACAAGCCAAAGGAACCCACAACCACGGATATCGTGCAAACAAACCAAGGATCAGAATCGGATCGAAACGAGGATTCTAATCCATGCTTCACGTTAACTTAATACATCATTCAAAGCTATTTATTATAATCTGATTCTTCAGTATTGTCCTTAAAACCATATTCGAAACATAAACTTGTTAACAAAAGATAATTAAAAAACACGAAGTTCTCTTATAATCCAACACGAAACGGCACTCTCAGTTCCTGTTGAAGTTAGTAACTGGTGTATTACAATTGGCCCAGAAGTCAGCATTCATGGATCTAGCAATAACCATTTGTCTACGTGTCTTATTACAGTCTTCGAGTGCAGGTTGCCTACGCACATATAGACAGAGAACCATGCCAAAATTAGACTTCACCGAGTACTTTTGGGACTAATCCTAATTGTCTGTTTTATATTTACCATAGTCAACGGTGCAATCATCTTGCGACAGTTTGGCACACTAATCCCATCCCTGACCTCTCCGTTCAATTAAATGATGTATCAAGGAGCCTTGTTTGTTACTAACGGAGAACCGGTCCCTTACGAGTCCAGGCTGACATATATTCTGTAAATGACATCCATGGTTCCTATAGATTTTGGAACTGAGGAGTGTAATGAATATTTTGATTGGTTAGTGTGGTTTGTCTACTAAACTTTGAAAACTACATGCTGAAATGTATATTTTTGAAAGCTGTATAATGGAGAACATAAAAGGAGATGATTAAATTGATTTCCAATTTGCAGATAGGGATTATTATCATGCTTAAACATGTTCGTTAATTGTTCGACAGTTCACAACAAAAGTAATAATTATTTATCTACATCACCACCGAAGGAGCGACCTTTGAGCATATCCCAGTGTAAAAATATTGTCTGTAACACAACTGATTGTACCAACATTACACGATCGAGTCACAAAGGGCTATATTGGAATGCATGAGTCAAATGAAGAATATATGTGGGATTTATTTAAGTCAGATAAAGACAACGCTGTATATGGGAATTAAATACGTCAGATGAAGAACATAAATGAGAACTTATAAGTCAGATGAAGAACGTGTGCACGTAATGAGTCAGATGAAGAAGATAAATGTGAATCAATTAGTCAGATGAGTGAGTGAGTGAGTGAGTGAGTGAGCAATGGTTTTTAGCAATAATCCAGCAATATCTCGGCCGTGGACACCAGAAATGGGCTTCACACATTGTACCCATGTCGGGAATCGAACCCGGGTCTTCAGCTTGACGAGCGAGCACTTTATCCACTAGGCTACCCGATTGCCCATCAGATGAAGACCACACATGAGAATTAAATGAGTCAGATGGAGAACTATTATGGGAATTAATTAGTCAAAAGAAAACGCTCTACGGAAATTAAACATTCAGATGAAGGACACATATGAGTAGCCTATTGTGTTAGTAGGAGAGCATCTACGGGAATTTTACTTTCAGATGAAGGACACATATGTGTTGCCTGTAGTGTTAGTAGAAGAGCATCTACGGGAATTATACATTCGGATGAGGGACACATATGTGTGGCCTATAGTGTTAGTAGAAGAGCATCTACGGGAATTATACATTCAGATGAAGGGCACATATATGTGGCCTATAGTGTTAGTAGAAAGAGCATCTGCAGGAATTATACATTCAGGTGAAAGACACTTATGTGTGGCCTATAATGTTAGTAGAAGAGCATCTACGGAAATTAAACATTCAGATGAAGGACACATATGAGTAGCCTATTGTGTTAGTAGAAGAGCATCTACGGGAATTTTACTTTCAGATGAAGGACACATATATGTTGCCTGTAGTGTTAGTAGAAGAGCATCTACGGGAATTATACATTCGGATGAGGGACACATATGTGTGGCCTATAGTGTTAGTAGAAGAGCATCTACGGGAATTATACATTCAGATGAAGGGCACATATATGTGGCCTATAGTGTTAGTAGAAAGAGCATCTTCAGGAATTATACATTCAGGTGAAAGACACTTATGTGTGGCTTATAATGTTAGTAGAAGAGCATCTACGGAAATTAAACATTCAGATGAAGGACACATATGAGTAGCCTGTTGTATTAGTAGAAGAGCATCTACGGGAATTTTACTTTCAGATGAAGGACACATATGTGTGGCCTATAGTGTTAGTAGAAGAGCATCTACGGAAATTAAACATTCAGATGAAGGACACATATGAGTAGCCTATTGTGTTAGTGGAAGAGCATCTACGGGAATTTTACTTTCAGATGAAGGACACATATATGTTGCCTGTAGTGTTAGTAGAAGAACATCTACGGGAATTATACATTCGGATGAGGGACACATATGTGTGGCCTATAGTGTTAGTAGAAGAGCATCTACGGAAATTAAACATTCAGATGAAGGACTCATATGAGTAGCCTATTGTGTTAGTAGAAGAGCATCTACGGGAATTTTACTTTCAGATAAAGGACAAATATGTGTTGCCTGTAGTGTTAGTAGGAGAGCATCTACGGGAATTATACATTCGGATGAGGGACACATATGTGTGGCCTATAGTGTTAGTAGAAGAGCATCTACGGGAATTATACATTCAGATGAAGGGCACATATATGTGGCCTATAGTGTTAGTAGAAGCACCTGCAGGAATTATACATTCATGTGAAGGACACATATGTGTGGCCTATAGTGTTTACTTAGTAGAAGAGCATCTACGGGAATTTTACTTTCAGATGAAGGACACATATGTGTGGCCTATAGTGTTAGTAGAAGAGCATCTACGGGAATTATACATTCAGATGAAGGACACATATGTGTGGCCTATAGTGTTAGCAGAAGAGCATCTACGGGAATTAAGTAGTCGAATGAAGAACATGAAATTAAAGTGTCAGAAGTAGAACAGGCAGAACTGATTCAGCAGAAGACCATCTACGTGAAATAATGAGTCGAATGACCAACACATGCGAGGAATTAAAGTTGCAGGAGATGAACATATACAGTAGTACATAAGAAGAAAGCATCTGTATGGGCATTATAGAATCAGGTGGAGAAGATCTACCTTAAATATAAAACGTCAACGCCAGAGGACAATCAGTATCGTCCATCTCCCGATCCAAAATCCATAATTCGTAAAAGGCAAAATAGTGGTGAATATCATATGAATGGACCACTGAAACTAAGCGATGAAACAAGGTGTTCGCGAGAAGAGTCTGGATGTTCCGTTCTACCGATAGCACCCGTCTCTCACACACTTTGCTTTCAAAAGTAAGTGTTTATTTGTTGCCAAAAGCGCTCAGCAATACTCATTCGATACGTCGGTATGTAAACAACCGCGTCTTGTCCAGGCAATCCAGTGAAACGATAGGTCGTTTACTGATTTTGTTAAATGAAGACTATTCACGTGGTATTAAGAGCTTACAGCACCAGAGACGTTAGGAAGTTATAGATTTCTGAAGAGGGCGAATAACGTTGAAATAGCAGTGTATGCTTATTCAGATGAGCATGTTGTCTGTTCTGGGGAAATTACACTGTAGTGTATTGGCAACCTCTGATGTGATGCGCCACATTGCTTGTTCATTCCACCTGGTCTGTTGAGTAATGAAGAAACGGCTTTAGTTCACTTTAGCGCTGATAGATGTGGTAGCAAAGGAAGATACGATGGATATTTTTGGACCTTTTAGTAAGATTGCCAAAATTTAGGACCTTTTAGTAAGATGCCAAAACCTGAACAACGAAAACCGATTAAACTGTCCTGAAAATCCATCTAAGATAGTCAGTCACCTTGTACATCTCAAGCGAGGTTAAAGTCACTTTAAAAGATAAGACAAGGGCAGGTCTTGCAATTAATAATATATAGAACATCCTTGGGCTTTTGCAAACACGTTCTTACGAAATATCATCACTCGTAATACAACACAAATGTCTTCAGGGATCGGTACAATGCAGACTGTGTGTGACCAGCTCAGAATGGATGACAAAATATTAATTACAGTTTTTGAAGGTTTATGTGATCAAAACACTATAATGTGATGATACCAATATCGAATACAACACTCTGTCCGTACAGACTGTATGTTGAAATATTTGTTATGAAATACTATCAATTGATAAACTAAAACTATTAGGATAAGGAATCTTTATAATGTAATATTTTTCCTTAGCGTACGTCAATCTCAGAAATGCGTCTTCCTCTTCACTATTGGCATCACTCTCCGAGTATCCGAATACACGAAAGGTTCAATAACGATACGGCATAGCCAAAAGAACAAGTATCCATCTTAAAATTGCCCCTCTTCATCATGACAGTCCAATACAACGTTGTGCTATCATTTCTTTAGGAGTTAATTTTGTGCCTTGAATTGCTCCTAAAAGCCCTATCAATGATAAAAACTGTTTTAAATCACATGTTTTGCTGAATCGATCCGTAATTGGTATTTTGAAGGTCAAGAAAGTCTCAAGTCTTGTTTAAAAGGGCTACAGACGGGGGTTTTTCAAACAGAAAACAAAACACCCCAGTCAAAATGGGTATGAAAAGAACGGAGATCAATTGTGATTTCTCTCTAAGCCTCCAGGGACTCCTCTAATCTACATACTCACTAAGTTCCGTAAGACCTGACGCGTATACAAAGCTCGAGTGCGAGAAAAACGTTATCAATTTGAAATAATACCTTGTGGTGAAAGTAGGCTTGGTGGTGAATGTTTGAAGCAGGTGCTTCGTTGTTTACTAATACGATTGCTGTACAACTCCTACTCAACTTGTGTCACCCTAAACTAAAATAATTGATTTTGTTACTAGCATCATAAAGTACTTAGTAGTATACGTCTTCACACGTATTAAAGAATATACATTTTAAATTAAACATGTACCAATAACTTTTCAGGCCAGTAACTTCTATGAAAATTGTAACAATGATGTATCCCTGTGATGTGAAATGAATCTGTTAGTGAACAATGCCCTATTCTAAGATACGTATATATATGGTTCGGATATGTTGATTTTTGTTTCATTAAAATGTTTTGGGGGTATAAAAAGTGTAACCGTGAACACACTTTTACGGAAAAGACATGTGAAATGTCAAATTAAACCTGATATGTCATTTCCACCTTCGTATTGATCCGTGTATTCTGCGTAAGCATTTCTAAATGTTCTTTAAATTATGTATTTGTACATTGGATTTTGAAACTGCTAAAAATATATCGTTGAATACGATATAATATTCAACCCAACACATCATATCATGTGAGCCATATGCAATTATATACAACATCAATAAAAACAAAATTCTACCTTCAATATATCCGCGATGATGACTCCTTGAATGTATCCAGTGAATATGGCAGCAAATCCTGCAAGAAATGCTTTGGCATCACACACCGTATCCTTTACTTCTATAATCTTTTCTTTCCATGTGCCAGACCGCCTCTTGAGAAGTATATCGGGGCTCTCAAAGAATATCAGGACCCCTCCCATCGCCACTACCCCAAGACAGAGGTAGAGGACTGTCAGA
Organism: Haliotis cracherodii; assembly: GCF_022045235.1. Classification (NCBI taxonomy): domain Eukaryota; kingdom Metazoa; phylum Mollusca; class Gastropoda; order Lepetellida; family Haliotidae; genus Haliotis; species Haliotis cracherodii. Next base: position 969,957 of record NW_027266296.1, on the reverse strand, counting down.
AACTGGTAGTAGTTGATGGGTCCAGGGTGGTCAGAGAGTTTCCGTGTCAGTACAGGGATGAGGGGTAAAGTGTATGTCCATCGTTCTGATTTAGCAAATGCTCCAACTTCTTGTAGTTCCGTTCCATTGGTATATCCATTAGACCAGATATCAGCACAGTCAACATCGGATAGGGAAAGTAGACCGGAACTTAGAAGGTTCCCGAGGATTTGGGCAGAGTGGACAGTTATCACTATGAGGGTCTGGAAAAGACGGAGGGAGCTATCCAGGTTTATGTTGGAGAAGGCCGAGTAGTTTAAAGCGTATCCGAGAAGAGTGATCTCCTGGATGCTCCAGAAAAGCGGCTGACACAGACCCAGTAAACATGATGCTGGGATAAGAGTGTACATGGAAGGGATGACATTGGACACTGAATATAACACGTGAAAGATTAACGCTACCAACAGAAGGCATTTGGCCCGGAAATGCTGGATGCAGATGTTAGATGTGAGACACCCGATGATATAGAATCCGTACAAAGCACATAAAGATATTGTTCCCATTCGGTACGAACTGTGTATACTTGTTTGAAGATTCCGAGAAGGAAACACTGCCACGAAACTTAAAAAGGTTGATAAGCACAGTATGACAAAGTTTTTCCAAGTTCCCCTGCGTTTATTTTCATATGGTACAATACCACTATATGAACCGTCTCCTACTAACGCATTCATTTTCAGTTTTCTGTGGAGAGCAAGCTCTTTGCTAAAGTTAAGCTTCAGAGGGGGTTCTTTACCTTGATGTGGCCAAACTGCCATCTGAACGGTTGGTGTGTACTCGAACTTAAATATATCTTGTCACAGCCAGTAGAATATCACGAGAGATGCTTGCTGGGAAGTTCCTTCACGTTACCATAGATACGGAGAAGCCGATCATACGACAGTCATTCTGATTGGTTTTCGCTCCGTCAGGGATCCCTCCAAGCTGTTTCGAGTCGTGGAAGAGCTAATGCAGTAGCTCGCTAGTAATGAGGCTCAAGTCGTCAGTCGATAGCGAGTAGTAATGGGAATATTCACTCGTAGTATCAAACAGGAATTAGCTTGATTGGATTTTCTCCAAACTGCCTGTGGACAGAAACAAAATCTCTTAGTGCGAATTCAACAATCATTGGATTTGTTTTTGCAACCCGTATTGGGATAACACTGTATATGTGCTAATGTGGCGTTCGGATGACCCGCTAACACGCACACAACTCTAATGTTACGACGCATGATGCGTTATTGCTCAAGGTCTGAGAATTGCCTACCTTAAGTGGTTATTTAGACAAAACTTAGGGTTCGTTAAACCCACAGATTAGGAATATGGCTGAGTTTATATTGCAGTGTGCCTAGTAGGAAAGCCATACCAAAGGAAGGTGTATTTTGCGACTTGGCATTCTGTAAACTGAATGCCACATTACTTGTTAAGTACGCGAGACAGTATCAACTATTGATTCTGAAGAAGCCGGTACAAGGTTGTAGAACAATGAACCAATAGGTTGTAACAGTATACGTTTAAGTGTGACATTTACACGATGTTGTCATGCTATCTCGCGTCAGAATGTTTTAAGTTTAAATGTAAAAAAGTATTTGAGAACTTTGTTGTATACCATTACCCTGACATTCTGAAATTACAAACATCTTTATGAAGCCTTTTTTATGAGATGAAATGTTTTCTTATTTGTATAAATATATGATCTATTTCAAGAACAAAAGATGAAGCATCGGCGAGTTTCTGAAACACATAGGTCTTAAGGATGAGAAATAACTTTCTAGTAACGATAGTTGGCAGGTAGGTTTTGAGTTGTCAGCTTCGTGTATACAATTATATTTGATAACATTAGGATAACTAATAACGGTGGACATGGCGTCGTAACATTACAGTGAGTAAGTTGAGTTTTTAGCTGACTTTAATGCTCAAACAATATAACGTCGCTGAGGTGCGCCAGAAATTAGCTTCTAGAATCGTACCATGTAGGGAAGTGAGAAGTGGCGCCTACCCCACCGCCCCTTTTTTATGAATACGTGTGTCATGTTTTTTAAATTGCACATATTTGAAGACGATATATATATATATATATATATATATATATAGAGAGAGAGAGAGAGAGAGAGAGAGAGAGAGAGAGAGAGAAGAGAGAGAGATATATCGGAAAGACAGAACTTAAATTAAAAAGTAGAATGAATCTTCACCGTTCACAAATAAAGCAGCCACACAACCGCGCGATTCCACTCAGTGAACATTTAAAAGCATGTGGAAACGGCAACTTTTTAGTTTTCCCGCTATATAAGCTAAATTTTGATCATGAACCTACATTGTTTCAAAAAGAGCAACATTTCATTCATAAATACGCGCCTAAGTTAAATGTAAAGGCGTAAGTTATTTGTCCATTGTCACCTTGGTATTGTGACGTCATAGTTTTCCTAAATGTTATGACGTCACGTAACTGTATGTTACTACTTCATGCCCGTTATTCAATTATGGCCTGATGAGACTCGTACGTGGTACGAGTTGAAAGCACTAGCCTATTAAAACTGTGTTCAATCTTACTCCACTTTTTTAATTATCAATATGATGAAATCACACACACACCAACACACACACATACACACACATACACACCATCCAATATCAAATAATCGGTCCTTTACCTCTTCCCACAACTCTGCACAGCGAACTCGGCAACTGGAAAACTCGGAAGTGATACGGGTCTTAACTGGTTCCTGGCACGCCAAAGGGACGCAGCTATGCACAACGAAATGTGGCGCCTTACTCGACTGAGCCACCCGTAACCCTATGCAGAACACACATAGGTGATGATGACGACATGGTAAGACCAATGTCCAGACCCCGATGTATAGATCCATCTTGTTGAAGACAAATCTTCGTTAAACAAAGCAAGAAGTATATTGACACATAGAGTGATTGAGTGAATATGGTTTTACACAGATATTAGCAACATTGCAGAAATATCACGGAGGGCGACATCAGAAATGGGTTTCACGTATTGTATCCATGTGGGGAATCAAACCCGTGCCTTTGGTGTGTCAAGCGAACTCTAACCACTAGCCTACCCCACCTCGCCTACTGACACACTGCGTCCCTTCGGCTTGTGGGATCGAATTCCGGTTCGCCCCGATTATGTTTCTAGGTTTGTCAGCACCATGCCCGTGCTCGTGGGTTTCATCGAAGTGGTAAACGTCTGAGACCTGTATCACTTCGGGCTTTCCTCCCACATTAAGCTGACACGCCGTGATATGACTGGAATGCTGTTAAAAGCGGCGTTAAACCCAACTCACTCACTCACTCACTACTGACACACTTTGCACTAAATATAGATTTTGTTGACCACTGACAGAAGAATGGAACTTACTGTGGCAGTGATTCCTCCAGAAGCTAGTCAAGACTTGGATACGTCTCCTTGCTTGTTGTTGGTAGTCTCAGTGCAACCCTCTCTCTGAATGTCAGAAACATTGGTATACTCATTATTCTATCCAGTAAATGAACCACCTCATTTCCGATAGGAAATTAGACCAGTTCCCTATCTTGTGTTGATAAGATTGAGCACGATAAGCAAAAGGTTAACAAACAGGTCAATGACTTTCAAGAAACACGCATCCAGTCACACAGAGTACGAAAACTAAGAAACAGGTCGTCTGCACGCTTTTGTTTCACATTCGTTTCATATGATACATTATGCTCATTCAGCAGGATAGCCAAAATTTGAAAAGATTTGGACTGACTGAAAAGTATTAACGTTCTTGAAAACACGGGCGGGGATGATATCATCACTGTTTGATAGTGATTTATAAACACAGATTTCTTAGAATTATGGAAAGGGTTTTATCGCTTTTATTTACAAATATAAGCTACGTGTACATGTACATCCGGTAACGCGATATGCAAATTAGCGTGTGGCGGCGGTGAAATGTTGACTCATCACTGAGCCGGAGTGTGATATTTCATTTATCAGCACCTCCACGCGAGCCAAGGTTTCACCAACCTTCTGCGACCTACGTCACTTGGGTTTTTCTGCCATATTTTACAGCATATTCGAATCTCACACTCGACATCCCATGGTACTATTGCAACAGAGAGAAGCACACAGGGAGCTAAAATTGCCAAATGTATGCAGACACTAAATAAATATTTCATTACATTATAGTCCAGCCGTTTCGTGAAATGTCGCACTTTGTGCTGAAAGCATTAACCTGGCAGAGTTGTCATTTGTGACATTCCAAATAATTTAAGATATCGGGACCCCCCCCAAAAAAAACCAAAAAAACCCCCAAAAAAACAAACAAACAAAAACAAACACACACCGAAATAACAAAAATACAACAACAAAAAAACCTAAACAATGCCAAAGCCATTGTTGAAGACTTCATTCGTATGACTTAGGTCTGCTTAAGCCTTACCAAAATACCACACTTTACACACATGCCATATGTTGAGGATTGGCAATTTTGCAAATCAAACAAGTCAGTAAATGCAAGTAGAAACTGAAGACTGTGTGATCTGATCTTTCCGCCCTATATCTACATTTGTATATGGACGTCAGAAGGGTTTGTATTCGTAGTTTAAGTCGCCCACTAACCATTGCAGAAAAAAATATATTATGGTCGATATCTAAATATGTTGCTCATCTTGGAAAGGGTGACGTCTTCATGTGATATATGTGAAGGCAAGATTTCAAAACACACAAACACGCACACTTAAAGATACATGAAACACTCAACACATGTTTTTACCTGACTTGTATAGAATATAGAATGTGTGGGTGATTGTGGTTTAACGCTGCTAAGAACCGTTATTCACAGGATGTCAGTTTAGGCTTAAGACTTTATGACAAGAGGGATGATTCATGTTCAATGTTAACGTTCACCTTCGGTCGAATAACAGGCACGCACGCACGCACGCACGCACGCACGCACGCACGCACGCATGCACGCACACACACACATTTGAGATACAATAGATCAAAGACCGTTATTCGACTCATTGTCCAGAAGTTGCTTTGGCAGAATGCGCTCACCGTGTCATCACTATTAGTGACTCATAAACGCGTGCCTATGATATAGTAAAAATCGTACAATGGACTCCGCTGTTAGCAGAGATTTGGTTGGACTATGGAAATGTCTACGAGGGTTATAACATTCAAGGCCGTAGTAAAGTTTTATGGTAGACATGTTGAGGACATTTCTAAGTAATATCTAATAATATTCCGTATTTGTTAAGGTGATAGATTCACTTGCCTCCGCGAGTGTTTGTGACGGGTGCGATCTTTTCGCGAACACCTGATATCACCACTATTTGATAGTGATTCATACATTTCACATGATTATAGAAGGATTTGCTTTAAATATAATAATTCATCAACGGTCGTTCTTCCACAAACACGAAGCTTACAAAGTCGTGCGTGTGCGTTTTAGCGTCACTAGATTGTTCTACACAAGTGTCCTGTTTGTACACCAGTCGAATCGAAATGGAATTCCATTGTTATGTATTCAGATCATGTGTTCCTTTTGGGCCTCCAACCTTTGGTTATCGTTCGCTGAATACCTTCAATGTAAAAGGAACGTTATGTTTCCCATGAGCAAAGTTATGGTTCTGAAATCCAAAGATCTCTTGATTGTGGCGCGACTGGAAACAAAACTCCGCACGACAAACAGCGGCGTCTCTCGTACCACCAGATTGATAAAACGTTCATGAAGGGTCGAAGATGAAGACTATGGCAAAAGACATTTTCTTTTTAATTTCAAGGATGGTTGCATTACCGAGACATGCCATTTTCATTCCATCAATAATTTGCTATTACACAATCGAAAAAGAATTGACGAAAATAATTTTATAACAGTACATGATGGCGTGCGTCGTTAGATGCATTTTTTGTTTGGGCAGCGTTCACATAAATACATGCAACAGGGTCCAAAACATTCATGTGGCTGTTTTTTATTTTGTTTGTTTTGTTTCTTTGTTATTTAACGCCGCACTCAGCAATATTCCAGCCATACAAGAGGTATTAATTACATTTTATTCTGACGTCTTTGACGATCTCTCCACAAAGGATGTTTCTATTTCTATATTTTTCAACTTGAATCACATGTTCCTGTGATTTTTTCAGGTGAACAATTGACTTGCCTTTGCATGTGTTTGTGATGGTTGTCACCGGTGCGACTGTATACGCCCACCTTTTCGAGAACACCTGGTATCATCATATTTTGATAGTGATTCATAAACACATGTTTATGATACACGACGGCGGTCTGTAAATAATCGAGTCTGGACCAGACAATCCAGTGATTGACATCATGAGCATCGATCCACATACTTGGGATACAATGACATGCACCATCCAAGTCAGCGTCCCTGACCACCCGATCCATATCATGTTATGTATGGAACCTATAAAGTTCATATTTGTTGATTTAGAACTATTGGTCTTAAAAACATATCAGAAGACGAAAATTGTCCTGACGGCTGACTATGGTTCCTTGAATACGTTCGATTGAATGATCTTCTTTACCGTATCATATTGATGTATATCGTCTCTGTGGACCACTTCATACAAGCATAGCGTTTGGAACGTAAGGAAAATTAATCAGATACTCCTTTTGTGTTTCCCAGCGGACTCCTTGTCTAGTTCAATCCGACAAGGTGTCCCCTTGATCAAATTGCTTCAATACAACATCATATGTGCGAATTCAATGAGACTTCCTCTCTTTGTGTATCATGTCCCTCTCCGCCAGCTGACCGCCCTATCCAAATCCTCATAGCTAGGTCAATAACAACGATAATGAATAAAATGCCAATGCAGGTTCTACAGGGTTAAACCACACGACTAATGGCTGGTATGGTGATTTTTTTGTCGTTACCATAATGGTGTGAGGACCTGTATCTAATGAAAGACATCTTGGCAGACATTAGTGATTAGATATATTTGACGAGTTTAAAGTCAAACTGGAGCTATGGACAATGAGCCAAACTCCAAGGCTGGAATAAAATAATAAATACGTCACAGCGGCACGTAAATAAAAGTGGCAAACCCCCTTTCCGTAATTGTACGAAATCTGTATTAGGAGTTTCCATTGTACGATTCCAACTGTATCATAAACATGTGTTTATGAATCACTATCAAAATGTGATGATACCAGGTGTTCTCGAAAAGGTGAGTGTATACAGTCCCACCGGTGGCAACCGTCAGAAACACATGCAAAGGCAAGTCAATTTTTCATCTGAAAAAATCACAGGAACATGTGATTCAAGTTGAAAAATATAGAAATAGAAACATCCTTTGTGGAGATATCGTCAAAGACGTAAGACTAAAATGTAAATAATACCTCTTTTACAACCTGCACGGGGATTGATTGGAGACAACATTTGTGATAAGGGTCATAATTTGTTTATAAACCTAGTGAACAAAAGCGAAAAACACTATTTTCCATTATCTGATCCTGATTATCTTAAAACAAGTATCAAAGAGTGATGTTACCAGGTATTTGCGAAAAAAAGGCCGTACCATGCCCACCAAGAAATGTGGTAAGTGGCTAGTTTTTCCTTCAGGTAGCCAAGTGGTCGAAGTGTTCGCTCTTCGAACCGACGATCCGGGTTCTATTTCACAAATACATGGGTATGAAGCCAATTTCTGGCGTCCCCCGACGTAATATTGCTGGGATATGGGGCGCAATACCATACTCACTCACACATTTTCGAAAATACGCACCGAACGAATAAAAAAACAAAACAAAAAAACAATTAACAAACGTCTCTGACTATCGTGTGCGTCAGAGATTGAATTACTCTCTAAGAGTATTTTCATCGACCTTTTGATTGAAAGAAAGCATACCAGCATCTGATGATGCTGAGGAACTATCGGAACTATCGAGTAACAGATAAATGGCCGTATGTCGTGTGAAGGAATGGTTTTGTATACTGCACATGAAGTAAACTGTTTCTATGGCAGTCAACTTGACTTCGAACGCCCTCTGGTGATATATTCGTCTGATAACTAATGTCTGGGTTTTTTCCCCTTGTACTCATTCGTAGGACCGTTAATGTTGTAGAGCTTTTGTCTCTGATGAACGATGGCGCCGGCCCAAAGGTCACGCCGATTCCCTCTGTTATGTTAATTGTCGCAGTCTTGTTTTATCAGCACCGGATTATCAATCTTTTTCTTATTTAAAATAGGCTAACAAATGTAGAATTGTTGATGATAATTACATAAATAACACAATGTAGTTTTTAAAGTATGAAGAAGAGACGAGAAATCAGTTTGATAATTATTTTGTTGTTGTTTGTTTGTTTGTTTGTTTGTTGTTTAACGCCGCACTCAGCAAAATTCATGCTATATGACGGCGGTCTGTAAAATAATCGAGTCTGGACCAGACAATCCAGTGATTAGTATCATGAGCATCCATCCACGCAATTGGGATCGATGACATGTATCAACCAAGTCAGCGAGCCTGACCGCCCGATCCCGTTAGTCGCCTTTTACGACAAGCATAGTCGCCTTTTACGGTAAGTATGGGTTGCTGAAGACCTATTCTACCCCGAAATCGTCACGGGTCGATAATTATTTTGTAAAATGTTGGTTTGAGTATGAGACGGATGCCACCGATGTGGAAGGACACGCTCACCTTTTCGCGAACACTGGTATCATCACTATTTGATAAATGATTCACAAACACATGCTCATGATAGAGTCGGAATCATACCAGGGGATACACATTATGAAATGGGTTTTGTCGCTTATATTTTACTCTAGATACATGGACATTGTTCTCATTTTGTACATTTATGAAAGAATATTACTACAAGCCAAAACTTTTCTGAACCAAAAAACGCCATTCGCAGAAGGAAGAGAACTAAAATAAAAAAGCACATCAATTTTTTTTTTTTTTTTTTTTTTTGATTAGTTGATTAGTTGATATAATACATTTACCAGCATATATTAAGAGCTTATAGTCATGAAAACATACTTTGAAAACAAGGAATACAATGTGTTGTTGTAGTTCGGACGCGCATAAATATATAGAATTCAGTCATAAAAACGTGTTGCCCGTAGGAACTTCCGTTGATGTTACATGACGTGAGGTACATACGGCATAGAACTTCGCGTCTTTACATTTCGTGACAGAGTCGGGACCTGGGGATAACTACGGTCATAACCAGGAGCATGTGCCTATTACTGTTATCTTATATAAGTCCTTTGCGATCCCACGTCTGGCAAAACATCTAACACGTTTTGACACGCGATACACAGTTTTGGTCACAGGACTTTGCAGCCTAGACTGAGCGTAGAGCGTCAATATCGCATTGTTAACCACGATTCACGAAAGATCTTGAACACTCCGCTATGAGAGTGAGAGAGTTGACTTAACGACACGTTCAACATTATTTCAGTTATATCAAGTTATATTATGCCAGGTCTTAGATTTCACGAAACCATGACGACACAATCACCGAGAACTGGGATTCGAACCCACGATCCTAGGTTTCTGGTACGCATGAGGGACACAATTCTCAACACCTTAGTTGACCGGGACAGCCGTGCCCCTCCCGCTATTTTCAAATGTAACGAATTTATAATCACAAATTTACAAGTTCTTCAGGTGAAAACCGTGTGTTTGTTTGATTGTTGTTTAACGCCGCACTCATCAATATTCCAGCTGTATGACGGCGGTCTGTAAATAATCGAGTCTGGACCAGACAAACCAGTGATTGACAACATGAGCAACGATCCACCCAATTGGGATCGATGACATGCATGCAACCAAGTCAGCGAGCCTGACCACCCGATCCCGTTAGTCGCCTCTTACAACAAGTATAGTCGCATCTTACAACAAGCGTGGGATGCTGAAGACCTATTCTACCCCGGATCTTCACGGGCCGAAAATCGTGTGTATCGCATCAATGTGTACCATCCTGACTGTCAGTATGGTAACGCAATGGTCAAATGTGATGCGACAAGAAAGTGACGCAACCAAACATACAGACCAGACAGCTGACGTGTGTGGGTATTTACAAGACAGTAGGACCCGTGAAGATCCGGGGTAGAATAGATCTTTAGCAACCCAAGCTTGCCGTAAAAGGCGACTATGCTTGTCTTAAAAGGCGACAAACGGGATCGGGTGGTCAGGCTCGCTGACTTGGTTGATGCATGTCATCGATCCCAATTGCGTGGATCGATGCTCATGCTATTGATCACTGGATTGTCTGGTCCAGACTCGATTATTCCACATAGCTGGAATATTGCTGAGTGCGGCGTTAAACAACAAACCAACCAACCAACCAACAAGACAGTAGAGTGTCACTTGATACGGGTCATAACGGACCCAATATGTTTGGCATTAGGTAAAAGCTTCCGGGAGAAAAGTGCCATCTGTTCTATTACTTGCGAATCATATCCATAGAACGTGTATCTGTAATGGTAATGTTTGTGCTGACCCATTGCACTGACCCCATCCAGTGATTGACATCATGAACATCGATCCACGCAGTTGGGATACGATGACATGCTTCAACCAAGTCAGCGAGCCTGGCCACCCGATCCCATTAGTTGCCTCTAACGACAAGCATAGTCGCCTTGTACGGCAAACATGGGTTGCTCTGAAGACCTACTGTTGTGAGTGAGTGAGTGAGTATGGTTTTACGCCGCTTTTAGCAATATTCCAGCAATATCACGGCGGGGGTCACCAGAAATGGGCTTCACACATTGTACCCATGTCGGGAATCGAACCCGGGTCTTCGGCGTGACGAGCGAACGCTTTAACCACTAGGCTACCCGACCGCCCCCCTACTGTTGTGACCCATTAAAAGAACAATTCATAAAACATTGCAACAATGAATAAAACACGTCCACAATTTGTTTTACCGTAACACAAAAAAGGTCTCTTTAATATACTATTTCCGAAAAAAAGACACTGGAAAACTGTCAGGAAAGCTTCGGAAATATTATATTTTCGATATCGAATAACTATTCTAAAAGAACAGTTTTAGGTCTCATGGTAGAAGCAGACAAATAGTCTACTTGAAGTAATACGTCTTTTAAAAACTTCACAATCTCCCCTAAACGTGATTGGTTGCACAATACATTAATTATGTTTCTAAAATGTCATCCCACAAACGTGACAGAACTTTTTCTATAGTTCACAAAATTACAAAATCTCCATTGTCCATTATCCGACTACATCGTAAGCATTAATTTGTTTGTTTATGATTCACTATCAAATAGTGATGATACCTGGTGCTCGGGAAAGGTTTACCGTAACCTGCCCCATCGGCAGACCAATCACAAACACATGTAAAGAAAAGTCAACTGTTCCCCAGATAAAAACACTATAATACGGTATAATTAGGACCTGCATCAGACATTATTTTTGTATCTGATGCAGGTCCTTTTTTAAGATGTCCTCCACATATCTCCCATTAAACGTTTTGATACAACTTTTGAGCAAGAGCTGTATGACGCTCTTTGATATATTTCTAGATAGAGCATGCTCGGGTGTTCCTCAAAATGGGTGTTCCTGAAATGTAGACACCAAGGCATAGAGCGGCTGGATCACGTGACATGAAGATAAAGTCATCCCTCTTGTCTTACATTAGTTTTTGGCACTCTGAATCTTTATGCAGAGATCCGCATATATTGTTTGTTTGTTTGTTTGTTGTTTAACGCCGCACTTCCAGCTATATGACGTCATTCTGTAAAATAATCGTGTCTGGACCAGACTTTCCAGGGATTGATATCATGAGCAACGATCCACCGAATTGGGATACGATGACATGCATCAACCAAGTCAGCGAGCCCTACCACCCGATCCTGTTAGTCGCTTCTTACAAGCAATACTATAACTATAATACCCATTTGGGTATTTTCACACTTCGGTTCATGGTACTTCCGAAGTCACAAGTAGAGCTAATTAAGTTAATCACGATGTATATTAATCATTTGATATAGTCCTCCCATAGGTAGGCACTCAAATCGATTGAGACAGAAGGGAGGTCCGTTTACGGATAGGGGACGCCTCTATAGAACTGTCAATATATAGAGGTTATCACGCGAGTGTGTTCGGGGATGTTAAATATCCTGCATTAGGAATAAACATTGTATTTAGCGAGCCTTGGCGAGCTAAATACATAGTGTTTATTCCTAATACAGGATATTTACCATCCCTAAACACACAAGCGTGATAACCTCTTTATCATATAATGTCATTCTTCAATTCTGTGCTTTAAAATCGCTTTCCCTCTCTCACAAACGTTACCGAACTATTGCGAGTTTTCCTGGAATGGGCGCATTAATATTTATTACGTCACAGGGTAAGTGATGTGTCAGTCGGACAGTGACAGTAGCCAATATAGTTCAAACTGAAATCGGTTTCTTATACAGTGGCGAAGCAACATATACGCAAAACAACAATTGTTTTTACTTGCCTTTCGCGACAATCCATCGGTCTGTCCGCTAGAGTAACTGCCCTTTGTCAAAGGGAAGCTACTCTAACCCTAGTCTATGAGACATCACGGCCAGTGATTGTTCACAGTCGGCCTGTTCTGTCATAACGTTAAGAAGTGTAGTCAGATGTAAACACAGCGCCAAAACGAAACAAGGTAACAATTCAAACATATTTCGCCTAAACCCAACTATTTTTATTTGTGGAAAAGGTTTCAAGCCGCAGAGGTCTACAAGCACAGATATGGCTTCTGATCCCGCTTGGCTAGTCCAAGTGCCCTCGCAAAATTGTTTCGAAATTTATATCTCCAAAGTTGCCCAAACTTATAAAAAGCCTTAGTTACGTCGCAGTTCGACACTGACTTTCAGTATATAGAAATAATTAATTGTATCAATTATCCCTGTAGTTTATCCAGATTCACGATGGTTAATTCTGACTCGATCGCCGAATAACAAGTGCGAGGCCATGTTTGTTTATAAACACTGAAAGTAGACCCTACTTGACCTTTGATATTTGCATCTCTATCCGCACATGACCCCAACGGATATCGATTTTATCCGTTGGCTTTATCCTGCCGAGAAACCTACCCATTATATGATAAAAGCTTATCCAAAACATTATCACATCAAAACACTACATCTTTCAAACTATGCGTTTATGGTTATGCATGTCAAGAGATATGTCAGTCTATGTGTTGTATATGTTTAATGAAACATAACATAAAAACAACATGGATCACAGAAAATCAGTCATGACACCAGGTGTTCGCGAAAAGGGAAACGATGTGCTTCCCTAGCAACAAGTGCTTGTTTGTTGCCTGACAAAGCAACTGTAAAGAATGTCTGAGAAGACATTTGCCTGTAAAACATGATGAATTGCCATCTTTTACGACACAATACCCATTACACGGATAGTGACAAGATTAAATGTCATCACTGCCGTTGGTTTTACGTGGGAAATAAGAGTTTATGCCCCTTAATTACAAGAGGCCCAGACAAATTCGAATATCTAAGACTCGGTGCATAATCCATCTGCATGTTGAGAAGTCGTGTAGTGTTATTATATCATACAGATATTTACCGTTTTATATTCGTCATATGATGTGATATGATATGCTATAATACCATTATAGATCTCCGAAATATCATAAAAAATATCTACGTGATGTATTAACCTTGTCATGTTGCTGTGCTTGCCGTAAGAGGCGACTAACGGGATCGGTGGTCAGAATGGCTAACTTGGTTGATGCATGTCATCGTATCCCAATTGCGTAGATCAATGCTCATGATATCAATCACTGGATTGTCTGGTCCAGACTCGATTATTTACAGATCGCCGTCATGAAGCAATTCGAGCTATATGACGGCGGTCTGTAAATAACCGAGTCTGACCAGACAATCCAGTGATTAATATCATGAGCATCGATCCACCGATTGGGATACGATTTATGGCTAGTCAGTTTCAATTTGACCTTGTAGTGGAAGACAGCTGAGGCTCCATAGTCTGACCTTATGTCTCAGCTAATGGTTCGGACATAAACGTAACTGAAAGCCGTAGAATATCAGCAGAATTAATCCTGATGATGAACTAGACAATATCACGACCCGTGAAGATCCGGGTCAGAATTGATCATCAGCAACCCAAGCTTGTCGTAAGACGCCACTAATGTGAATGGATGGTGAGACTCGCTGACTTGGTTGATGCTTGTCACGGTATGCCATTTGCGTAGATCGATGCTCATGGTGTCAATCACTGACACCCGACCGCCCCGATTTCACTTTTAACAGTGTTTTTGTTATCTCACGTATTTCTTTTCCTCCCTGACTTACAGTATTGCAACATGCAATGTTGTCATCAGGGTTCGTAGTCAGCACTGTATGTTTTATATTGGCTCTTAGTAATCACATTTCTTGTCTCGGTTGACTCATCGTAATTTGAACCAAGTGTGAAACAGACACTGTGCTGTAATTTGAGAGAGCAGACACGACATTTTTATGACTTGAGTCAAATTGTTGGACCTGCCAATTTGGGTCAGTCGGATTTTGGGAGTATTTCCTGCTATCGAGTTGCAGCTTTTGTTTGCCAGTTTGCGGGTATGTTTTGTTTGTTTGTTGTCTGGATCAGGCAGTCCAGTGATTGACATCATGAGCATCGATCCACGCAATTGGGAAACGATGACATGCATCGACCAAGTCAGCGAGTCTGACCATCCGATACCGTTAGTTGCCTCTTACGACAAGCGTTGTCGCCTTTAACGGCAAGAATGGGTTGCTGAAGACCTATTCAACCCCGGATCTTCACTGGTCTGGTAGACAATGAGTGAGTGAGGTTGGGCATCACGAAGTTTGAAAAGTATTCAGAAATGATATGTTTTACATTTGGAAATGTGAACCATATGAAGACGTGACCAAAATGATGTCCGATGCAATTAGCTATTTTGACTTGAACCATATGTAATCGTGTTGACCTGCCTCTGAATGCGTTTGTGACCGGTTCCCCCTATGGAACAGGACTACTATTTAGTAGTGATTTCAAAACAGCACATGCTTATGGTTTAGTCGAAAATCGTACTATGGGCTCTCTTTTTAGCAGAGAGTTCTTATCATCATTGAAAGCGCTACAGGTGGCTATAACGGAGGTGACAACCTATTAAGGGGCTGTTGGGCAGCCTAGTGGTTAAAGCGTTCGCTCGTCACACAGAAGACTCGGGCTCGATTACCCAAATCCAAATGTGTGTGTGTGTGTGTGTGTGGGGGGGGGGGGGGGGGGGGGGGGGGTCAATTTGTGAAGCCCTTTTCTTAGTGTCCCCCGACGAGACATTGTTGGAATATTGCTAAACGAGGTGTAAAATACAGAAGATAATTGAGTTTGTACCAAATAAGATCCATAATTGCGTGTGAAGTGGTAAAGTTAGTGTTTGTATAGTAACCTAATATATTATACATGTGCATGTAGATATGTTTGCATAAACCAAAACGTATTGAGAAATTATCGATATTTGGTACATTCCAAACTCGAAATAAAATACGTGACATTGTTGAATTGACGAGTAATTAACTGTACATTTCTGTGGTATCGTCTCGATTTAAACCTGATCATTTCAGACATATAGAAGAGGAATTTCAGATCAATGAAAGCTGAATTCTTAACGATATTTTGCGCGCGTTGACCTTTCCAAAATCCTAAGCTGCATCGGAATTAGATTTATTCTGTTCCTAAATATATCTTGGCCTCTTCATGCGTAAACGTAAGAGGTGAACATACGAGTTGATGACGCTTAATTATAGGTACAATTACAATAAAACGACAAGCTGCCGTGCGGAGAAATTTGAACAGTTGCTTTTTTTCGGCCCAACCTGAACGTCAAACAGTTTTGACAAGGGAAAAGAAATTTAAATATTCCTAGAAACAGAACTCTTCAAGGTTGAGATCGTCATTATAGAAAGAGATTATCTTTCCATTGGCAATAATCAGCAACCGTACATCGGAAAAATCTCATTATTGGTGAAGTGAAATTAGCGAAGCGAGAGAAGGGGACCGCAAGTAGATCCTTGACTCAGGGGGGTTCATTAAGGTAGCATGACTCGAATTAAAAAGCAATTTGTATCATTCTGAATTTTTTGTCGATCGAAGTGCGTCTGTTCAATGCTCAAAGCCTCTTTTTCTAGCCTTGCATCAATCATCAAACTGACAATTTTCTTTCGGCGCCGGCGTTTTTGTGACGACTAGTTTTTCGTTATACAGTGATGAATTGAGAGTTAAAAAGCCCTGCTATGTGTCAGTCTGAATTTCAGGGATTTAGTAAACGTTCTGGCCAGCATGTTGTTTCAGGTATTTGAGTTTCCGTCAACAAAGTGGAAGATGTCTTTTCGGCATTTTAAATGCCGTTACTGCTGTCCGATGATACATAAGACTAAATGGGAGATATATAATGACCTTGCTTGTCGCACTTCGTAGTTCTTTTGATAGTTCTTTTTGACATGTATCAGGATAGGTCTCTGGTAACGTCTTGCACCAAAAACTGGTGGATGAGTTTCACACGGTTGTTTTAGATACTAGTTATATTACGAAATGGCACCATGATGTTGGAAGGCCCGAAGTGAAGCAGGTGCTTGCAATTGGTCTTGATGCTTTGATGAATTTTCAAAATATTTTATGGTAGACATGTTGAGGACATTTCCAAATTTGACATACCTGTGACAAAAATGATGTCCGATGCTATTCCCTATTTTGACTTGTACCATACGTTTCCGGGTTATTTTCAGGTGAACAATTGACTTGCCTTTGCATGTGTTTGTGACGGGTGCCACCGGTGGGACAGGATACGTTCACCTTTTCACGAAACCTGGTGTCATCACTTCATATACTGATTCATAAACACATGTTCATGATATAGTCGGAATAGTTCAATCGACTCGTTTGGATATCTATTGGGTTGGCTTCATTTCACCAATATAACAAAATGAACTTTGGTTGGTTGGTTTGTTGTTTATAGCCGCAGTCAGCAATATTCCAGCTTTATGTTGGCGGTCTGTAAATAATCGAGTCTGAACCAGACAATCCAGTGATCAATATCATGAGCATCAATCCATGCAATTGGGATTGATGACGTGCATCAACCAAGTCAGCGAGCCTGACCACCCGATCCCGTTAGTCGCCTTTTACGACAAGCATAGTCACCTTTTACGACAAGCATGGGTTGCTGAAGACCTATTCCTACCCGGATCTTCACGGGTCTAACAAAATGAGAAGAAGGCAAGTGTATAGGTTAAAAGACGGACAGCCTTCGAACATCTCAACAGACTGTTGTATCTGTGTTTACTGACTCGGCAATAGTTAAGTATAAAGAATCCTCCGTATTTCTTGAACCTATTGAATATTTGTCAGAGACAAAGTTGTGTCGATGCGGTTGTTCCCACGACCCTACGCCTTTATATATGATGAAGTTATAATGAAGTTCGAATAGACGAGATTTCATCGTAGTAAAACTTTATTATATATGGTACATGTGTTCACTGGGCATTAATATTGTCGTTCATATTCCTAAATACAACGTGTGTGTGAGGGTGTGTGGAAGCCCTTAGTGATGCAGGCCTCAGACGTTTACCTGAAGTTTACCAAGCACACACACACACTAACACTAACACATACACACGCACGCACGTGCACTTCACTCTATAAGACTCAGTACAAGAATTTTGAACGCTACGTCAAACCCATTTCACCTCACCTCACAGTGTATGAACGCCACAGTCTCTACATAACACCCGAACTGTGCTAATGTAACATTATCTGCAAAGGTAATATTTTGAATGAGCTATAATGTAAGCAAAGTGGATCCACAATGTATTTGGATAACATGGTAGATCTGTCTATAGTACAGCATGTCTGCTGATATCAATTTGTGAACATTGCACCACTCGACCTGAGTTTTGTAACGATACAATGTAAGTCAATCTATCGCCGATATGAAGAATTTGAATTATATGAACCAAAAGTCAAATCGTCAAAGACACAGAGTTAAAAAAGGGAAATAACATTTTACGACATGTCGCTATGCGAGTAGCGTTGCAACGTCCTTTTACCTATGACGTCAATGCATTGTAATTTGATGGCTACGTCATTGTACTGAATGACGCTATAAGTGGAATGTTAGAAATTGAATGAATAACTCCGTAAATACACTCGTTTTTATCGATTTGTTAAAACATACCTCACTGATATCCTGATATAATGATGTTTTCATTCACGTAAGCGTTTCAACATACGTGGTATAAATATTTTAAATGTTATATACAGTCAAACACCGTTGTGACCAACTGTTGTCTCTAAGTACAGTGTTGAAGCTTGGGCCCTGTGTATTCCTTCTTTAATTAATATCAAATGTATCCAGTTGGAGAAGTTACGGTTCTCTCGAAGTCATTTTCTAGTTCCAATCATGTACTTCCGGCACAAATCTACTTTGACAATTCGGGGGCACGGGTGGCCCAGTCGTCTCAGGCGCCGCGATTCGCTGTGCAGAGTTGCGTCCCTTGGGCACGCCCGAAACCTATGATTGTTGGTTCGAATCCCGGTTCGCCCCAATTATGTTTCTAGGTTTGTCAGCACCATACCCGTGCTCGTGGGTTTCACCAAAATGGTAAACCTGCATTACTTCGGGCTTTCCTCCCACATTAAGCTGACACGCCGCGATATAACTGGAATACTGTTAATAGCGATCTCGATCTCCCCTTGTCTCATCGGTCATCGCGTTTGAATTAACGATAATAAATAAATAATAAAAGTAATATTGGACATTTATTTCATTTTCTCGTTGTTTGTTTGTCGCATATGTTTTGTGTTACTCTTTCTTTATGCCAATCGGTAAATACACTCCAAGTTCATTTTTCCGTTGTGTCGAACCTCACATAACTCGAAGTATTTACGTAGGTACCTTCAACTTACACAGAACGGTGCTTGATTGTACTCAAATTATACTTCCATGCAAAACTGTGAATGATAATGTATCTATCGTAAACTAATAAATTGGCGCCATGGTTTTAATAAACAAGGACGCGTAACACACTAACCCATAATTGGTTTCATTTTGAAGGTTGTAGATTACATAATAGAATTGGTAGAAATGCTATTTTTGGAAGAGAAAACATACCAAATACTTATCCGCAGACATCCTGAATGTTGCTTTCCTGTCAGAATACATCTATTTTAGCCCACGGAATTGCATCAGCATTCGTGACGCAGCGGATGAAGACATCCTACGACTGCTCCTTGTTAATGTAGAAATAATAACCGCCTGGATAGGTTGTCATTTTCATGTCGATTAATTAACCATATCCCTAACCCCTCTTTTGAATTGATGATCAGCATTCTCTGCTAGTCAGCAGTTCCAATGTATAGAAGGCTTTACGCTTGCAACAGGCAATATGGAAAGGCAATTTATTGAAAAGATTTTCATCACATGGGAATATTGCAATGTCTAATTATAAATTGACAATGAGATATGAGATCGGACTGTT
This sequence comes from Haliotis cracherodii, assembly GCF_022045235.1. Taxonomy (NCBI): domain Eukaryota; kingdom Metazoa; phylum Mollusca; class Gastropoda; order Lepetellida; family Haliotidae; genus Haliotis; species Haliotis cracherodii. The sequence goes on along the minus strand of NW_027266296.1, from coordinate 950,477 downwards.
ATTTAAAAGGTAGAAAGGCGTATTTCAGACCAACGCCTGTTCTTTAGTTCATTTATCATTTATGAAATTATTATTTCTTAGCTTACAGTAATTGTCTCATTTGGCAGAAATTCTTAGGAATATGGTAAGCGTTTTGTTGCTTTTATTTTCAGGAAACGTAAGTACACAAACACAATACAAGGTGTCTATAATGTGGACAATCCTGCAATTGATAACTTGATTATTCTTAATGGCATTAATGATATTCATGATACCCGTGTTAGATTGTCTTTGGACACAATTCACTTAGTGTTTCTTAAGATTTCTTCCACTAGGAAGAAACACATTCTATGCATATCCCCTATAATTTTGTCGGTGGTGCCAGTTGGACAAACGTGAAAAAAACCGATCACAGTGACATGCATCCTCCAGATAACAGACATGTGAACCTTTAGGAAAAAGTAAGTAGGTGTGTTTTTTCTTCGATTTTAGCAGATGTGCGTGCAAACCAGAAATGCGCTTCACAAATTGTAAATTCAAAACGCCAACACTAGAGAATAACCAATCTCCATTATATACCGAAACAGATTCTATATGCCCTAAAAGGCAAAAAGTAGAGACAACAAATATTTGAATGGATCACTGAAAATCAGCGATGACACAGGTATTCGCGAAAAGGTTAAGCATGTCCTGCCCTAACGGTAACACCAGCCGCTTTTTATTGAAAAAGTGCCAGTGAGTAGTGAGGTATGGTACAGGGCATAGCTTGGGATTGCGTGTCGACAAGCGATGTGTCATATCTAGTTAATTCCTGAAACAAGTTCTGGAGTTCTACGCCTTTGATAGTGAAACCTTGATAGAAAAACTTAGTTGTAAGTAAAATTCATCTTTCCATGAAATTTGAATAAGCTGGAGCTGATGCTATATTGCTTGATATGAAGAGGAATTTTCGAAGAGAAAATATGGATGTCAACTTCCTCATTCCTTATGTGTATCACTTCTAAATTCCTTTCAAAAACCTGAAGGGAAATTAACGTTTTAAAAATTGAAATCATCCCTCATTTTAAAAAATAGAATCACCCCACGCTTTAAATACTGAAATCATATCTCGCTTTAAAAAATTCATATCATCCCTAAGTCTAAAAATGTAATTAATTTCACTTTTAAAAAACTGAAATCATCTCTCGTTTTGAAATTGATATCATCCCTTGTTCTAAATCATTGAAATAATCCCAAAAACAGAAATAATACTTCGCTTTAAAAATTGGAATCATTCCTCATTTCAAAACATGAATTCATCTCTCGTTTTAAAAAACTAAATAACCCTTTCTGTACAACTTGTTACAGAAGTGGCCATATGTCAGATCCAGATAAATATGATTTATCTGTTGTTTCTTTGATTCCTAACTCTGGTGGATATACGTGGCTAATTTACATTGTTTTTAATGTACTCATATGCTTGGCATGGCTAATGAAAATATGAGGCCGTCTTTATGTCTGATTTAGACTGTGAACAATTTTGCAGCGTTCTTGTTAATTTAACTAGTCCACAATACAATTCGAATACAAATTAGATACAATGAGCCAGGCGAGGAGCATAGTTACGACCCCTTGGGAAACCTACTAACTGTCTAAATATTCTATCTTCTGTTTTGACGAAGTCAGTGTCAATCAGGAAATCCACCTATTCACATACTTGTTACGTCAGTCTCAATAAATTGACGGCATCCCAGGTGGAAAATCGAACCGGGCCTTTTGAGTGATGAGCGAACGCTTTTACCTCTAGGTTACCCTACCCTACCAGGCAAAAGAACCCGTGAAGGAAGTCTGAGTGAGAATATGTCAATAATATGATGAACCGCAAAAGAAACGTCACCCCACGTAACATTGCATGAAAAGTTGTCATTTAAATATCTGGGTAATTTTTGTCAAAGTTTCTAAAATTTAACATTACCTTGTCCGGAAAAATGAAATTTGATGATTAAAAAACAAAGCAGATGACAATAAAACCGATCGCCCAAATGCATCACGGCAACGGCCATGGTAACCCGATGCACGTGAGTTCCGTGCAAATTGAAATGCGCATGCATTGCCCCATTTCTTCAAAAATCCACCCAGATCGGATAACGTTCATTCGTTATTGAATTGCTGCCACATGCCAAGACTGACAAGAAATCAGCGACACCAAGCCCTTGGACGATTGCAAGGTGGACAAACCGCCCGGCAAGTAGCCAATGCATTTCAAGTCCACGTAAGGACCATATACAGGCTCCAGCAACGGTACCATACCACCAACTCTACAGATGACCGACCACGTAGTGGAAGACCAAGGGTCACCACCCGTCGTCAGGAGCGTCAGATTGTGCGACAGCATCTTCAAGATCACATTGGTACTGCTGCGGAAACTGCTCGACAGACCATGGGGACACACCAGCGACACATTAGTGCGGACACCGTGCGTCGACGATTGACGAGCAGACACCTCCACTGTCGCTGGCCACACCGAGGACCCATTCTGACATCACGTGATCGCCGGAGCCGTCTTCAGTGGGCAACACAGCACCAGCATTGGCGCCACCAGCAGTGGACGAGAGCCGTTACTGTATCGTAACAGCAGATGACAAAGAGAGAAAGAGAGTCTGGCGACGCCGTGGGCAACGTTATTCGGATGCTTGTGTTATTGAGAGAGACTCGTGGGGTGGTCCGAGCATCATGGTGTTGCACAGAGGGTCGGCCCTGTGGTCTTCCAGAACATCGGTCCTGGGAGAGGCAATGGTGTCACAGCAACTCGGTACATTGATCAAGTCTTTAGACCACACGCCATACCTCATTTGGTCGCAACCACGAGTTTCAGTATAATAACGCCCGTGCCCACACTGCGAGAGCAACAAGAGACTTCCTCCAGCAGGATGGCACCAGAATCATGCAGTGGCCTGCCATCAGTCCCGATTTAAATCCCATTGAGAACCTGTGGGGCGAGATTCAAAGACGGCTGAATGACGTCCGACCAAGGCCGACAACTGCAGCTGAACTGCGTCAGGCGTTCCTCAGATAAGTGCCTATGGCCTTCATCAACCGCCTCATCCATTCCATGTATCGACGTTGCACGGCAGTCATCAATGCACATTGCGGACACACGAAATACTGACTTGTGATGCCATTTTCTCAGAGACTAGTGTAGTGTTTCACTATAAGCACATTTGACACTTTAATTTCAACCTGGTATATCAGTTTTGCCAAGTTTCATCTTTTTGATATGTCTCAAAGTATGTTTACAGTGTTTGGACAAATAAGGTTTCTCATATATCTGTCCATGGTGACGTTTCTTTTGCGGTTCAGTGTATATAATATTCTCTCAATGTGGGAGAGAAACCAAGAAAAACAATGATGTAGGTTTTAGACATTTAACATTTTGTGAACCTCATGAGGTGACCATTATCGGGGCGACTTTGGGATGCGCACCGAGGACCAAAGTATTTTGCAAGATTTGGGACGCAGTTTGGAATAGTAATTAGGACCGATTAGTCAGTGGTTGATTGGTTGGTTTGTTGTTTATCAAGTTATTGATATCATGAGCATCGATCCACGCAATTGGGATCGATGACATGCCTATCCAACCGATCTCGTTTATCGCCTCTTACGACATCAATGGTAGTATTGTATTGTGACGGGAGGATATTCCTTTTTTCAGGTTAACAATTGGCTTGGCTTTGCATGTGTTTATGTTGGGTAACAAATTAGTAACAAACCATATTTATTATTCATATAAACTATCGTTATCTTGTATTATCCAGTTTTATACATAGTTCGTACTTGTGCAATAACGTTTTTGAAAGATATGGGTATTCTTTATGTGTGTTGATGTCAGCACAATTCAGTTAAACAGACACACCGTTGTGATCAAAAGCTACTTCAAAACAAACCGAAATAATATGAATTGAAATATGATAGGTGCACAATAAAGATATTGCAGAAATTCTATGGTGCGAAATTAATGGTGATTGAATGAGTTAGATTTTGTCATACCGCAGCGCTGGAGGGGAGGAGATTGCTTCTCGTGTTCCCCAATGTCGGGAACACCAGCTGTCAACATTGATTTCTAAATGTATTGGCATTGTGACTTGAATGAATATTTCTGGTATCTTGTATTTACAGGATGTTTAAAATTACGTTTCCAATGAGTGAGTGAGTATGGTTTTACGCCGCTTTTGGCAATAGTCGAGCAATATCACGGCGGGGGACACCAGAAATGGGCTTCATACATTGTACCAATGTCGGGAATCGAACCCGGGTCTTCGGCGTGACGAGCGAATGCTTTACCCACTAGGCTACCCGACCGCCCCAAGTATCTATTGACGTTAGAAAATGATATCACTGATGTTTGAAAGACCATGCACCTTGTTTGACCAGCGGGACTAGTCTTACATTCTTGTGAACACCTTTGTAATCTGTTCCTTACGTTTCTGACACATCACAACCTGTATGTAATTAATTAATACTAATACCATTTTACAAAAGTTTAAGATGAAGTAGTACAGAAATCGCGCAGACTATCAAGGTTTCATCAAAACAACTGAAACTGTGTGCGATTTTTTTAAACGGAGGGGAGTATTAAAGGTCACAGCAACATTGAACATTTGGATTGAACATTCATTCCATGCTCCTTCCGATTTCGGAAAGGATGCGTTTTCACCTTTTCGCAAACACCTGATATCATCACTTTTTCATAGTGATTTAGAGACTTTGCTTCATGACATAGTCGGAATCCTATAATGGACTCTTATGATTGTGGAAATCGCTTTTATTTCTTCTTGTGTTACCAATTTGCCAAATGTTACAGGCAAGACTGTAAATCAAGCCGTTACAACAAGGCTAAGGAAGATGTGGAGACATCAATTCTGGGTTCCAATATCTTCTTTTAACGTGGAAGCTATATTACTTCAAAAAAGAACACATTGAGGATGTTTAAGCATGTACTGTATATTTCTAGATTCAACTATCATGGAATTTTTTCTTTTTCAAAGTTTGTTTTCAGATAAAAAAATGAAATGACAGGATGATAGATTCCCGCGGAGGAGAAATACATTTCGCTGAATCAATACTTTTTTCAAATGTGACAAGTTTTCTTTTCTCGTTTTGTTTTTTTTCTGAAAGAATGTTTTCATAACATTCCCAAGTTTTCAATTACAGGAATTATTCCTGCCTATACTGCCTGTGATGTCAGCTTTGGAAAACGAGAGACGGAAAAGAGTTTAAATATGTGCATAACTGATACATTTCAAATCCATTATGTGATGTTTCCTTCCTCAACATGAAAATATGTCTTGGGTACATATTGAATTTGGTCCATATCTGTCAATGTGTTTAATGGGAATCATCCAGTATCAGTCTAAGACTTGATTGTCATTTTTTGTCAATGACAAACTTGACATACGTTTGATGCGGAACTACTTGAGATTACTCGGGCTTTTGCCCGAAGAGTGGAAGAAGGTGGTTCCCTCTCCTGACCACGTCATAATCGCTAAAAGATGGTAGTTGTTAACCTGCCTGACACTTGGCATTGTGAGGATAAAACAAGGACAGGTCGACTCAGAGAGTCCCCCTGGATTTTTATAGAAAAATAGACGTGTTATTTGAATCATGAAAATACAAGTTGGGGACAAAAAAATGTTAACTACGGCCTTGCTCGGGTATGCGTGTCAAAATGCGCATAGTATATCAGTCGGCAAGCACTATAACATTGGCATGCTTCCGGACCATTTCAAATAGCTACTCACACGTTCATGCACGTCGCTATACATATATATGTGAAATAAGCTTGACTAAACCCATGGATGTGGACATGTATGTCGCGTCCCTGCAACCCCCCATTTGAAGTTATTAAACCTAGAAATAATTTATATCACAGTACACAGATACACTTCTCAGTTTTTAATTCTGCTAGAAAATCACTGTTCTTGGATATTTTAAGCAAAGCAAAATTCCTCATAATGACCCCTTAAAATTAGGTCCTTGATATATTCTAAATCATCATCCTCGTGTTATGCCGTGTATGGTTTGAAATCTAAATATTGGATATTTCCTCGGAGAATTCAAATACAAAAAAAACATCACACAGTGATTACGGGTATCTGTGATTTTAATAATCACCAATGATCATTCTAAAAAGTCGCCAATAACCGTAGAATCGTCTGGCAAATCCTTAAATTTTAACATCAAATCTCAAATTGTCTTTATCACCAATACGAATGGTCTAGATAAAATCAAGCGAAAATAAATCTGGTTTGAAAACGAATGCTATGCTCGGAAAACACGTGTTTGAAAATGTTTACAAACAAATTCAGATGCTACGCCGTGAACCATTTTCTCCTATTCAGATTCATTCGTCTATTTGTTGCATACATTAGTTCACATACTTTAAAATACGCATGGGAAAAGTTCCATGACAAGAATTCGGGAACTAAACACAGATTCATGACACTGCTTTGGTAAAGTCAACAGAAATTGTCAAACTTTCCATTCCTCGTGACACCATGACTGACGCAAAGCCACGTACAAGGACGACGGTATTTATCAGCAGTTCTGACTCATTCCCTTAGTTAAAATAGAAAACACAAAAACAATTGTCAGATTGGTTTTTTTTACGTGACCCATTTTTGTATAGCCCGGAATCAACGAAGGACCAATCTGAAAATCCTATCCTGCTGTCAGTGAGCACGGCATTTTGGAAAAGTAGGTCACCAGTACGTAGTGATGCCATAGGTAAACATTGTTGTACATATTTGGTAATTTCTTTGGGGTGAATAAAAGTACACACGACCATTTCCTCCTTCTACTCACAGTTTCAATCATGATGTTGATTTGGCGTATTTGTTAAATAACTATCACGCAATGAATTACACTTTGGGTATGAATGTTCAATATCATTTATATCATACTGTTGTGACAGAAGATTATAGCAGGCTATTTGGATGTGTTAGTGGCAGCAAAATGAATGATGTGATTGTAAAATCTCGACGTATTTGGCTACCTGAGAGCTATCCGCCTTTGCAAATTAGAGTTACCCCCCTTAGTTGTGTTGACACTGGAAGAGACTATATCGTTCGAGAAGTTTCGTAAGGTAACTGGAAGGCCAGCTGTGCCTGCTTAAGAGGGAGACGAGGGCGTTTCGGGGCCTCTACTTGCGTCTTATCTACCTATTAGCAACTGACATTATTGAAGGCTTTGTCCAGGGGTTAAAGTATCGTAAATTGTTTGTCCCCAAGTGTGACACGTAATCCTAACTTAATCGATGTAACTGTCATCAGCCAGTGTTTTTAAGCCAACTCATTGCTGGGTATTTTTTTAAAATTGGCTAGTATTATGCACAACCACCCGTAACTAAAGTGATGACGTAAATCCTGCTGGGGTATCATGCAGGAAACAGAGGTACTGTAAGTCCCCATGATCCCCAGTGAGGTGGCCTAGCTTTGGTTACTGGTGGCCTAAAGCCCGTGTTTTAAAACTGTATGTATAATATTGTTATACTCAAATATGTTTCATGAATTGTTTCTAAATAAAGTTTGCTCAAATTTGTTTCATAAATTGTTTTTTAATATAACTTTGCATAAATAACTCAATTGTGATTATAATTAATTGGTCTCGTCGCTATATGGCTGAAATAATGCCGATGCGACGTTAAATTTTAACTCACTCACTCACGATTTGCCCAGTGCGCCCGGGGCATAGCTATTACATTTTGTCTTATAAAAAACACTGAATATATAACTTTTACACAATGGATCATATTGATATTAAAAACATAAGAAAGCATTTGTGGACAGGGTTTCAAAACAAATAATTTTGGTCGTTTGGTTGAGAGAATTTGAAAATATGAGCATTTAGTCACAAACGATTAAGGAATCACTCGCGTTTTTTAAATATAATGAATTGTTTCTCCCTCTTTTAAAATATTGGAATAACAGGATGATAAACTGTTCACTTTATTTCTATAAGAATTGTAAAAATATAAACAGGAGCTTTTTCGTTTCTTTTACTGCATAATTCTGAGAAAAATATGTATGAATACTCAGAATGTATGATTCTGAAGAAAAACAACCACATGTGTGTACAAATATATGTCTATAATGCAATATATATTTGTTTGTTTTTATATATTCTTTTGGGTGTTTGATTTATGTAAACGTTATGCTAACAGGTACGCATCTTGTCCAATTAACATACACGATCAGTCGATCAATGTCTTTTATAGTCAAGACATTATTTACATGGTAAAAGTGGTCATTTTATATTGGTCTGAACATCGTCAAATTCAATCTGTTTTACTGTGAACCAAACTTAGGTGAGATATCAAAATAGATATATACTATTATTACCATCATCAAGACGTGAACATAATGGCATAAATATTTCTGTAATTATTAACATTTTATTATGAGACTCGTATTCCATCATAAACAGGGCAACATACGTCAAATTACACCTACACCATCAGGTGAATGCGGAGTTCTAAGAGGACTAATCGAAGTCTTAGATTGCGCCATCTCTTTCTCTTTGTAGCACGACTTTATCATGTCTTATCATTTGTCGTGATAACAAAATGTTTATAGTTTGCTGTATTAATGGTTGTGTTGATTTCACTCATTTATAATAACTCACATACTTTTGCTATCGAATATGGAACGTTTTACATATTAATCATGCAAATCAATACATTATTATATCCTTCAGACATTAGGCAATATTGTGTCATTTATAATAACTTAGTTATTTTTTGTTTCGAATATGGAACGTTTTACATATTAATCATGCAAATCAATACATCATTATATCCTTCGGATATTAGGCAATATTGTGTCATTTATAATAACTTAGTTATTTTTTGTTTCGAATATGGAACGTTTTACATATTAATCATGCAAATCAATACATCATTATATCCTTCAGATATTAGGCAATATTGTGTCATTTATAATAACTTAGTTATTTTTTGTTTCGAATATGGAACGTTTTACATAATAATCATGCAAATCAATACATCATTATGTCCTTCAGATATTAGACAATATTGTGTCATTTATAATAACTTAGTTATTTTTTGTTTCGAATATGGAACGTTTTACATATTAATCATGCAAATCAATACATCATTATATTCTTCAGATATTAGGCAATATTGTGTCATTTATAATAACTTAGTTATTTTTTGTTTCGAATATGGAACGTTTTACATATTAATCATGCAAATCAATACATCATTATGTCCTTCAGATATTAGGCAATATTGTGTCATTTATAATAACTTAGTTATTTTTTGTTTCGAATATGGAACGTTTTACATATTAATCATGCAAATCAATACATTATTATATCCTTCAGATATTAGGCAATATTGTGTCATTTATAATAACTTAGTTATTTTTTGTTTCGAATATGGAACGTTTTACATATTAATCATGCAAATCAATACATCATTATATCCTTCAGATATTAGGCAATATTGTGTCATTTATAATAACTTAGTTATTTTTTGTTTCGAATATGGAACGTTTTACATATTAATCATGCAAATCAATACATCATTATATCCTTCAGATATTAGGCAATATTGTGTCATTTATAATAACTTAGTTATTTTTTGTTTCGAATATGGAACGTTTTACATATTACGCAGGCAAATCAACATAATCTTTATCATAATATCGTTCAGATATTAGGCAATATTGTGTTCGCCTACAATTTACATAAAGCTGTCAAACAAAACGTTTTGGCGCACAGTACTATTATCGGTGAACGATTAAAACGTGGCGAAATGTGATGAGTTATTTACGCATGTATATATTTAGGACATCGCTTTGCAGTGTCTGGGGGTTTTTTTCAATCCAATGTTTGCAATTACTGCTACACTTTCACATGGAAGCTTTAGTATTCTACATCTCTGCGCAGTTTTATGGTTTAAGGGAGACCCAGTGCCTCGCGCGACGTTTTCAGAACTTCAAAACATATGCATCATATAAATACTCGGCATCGAGAGGGTTGAATCCCAATTTACCCCATCTCTCTTGAGCTTACAGATATAAAGTTATGGGAAAATATTATTATGTGCAATGTTTGCTGTACTTTTTGTGTGAGACACACATGTGCATGTACAGTTGTATAATATAAGGTGAGGTGAAATGGGGTTTAACGTCGCGTTCAAGATTATTGCACTAATAATCTGTGTGGCTACTTGTACTAGGTCGGACTAGGCCGAGTTTTTAGTGCCAGCCCACGGAGATACCATGCCGCTGTTTAACAATAATACCCCACTCAGACACAGTATACTGACTCCAAGCCGACCAGTTCTTGATTCAGCGCCTGATTGCCGAGCGCCAGGCAGGCTAACAACAAGCACCATCTTTGAAAGTGATAGAACCCCGAACCTTCAGCTCTCCGGGCGGACGCTCTACCGCTCGAACAAAGAGGCGGGCGTATAAAATAACGAATGTGGCCCATTTTTAGTCATATATAGTCCTTAAATTTGCAGACAACAAAATACATGCACACTGCAAGTTCCCAGAAACAGGTAACAGTGACTAACATACAGTTAAAGACTGTTGTGTCGAATTTGAAGGACCTATGTTAAATACTTCGAGTTATCCGAGGTTCGACACTTCCGAAAATGCTGAATAAAGACGTCATACACAGGGGCCAAGCTTTACGTCGTGACAACCGTAGGTTCGACACATCAAAGTTCGACACAACGGTATATCATTGACAACACTGCAGTATATATTGGTACATGGAAAGTTGTTTATGCCTCAATAGATACATGTACCCATTGGAGAAATATAGTAAGCTATGTTTTGCTTCTGATGAGGACACACATATTTCGCATTCCATTCAAATTGTGTGAGTGGCGGGTGCTCCCAGTAGGACATGACAAAATGCTGACACTTTTCACATTGTGTCACTGATTTTCAGTGTTCAAGTCATATAATTTCCCCGCTATTCTGTCTTAGACCCCCAATGGAATGGAGACTGGTTAAGCTCTGGCGTTTTATACTTATACCAACAGAATACCAGTTTAGTCTTCTAATATTTCTCCAGATTAAATGCGGCAATTGTGAGAACGAAAAATGCTTTTGTACATTGCGACCATGGAAATCCTTGATCATGCTTATCTTATTTAGAAAATATCACAAATAACTTTCTTTCCGTTTCAATTCGAAAAATTCGGCTTATTAACTGCAATGCAACATTGGGCTAATTAACTTTAATGAAAACTTGGAAATACGTTATCCTGACACTGTACACGATACAGTGGTCTTGAAATACCTGGTTTGTAGAGGTATAAACGTTCTCTGGCAAGTAAATGAAAATACAAATATGTACACAATATCTTACACAGTATGTTCTTGAAGCGATGTTGTTATTAATTCCATGTCACCGTTATGTATCCTTCAGCTTATTCCAATGGACGGTATGCAATTGACTATTTTCGCCACTCTCTTCACAATTTGCACCCTTTGGCTTTAAATCGATTTTTCACCAGAAGACGCTCATTAAGAATCGGATATTCACAGCTGGAAACTCTTAACCATCGACACAGTCTCGTAGACGTAATGAAATGTACATCAGCGGCCTTTAAGTGCCCGACCAGACTTGACTGAGAGATTGGGGAAACCCTGTGTCCGAAACCAATTACAGTAAGTTATAATGAGGAACGAGAACCCTTGGCTGCAGACCCGGACTCCGTTCTGGATTATTCATTGTGTTGATACATACAGTTAAAATCGATGAAAGTTTGGCCGAAAGTTCATTGGAATTCTCATTTCATGCCCATTTATGTGTCAGTAAATCTGGATGTAATTGCACCTTAAGGATTTCCTTTGGATGAAAATAGGACCCTTCGAATAAAGGTATGTCATTGTTCTGTGATTGAGCAAGATTGTAGTGCAATGACGTCATAGCTAATGAGATCTGGAACCACTTTTCACATTGGTTGTTGTCGTGAGCGATTAGCAAGTTGTAAGGCATACGACATGTGTACTGTTTTTCACAGAGCAAAGGGAATCTAGCAAAGTGCAAAGGAATCCGGGTATAAATTGTGTACAATCGAACCTCGCTTATCCGGATCGAACCTCGCTTATATGGACACTTGCGTTTTCTCATATATGGAGCGGAAAAACGACTTTCCGGATATTGGAATCCCTTTTCAACTGTCCGGAGTCCCCCCCCCTCCCCCCTCCAAATTGTACGCATTGAAATAACTATCAAAAACTAAATTTATAATTATTAAGATTTTTGTACGCAGTAAAAACCTATTGCACTTTCAAAAGATTGATATTCTGGTAGAACACCATTATAACCAATGAAAATTAGAGTTACATAACATGGTCACCTGCAGAGTCGTCTCCTACATGTAGGGCTAGGGTATATCTATGTAGATTTTAATTATACGTTACTGTTATTCCCACAAACATTCTGATACCCATTATCTAATACATCTTTTTTTTTAAGGGAGTATCAAATGTCTGATGTATTTATTACATCAATATCTAAACCATATCATTAACCTTTGGCTATAAGATCAACGAATTCATAATGACATATATGACACCCACTCAAATAAATTAAGCGACAAACGCTTTTCCAAATCCAATAGAAATCTCGATTGTTCGATTCCGACTATATCATGAGCATGTGTTTGTGAATCACTTTAAAAAAAGTAATGATATCAGGTGTTCGCGAAAAGGTTAGCGTGTCCTGCCCCACCGGGGGCACCCGTCACATACACAAGGCAAGTCAATTGTTCACCTGAAAAAGCACGGGAACATATGATCATGTCTGGCATTTGAATGACTTTACATTTCAGCGCCTGTTATATGTTGGTCAATTAATTCTATTTTCGACAGGATTTTCATAATGTCATCTTAAACTCCGCATCTCTATCCATGCAATTTTACGACAGATGACGTAAACTAAGGCGTGGAGGTTATGAATCAACTTTTGAGTCACCTGGCTACATAACCTCTTCCGCTTTCCTTCTTTTTTTATATACGGACGGACATGTACGTTTGCGTGCGTATGCACGTGCATGCGTGCGTGTTGGTGTGTACTATACCGCGGTTGTAACATTAATACCCCACTCAGACACAGTATCATGACTTCGAGGCCACCAGTCCTTTTTTTATCCTCTTAATGCTGAGTGATAGCAGGGTGACAACAAGTATCATCTTTAAATGTCTTGTGAGTGAGTGAGTGAGTTGGGTTTAACGCCGCTTTTAACAGAATTCCAGTTATATCACGGCGTGTCAGCTTAATGTGGGAGAAAAGCCCTAAGTGATGCGGGTCTCAGACGTTTACCACTTCGATGAAACCCACGAGCACGGGTATGGTGCTGACAAAACTAGAAACATAATCGGGGCGAGCCAGGATTCGAACCATCGACCTTCCGCTCTCCGTGAAGACGCTCTACCACTGGACCACTGAGGCGGTCTGTGAATTGTGTATCAACAATATTCTAGCACATGCCTACCAGGCAGGTCAGCTATACGAAAGGCTATGACGCCATTCAATAAATATTTGAAATATATCAAAATAGAATGGTGTATATCACATGATGCCATATGTCTGGTGTATAAGGAGATTAACAATAAGGAGTGATATATGACGATAAAGGTATTGCCACATATCATATATACAGTATCAATAACAGGTAACTTCTATAGCATTAACACTATGAGACACTAAAACGTTGAAACCACAAAATTATGAGACATGACTGAGAAATATTAAAACTGTAATTGTACACAGGAGACGTAAATCAACATTAACATATCGTGTTAAGGAGTTATTAAACTCAATAAACGCGCTATCGGGTCACTGGGTTGTCAGGTAAAGACTTGATTATTTACAGACCACCGTTGTATGGCAGAGCCACTGCTGTGCAGCGTTAGGCAACAAACACTTACTTTTTATGAAAACAGTGTGAGTGGTGGGTAATACTGGCCATGCTTACGGTGGTTATTACTGGACATGCTTACGGTGGGTAATACTGGAATACTTACGGTGGGTAATACTGGAATACTTACGGTGGGTAAAACTGGAATACTTACGGTGGGTAAAACTGGAATACTTACGGTGGGTATTACTGGACATGCTTACGGTGGGTAAAACTGGACATGCTTACGGTGGGTAATACTGGAATACTTACGGTGGGTAATACTGGAATACTTACGGTGGGTAAAACTGGAATACTTACGGTGAGTAATACTGGAATACTTACGGTGGGTAAAACTGGAATACTTACGGTGGGTGAAACTGGAATACTTACGGTGGGTATTACTGGACATGCTTACGGTGGGTAAAACTGGAATACTTACGGTGGGTAAAACTGGAATACTTACGGTGGGTATTACTGGACATGCTTACGGTGGGTAAAACTGGACATGCTTACGGTGGGTAATACTGGACATGCTTACGGTGGGTAATACTGGCCATACTTACGGTGGGTAAAACTGGCCATGCTAATGGTGGGTAATACTGGCCATGCTTACGTTGGGTAATACTGTACATGCTTACGGTAGGTAATACTGGCCATGCTTACGGTGAGTAATACTGGCCATACTTACGGTGGGTAATACTGGCCATGCTTACGGTGAGTAATACTGGCCATACTTACGGTGGGTAATACTGGCCATGCTTACGGTGGGTATTACTGGACATGCTTACGGTGGGTAATACTGGCCATGCTTATGGTGGGTAATACTGGCCATGCTTACGGTGGGTAATACTGGCCATGCTTACGGTGGTTTGGTTATCAACAGACATATTACTTCGTGTCTAGTGTATACTGGAAATTACGAGTGACTTTTGATTTACGCCCTTAAAAAAATAATCCAGCAATATCAAGGCTAGGGGCACTAGGAATGGGCTTAACGCATAACATCTACGTGGGGAATCGAAACCGAGGCTTAGGCGTGACGAGCGAACGCTTAAACCATAAGGCTATCCCATCGCCCCTGCAAATCATGAAGTATATAAACTACAATATCTACATTTAATATAAACTATGAAAAGGCGATATAATTGAAGAATGACTAGAGATCGATTTACACAGCTACAACTTTCACCGCAAGCTTGCCTTCAACGGCGGACAATCGAGAGTGGTAACTATTCGGCGTTAATACTTAACGTCAATATCTAACGTTAGTTTCTGGCTTATAGAGGACAGCATCAACGTATGCTGTAAAGTTAATCATGATCACTATGTTGTACAGAAGAGGCAAATAATTATCTCCATCCTGATACCATGAGCCCAACATCAGTATCAAAATAAGCAAGCTTATCAGTATGCCAGATAGCCAACGCGTGCGTGAATATCAACGTTAATCATACACAGCAACAAGTACTTTGATTGCGAAGCCCCAGTCATACCACAAGCAGAGACAGTGGTTTATCAATACGAGTCCTGATTTCTGAAAGTTCTGGCTGGTGCGTCTTCCCCAAGGGCTGGAATGATATTCGAAATTATCTTCCAATGATTATAGGGAACATACAGGACGCTTCCAGCCATTAGGAACAAGCAGAGGCAGCAACCCAGCAGAGAGATTGATCATCGACAGTCCTTGTACTAGGGGTACTCTAGATCTTATCAAGAATCCAGCAAACTCGGAATGGAAAACAATTCTTTTGCTGGCACGTTGATGAATCATTCGTCTCTGATAACGTTTCAGATGCCTCTGCCCTCAAGTGACTCTCGGGAATTGAAGATACAATGCAAAATGTTACACGGCTCTATATATAACTCGGTAGGCATTATGTCAAACAATTTTCAGTTTGAGTACGATTTGGTGTGTGAATCACGTTACGGTGCAACTGTATTGTCGATACAGTCGTTCTTCGTTACCTTGAATTTAGAAGGACAAAGAAATCTATTTTAGTTTGACACAAAATGCAAATTAAAACTTTTTGGAGTTTATACAGCAAGCGATGTGTTTTATGCATTGAGTGAGTGAGTGAATGAGTGAGTGTGATTCATCACCGCTTCTAACGGTATTTCGGCTACTTAGATCGAACCCAATATTGCTGTTACAGATGTTTGCGAAACAGGTGAAACCAACGAGCGGGAGTATGGTGGGGAAGGACCAGGGAACATAAACAAAGCGAAATTGGAATTGAAATTAGCAGATCCCGACAACGCTAAGGGACGCAACCCTGCCCGTTAAATTGAGGCTGATTAGACCTGTTACATAGCCCTCACGCAGTATTTAAGGCTTAATTCCATACACCACGCAATTCTATAATAAGAAAGTCGGGGGTCAGGAATAGATATGTTTTGGTAGTGAAGACAGAGCTAAAAAAGATTAAAAAATAATCCCCAAAAAATATTCATTATACCTAACTTTGTTGTTCAGTATAGTTAGGTGTACAATATATGTTCTTAGGGGACCATTTCAGATGACTTTAGGTTACCATAATATCCTTACACAAAGTGACAGACCCGTGAAGATCCGGGGTAGAATAGGTCTTCAGCAACCCATGCTTGCCGTAAAAGGCGACTATGCTTGTCGTAAAAGGCGATTAACGGGATCGGGTAGTTAGCCTCGCTGACTTGGTTGATGCATGTCATCGATCTCAATTGCGCGGATCGATGCTCATGATGTCAATCACTGTCAATCAATAGCTGGAATATTGCTGAGTGCAGCGTTGAACAACAAACAAACCAACCAATTGTGTGGATCGATGCTCATGATATTAATCACTGGATTGTCTGGTCCAGACTCGATTATTTACAGACCGCCGTCATAAAGTTGGAATATTGCTGAGTGCGGCGTAAAACAACAAACAAACAAACAAAGTGACAGTAACGCACAGCATCATCACCAACCTAGAGTGATTTAGCTTACATGTGTGTCTTGTACAACGTATGTCAACCACGCAGGCCGTGTCACAATATCTTAAAAGCCATATGATGTAAACATTCATGTATCTCACACAGAATTCCATCTTTGACATTTGACGCATAACAAAAAATATGATACCCACAGCTAACTTTCCGAGACCTGTGAATATATATGAGCCGTTGTACTTCTTATGCCTCTCTGACATTTCTATTTCGCACTGCCAAACATATATGAACGTTCAGCTATTCTGTTCTAGCGCAAATGGAAACACTATACTTATTGTCAGTGGGTAGAGCCACTAAACGTTCGACTGATTACACGGGTTCATTCGTAAGCAGGGATCGCTCAAGTAAAGGCGTGATGTGAAGTTTAATGGACACATCTATCACTCGAGAGTAATTTACTAACTGTCTTGGACCAGCCTGGACTTCAATATTCCCGGTACAGAGACTGTGTTGTTAGAAACCTGGCTGTTAACCAGCTTGTTGCGAGTTTGATTGCACAATAAAAAAACACAATTTGGATTCTAGCATGTCTTGATTGAATGATTAAGAACACGTTTGATAGTGCAGCAAATCTCGGCTCCTCCAATCAACGTCCAAATCCTACTCGTGCATTGGCTAATGAAGGCATTTTTGGGGAATGCCAAGAGTTCACTGCTAAATCAGAAGTATATTACGTAACAAGACGGTTATCGATTGTAACTCATGACAGAAATCCTTACGATCTTAAGCAAAGAAATATTTGCCATCACCAGTACGAGTGTTGAAGACGCAGTCGTATATATATATATATATATATGACATGAAGTAGTAACATATAGTTACGTGACGTCATTACATTTAGGAAACTATGACGTCACAATACCAAGGTGACAATGGACAAATAACTTACGTCTTTACATTTAACTTAGGCGCGTATTTATGAATGAAATGTATATATATATATATATATAGTTAAACACTATTATTTTCACTGTCTGTGAAATATATCTATAAATAAATAAATAAATAAATAAATAAATTTATTTATATGATATATTTCACAGACAGTGAAAATAATAGTGTTTAACAATATTGTTTTATACACTTGCAAGAATTTTTCTCATCTTTAACTTTTTGTGTTAAATGCTATATCAAAAACACTGAACATATCTAGTTTCCATTTACGAAATCCTATTAGATACCCACATTTACCATTTCCCTTATCGCTGACATAGGACAGAGTTCCTCTCGATCATCAACAACCAATGAGAATAACTCTCCTGAAAGTGAGTTTACCACAGATGTAAATCCCCCCCAAAAGCCTCGATACACCTACTGAAATCAGAACAATGTTAAAACTCTCTCTCTCCCTCTCTCTCTCTCTCTCTCTCTCTCTCTCTCAGTGACTGCGAGGTATATTCTCACATTATTGAGATGGAATTGAAAGTTAAAACGACTTCCCTAAAAAGTAGAATTTCGTTGCACATATTGTCTCTAAAAAGTGTAGGGCACCTTGGGAATAGCCTGGAACATGTAGTTACTGTTGCTAGTTGAGCCGCGGAAGTTGAGACTGTAGCTGGCTGATCGATGGCCGCTGTCGACTACTGCTTTGTATATTCATAACATGGTATGATTCCGACTATATCATGAACATGTATCAATTTATCGCTAACTAATAGTTATGGAACCAGGTGTTCGTGATAAGTTTCGTGTATCCTACCCTACCGGTTGCACCATTCACAAACACATCCTCCCTTATCGGCGGAACCAGTCACAAACACATGAAAAGGCAAGGCAAATGTTCACTTGATAAAACAAGTCAAGGTCAAGGGGACGCATCCGGGCACAAAGTAGGCATCCTCCATGGACACCAAGTGTAATTAACTTACGTTTGAGTACTGATCAAATATCCAATTCAGTACTGATCAAATATCCAATTCCTTTCCACTGGTTTAACCCCCCTGAACTAGAAAGAGATTCGTGAAATCGCCTCATCGTCAACAAACTATCCACAAGACTGAGGGATGACTTCAACCTTCACTTTTTGTTGAGCAATATTCAAGAAGCTCTCGCCTTTGATGAAAACATTTCCAAACTTTTGAGGTACAATCGAGCATGCTCTGTCCACGAAGATTTCAAAGTACGTCATACGACACTTGCGCAAAAGTTGTTTGATCCGAGTTACAACATTGCAGACCTAAGTAGAGCTTTCAACAAGTTTTATGGTAGGCGTGTGGAGGACATTTCTACATTATGACTTTAACGGAAAATTACCCAAATGCTGTCTGGATTCCTTAGTGAGACTTATGGAAATGGTTTCGTCGCTGACATTAACACAAATAAGCAAATGAAAAAAGTTTATTTTTTCTTATATGCATATTACAACAACAATAATGACTGCCATATATTGAATATTGAATATATTAATATTTTGAGAAGATTTCGAGTACACATTGAATCGTAACAAGTTAAGGCTACCATCTTGGAATAAATAAAATAACGACTTTTTTGTATACTCATTAAAATATGTTTTTTTTATATCTATACTCCGCGCCAAAGATAAAAACGATATTAAATGTATCAGTTATAGTGAGTTCTACATCTTATGATAGCACTCAATGGTGTTACAAATGTTTAATAGTTTCCTAATGGTCAAACAGAATAAAAAAGCCAATATCTGCTTTGATAGTTCCTGAAAATGAGACGATAATTAGTACATGGCTTTGGACGCAATTCTTTTAGCCTGCACATCAAAGTGTCTTGGAAGAGAAATATTCCTCCTCTTGCAAAAAACAACGGGCCCTGTTAGGCTACAGGTCTCCCCTGGCAGTAATTTACCAAAATTGACGCTGTTGCTATTCCAGGGAATCGCCTGGATGTAGCAAGGCCCGTGGCGGTACAACTTGGGGGTTAAGGTGGTGAGAAAAAACACGCGTAACACATCAAAGTGGACGATGTTGTCCAGACTGGAGGTGTTGTTAATATACGATCGATTCTGGACACAAATAGGATTGAAAGGGTTGTGAAACCTCTAAAGGACTGCCTTGGGGTGTTTTCTTGTGGTTGTAACTTTAAGCTATAAAATCAATTTTGTAGATAGCCGCTTCCTATTTGAAAATAAATGGATTTTACTTAAGAAGCCATCGTCTAGAAAAGTGATCTTCTTCGGCAATGTCCATTATTTTCTTCAATAAAGTTGAATGAATAGGAATTTGGGCTGAATAGCCATTAGGCGAGGGCGGACTTGTCAGGAAATATATATATCTTCCGAGTTCACGTCTCGAAGGTTGTATACATACTGAACCTGATGATCGTTGAGAAGTCCTTCCTGTATATTACACCGCATATATTACCTTAAATTGTCTGTCCATGTAAATTGATATTTTCTAGAAGCCATAAATTTCGTCTTTTAGATTGTTTTTACGACTGTAAGGTAATATATACACGGCACTATATCATGCCTTTCACACAGTCATATGTGAAAATATCTATATGAGTGAACGAGTGAGTGAATAGAGTTTAAAGCCGCATGGAACAGTATTTCAGTTAACTTTTATCACAGTTAGATGTGGGTGAAAAGTTAACTGTTGCAGATCTTAGATGTGTACCACGTTGATGAAACTCAAGAGAATGGTGCGGAAAGAAATATAATTTAAAAACTCCGAAACCGTGATAGGATCCTGGCACGCCTAAGGGGCGCAACTCCGGCGCCTTAGATGTCTGGGCTACCTGTGCCCCCCTAAAAACAAGGGAAGTATACTAGCGGATACAGAATAACTGTGAGTATACCATTATTTCTAGTCTGTCTAACAGGCCCTGATACAAATATATATCAAATACAGCCCATGCAAGTCTATAATGTTTGACAAGTCTAGATTACTGCAGTATCAGGTCTGAAAATGGAGAGAGCCACTGGGCACTCTTTTATTATATTTTTATTAAGATAACTGAACAACTGTTTTTTTCTGTACGATATGTTCATTTCAGAGACTAGATGTTAGTCTACATTATTTCGTATACTGTAAATTTACGACATATACACAAACCTAAGCATTAAGTTAAAATATATATTGAATGGGCTGGCATTTCATCCCCTCACACAATCTAAACGTATACACTAATCCATCAGTGGCCTGACACTGTAAACCTGCACACAGTGAAATCCTGATAACTAGAAAATGAAGTGACCTGGAGAAATCTCGACTATACAGGTTTTCTAGTTAGTCATTTAGTGGGTGATCTAGCTCACTAGTGAAATAAACTCATTGGATTAACAGGGCAATTTAGGTCGGGTGGGGATTAGCAACACTTATGTTATTGCCAAAGAATCATCTGGATCAGGTACAAGTGACAGAGATAAGATACCTCACATTATGGTATGTATGTATGTGTGTGTGTTTATGCTATGCTATGCTATGCTATGCTATGCTATGCTATGCTATGCTATGCTATGCTATGCAATGCTATGCTATGCTATGCTATGCTATGTGTTCATTTTTGTACGCATAAAATATTGTACGTTTATGAAGAATTGTGCAGCAAATAATATGTACATTGCGGAATATATATAAACAATTATATATTTGGGTGGAACAGAAATTCGGCAGTTTGTATACATTGTATTTGTACATATAATATAACGCAAACGTCACCCTGAAATCCCGATTTTACTGCACAAATGTAGCATTGCCATGGAAACTGATAGCATGCCAAAGGGAACATACTACACGTAATTAAATATTCACCGAGAATGTGTTTATGGTCAGTGAGTTCAGTTATACGATGCTTTTAGCAATATACCAGCAATATCACGATAGAGAACACTAGAAATAGGCTTCGAACATTATACAGTTTGGTAATACTACCTGTAGTGATGAATATATATTTACATTATTTATTAAACTTCCATGGTATATATTGTCAAGTTCATTCATAATATGCCTATTATGCCGAAGCCTGCGGGCGGAGTGTATTATAGTTGAACTTCTGTGAACAGTTTGAATTAACGTTATCAGAAGTGTTTTGTTACATTAATAATAAACGTTGATCTTCTTTAGAGAATATTGTTATATACATAAAGCTGCTTCTATGTAGAACCAGGTAATACAAATACTCGTACATCTAGACACATGAAACATAACAGCCATCGTTGAAATGCACATGAACGAAACAAATATAATCACACACTCACAGTCCATATCATCCTACGGTCCCCTGTATTGTTAATATATGTTCTTAACGCAAGATATACCTGTATGTACAAATTTGCATTCATATTATGCAGCGTTTAGTTCCACCATGCCTGTCAATTGATTACTCTGTTCAGAGGACGCGGTCGTCATGCCACGTGATCATTCCTTATGATCTGAGAAACCCGCCACGATGCTCTAAATACGCTGAATATATTATCAGCATACACACATCTCAAACGACTATTGATCCAAGACGATGAATAGATGTCAATTGAATGGAATCTCTACTCGGTGAACCAAACGCTAAAAGGCAACAGTACCCGTGAGATTCCCGTAGTTCTTAGGACTATTTGGGGCTATGTTATTGGATTAATTCTTGTGGCTTTTGTCCAAGGGGTCTGGTCTTAATTCACGTGAACACTGTCCGAAACTGACAACGGAACAGTCCCGAACACTCGTACTATTTTCGTAGTGTAATGGATGGCGAGTGTTATGGATATTACCTCACACATGCAGGTGACGAATTGAGCCAACCAAGAACAATATGACCAGGTGATATGGTGGAAGAACATGAATAAAACATAACGTTTCTGCCGTAGTGGTTGTAGCAAAAACGAGTGTGATGTTAAAACACTGATATTGATTGGTTTTGAACCGTGAGTCCATGTGCGTCAATTGCTTCCAGTTGAAATATGTGTGGAAGATGCAGAAACAATTCAGCTTTTGACAGCCAGAAGCTGCCTCGAACAAAGGGGTGCATTGAGGTGGGCTACTCACCGGATATCGTTTGGTAAGGACAGGAAGTCGTCTGCTTTCAGTGACCATGGCCTAATAACAAGGTCGTATTGATTGGTGAGTTCAGATCGAGGCTGTGAGAAGCGATCGATGTTGGCTATCAGACAGAACGTGGGGTGATTCACCATGTCTCATCGTTCGGTCCATATTAGAACGTCATGCACGAGGAGACAGTGTGTAAGTCTAGTCTCATATGATCCATATTATTAGTATTAATGTAATAATGTAATACATTCTGAAAGTATTGACTCTACGTCAAATTGTAGAGCCCGTCCGTATTTCCAAATGCACGAACCACAGCTAATGATGGTCGTTTTGCGAATTTCCATAAACTAATAACAGCAATATCGTTCTTTGTTTTCATTGTTTGCATTCAAGATAAAACATATCTACACATTGAAATATGCGTTTATATAACATATTTACTTAATATGAAGTACGTCTGGGATCACATATATTTTGGCGATATAAATATACTCAATTAATGAAAATACATATGATTTAATATATGTTCAGACACATAATGATTCTCTGTAATAGTATTCCTGTGCGCATTTCTAACTGAGAGAAATGAACTTTATCACAAAATGTTTCCTGTGTGCTCCGATATATTTCTGCAATAAATGTACAAAATGTACACCAAATCGATATCAATATCATGTACTCATCAAAATAACTGGAAAAAAATATGATTCTATGTAATAGTATTCAGTATTCCTTAACGCATTTCTAACTGAGAGAAATGAATCAAATCTTAAATATCCGGGTCCTGGTTCGCGTTGTGGCAGAAACATTAGCCACATTTATTGCA
Source organism: Haliotis cracherodii (assembly GCF_022045235.1). Lineage (NCBI taxonomy): Eukaryota > Metazoa > Mollusca > Gastropoda > Lepetellida > Haliotidae > Haliotis > Haliotis cracherodii. The sequence goes on along the minus strand of NW_027266296.1, from coordinate 926,827 downwards.
CAGCCTTACCTTGAGACATGTGCAAGTTCTTGGGCACTTGGCCTGACCCAGATTTCAACTTGTATTGCGTCATATTTTCTGCATTTGTTCATATTTTGTTATGATGTATGGGTATGGACAATCACACTTTCCAAGATCTGCAAATCGTAGGTTCGAATCCCAGATTCGCCAAACCTATGGTCATTGATTTTTGCAGCGATGATACCGTTAGTCATTAGTGAAAACATCTACGACCTTAATCATGTTGGGCTTTACTCTCACGTTAATCCGACAACTTGAAGAAACTGAAATACTTTCCAGATCGACGCAAACATAACTCACTCACTCGACATGGCCTAGAGGTGCCACTATGCGGTAATAATGTACTGTGAAGTTTCGGCTTAATATTGATGGAATTACGCCAGTAGAAGGACACGCCACTGGGAGATATTTTTGAAATTGTCTTCAGAGCTTCAACATCTATTTGCGCGAAGATGGTCACTTAGCACACCAGCACACCGAGGTAATTAAAGAAACGTATTTTCAGTGTTGGAGATGGTGGACAGAATTAGAAGGTAACCTTCAGAGCGTGAGATTCCAATCACAGCAGACTTCTTTTTTAGGTTATTGAATAAAGCCAGGCGGCCGTTTTCACACATGGCTCGTCAGCAAGATTGAAGCAAAATGAAAACTTCGAGTTGGGTTCTATGTCTCGGAAGAAGATGCGAAGCGGTTGACATGAGGGATTGAACTTTTTAATAACTTATTTGAAGGGAAAGGATTAATCAACTGTATACATATGTCATATTGAGGTAGAAAAGGATAAAGGTGAAACGCGTTTCGGTACAGAGACTGTTTTGCATATGCTTGAATCCGATGACTTGGTTCATATTGTGCCCGGGCCATGAATCTGTGATAGATCGTTCTGGTTGCAATATCGATTCACGTCAAAGGTCATCTGGTTCACATGTTGGAAAGTTGACTCATTTTGTTTACTTGATCATTTCATTATTTTACAAATTGAAATAGAGGCATGAAGCTGAATCTATATGATATAGACGCTTCTTACATACTTGTGAGAAACCCATTTAGATAACTGGTATTAAATGTGTGAGATTTAATTCAAGGTCCGTGATTGGCTACTCCATGGTAATGACCTGAGGTCAGATTATGACGGACTACTTTCCTGATTGTAATTCGTTGATAAGTTAGTCGTGCTTTAGTCGAATTCACCTAAATCTGTGTTGAAACTTTATATTTTTAGTGTGTTAAGAAGTGTTCGTGGATGTTTTCTAGTTTGAATCTTTTTATCATAATGGCCAGGGTCACACCAAGTAAGCCGGATGCCGTCACTGATGGTCGTTATGTTATGTATTAATACGCAACTTCTATCATGCGAATAGACACAATATGCATCGTTTTCATGCTGAAATTGTGTGACTATAGGGTCTATAAGAAACATATTACTGTACTCGTGCCTGCCACATATCATTTATCTTATAACTCTTTGTAAGTTACATGGCATGCCAGACAATCGTGTAGTAATCTCTATATCATATAGACGATTAGTTCCAGAACAGAGAAGTATATATGGTCATGAGGTTAATGTTTCTTGATGGGATATTTCATTGGAGAAATACATTTCACTTAACCTCGTTATTCTACGTCAGTTTGGTAGCCCAACAGATATGTTTTTGACAGAGCTCCAGATAAGCTTTTGGTGTTGTGGTTATTTTACCCATGCATTTTAAAATCACTGGGTATCAGTAATTCTATTTGGATATTAAAATTTCTGTTACCCACTAGTTTTTACATGTGTGGGTATTTATGTTAGGTATTTAAAAACACTATTCATCTAGTACCTGCAAAGTGGTGTCGTGTGGGTTCGAGAGCTTTATAGGACGATACCACGATACTTCCACAAGAAAGTGTGATGGCAAATGATCATGATGTAACTATCATCGTGGAGTTTGGCAAGGTTGAAGGAATGCCCGTTTATAATTTCAAAATAAGTTGCTGATTTGCTAATTGAATACGCAGGGTTACTTCACAATATTTTGATGATACGCACAAGTTTTATTTTTGTAGCGTATCTGTAATGTTCGTTGCGTGTTTGATACGCTTGGATTTTATTTTACTGCGTATTTCTGATGCGTATTTTACGCAGATACGCAACTTACCTGGAGCTCTGGTTTGAGCTAAAGACATGAATTGTTCCCATGTTACATAAACACGAATTGTTTCCAGCAAAACAAAAACAACAGTACTACAATTAACACCAATGGGACTATCACACAAATCTTATAAACCAGTGATGTCATGTCATTGTTCTATACATGGTGTTCTTCTCATAGCAGGTGTCAATCGACCCGTGAAGATCCGGGGTAGAATAGGTCTTCAGGAACCCGTGCTTGCCGTAAAAGGCGACCATGCTTATCGTAAGAGGCGACTAACGGGATCGGGTGGTCAGGCTCGCTGACTTGGTTGTTACATGTCATCGATCCCAATTGCGTGGAACGATGTTCATGATATCTATCACTGGATTGTCTGGTCCAGACTCGATTATTTACAGATCGCCATCATATAGCTGGAATATTGCTGAGTGCGGCGTTAAACAGAAACCAACCAACAACTTGGTGTCAATCATGTTGACAGCCCGTAGCGACTTTGAATATACATAGAGATGTATTAGTTCACCAGTAAGACCTGCTTTGAGGTTTTACTTCTTAACTTTTAATCATAAATAAGACCAGCTTTGAGGTTTTACTTCTTTACTTTTAATCATAAATAAGACCTGCTTTGAGGTTTTACTTCTTTACTTTTAATCATAAGTAAGACATGATTTGAGGTTTTACTTCTTTACTTTTTATCATAAATAAGACCTGCTTTGAGGTTTTACTTCTTTACTTTTAATCATAAGTAAGACATGATTTGAGGTTTTACTTCTTTACTTTTAATCATAAATAAGACCTGATTAGAGGTTTTACTTCTTTACTTTTAATCATAAATACGACCTGCTTTGAGATTTTACTTCTTTACTTTTAATTATAAATAAGACCTGCTTTGAGGTTTTACTTCTTAACTTTTAATCATAAATAAGACCTCTTTTGAGGTTTTACTTCCTTACTTTTAATCATAAATAAGACCTGCTTTGAGGTTTTACTTCTTTACTTTTAATCATAAATAAGACCTGCTTTGAGGTTTTACTTCCTTACTTTTAATCATAAATAAGACCTGCCTTGTGGTTTTACTTCTTTACTTTTAATCATAAATAAGACCTGATTTGAGGTTTTACTTCTTAACGTTTAATCATAAATAAGACCTGCCTTGTGGTTTTACTTCTTTACTTTTAATCATAAATAAGACCTGATTTGAGGTTTTACTTCTCAACGTTTAATCATAAATAAGACCTGATTTGAGGTTTTACTTCTTTACATTTAATCATAAATAAGACCTGCTTTGAGACGTGAATGGAACCTGCAGCCACATACATCATGTTTAGTGTTCTCACCGAGTATCTTCCCACAGATCATAAGCCATCGGGTCAGGGGATGAAGTAATGGTTCACAAAGAAAATGATTTGTGACAGCGTTTAAACAGGTGTACGGGTATCGAGATGTAGTTTAACAAATCACGACCTCGAATTCAGTCTTGGTGGGAGTTTTGTTTGTTTGTTTGTTTGTATATTGTTTAACGCTGCTCTCAGCAATATTCCAGCTATATGGCGGCGATTTGTAAATGAATATTCCAGTCTGGACCAGGCCACCCAGGGATTGACATCATGCGCATCGACCTACGCATCTGGGATATGATAACATGCATCAACCAAATCAGCCAGTCTGACCTACCGATCCCGTTAGCCGCCTCTTACAAGCATGGGTTGCTGAAGACCTATTCTAACCCGGATCTTCACGGGTTCCTGGTGGGAGTAGTTAGACCTTGGGGATATAAAACGAAAAGTAACACCTCGGGCATTGGATTTACTTTTTGACCTGTCCACTTTCAGGTCCTTCTATCCCATAATGTCTTCATTCTCGGTCGTGAACTTTTACATACAATCCAACGATAAGATCGTGTGGTGATCAAGAGATTTTGAATTCAGAATTATTGAGTGAATACGGTGTTCTACATTGTACAATTGTCTGGGATCTATCCCCGGTCTACAAAGTGACCCCATCGCTTCTACACCGAAGCTCGTTATTCTGCCTTCCTGTCCACTGCACTGTGCGCTCGTTATGTGGGCTGGGAATGTTGTCTTAAAGTACTCTTCAATCGTTAACCCATCACGTGTGACAACTGAAGGCTGATATTGCAGACAGGTCACAGACAACGTCAAGGGTAGCTGGGGTAATGCAATATGACAGTGTGGATTGTCGTTTGTTTGTAATAGTAAACAATAAAACGGTACTACTACTACTACTACTACTACTACTACTACTACTACTACTAAGGTGAAGATGAAGATGAAGAACACAGTATCTCAGGCGACATGATCAAATGGATCGATCCTTTTATTACCGTCTTCGCCATGCTTGTGGTTTTGACACGGACAACCATCCACGGTGCAACCCATAGAGGGTGTAATGAAAAATGATAATTCTAAAATGCTTTGGAATAGGCCCATATAAAGCCTCAGGCTTTCCAAGCCAAGAAATGCGATCTTGTCTTTTTTTATAAGTCCAATGAACTCATTTGTAGCATCGAATTCTCTATCCCGTTTGACACTTATGTGATTGAGGAGATTCGGGAAAAATATGGCAAATTTGCGGACCTCGCTTACGAAATGTTGTCCGACACCCTATTGTTCTCACTGCCTTAGATTTGGTACATCCCAATCTTTGACTGACATGGGGAGAGTACCAAGGTTTAATGTCGGGAATACAGCTCTTCTGACAATCTGGGCAATGCAGAAGGCTGCAGTGTTGAGGGGTCTTCACATTCTCCGCAAAAAGTTCTTGGTGGGTTCGACTGGGCAGACTGGCAGCGATAAGACGGGGCATAGGTTCTCAGCTAATGATGAGCCTAACCACCCTGACTGTGCCAGGATCAAACAAACCCTCTTTGTTGCTATTCTTTTTATTATTCTAATTTGTAAAATGTGGTATTGCACAAACAGCCTCCATTTGCCGTGCCATGATACGCTGGTTTTGGTATTGAAAATACAGCCTCCATTTGACGCCCCATGATGCGCTGGTTGTGGTATTGAACAAACGGCCACTCCTTACCGCCCCACGATGCGCTGGTTGTGGTATTGAAAATACAGCCTCCATTTGACGTCCCATGATGCGCTGGTTGTGGTATTGAAAATACAGCCTCCATTTGACGTCCCATGATGCGCTGGTTGTGGTATTGAACAAACGGCCACTCCTTACCGCCCCACGATGCGCTGGTTGTGGTATTGAAAATACAGCCTCCATTTGACGTCCCATGATGCGCTGGTTGTGGTATTGAACAAACGGCCACTCCTTAACGCCCCACGATGCGCTGGTTGTGGTATTGAAAATACAGCCTCCATTTGACGTCCCATGATGCGCTGGTTGTGGTATTGAAAATACAGCCTCCATTTGACGTCCCATGATCCATGATGCGCTGGTTGTGGTATTGAAAATACAGCCTCCATTTGACGTCCCATGATGCGCTGGCCTCCATTTGTAGTGCCATGATGCGCTGGTTGTGGTATTGAAAATACAGCCTCCATTTGACGTCCCATGATGCGCTGGTTGTGGTATTGAAAATACAGCCTCCATTTGACGTCCCATGATGCGCTGGCCTGCATTTGACGTCCCATGATGCGCTGGTTGTGGTATTGTAAAAACAGCCTCCATTTGACGTCCCATGATGCGCTGGCCTCTATTTGCAGTGCCATGATACGCTGGTGGTGGTATTGAAAATACGGCCTCCATTTGACGTCCCATGATGCGCTGGTTGTGGTATTGAAAATACAGCCTCCATTTGACGTACCATGATGCGCTGGCCTCCATTTGACGTCCCATGATGCGCTGGTTGTGGTATTGAAAAAGCGCCCCCCATGTTGCCGCCCCACGATGCGCTGGTTGTGGTATTGAAAAGGCGACCACCTTTTGCCGCCCCACGATGCGCTGGTTGTGGCAATGAACAAACATAAGTTTTTCGCCGTCCCATGATGCTGTGGTTGTGCCCCCTTTGTACCGGCGTGTGTCACATTTGACTTACCATAAGAACGCCTAATTCGCCTGAGAAGATAATCAGTTCCATCTGATTTAATAATGTCAGTCCAAGCAAAAGAATTCGTAATTGCGTAGTTTTAGAAACTCACATCGACGTTTGATACTATTACCAGTTGAAACACATATTTTATACGAAAGCATATTGAGTTTCATGGAAGATAATTTTCGTTTTAAAAATCTTTATTCCAAACGACGAGCTTCATTTTCATTAATTCCGTCTTCATTTCCGATTCATCTAATTAAATGGCCCGTCGAAATGTCATCACATATATATGGCATCCTGTGATGCTATAATGTGATTTCATAATCGCAAAATCGTGACTTCAAGGAATTAATCATCTCCTTTTTTGATCACAGTACTCGCAAGAAGACCTTTTATGACGTGATAATTACCTCGAAAATTTAAACTTGGACAGAAGAATGGGTTTGACAGCTAACGAGACAGGAAATAATAATGTGTGTTGTGTCAAATCATATTTAAGTTAATTCTGAATTTGTTAGAAACGTGTTGTTTAGTTTATTTTAAACATTACACCTTCGATTTCCACTATAGTATATTTCCACTCTATTATGACATATACCTTCAACCCGTTTAGAACCAAAGCTATTTTTGTTATTCCCATATGCATTTCCCTTATCGCTGACATAGGACAGTTCCTCTCGGTCATCAACAACCAATGAGAATGACTCTTCTGAAAGTGAGTTCACCACAGATGTAATTTCAAAATAGCAGCTTCGTTCGAGCTAGCCCTCGATACTCTTAATGAAATCAGAACACTGTAAAAATATGTCGTCGGGTGAGTTACCATCACCAGCACATGTGTTAAAGACGCATTTATATTTATTTATTTATATATTTCACAGACAGAGAAAATAATAGTGTTTTATTCACTTGCAAGAAATTTTCTCATCTTTAACTTTTTGTTTCAAAAACACTGAACACATCTAGCTTCCATTTACGGAATCCTAATACATACCCACATTTTCCATTTCCCTTATCGCGGACATAGGACAGAGTTCCTCTCGATCATCAAAAACCAATGAGAATGACACCTTCTGAAAGTGAGTATGACCTCCTCCTTGGTCTAGTGGTAGAGCGTCCGCCCGGAGAGCGGAAGGTCCGGGGTTTGATCCCCGACCGCGTTATACCAAAAGACGTTAAAAGATGGCACTTGTTGTTACCCTGTCTGGCGCTCGGCGTTAAGGGGCTAAAAGAAGGACGGAGTCAGTATACTGTGTCTGAGTGGGGTATTCATGTTAAACTGCGGCATGGTATTTCAGTGAGCTAGCACTATAAATCGGCATCAGTCCGGACAAGTACAAGCAGCCACACAAATACACACACGTACATGCACGTCGCTTTATAAGTGCAATAATCTTGGACGCGACATTAAACCCCATTTCACCTCACTCTGAAAGTGAGTTTACCACAGATGTAATTTCAAAATAACAGCCTCGATACACCTACTGAAATCAGAACAATGTTAAATCTCTCTCTCTCTCTCTCTCTCTCTCTCTCTCTCTCTCTCTCTCTCTCTCTCTCTCTCTCTCTCTCTCTCTCTCTCTCTCTCTCTCTCTCTCTCAGTGACTGCGAGGTATATTCTCACATTATTGAGATGGAATTGGAAGCTAAAACGACTTCCCTAAAAAGTAGTATTTCGTTGCACATATTGTCCCTAAAAAGTGTAGGGCACCTTGGGAATAGCCTGGAACATGTACATGTAGTTACTGTTGCTAGTTGAGCCACGGAAGTTGAGACTGTAGCTGGCTGATCGATGGCCGCAGTCGACTACTGCTTTGTATGCCACTTGGGTTATTTGAACTGCCAGGCCTTGTGGAATTTCACTCTCTACGGCCATCTACGGACATAATTTCAAATGTATGGATGCTGAGCGGTGGTAGATGTCACAGTGATTTGTGTAATGTTGAGAAAATCTGACGCTTCGCGACAAGAAAAAGAGGCTGTTCACGCGAGAAGGGATAACACTACATGTTGTCTTCAAGATGGAGGTTGTCACTGACTGCAATAATCCATTTTATGATGGAGTGGGATGTTTCTTTAACAATTCTCAATTTCATAAATTTTACTCAACAACTAATATTCAACTTTAACACAATTTGTAAAAATAACAAAACATACAGATTAATAATCTGAGTGAGTTTTTCTCATAATTTTGTTAAACTTTCAGCGTATACTTAAACCGTCAGGTAGGTTTTTAGACGTATATATGACGTATGGAATGTATATATAATTTGATAATATTGCTCTCGTAAGCCAAGGTGAATGTATGGCTTAATGGGTTTTTTATGTTCAAAGTACCAGACCTACACTTTTCTGTAACTGACTTGTGACACATATTGTGTAAGTATTTCTGTCTGTATATCTAATTGCCTGACTGTCTGCCTGACTGTCTGACTGTCTGCCTGACTGTCTGACTGTCTGCCTGACTGTCTGCCTGTCTGTGACCAACCAAAGCCCGAGATATTTACTCCCAATGATTACTGAGTGAGTGAGTGAGTATGGTTTAACGCCGCTTTTAGCAATATTCCAGCAATATCACGGCGGGGGACACCAGAAATGGGCTTCACATATTGTACCCATTTCGGGAATCGAACCCGGGTCTTCGGCGTGACGAGCGAACGCTTTCACCACTAGGCTATCCGACCGTCCTTCATAGACAACTACATGTGTGGCAGACCATCACCCCAGCACCCTAAAGGAACCTCCAAGAGGGACGTTTTTTCCCCATGAAGACACTTCTTGATTATGAACTACCTTCATAATAATTCAGTCAATTGAATTGTACCTGTAAAATTGGGGTAATCATTCCATCCCATATCGCACTGTCAAAGATATCATGAAATCTGTGAGAAGCACATTTATCAATTTTGTAAAACATTTATGGGCTATTTGGAAATAGAGTATATTGTTTGAAGAATGAAGTACGTCGCTATATTGTGTAGATTGGGCTATTTGCATTTGACAGATGAAAGATTGCGGACGTTTTCACAATTCCAATCTTTACAATTGAAATGTAAAATAGCACATGATGTCGATTAGAGATAAATGTATTTTGACACCATATTTAATGTCATATCAATGTGAAAAGAAATGAAATACTTCAGCAAAAACTTCACCCTCTAAATGCTGCACTCTTAAAACTGCTGAAAATATGACATGCAAAAATGGGGTCTTAAAACTCATCATTGTGAGTGATGCACAAATGAGGTCTCGAACCCAATCAGTGTGAGAGATGCACAAATGGAGTCTCGAACCCAATCAATGTGAAAGATGCACAAATGGGGTCTCGAAACTGATCAATGTGCCAGATGCACAAATGGGGTCTCGAAACAGATCGATGTGAGACATGCACAAACGGGGTCCCGAAACTCATCAATGTGCGAGATGCACAAATGGGGTCCCGAAACAGATCAATGTGAGACATGCACAAATGGGGTCTCGAAACTCATCAATGTGAGACATGCACAAATGGGGTCTCGAACCAAATCAATGTATTAGATGCACAAATGGGGTCTCGAAACTCATCAATGTGAGACATGCACTAAGTTTTTCTATTTATCGTAGCTCAACAATGTGCAAAGTGTGAGACACATAAACTGTGTGTACATATTGTTGTATGAGAAACACAGATGGGATCTTGACACTGAACAACGTATTACAGACACAACTGGGATCTTGAGAACGTACAAAGGGATATCTATCCACTTAAGGTCATGACACTGAGCAATGTACAAGTATCAGAGACACAAATAGCAACTCATCACTGTACAACGCACACGTTTGAGAACCGCAAATGGGATCTCGACACTGTAAAACGTACATTTAACAGCGACAAAGATATCTCATCACTGTTCACTGTAAACGATATGTCCATATATCAAAGAATTTTCAGTAATCAACCTTTGATCAGGCTCTGTGGCTTAGCTCTGTGTCAGTGGATTTCCTAACGTTCACTCAATGTTATTCTCCAAACTATTTCAACAACTAATAATCTATGGTGGAGTACTTTTTGCTTCTGTTACATGAGTTGATTGTTTCAGAAACGTTACGTTGTGTCAGTTAAATGAGGGAAGAAAGTCCAGAAACCCATGATCACAAGATTGTGGCATGCCTGAGGGACGAAGCACACATTAGATTCATTTATTATTAATTTAATAGACTCGCTCTGAAACCGTCCAGTATGTTCTGATGACATATGCACGCGTACTGGTAACTCTGAAGTGTATCTTTAGTCGGTAAGATTCTTAGCATTTCAATTCCTGTTTCCTGTTGAAAACCAAATGCAGGCTTTATAATCATCCGGGAGAGGATTTTATTATTTTAGACGCATCCCTTTTAAAAATTCTGCATCCGCTGTTGTTTAGTAATTTAGTCGTGAAAACCATACCCTGCAGATTCTCATGGTTGCCGAATGTATCTTCCTGTTTCTATTTTGAATTGGTGAGAACTACATCAAAAACGATCCAGGGCCACTCCTAATTTTGAAACAGTTATAACCTTTAGGTAGGATTCCGAGGATTGTTTACAAAGGGTATAACTATGTCCATTTCTATTTACACAGTTCAGGGGCGGTGGGGTAGCCTTGTGGATTAAGCGTTCGCTCGTCAACCCGAAGACCTGGGTTCGATTCCCCATATGGGTACAATGTGTGAAGCCCATTTCTAGTGTCACCCGCCGTGATATTGCTGGAATATTACTAAAAGCGCTCACTCACTCTATTAACATCTTTGTGTTGTGAAATAATGTTATGTTCATGAGTGCTTTGCAGACATAATGCTTGATGAATAATCTCCAAAACGTATTCTGATAAGCCCAAACATCACTTTGTGCACGTATTGTTGCTTATCATTAGACAGAGTTAGTTGAATGTCTGTATTCATCCACAAGACATGTCGGAAAATATTGTTTTATATAATCCAAAGCTTAAGCTGTTTTTTGTCGTCTTGGGTTACAATTACCACGATATTAGAAGCGAATAGTTGTCATGGAAACGTACGGAATGACGGTATCCATAGTGATTCCCACCCTATTATTAACATCATCAATGTACCTAAGCTGATAGAATTACCTCTCATCTATAGAAAGCTCTTAGCATTTACAAAATGAATCCGCAAAGAGTTGTAACTATCGTTATTTGCCCATTGAATTGATCAGAACGTAAATTACACATGATTAAAGGCGAAGCGTATGGTTTCGGTTGTTGTCAAAAAAGGTAAACGTACTATACTCCGGATTATAAGATTACTGGTTTCAATAATTGATAGTTTCAAGGTCTGGATCTAGTTGCTGTATAATAGTGGTACTCAACAAAGCACAAAAAAGAATAGATTTTTTTTACATTGAAAGCTTGTAAACATATATTATACATGCGCTTTGGTTCAGAAATATGTGTGCAGTTATATTTCGATTCTGTAAGGGGAGGTCGGGTAGCCTAGTGGTTAAAGCGTTCGCTCGTCACGCAGAGGACCCGGGTTCTATTCCCGTCATGGGTACAATATGTGAAGCCCATTTCTGGTGTCCCCCGCCGTGATATTGCTGGAATATTGCTAAAAAACCATACTCACTCACTCGATTCTGTAAAATATTTGGAAATTGGCCAGAATTATATGGTCACTCTACGTCTGATATAGTTTTGTGTACTTCAATGAATTGTTCAAGTTTTAAATGAAGAATTAATTTTATGTTCGGTAAAATTGAAGTGCAACCAGTTAGTTAGTCAAACGGTTGTTTAACGCCGCACTCAGCAATATTCCAGCGATATGATGGCTGTCTGTAAATAATCGAGACAATCCAGTGATTAATATCATGAGCATCGATCCGTGCAATTGGGGTCGATGACATGCATCAAACAAGTCAGCGAGCCTGACCACTCGATCCCGTTAGTCGCCTCTTACGACAAGCATCGTCGCCTTTTACGGCAAGCATGGGTTGCTGAAGACCTATTCTATCCCGGATCTTCACGGGTCGTTAGTTAAACGGATGTCCACACAATATAAACTAATTCAATGAATGAGATGGTGAAGGGTTTGTGAAAAGGCACATGGCGGTGGGAGTGAAGCGTGTTTTTATGCACTGTTTGTGCAGTCCGCCTTTTTACGGAACATCAAACGTTGCACGCGTACCTATAATGCCCTTCCTTGCAATCATAGACATAAGTAATCCATAAAAAATGTACTTTTCGTATCCCGAAGTTTTTATCACAGCAAATGATGGATTTGTTTTGAAATTTAAAGTGCAAACGAAAAAAAAAAAAGAAAAGTTTCGTGAAACACCATCCATCAATGTCGTTAAACTAACAGGCTGACGAAAATAGACAGTAAACTACAATACAATAACCTTTCAAATAGTTGCATCAAATACCTTCTGGGAGGAAGATCTCGGTAGCGCAAACGGAGGCAATAAAGGAGAATTGAAATCCGTAAGAGAAAAAGAAAATTAAATCAACTATTTGCACGGTGTGGACTTGCTGCGAAAATGAAATGAGAATTAATTTAAGCTTTAAAAGTAAGTGAAAAACCGTGAATTATCGTGGAACAATGATGTGGGCAAATGTGCATTGAACATGTGAGCGAATAGGGTTTTAAGCCGCCTTAAGCAATAGTACCGTCATACCGCGCATGTTGGGATATGTTTAAACCACGTGTCATTTTACAGGCTCTGACACATTACATGACATTGCCACCAGAAGTGCACCTAAATGAAAATGTAATCCTAATATTATTCGTTTGTTTGTTGGTTGTTTAACGCCGCACTCAGCAATATACCAGCTATGTGACGGCGGTCTGTAAATAATCCAGTCTGGACCAGACAATCCAGTGATTAATATCATGAGCATCGATCCGCGCAATTGGGATCGATGACATACATCAACCAAGTCAGCCAGCCTGACCACCCGATCCCGTTAGTCGCCTTTTACGACAAGCATAATAGATTGTCTGGTCCAGACTCGATCATTAGCAGACCGCCGTCATATAGCTGGAATATTGCTGAGCGCGGCGTAGAACAACAAACTAACCAACCAACCAGCACCATACCGTGCGTGTGGGTTTCACAGAAGTGATAAGCGTCCATCACTCCGGGCCTTCCTCCCACATCAAGCTGACACACCGTGATATAACTTGAATACTGTTAAAAGTGGCGTTAAACACAACTCACTCACTCACTTAATTACTGAATATTACACATGTGTGTATTCTCAGCATAATATAATATCCTGTCCACGTTCCCTGATTGTTTATGCCACATGTGCCTTCCAGTAGTCGACCCGTGAAGATCCGGGGTAGAATAGGTCTTCAGCAACCCACCCACGTCATATAGCTGGAATATTGCTGAGTGCGGCGTTAAACAACAAGCCAACCAACCAACCAACCAACCAGCCTTCCAGTAGTCTGTCCGTACAGGCTGATGTAATGCAGATGGACTATTGATGTAGACGGTGATGACAAACATTCACTCTATTCGCTGTTAGTTATTAATGGGAGGTGGTGTAGGATGCATGAAGTGAATCTGGCGAAAGTCACATTAATCTTCCAAAGAAGATAGTGAAGTATATCGATGATCTGATGTCGTTCAATAACAATCAAATAGCCAATTCCCTTTCCCTGATTTACCCACATGAACTAGAAATACAGGAGACCAGTGAGACCGCCTCATCTACCCCATATTTAGATCTCTGCATAAAGATTAAGAGTGAAAAAACACTCTCCACAAGACTGTATGACAAGAGGGGACTTCAACTTTCCAATATTCAACTTTCCCTTCATGTCGAGCACTATTCCAGCAGCTCTAGCCTTTGGTGTTTACATTTGACAAGTTTTGAGATGCAATCGAGCATGCTCTTGCTACCAAGATTTCAAAGAGCGTCACCCTCTTGCTCAGAAGTTGTTTGATCAAGGTTTACAACACTCAATGCCTCAGTAAAGCTTTCAGTAAACATGTGGAGGACTTTAACCAATTTGACGCATCAGCAAATGATGACCTATTCTGACTTGTGTTCCATATGTTCCCGTGTTGTCTCAAGTGAACAATTGACATTCCTTGGCATGTGTTTTTGATGGGTGCCATCGGTGGGGCAGGATACGCTAAATTTTCGAGAACGCCTGCTATAATTTTTTACTATTTGACTTTGGTTCCACATGTTCCCGTGTTTTCTCAGGTGAACAATTGACATGCCTTGGCATGTGTTTTAGACGGGTGCCATCGGTGGGGCAGGATACGCTCAATTTTCGAGAACGCCTAGTATCATTTTTTACTATTTGACTTGTGTTCCATATGTTCCCGTGTTTTCTCAGGTGAACAATTGACATGCCTTGGCATGTGTTTTTTACGGGTGCCATCGGTGGGGCAGGATACGCTCAATTTTCGAGAACGCCTGGTCTCATTTTTTTACTATTTGATAGTGATTCAGAAACACATGCTCATGATGTGGTCGAAATCGTACAATCGACTCAGCTTTATGACGAATTGCTATTGGATATACATGTAGAAAGGGTTTTATCGCTTTATCTATATGACGTTCAAAAGTCACGTCTGAATGGGTATTTTTTGGCTAGGAAGACAGAAATGATAGCTTTTATATTTTCATTTTCATAATTAAAATCATTTGGTGTTTCGTGAAATAAATGGAAACATTCTAGGGAAAGGCAACAAAATCGTGGGTGAATATTTGCCTTTAATAAAGTTGGACGTTGGCTTGTTTAGCCTTGATTAGGGAAAGAATATTACTAATAAAAGCAGGCCACGTGTATCGTTATGTACGCATTTGTGACAAACAGGAAGTTCATATTACCAAAAATAATATTACAAAATGAACAAATTTACAAACATAATCTCAAAAATTGTCTCCCGATAGCAAAAGAAATTATATTGTTTTTGTTTTTTTATATTTCCTTTGTTGAATTCCACAGGGAGATTTGAAATGAATCCTTAAGATCACGGTCTCTTCCTGATATTGGAGACCAATAACATTTTCCTTTTGCGGATTCTGCTGTCAGCGAAAAAGAAATATCACTACTCGAGACAGTTCTATTGTCTTTAGCTCATGCACCCAGAGAAAAAAGCCCTTGATTGTGCTAATAAGATTCCCTTTCGCCTTTACAAATTACTGTTGCTTTCGAACCTTGCTCCATTCGTACATCCCAGGGGGCAGGACTTGTGTAGGACGCCAGGCATAAGCTCAAAATTGGCTCTCTTCAACCAAATAATTTACGAAGGGTCGACTTTTCACAGGAAAGCATGGAACAATTAGTGCCTTCGGTAGAGTCACGGTCCAGCCTGGAGCCAGTGGATTTACGAATAAACCTTGACTGAAAATCTAATAACGTTGAACCTAAGGGTGCGCGGAAGTATGTCGGGGATGCATGGAGACTCTCTTGGAATGTTTTCCTGTCAAATGTCGAGTCGAGGGGAGAATAAGTATCCAATTCCGGACGCGTTGGTGCCTTTGAAGGAAGAGTATCGGAAGTAAACCAAGGTGTTTAGGCTCACAAAAGCGTTCTTTGTTATACGTCCTCTTCTGTAGACACACGTCTGATTCTCTGGGGCGTTTTGTGTGATAAGAGTGCAAGTCCTTATATGTTGTCGTGAAAACTCCAATAACAATCACCGTGTAAGTTTAGGACTTGCTTAGTATACGTTCTCGCCTGCTGAATATTAGTAGGATTTGATCACCAATAAGTGTAGTTGAACTTGCCCACCCTTTTTGCTTGTTATGTCAGTATGGCTTCCACAGCCTTCTCGCCTTTCAGTATCTCTTTTCCAACAAAAGTCAGCATGTTGTAAATGACTACCTAAAATAGTCCGTTGTACGATTCCGACTATATCATGAGTTTGATTTGTCATCGGTCCAAATTGCGTGGATCGATGCTCATGATGTCAACCACTGGATTGTCTGGTCCAGAATCGATTATTTATAGACCGCCGTCAGATAGCTGGAATATTGCTGAGTGCGGCGTTATACAACAAACCATTCAACCAACCATGAGTATGTTTATGAATCACTATTAAATAGTGATGACACCAGGCATTCGCGAAAAGGTGACACCCGCCACAAGCACAGGCAAAAGCCTGACGCCGAAACACCAACATGGCATGCACGTGCAACATCACTTGGTGGGCTATAAAAAAACGTTGGGTTTCCATTTGAATGCCATCACAATCTTACAGCAAGTGAACAGCGAAAACATGCCATGACTGACGGAAGCCAAACGCAACAATGCCATCGGCCCTCTGCAAACTGGTGAATCATCTTCAGCTGTTGCCAGATTTATCCACGTAGCACCAAGCACCATTACAAGACTGTGGAACCGTTATCAGACAAACAGGACAACACGTGACCTTCCCAGATCCGGTCGACCACGTATCACTACCAGAGCACAGGACAGATTCATAGGGCTACGTCACTTACGTGAAAGACCACTATGCTTGTCGTAAAAGGCGACTAACGGGATCGGGTGGTCAGGGTCGCTGACTTGGTTGATGCATGTCATCGATCCCAAAAGCGTGGATCGATGTTCATGATATCAATCACTGAATTGTCTGGTCCAGACTCGATTATTTACAGACCGCGGTCCTATAGCTGGAATATTGCTGAGTGCGGCGTTAAACAACAAACCAACCAAACTAACCAACCAACCACTTACGTGAAAGAACCACCACGGCCACCTCTACAATTACAGCAATATCAGAAGTGTGGTGGATATAATCCCAGACAGTAAATGTTTACGCGCTGAAGGTATTCGCACCGGACGACCAGTTCGAGGTGTAATTATAACGGACCTGCATCGTCGGCTGCGACGTCAATGGGGTCAAGGTCACAGAATATGCCCACAACTGCGATGGAAACAAATTTGGTTTTGTGACGAGTCACATTTTATGCTTCGCCGAGCGGATGGTAGACGTCGTGTTTACAGGCGTCGCGGGGAACGTTTTGCAAGAAACTCCATACAGGAAGTGTCAAGATGTGTTGGTAGTGGAATGATGTGGGCAGCCATCTCCAACTCTGGTAAAAAAGATGTGGTGCGAGTTCTGTAGAATTAAACGGCACAACGTTACACGGATGAGATCCTTCTGCCACACGCCGTTCCTATTATGCAACACGCGAACGTCATTTAACAACAAGACAACACCCGACCTCCATACGGCAATACTGACAACAGCCTTCATCAGGAATCACAACATCCAGGTCATGCCATGGCCCCCGGGTCTCCAGATTTCAACCCAGTCGAACACTTATGGAATGCACTGGATCAACGACTGCGAGCAAGTCAACAACAGCCACAAAACCTCTGACAGTTGGCACAAGCACTGCAGAGTGGGTGAACACAAGCACTGCAGAGTGGGTGAACATTCGAAAGGACACAATTCGGGATCTGATTGCTTTAATTGGACAACGGTGCCAGATTCAAATGGCGGCCATACCAGATATTGAGAAGAGATGACCTTCAACTTGAACATCTGCATGTATGTCAATGACAGTGGTCCGTGCCAGTTTTGAACAATCGTTTACCACCTGTTGATTATTTATGTGATATACGAAACATAATCTAAGATCACTTTTGCGTTTCATTTTTTGCAGAGTATATTAACAAACCCAGTGAAAACACCATTTCGGGCTTACTCCTCTTGTCTCATTCTGAATGCGTGAATCCTTGAATCCACATATGCACTCTGTCTGTTCTTCAACATTTCGTCAACTTAGAATGATTCGCCTTTGTTGCCTGCAGGGTCTATCGAATGAATGACTAAATCAATACCGAAAACTGAACCCACTCTCATGTCTTTGCAATCGAGAATTTACAGCCGCAGGTACTTGCAATTAAATTAGTAAAAGCAGTCCTACATAACATACACACGTTGACATTACCACACAGGAAATCACCACAAAATAGAAGAAGAATGGTGGCGTGGAAAGATGATATTTTGTACTTGAAACATGTACATGTACATTACGACCTTCAAAGGACCAGAAATATCCATCACATAAGAAAGACGCTATTCCATTAAAAATAAGACTCAGATATGAAATGTTGGCCTTCACCATCGACGAGATCCACAGTGAGAACTAGTGTTTACAATCCTCAGACAATCCTGCTGTTTTGTCCTCTTAGTGTCTACTTAATCCCCAACATGTCTCCCTCTTTTCCCCACTTATCTATAAAACTCACAATCCTCTCACTCGCTGAATGTATAAAACCTTTTTCACCACACATCCTACAACCTGTTGTTTGTTGTTAACGCCGCACTCGGCAATATTCCAGCTAAATGACGGCGGTGGGTAAATAACATGCATCAACCAAGTCAGCGAGCCTGACCACCCGATCCCGCTAGTCGCCTCTTACGACAAGCAAAATGTAAATAATCGAGTCTGCACCAGACAATCCAGTGATTGACATCATGAGCATCGATCCACGCAATTGGGATACGATGACATGCATTAACCAAGTCAGCGAGCCTGACCACCCGATCCCGTTAGTGACCTATTACGTCAAGCATGGGTTGCTAAAGACCTATTCTACCCCGTATCTTCACGGGTCACAACCTACAACCACTCGATCGATGCTCATGATGTCAGACACTGGAATGTCTGGTTCAGACTCGATTATTTACATTTTGCTTGTCGTAAGAGGCGACTATGCTTGTCGTAAGAGGCTACTAGCGGGATCGGGTGGTCAGGCTCGCTGACTTGGATGATGCATGTCATCGATCCCAATTGCGTGGATTGATGCTCATGATGTCAATCACTGGATTGTCTGATCCAGACTCGAGTATTTACAGACCGCCGTCATATAGCTGGAATATTGCTGAGTGCGGCGTTAAACAACACACCAACCTACCAAACAACAAAATGTATATAACTAAATCAATACTGACACGTTTTCAAGCTTACCCGCTCTTCTGTCTCATTCTCACAATGTGTGAATCCTATACTTCTAGTCTTATCGCCCTGATTTGCTGGAATATTTCTAAAAGTGGGATAACACCATACTCCCTCATTTACCCACTCATACATTCTGGTCAGTAATCCATTTACGACTTTCATAGTTATGAAGAATGATATTCCTTCACTGTCTATATTACAAGATCTACCGAGTGTATTAACTAAATCAATACAGAAAAGCTTACCCATTCTCCGATCAATGCAACCCCGAATCGAGATTCTGCTGCCACAGGTACTTGGAATAACAAGTATAAAGCATTCCTACATCACGAGCATTAATGATTGATATTGACACTCCAACACAGGTAGCCCCACCGAGACACTATGAACCGACACAAACAACTCATTGGTGTGGTAGAAAAATATATATTATGGGAATATCTACATGTTCATCATGATCTTCAAAGGAAATATCCATCACATAGCCTTCGACGGCATCTACTATGACAACTTACTCTGTGTACACCTTGTCCAAGCATAGGTTGCTGAAGACATTTCTTCCCCGGATCTTCATGGGTAAAGACCCGTGAAGATCATGGATAGAATTAATCTTCAGAAACCCATGGTTGTATTGAGAGGCGAGAAACGGGATCGTGTTGTCAGGCTCGCTGACTTGGTTGATGCATGTCATCGTATCCCAACGTGGATCGATGCTCATGGTGTCAATCACTGGATTGTCTGGACCAGACTCTATCATTTACAGACCACCGTCATATAGATGGAATATTGTTGAGTGCAGCGTTAAACAACAAACAAACAAAAGCTAAGAAGTCGTGAAAACCCGCCTCACTCACTCACTCACTCACTCACTCACTCACTCACTCGGGGTGTATTGTGATACATTCTCATGTTATTGATACCTGGGAAGATCATTTTGTACAGGGTTAGAATAGGTCTTCAGTAACCCGTGCTTGCCGTAAAAAGGCGACTATGCTTGTCGTAAGAGGCGACTAACGGGATCGGGTGGTCAGACACGCTGACTTGGTTGATACATGTTATCGTATCCCAATTGCGTGGATCGATACTCATGATGTCAATCACTCGATTATTTACAGACCGCCGTCATATAGCTGGAATATTGCTGAGTGCGGCGGTAAACAACAAACAAACTGATGTTTTTGTAGCATCACTTTCGTAGTCATAATGTGGAATTATAGGCGGTGACTAATATAAGCCACACAAAACTGTTTTCGCTATTACTGTAATGCAGTGTTTTCCATCGATTCATTCTTTTTATCCGGTTTTAATTGGATATTCTCTCTTTGATGTGTGTGGGCTTCATCTCTTTTTATTCCATCTAATTCCCGATCCTTCTTAAAGATTCAGGTATGAGATGACCTCGTCACAAATAAAACTGCTCTTGTTAGAAAGCACTCTGAATAAATAGCGATTATTATTTCTTTAAAAAATAAATGATTGTCATTGTTCCCGGAGATTAGTCGTGTTGTATGTAGTTTATTTTGTGCGAAAGCCTTGATGACATTAAAAGAGATCAAACACAAGAAGACACTTGCCATGGTGACAATGATGCATGGCCCTTCTGCTGCAAGAACAGGTCTGAAGATCTCATTTAATTCATGACACTAAAAGGAAAACATGGAGTGATGTGTACTCTCGAATCCTTGATTTATGAAGTCATATATCTCACCATTATACTAACGCCTACTGTGATCAGACCTCGATCAGACAAACAGGGCTGGTGGCTAAAGCGTTTGCTCGTCACGCCGAAGACCCGGGTTCGATTCCCCACATGGGTACAATGTGAAGCCCATTTTCTGGTGTCCCAGACTGAATCATCAATCTCCCGGGTGAAAAGCTCATGGCGAAATCTTGATCGGTGTGGTTGGTTTGTTCTTTAAAGCCGCACTCAGCAATAGTCCAGCTATATGACGGCGGTCTGGACCAGACAATCCAGTGGTTAATACCATGAGCATCGATCCACGTAATTGGGATACGATAACATGCATCAACCACGTCAGCGGGCCTGACCACCCGATCCCGTTAGTCGCCTCTTCCAACAAGCATAGTCAGTTCCCTTTATGGGTTGCTGAAGACCTATTCTTCCCCGGATCTCCACGAAATGTTGAAAAGTGGGGGAAAATGAGATAAGATTTTTAACACTGTTATTATGTATTAATCGTGTGTGTGTGCTTGTGCGTGTGTGCGTGTGCGCGCGCATGCATGCGTGCGTGTGTGTGTTTCGTTTAACACTAAACAGTGTTTCGCTGGGTAAATTATGCTAAAGCCGGGAGCGAAACCCTTAGATAGTACGGGCGTTGGACTCAAGGAGAATACTGAATTTGAATCTACGTGAAAACCACTTTGGCATATTTTTTTTTAGCTAAACACAATTTTAACGATTTTCTACTTGTATGGTTTCCTGCTTGTGTCATTGTTCGAACAATTTAAACACAAAACAAGTTACAGGTTACGATGCGTTTTAGTGAAACTGCGTATTTTGCAAAGCTCAGTTTAACGGCTAACTGTGACTCAACATCATTCGATTGAATTATCGCTTGTGATTTCATTCAATTTATCATCGACTTAATAAAATGACTGAAATGAATGTATTACATGTGTCAAGAGTCTTGTTTCAAGTTATCTTTCAAACTTTATTAAAGTGAGTGAGTTGGGTTTAACGCCGCTTTTAACAATATACCAGTCACATCACGGCGTGTCAGCATAATGTGGGAGGAAAGCCCGAAGTGATGCAGGTCTCAGACGTTTACACTTTAATAAAGCTTATACCTGGTGTTATCGCGGTGTTTCACTTGCATTTTTCCTTTTACGATCACTGAAATCTGTTTCGGGGGATAATCGATGCGTCGATGCTCTATATTTACATAGAACAAGCCAGTTGGGATGATCATGGAATATGATTAATACCCAGAAACCTATGCTAACTGTCAGAGTCGATCCGTTAGTCAGATTCTGGGACGTGGTTAATGCGTGCCTTTGTAAATCTGAACTGGTCGAATTTGAGCCATACAAGTTGATAACTTGCAACAGATACATATTGCACACTGCAATGTGTTAAGTCACGGGAACGAGTGAAACTAAATTTTCTAATTCCAATATGGATTTCTCCCAATGTTGGTCGATATGACCTATTGGATTGAGGTGACCCAGACTTTGTAAAAGTGTGAAGAAAAAAAGGAACGGTATTTTTTACTCTAAATAGTAGGTGTCTGTGCAATGTATTCTGTGAGCATATATCATCAGGCTTCGCTTGGAACTACCTTCGTGATGGGTTAATTTCCTGTCTATAATTGTCTGCAAAACGAAAAAAATAATACCATTTTCCCCGACAACCACCAGGAGAGATAAAAACAAAATTTACTTTGAGAAAAATGTCAAATCCAGTTGAATTCTATTGCCGTTAAGGCTGATCTTGAAGTTAGAAAGAGCCGATATAAATTGACTGATGGAAAAAACCGAACGGCAGGATATCGCGAAACGGCTATGAATTGACAAATCTGGTTTCAAAGTTAGGAATAGCTTCAGATCATTATATACTGAGTTTGGTGTACCGCCACTTTGGAAAGTATAACAGTTATATGAGGAGTGTCAGTTTGATGCTGGAGGAATATTCAATGTGATGCGGGTCTTGGACGTTTACCACACTGATGAAACCCGCGAACACAGACATGGTGCTGATAACCTTCACACCTACTCGAACGTGGGATTCAAACCCACAGCCTGGCACACCCAAGTTAAGCAACTCCGTACAGAGAAAACAGCACCTTAGAAGCCATGGAACTTCTGCCCACTCGTTAAACTAAACAACAAAGAAAGATAGAAAAGAAACAATTAAAGAACAGTACAACCGTGTAAACGCATCTCATGCGTACCACATGGCCGATGGGCTCACATGGCGAGAGGTATAGGGCTTGGTGTGATAATAACATTACTTAGAATAATAAGTACCAAAACAACATATATATATCAATGAACTTGTTCTAAGAATAAATATATTTTCGTTTTAAATCTAAACTATCCTTACGTTTGCTTTTTCGCATTATGTGTAGGGTTAAACGTAAAACCGAGGCAACTATGTTGAGAATAAAAGTTTCAAAGTTTAAAAAAAGAAAAGAATCCGAAGGTCGCACATTTTGTTGCCGCTTCATACACTTTGTCATGTGCGCACACATGACTGACGTGTGTCGTGGCCGTGACATTTCATGTTCCCGTAAAGGGATTCGAACTACTGGGCCGAGGGCGAATGCCTTGTCCATATGACGAAGATGCTTGCCCCGTCAGCAAGCTGACAACGTAAGGGGATGACACCACGCCTTGCTGCACGTGTTTTTATTACCAATGTAGCATTACAATGGCATGAGGCATCACATATTGGGTCCATCTATCTGTGTAAACTCAATGACACATTCTACCCGTGACGATCCGGGGAGAATAGCTCTTCCGCAACCCATGCTTGCCGTAAAAGGCGACTGTTTGTCGTAAGAGGCGACTAACGGGATCGGGTGGTAAGGCTCGCTGACTTGGTGGATGCATGTCATCATATCCGAACTGCGAGTACCGATGCTGATGATGTCGGTCACTGGATTGTATGGCCCAGAATTGATTATTTACAGACCGCCGTCATATAGCTGAAATATTGCTGAGAGCGACATTTAACAACCAACAGAACAACAAAAAACACCACGTTGCAGAATAATGAAATCAAAATAGTGCTTGAAGCGCCATGCAATACCTCTAATGATCATCAAGTGTGAGAATTTAAATCATCAGATCAATGTTGCCATTTGTGTTAATCCAATGGAATATAAGTCCCGAAATTATACTACGGTTGAGGTATGCTAGATAAGAATACCTTTTAATGTGACAATGAGTGTGTGAAACATGCGTGTGTGTGTTGTTTAACGCCGCGATCTGCAATATTCCAGCTGTGTGACGGCCTGTAAATAATCGAGTCTGGACCAGACAATCCATTCATGACATCATTGATCCACGATGTCATGAGCAACGAGCAACGCCGTCGGGATACGTTCACACGTCATCAACCACGTTTAAGGGCCTGATCATCCGTTAGGTCGCCTCTTGTGACGTTCATTGCTTTCTGGGCCTATTTTCTATCCTGGAGTCCCCACGGGCCAAAATTTAGATGCCATTTACGACAGGCAGTGGGATGCTTGGGACACATCGTAACCCGGGGTAACAAGACATTAAGTTCCGACAAGAATTTCCACATCATGAACATGAATGCATTGAATTACACGGGAAGAGACTTGGGTCTTAGACGCGTATTTGCACCCACAGGGGGCCTGTGAAGATCCAGGATAGACAAAATCTTCAGCAACCCATGCTTGCCATTAAAGGTGACTATGCTTGTCGTAGGAGGCGACTTACGGGATCGGGTGGTTAGGCTCACCGATTTGGTTAATGCATGTTATCGTATCCCAATTGCGTGGAACGATGCTCATGAAGTCAATCACTGGATTGTCTGGTCCAGACCCGATTTGTTTACAGACCGCCATCATATAGCTGGACTATTGCTGAGTGCGGCGTTAAACAACAAATAAACAAACAAAACAACCCCCCACAGGGAGTGGCAGTAGGACTCTACTAGCAGTCCGCCTAGCCCATAGGACCTGCGAAGATTCCGGGGTAGAATAGGACTTCAGCAACCCATACTTGCCGTAAAAGTTGACTATGCTTGTCGTAAAAGGCGACTAACGGGATCGGGTGGTCAGGCTGGCTGACTTGGTTGATGCATGTCATCGATCCCAATTGCGTGGATCGATGCTCATGATATCAATCACTGGATTGTCTGGTCCAGACTCGATTATTGACAGACCGCCGTCATCTAGCTGAAATATTGCTGAGTGCGGCGTTAAACAACCAACCAACCAATCGGGTATCCTACACATATCCAACAGACCCCCGTGAGTGCATATCCTTACATTGTAAACATGTGTCTCATTATACAAAGAATCCACCGCACTCAGCATTTTGTCTCAAAATGTGTAAACATATGTTTGCTTACTTGTTCACTACATGTACACACCTTTTTAACTCATGCATCGTGGTTTTAAATTCAACCAATTACCCCTCTTACCTCACGCATGTCATTAGGGAAACACTTGCTGCACCTGCCTCTTACGCCCGATGTCACTGTTTTCTGTAATGTAGCGAAACAACCGACTCAGTTGGTTGTTGGTTGGTTTGTTGGTTGTTTAACGCCGCACTCAGCAATATTCCAGCTAGATGACGGCGGTCTGTAAATAATCGAGTCTAGACCAGACAATCCAGTGATTGATATCATGAGCATCGATCCACGCAATTGGGATCGATGACATGCATCAACCCAGTCAGCGAGTCTGACCACCCGATCCCGTTAGTCGCCTTTTACGGCAAGCATGGGTTGTTGAAGACCTATTCTACTCCGGAATCTTCACGGGTCACTGGTCTTGTCAAATCATGACCGATATAAGGTTAAACAGAGCTTCGGTAGGTTTGTTTGTAGCAAATGCAGTCCTTCTTACCCCAAAAGCAGGACAACGTATAAATATCTTCTATGTGTTTTCCTTATTAATATTCTCCGAAGTCTCCATGAAAAGATGCTAATATCCATTAATTGTTCAGTATTGTATCTGAATTTATGTATAGTTCAAGCAGCGTGTAAACCAACAAACGTGGTTGTAATCTTACTATTGCTACTCATAGTGTCTGGAGACATCGAACGAAATCCCGGTCCAATTATTTCTAGTACAGGTAATAATGAACTTACAATATTTCATTTGAACATTAGATGTCTGAGACATAAATTAACCTAAATCACTGAAGATATTTCTGAATTTAATGTGCTATGTTTCACTGAAACACAGATGCATCTGTAAAATCATCGGATCTGCTGTCAGATAGATGGTTACTGTTCCCCAGTTGGAAGGGATAGAGGTTGTCTTCTGGGGTGGCCTTGTGGTCTATTTTCGTGATTCATTCAGTGTTAAACATAGAATGGATTTAGAATTACACAATTATGAAATAATGTGGTTTCAAATATGTACGCCTCAAAAGCGTTTGTTATTGTGTGTTACTTATCGCCCGCCCAACACCCCTACATCATATTGGTTGGTTGGTTTGTTGTTTTACGCCGCACTCAGCAATATTCCAGCTATATGACGGCGGTCTGTAAATAATCGAGTCTGGACCAGACAATCAAGTGATTAATATCATGAGCATCGATCCACGCAATTGGTATCGATGACATGCATCAACCAAGTCAGCGAGCCTGACCACCCGATCCCGTTAGTCGCCTTTTACGACAAGCATGGGTTGCTGAAGACCTATTCTACCCCGGATCTTCACGGACCTACAGCATATTTGGATTATCTTGACCACTCAATAGATACAGCTCTGGACATTTCATCAAATGTAGTACTAGTTGGAGACTTTAACGGAGATTTGTTGCATAGCAATGTACAAAACCTTCACGATATAATGGTGAGTACTCTCATTAAACAGCCCACACGTATTACATGAACCTCGGATACTCTGATTGACTCCGTTGTTAAAAGCAAGGACAGCGAAACCATAGAAGCCGGCGTTTTAGACTAAAGCATCGATATTGGTGACCACAAGGTTTTTTTGTCACTCTATCCAATTGTACTCCATATAGTATTTTATTTGGTGACCCAAACCTATATGTTTTAATGAATTATACAAATATATACTTGTCTGTACACAAACACATAGCAACGACCAAATGATTCAGTAGCTAGCTAGCATTGTTTTCAAATTGTTAATCATTAATATTGTTCCGTCATACAGCTGGAATATTGCTGAGTGTGGCGTTAAACAACAAACAAACATTAATATTGTTAAAACTATATAAAAACACTAAACTGTATAATATTTGCATATGTATGAGTTGTACACTGTTTTCACTTTCCAGAACATTGTACATATCCTCTATACCAGGACTGTATATATATTGTGCACTAGGTTTCCACAATGTCAAGCTTCAATTGTAAATTGTTCATTGCCATTACGCAATATTATGGGCTGCTCTTCTCTTCTAGTGAAGATCCGGGGTAGAATTGGTCTTCAGCAACCCATGCTGATCAGGCTCGCTGACTTCGTTGATGCATGTCATCGATCCCAATTGCGTGGATCGATGCTCATGATATCAATCACTGGATTGTCTGGTCCAGACTCGATTATTTACAGACCGCCGTCATATAGCTGAAATATTGCTGAGTGCGGCTTTAAACAACAAACAAACCAAATCATCCGTGTATCCATAGCGGTTTCTGAAAAAAACTCCACTGAAACCCAACGGGTGGAAGGACCAAGGTCAAACCCATGTCCCTCGCCATGAAATTTTCATAATAAAATGACTACTTAAGCACTAATATTTGTAATATATTTGTGTTGCCATGTGTGGTCAGTACATACAGAGACTAACCCCAACGAAATATTCCTTCACTACAGTTGCCAAATCCACAAAGCTAGAGCTTACAGAGTATTCTCCCTTGAACAGTTTCCACTTAAATAGATAAAGCGACAAAACCCTTTTCCATATCCAATAGAATTCTCTGTATAAAGCAGAGTCGATTGTACGATTCCGACTATATCATGAGCATGTGTTTATGAATCATTCTTCGTGTAAATAGATATAATCTCTTGAATTATTGGACCCGTGAAGATCCAGGGTAGAATAGGTCTTCAGCAACCCATGCTTGCCGTAAAAGGCAACTATGCTTGTCGTTAGAGGCGACTAACGGAGGAAGTGGAAGCCTCTGATGATCTAACTCAGGTGTTGACAAACGAAACTGTCCTGAAGAAACTCATACCTGCCCTCATGCCGAATCTAATGAACGAAATGTTTGTTAAGTTGGACAAAAATGTTGCGAGGGCAGTCAAGAATGCAACAAGAAGAAAGAATATCTGAACTAAACATGCACATCCAATCTAAAATGAAATTATTAAACAGCAGTAGGGCATCATTCATGAACAAAGGGAAAACATTGACGAGTTTCAAAACAAACTTGCCGTAAAAGGTGACTATGCTTGTCGTAAAATGCGACTAACGGGATCGGGTGGTCAGGCTCGCTGACTTGGTTGATGCATGTCATCGATCCCAAATTCCGTGGATCGATGCTCATGATATCACTCACAGGATTGTCTGGTACAGACTCCATTATTTACAGACCGCCGTCATGCAGCTGGAATATTGCTGAGTGCGGCGTAAAACAACAAAGCAACCAACCAACGCTTGAATTATTCCGAAACCCTGCCAAAGAGCTGATGCTTTGACAACTCCTAATTTGTCACTCGCTGTGTTAATTGATTTAAGCATCCTAACAGAGCGGATGTGTCTTCGGTCTATGGCGATTCTATAGAAACAAAATGAAAATCAATGTTGTGCAATGTAAACACACACTTGAATATTTACACAATAAATGTCAGAGGCAAGCAGAAATGATTAAATTGATTATAAGTTTGCCAAGTGATGATAAACTGTTTTTATCATTTGTCTACACTCTATATCACAGCCATCTGCAAACGGCACTGGTGCATTAATATCGATACCGAGCAGACAAATGTGTTCCCCTGATACTTCACTTATGGGATATTGAGTCTTGTAAGGACATATACATTTAGGGCATTTCAGCATGTTTGAGCATACATACTGTGCATGGTGAGTCAGCAGGACGCGGAAGAGTTAGGTCAGACCTTTTTTCACGATTCCGCCGAGTTCCAAAAATTAAAATGTCCAAATAGATCCAAAGCAGCAGGGCTTTTTATTCCTTTGACCCGATATAAAATAAAACTGTTGAAAAAACTCATTTACTGACGCAACCAATAAAATAAAATTAATTATCAACTAAGAAAGTATAGTCAATACGTGTTTAAGATCTATGTTTAAAATTTCAAAACACAACAAATTATGACGAATCGCGAGAGAAGATAATACCATGTATTTGATAATGTTTATATTTATGTTCATTCGGCTTATTGATCTGAATTTGGTTCCCAAAACAGTTAATCAAAACAAAGGTCAGACCTTACTCTTTGTAACATCTTTCCTTTCAGGATTCATTCCCACAAGAATTATGCTTATACCAGGATTTACATTTAGACATGTTTAGATGGATTTGCATCAAAGTTTAGGTTAGTTACACTTCATTAATATTTACATACAAATATAGTCAGTGAGGAAGTATAGTTTTACGCCGCTTTTAGCAATATCCCGGAAGGGACACCAGAAATGGGCTTCACACATTGTACACAAATATAACTGTTGGCATTGAACTGTGTATATATATTACATGTGTTATAATATATATATATATATATATATATATATATATATATATATATATATATATATATATATATATATACTGAACCGCAAAAGAAACGTCACCATGGATAGATATATCAGAAACCTCATTTGTCCAAACACTGTAAACATACTTTGAGATATATCAAAAAGATGAAACTTGGTAAAATGAATCATCAAGGTCGAAATTAAAGTGTCAAATGGTCTTCACGTGAAACACAACACTAGGCTCTGAGAAAATGGCATCACAAGTCAGTATCTCGTGTGTCCGTCATGTGCATTGATGACTGCCGTGCAACGTCGATACATGGAATGGATGAGGCGGTTGATGAAGGCCATAGGCACTTAAGCCCACACTCGGAGGAACGCCGGACGCAGTTCATCTGCAGTTGTCGGCCTTGGTCGGACGTCATTCAGCCGTCTTCGAATCTCATCCCACAGGTGTTCAATGGGATTTAAATCGGGACTGATGGCAGGCCACTGCATGGTTGTGATGCCATTCTGCTGGAGGAAGTCTCTTGTTCTCTCGCAGTGTGGGCACGGGCGTTATCATGCTGAAACTCGTGGTTGAGGCGACGTGCTAAATAAAGTATGGCGTGTGGTCTCAAGACTTGATCAATTTACTGAGCTCCTGTGACACCATTGCCTCTCCCTGGACCGATGTTCTGGAAGACCACAGGACCGACCCTCTGTGCAAGACTAATTCCACCGCATACACTCAACAACACAAGCATCCGAATAACGTTCCCCACTCTCTGCAGTCTGCTGTTGAGATACAGTAACAGCTCTCGTCTGAGAAGAGGACTCTTTCTCCGCTGCTGGTGGCACCAATGCTGTTGCTGTGTTGCCCATTGAAGACGGTCCTGGCGATGACGTGGTGTCAGTATGGGACCTCGGTGTGGCATGTGACAGTGGAAGTGTCTGCTCGTCAATCGACCCCGCATGGTGTCCGCACTAATGTGTCGCTGGTGTGTCCCCATGGTCTGCCGAGTAGTTTCCGCAGCAGTAACAAAGCGATCTTGAAGATGCTGTCGCACAATCTGACGATCCTGACGTCGGACGGTGATCATTGGTCTTCCACTACGTGGTCGGTCATCTGTAGAGTTGGTGGTCTGGTACCGTTGCTGGAGCCTGTATATGGTCCTTACGTGGACTTGAAATGCATTGGCTACTTGCTGGGCGGTTTGTCGCTGATTTCTTGTCAATTTTGGCATGTGGTAGCAATTCAATAACGAATGAATGCTATCCGATCTCGGTGGATTTTTATAGGGCAAGAAATGGGGGAACGCATGTGCATTTCAATATGCACGGAACTCACGTGCATCGGGTTACCATGGCCGTTGTCGTGATGCGTTTGGGCGATCGGTTTTATTGTCATCTGCGTTGTTTTCTTAGCATCAAATTTCATTTTTCCGGACAAGTTAATGTTCAATTTAAGAAACATTGAAAAAATTACCCAGATATATAATGAAACTTTTCATGCAATATATATTGTACTGGTGCTGAAACTGACGATAAAGTAGATTAAGTCAGCTGAACCTCGTGATGATCATGCTGAATACAGTAAGGATAGCTGCATTTGGGGAGGTTAAGTACGCGCTATCGTAATACCAGAGCAATACAGCCGAACCTCGTTGTGCCGAACTTGGATGTGTCGAATTCTCGCACTCCGCAATATGCCATCTTTAAGACGACGGTCTGTAAATAATAAAGTCTGAATCAGACAATCCAGTGATTGACATCATAAGCATCGATCTACGCAATGGAATTGGATGCCATGCATCAACCAAGTCGGCGAGCCTGACCACCCGATCCAGCTCACCTGGAATTGTCACGTCAAGTCAAAGAAGTTTATTGTACAAAAGGCCACCGGCCCATATACAAGAAAGAGTTACGCATGTAGATACAATTATATATGTTATACATTGGGATATACACGTTGTTTGATTAATTCATTTCTTTTGGCTAATGCATGCTTAATATAAAGAGAAAGATTTGATATATTTGATTCGTCCTTTGTCGTCAGCATAACTACAAAGGCGTTTATCGGTGACATTGCTATTAAATAATCTTTTATATATTTCTTTCGGAGATCATTGTAAAATGGACAAACAAACGCAAAATGAATTTAATTTTCTATATCTAGATTACACAATGGACAAATTCTTTTCATTTTTTCAATGGACAGTTTTCTTCCTTCATTTATAAATAGGTCTAGCAAACCAAGTCGATATTTAATTAACTGTTTTCTTAAGTTTTCCGTAGTGAGTACTGATAAATATATTTCTGGTTGAAGTAAAGTCTTGAA
Source organism: Haliotis cracherodii (assembly GCF_022045235.1). Taxonomy (NCBI): domain Eukaryota; kingdom Metazoa; phylum Mollusca; class Gastropoda; order Lepetellida; family Haliotidae; genus Haliotis; species Haliotis cracherodii. Next base: position 895,069 of record NW_027266296.1, on the reverse strand, counting down.
AGTTTTGTTATATTCATAACGTGAACTATGCTCTAGAGTGGAGTGCCATTCTTGGTATAACATATTTTTAGACCGATTCCGAAATTCATTAAGAAACATATTTACATTTCCAACTGACTGACATATAAAAAGCCATATAAAACAAAAACCATGCGAAAATAAACACGTTAAATGAACATAACCAGACATTTCGCCCTAACTGTAGTTTTCGTGGGTGTTTGTTTGTTCCAGCTATATGACGGCGGTCTGCGAATAATCAAGTCTGGACCAGGCAATCCAGTGGTTGACATCATGAGCAGCGATCCAGACATTTGGGATACGTGACATACAATTAACCTCGTCACCGAACCTGACCACCTGACCCATTTAGTTACCTCTTACGACAAGCAGAGGTTGATGTGGACTTAAATTCTTTCCCGGAACCCCACGGTTGATGCTTGTGAGTGCGTGAGTTAAAATGTAACGTCGCATCGGCATTATTTCAGCCATATAGCGACCAGACCAAGTTATTATGTTTACAATTAAGTCATTTATGCAAAGTTATATTTAAAAACAATTTATGAAACATATTTGAGCATAACAATATCATGTATACATTTACAAAAACACTGGTTACAAGCCACCAGTAACGAAAGCAAGGCCATCTCGCTGAGGATCATGGGGACTTACAGTACCTCGGCATGATACGCCAGCAGGATTATGTCACTTTAGCTACTGGTGGTTGTGTTTGTTTAAATTGTTTGTTGTTTAACGCCGCACTCAGCAATATTCCAGCTATATGACGGCGGTCTGTAAAATAATCGAGTTTGGACCAGACTATCCAGTTATTCATATCATGAGCATCGATCCGCGCAACCGATCCCGTTAGTCGCCTTTTAAGATAAGCATAGTCGCCTTTTACGGCAAGCATTGGTTGCTGAAGTCCTATTCTACCCGGATCTTCACGGGTCTAATACTAGCCAAAATACTCAGCAATGAGTTGGCTTAAAAATACTGGTTGATGATAGTTACATCGATTATGATAGGATCCTTATGAAAAGAATACAATTATGTTGACTGTTTGTTTTAATTAAATTCATGAATAATGAAATCATCTTTTAACTTTTTGGGGGTTCAAATTCACCATACTGAAGACCAATAGAATAATTATTATAAAATGTATAGCAAATGAGAGTGAGAATTTGAGTTACCTGTTGCTTAAAAATACAATATGATAAATGATAGTACCACAGTACTGTAGCTCACCTGTGGAAAAAAGCGTTCGAAATTTCAACTTCATTACTCCTGTGGTTTCTGCTAGGACGTTTATGGCGGACGATGTTTGACTTATGATTATTTATATTTTTACTTGCATATTTTATTTCCGACCACGATGCTTCGAACAAACTCGGACCATCTCACAACCAGGTTTGAGGACTGATTATCATGTTCTGTTGATTCGTTCAAAATACGATGAACCCAGATATACATTACTGACATTTACTCTCATTTATCGACAAACGTGTTCCATATAAGTCAAATATTAAAGGCATGCAAAAAGCGGTGTAAAACCATACTCACTCACTTTGTCACCCGATTAAGTGTTCTGGTCCAGACTCGATTATTTACAGACCGCCGTCGACCCGTGAAGATTCCGGGGTAGAATATGTCTTTAGCAACCCATGCCTGCCGTAAAGGGCGACTATGCTTGTCGTAAGAGGCGACTAACGGGATCGGGTGGTCAGACTCGCTGACTTGGTTGATACATGTCATCGATCCCATATGCTGTGGATTGATGCTCATGATGTCAGTCACTGGATGGTCTGGTCCAGACTCGATTATTTTACAGACCGCCGTCATATAGCTGGAATATTGCTGAGTGCGGCGAAAACAACAAATCAAACTAAACCAAAACAGTCATCGACATAGGCAAAATCACTCTTCGCGTGTCTGTCAGCAAGTATTACCGCCGTCATATGGCTGGAATATTGCGGAGTGCGGCATTAAGCAACAAACAAACAAACGATTATGTGTTCAATTGGTGCCTTGAGCAACGCGTTATCCAAGTTTCCATTATAATTTTCATATCAGAGAATGGTCGCATGATGATTTTGCGTGATCGGATAACTGAATCCCCATCAGTTACTGAAGCCATTATCGACCAGTTCTCTATCTTATCTCTGCCCGACTTCCTGTCTCCAACGTTTTAAAAGTCAGCAATACTTCACAGAAAGCCAAACAAACGATCACAACTATGGAGAAATTGGCAAAACATTTTGAATAATGACTTTGTTACAATCTGAAAACATAAACAATCAACCAATTCTGATCATCCGATTTATTTACCCACTTCTAAAAACACGTAATGGAAACAGTAATCCTGATTTGGAGTGCAAATACGTTTGGTTAGAAGACATTTCCAAATTGGGAACATCAATGGCAACAATGATGTCTAATGCCATCTCCTCTTTTGACTTGTTTGTTCCCGTGTTATTGCAGATGAACAGTTGACTTGCCTTTGCATGTGTTTTGGACAGGTGCCACCGGTGGAGCAGGCTACATAGTATCACCTAGTATAATCACTATTTGATAGTGATTCATCAACACATACTCATGATATAGTCGGATTCGTTCAATAGACTCGTTTTGGGCAGATATTTCTCCCATTAGTTACACGTCCCATTTGTCACACACCGTAAAAACAACATAGGTCATGCCTGAAGGCACTGACTGGTCTACCCTTTGTTACCTAAGTATTAGAATAGACTGATCCAAAACAAGTGGAAAAGTAATCTTGTACTTTATAATCTTGAAGTACTTATATAAGGTAATGTAGAAAAGAAAACTTGTACTTTATAAACTTGAAGTACTTATATAAGGTAATGTAGAAAAGAAAACTTGTACTTTATAAACTTGAAGTACTTATATAAGGTAATGTAGAAAAGAAAACTTGTACTTCATAATCTTGAAGTACTTATATAAGGTAATGTAGAAAAGAAAACTTGTACTTTATAATCTTGAAGTACTTATATAAGGTAATGTAGAAAAGAAAACTTGTACTTTATAATCTTGAAGTACTTATATAAGGTAATGTAGAAAAGAAAACTTGTACTTTATAATCTTGAAGTACTTATATAAGGTAATGTAGAAAAGAAAACTTGTACTTCATAATCTTGAAGTACTTATATAAGGTAATGTAGAAAAGAAAACTTGTACTTTATAATCTTGAAGTACTTATATAAGGTAATGTAGAAAAGAAAACTTGTACTTTATAAACTTGAAGTACTTATATAAGGAAATGTAGAAAAGTAATTTGTACTTTATAAACTTGAAGTACTTATATAAGGTAATGTAGAAAAGTAATCTTGTACTTTATAATCTTGAAGTACTTATATAAGGTAATGTAGAAAAGAAAACTTGTACTTCATAATCTTGAAGTACTTATATAAGGTAATGTAGAAAAGAAAACTTGTACTTTATAATCTTGAAGTACTTATATAAGGTAATGTAGAAAAGAAAACTTGTACTTCATAATCTTGAAATACTTATATAAGGTAATGTAGAAAAGAAAACTTGTACTTTATAATCTTGAAGTACTTATATAAGGTAATGTAGAAAAGAAAACTTGTACTTCATAATCTTGAAGTACTTATATAAGGTAATGTAGAAAAGAAAACTTGTACTTTATAATCTTGAAGTACTTATATAAGGTAATGTAGAAAAGTAATTTGTACTTTATAAACTTGAAGTACTTATATAAGGTAATGTAGAAAAGTAATTTGTACTTTATAAACTTGAAGTACTTATATAAGGTATGGTAGAAAAGTAAACTTGTACTTTATAATCTTGAAGTACTTATATAAGGTAATGTAGAAAAGAAAACTTGTACTTCATAATCTTGAAGTACTTATATAAGGTAATGTAGAAAAGAAAACTTGTACTTTATAAACTTGAAGTACTTATATAAGGTAATGTAGAAAAGAAAACTTGTACTTTATAAACTTGAAGTACTTATATAAGGAAATGTAGAAAAGTAATTTGTACTTTATAAACTTGAAGTACTTATATAAGGTAATGTAGAAAAGTAATCTTGTACTTTATAATCTTGAAGTACTTATATAAGGTAATGTAGAAAAGAAAACTTGTACTTCATAATCTTGAAGTACTTATATAAGGTAATGTAGAAAAGAAAACTTGTACTTTATAATCTTGAAGTACTTATATAAGGTAATGTAGAAAAGAAAACTTGTACTTCATAATCTTGAAATACTTATATAAGGTAATGTAGAAAAGAAAACTTGTACTTTATAATCTTGAAGTACTTATATAAGGTAATGTAGAAAAGAAAACTTGTACTTCATAATCTTGAAGTACTTATATAAGGTAATGTAGAAAAGAAAACTTGTACTTTATAAACTTGAAGTACTTATATAAGGTAATGTAGAAAAGTAATTTGTACTTTATAAACTTGAAGTACTTATATAAGGTAATGTAGAAAAGTAATTTGTACTTTATAAACTTGAAGTACTTATATAAGGTAATGTAGAAAAGTAAACTTGTACTTTATAACCTTATAAACCAACTGGGGTGGTTCTCGATTGAGTCGGTTGTGAAATCCCTCAAGATCGATGTTGGTGCGCGGTCCTGTTGTCTGCAGATGGCTCCAAAGATGAAGGGGAAATCTGTCTTCAAAGTCAACCCAGTTCATTACTATATAGCCATTGGAGCCCTCAGCACGAGGAACTTCAAGAGTCTCATCCATGGCGTCCAACCAGGTGTCTTGTACTTGTCCGAGAGGGAGGTGTGGCAGTGCCGCAGCTCTCCGTGTCCATTGCTTCACATGGGAATCTTCTTTGTAGGTGACAGCTAAGCCAAGATCCTGTGTCTTCCTCCACACTGCTTGGCTGAAGTGGATGTAGCAGTCCTTTACTTCAGCAGATGGGAACTGAACAGCGCGAATAGAAAGTTCAAAGTCGGTCTGGAATCTGGCTGGAGAATGTTCTCGCTAGACGAGTGTCTTTAGCTGACTGAAGAGTCACTGGTATGTCATCATCTGGCGATCTGGTAACAGGGTAAATGCAAGAGGATAGTTGACAGTACCACGTCTGGCATGCAGGATATAGACTTATCCCAGAGTGCAGGACAGGAACTTAATGTTCCATCCATGTAGGTGGTCTCGCTGACTGAAGTGCCTCCAGATGACATTGTGTTGAGAACGCCAGGATGTATTGTCTTCCCCGTTGCTGAACAGAAGGTAGGCCTGGCCGTTCATGGTCTTTGTCCAATCCACAGTCAGATCCACCTTAGCTCTGGCCTGTGGCAGCACTGGAATGGTCTTCTGACGATGCCTGTATTGTGAACTGATCATGCTGGTGAATGAGGGCAGTAGAGCAATCGTTGCCTGATCTTGTTGAGCAATACCCTGGTTGTACAGCTCATGCATGAGGGTTTTCTCCCCTCGGGACCTCTTCCTCAAGCTGCTCACAAACGTGAGACGGTCGGCGTCTTCACGGGGATGGGCCTGGTCTGTGGTATTCCGATTTTATTAATGCATCTCCAGGGTTGGCACGTCTGTGGAGTGGTGCTCTTGTTGTAGAGGTAACCTTAACAAAGAACCTGTTGTGTGCCTTGCTGCGATGTTACATACTCTACTAACCTTACACCCGCCATGGTTATGACCCAAGCTACTGAAAGAAACCCTATATCCAGTTAACATAATTCAATAATTAGATTATAACTGGAGTACAGACTGAAATACAGTCCTGACTTTAGTGAAGAAAAATAAATACATTAACAATTAATTTACCAAAGAATATCTTACTGTTTCATATATATTGTTGTAAGACATATTAAACATACATTCAATACAGATTAGTTGTCTTTCAGCCATATCATATCATTTCACAATAACATCTGTGCTAAAACTCCAGCGTGACAATCAGTATGTATACGTTGGTCTCTGTGGTAATCCTATGTACGTACTCCATTTGTTTTGTTTGTTTGTTGTTTAACGCCGCACTCAGCAATATCCCAGCTATATGACGGCTGTCTGTAAATAATCGAGTCTGGACCTGACAATCCAGTGATTGACATCATGAGCATCGATCCGCGCAATTGGGATCGATGACATGCATCAACCAAGTCAGCGAGCCTGACCACCCGATCCCGTTAGTCGCCTTTTACGACATATGTACTCCAGTTAGGACTGGTCCATTACTCAGTAGGCGATGTCTTAATTAACACACACACACACACACACACACACACACACACACACACAAATGGGACGTAAAACTAATGGAAGATAACCATCTTTTCAGCAAGAATCGTATGACGCCCTTTGAAAACATGCTCATGACATGGTCGAAATCGTACAATTGACTCGGCGGGGTTATGGTCAGATTATGTTGTTCTGTATTCTTAATAAATGCCTTGTTATGTTCATATCTCATATTTCTCAGTAGGGGTTTATTGATGGTATCGTTCTAGGTGGACGATTAAATAACTGTGTATTAATGAAGTGTATATTACATTACAATGTCTTTTTAGTAAGATTTTAATCATGGCAGGACTGATATAACAGTAAACATGTTGTTATTGTGATATACAACCCACAGTACAGACAATGATATTATTTTAAATGATATTTTGGGAGATTCAATTACCGCCAGCGCACAAAGGCAGCGATCTAACCCACTCAGCCTCAGAGGCATCCACAAAAATGAAAGTCTGACAACTGGGCGTCTAGATCGCGTACTTTGAATCACCTCTGACAAGTGTAAATTGGCACAGCACCCATGGACGAAAGCTATTGACACAATTCCTTTTAGAAAGTGCTCAAATGTAATAAATGATATTCTCGGGATAACACTTTCTTAGTAACTTATAAATTCTTGTACTTTTTGGGATTGCGTCCCATCCGGGATTCGAACCCACACTGCCAGAGTGATCCAAAAAATAACATTTTGTCAAATTCCTTAAATACTCAGGTTTTTTGTGTACAAACGATTTCCCTACTATTTTCGGTTCCTACTAAGTGACTTTGGCATTCAGAGTCCTACAACCCTATGTCAGGAAGTGTATAGTTATCAAGTTGCATCAGTGGTTAAATTTGAGCAAACAAGTTAAACATCGCCTATTTACTGGCAGCAAAGTAATGTCAACGCCCGCATCTGTCTTAATAGCGTTCAGGCCGGCTTGTGTCAATGGATTCACTAATGAAGAAATCATAATAGACATTTCAGTGAGTGGATTGCATACAAGTAATGCAGAGAACGCATTACAGTTGTTTTGTCAAGAATTCCAGCCGTGAAAGGAACTAATGGTTATATGATGTATTGTAGGTTGACATTAGTCACCTTTCAGAACTCCATATTTAATATGCTGTTATATGTATGTATTGAATCTATTTTAGGAGGTTAACTGATTGGTACGCATCCGATTGTCAATCACACAAATGCATTGTGCAGTAGATAATAATGAGTGCTCGAACATACGAAAACAAAGAATTTCTGAAACGCCTTTACCGCAACAGTATCTACAATATTATATATACATATATATATATATATATGTGTGTGTGTGTGTGTGTGTGTGTGTGCACACTCTTCAAAAAAAGAAACGCACAGGTAGTATGTTGATTGGTTGGCTTGTTTTACCCATACTCAGCAATATTCCAGCTATAAGACGGCGGTCTGTAGATGATCGAGTCTGGACCAGACAATCCAGTGATTGATATCATATCGATCCACGCAATTGGAATCGATGACATGCATCAACCAAGTCAGCTAGCCTGACCACCCGATCCCATTAGTCGTCTCTTACGACAAGCAAAGTCGTCTTTAACGCAAACATGGGTTTTTGAAGACCTATTCTACCCCGGATCTTCGAGGGCCTGTTGAGCATATAATACACTTTTGCGGACTTTGTGTGTCTATTAGGCGCATACGTTGGCTCAGATTATTAAATATAAAATCGTCAATGCAAGAGAACAACGATTCCAGAGTATCGGCCGAAACAGATTCCATTTGGACGCAGAGGTACAACAGATTCAGTGAAAGTTATATAAATGGACTACTGAAAATCATTGATGACACCAGGTGTTCGCGAAAGGGCATGTCCAAGTAGTTATTGCCTGACGCCCCACAGTATTACTCCTGCCAAGCGACGGCGGCCTGCATACAAACCAGACAATCTTGTGATCGATGGACCTGAAGGTTCTACTACACCAAATCAGAACCAGTTTGGACAGTGCGGTTTTCGTAGCCTTCAGTGCAGATCGAGAGATATCTGCAGGCTGTGATTGGAGGATATACTGTAAGATTTTTATGTCTTTCAAATGTACATCCATCCAGTTATTAAAACTGACCATGTTTTTCTATATTTAGTACTGTCTTTTTCAACATGATGACTTATGCTGAATGTGACCACAGCTATTTTCAAGTAGGTGACATTTGGTGCGAAGCTGGGGGTGGTGTGTTTAGCTTCCGGTACTCGGAAAAGCAGCTGGCTAAGCTAGTCATTTTTATTTTTTTTATTGCTGCTCTAGGGCAAAACTGTGCACACACATACAGGTAATAGCTGTTGAATGCTTAGTTATTTTAAAAGAAAATCATAACGTTACTATAGAAGTCTATGGGAAAACATTTGGTTGTGTGTAACCTGAAGGTTCAGTGACACGATAGAGCATTTAACTGATTTTCTTGAAACTAAGGAAAACACTATGTTGATTTTAAATTACGTCTGCTGTGAGTGACTTATTATATAAAGTCACATCGGCAGTATTTCAGCCATGTCGTCACTCGTGTCCTGTGTGAGTGAGTTAATGTTTTACGTCATATCGGCAGTATTTCGGCCATGTCGTCACTCGTCACTCGTCACTCGTCTCTTCAGTGAAGAATATTAAGAAATATATTCGTTTTGCATCACCATGGGGGCAGTTGTAATGCCTCGAATATACATGACAATTATTTAGGAAATTCAACAGAAATTGATTCACTTTCGCGAGACGCCATGATTGACGCAAAATCACGCACAGCGGTGACGGTTAATATCTGCCTTTCCTACGCAGGTTCCATGTCTATAGAAACATAAAATCGAATTACAGTACGGAGATTGTTAAGTTTAATTCTGATCACTTACATGACTCATTTCTGTGGATAGACGTTATCTATTGTATAGTGTTACACATAGCCATGCATGGTGACGTATCACATTATGTCGCTAAGGAAATTTACTTAGGGTTTTAATTGAAGGTGGCGGAATTAGAGTGTTTTGTAAATACACACTCTGGCCATTGTTATTTATTTTGGTATTTATCATCTATTTCACAGCATACACGAGCGGTATTCAAACAAAGAGACATGATTGATGGTCTGGTTGATGAGACGCATGATAATTTCTAAGCACAACACCTATATTAATGATGAAGAACCTGTTAAATTCAGTCCTGTAAAACCAGGAGAGCCGTCCTCTGACACTAACTACCATGGTTCGTGATATTCTAGTCTGCATCTTCTTAGGGCTACATACATGTAACGGTAAGAGTCTTGAAACTTGATGTAATATATTCAATAAATGTAAATGTTCAAGTTTAAAAAAAGAAAGATAAAATTTAATAGTTTTAAATTATCTCAGTAATACAGGCAGTCTTAAACGTGGACACAATAGCTGTATACCGATAGAGTCGTCAGTGTACTGGCACATTTTCATGGTCCTGAGTTTGTCGTGATTTGAATTCAAGGTTGGAATATAATTGAAGTTGAAGGCTTACCTCGAGAGGTCATGTATCCTCTGTGTGGCCATATAAAAATATTTGTTCACGTATCACTTGCCCCAACTCGTATTTTTATGATTCAAATAATACTGTTTTCTATATATAAAAAATCGGGGGGGGGGGGGGGGAGGGGGTTGTAGGGTACGGAAGCCTTTTAGGGCCATTTGGTTTTTTAGGCCTTTTTCGATACTAAGTTGGAATTTCAAGATATAGAAGTTGAAATTTCAAGATACTAAGTTGGAATTTCAAGATATAGAAGTTGAAATTTCAAGATACTAAGTTGAAATTTCTAGATAGTATCGGAAAAAAATATTAAAAAACGAATGGCCCTAAAAGGCTTCCGTTGTATTGTGTTTTTTTAATGCAAACAAATGACAAACTACAAGAAACAATGACTAAACAAGCGTACAGTCACGAAGTCATCTATATCCCCCGCCCATTTTAACATGTTATGGTCCCAAACCAGGTAAGTGACCCAAATTTATAAAATTCCTAAATAGCAAAAGGCACCAGTTCAGTCTGATAGACATGCAAAGTTTTGTTAGAAAGTTTTGAACAGGTTTTGAGTTATGCTCCGGAAACGAACTCTACTCTATAGTTTTTTTTGGTTTGGTCTGTTGTTTAACGCCGCACTCAGCAATATTCAAGCTATATGACGGCGGTCTGTAAATAATCGAGTCTGGACCAGACAATCCAGTGATTAATATCATGAGCATCCATCCACGCAATTGGGATGGATGACATGCATCAACCAAGTCAGCAAGCCTGACCACACGATCCCGTTGGTCGCCTTTTACGACAAGCATAGTCGCCTTTTACGGCAAGTATGGGTTGCTGAAGACCTATTCTACCCCGGAATCTTCACGGGACTCTACCCTATAGAAACTAAGTCCAACTTGTTGCCATGGAAACGTAAAAAATAAAAATTATAAAATTCCTAAATAGCAAAAGGCACAACTTCAGTATGAGACTTATAGCTTTGCCAAGTTTCGATCAAATACACTGAATGGTTTTCGAATTCCGCCCCGGAAACGAACCCCATCTCCAATTGAGTCTATGTCCAACTTCATTTCATAAAAAAAAAAAAATAAAAAAAATATTAGAAAAATTCCAAAATATCAAAAGGCACCACTTCAGTATGTGCCTGATAGCTTTGCCAAATTTCGATCAATTACACTGAATGGTTTTCGAATTCTGCCCCGGAAACGAACCCCATCCCCAATTGAGTCTATGTCCAACTTCATTCCATAAAAAAAAATTAAAATAAAGATAAGAAAAATCCCAAAATATCAAAAGGCACCACTTCAGTATGTGCCTGGTAGATTTGCCAAGTTTCGATCAAATACACTGAATGGTTTTCGAATTCTGCCCCGGAAACGAACCCCATCCCCAATTGAGTCTATGTCCAACTTCATTCCTTAAAAAATTTAAAAAAATAAAATTAGAAAAATCCCAAAATATCAAAAGGCACCACTTCAGTATGTGCCTGATAGCTTTGCCAAGTTTCGATCAAATACACTGAATGGTTTTCGAATTCTGCCCCGGGAAACGAACCCCATCCCCAATTGAGTCTATGTCCAACTTCATTCCATAAATAATATGAAAAAATAAAAATTAGAAAAATCCCAAAATATCAAAAGGCACCACTTCAGTATGTATCTGATAGATTTGCCAAGTTTCGATCAAAAACACTGAATGGTTTTTGAATTCTGCCCCGGAAAAGGAAATGATTACGGACGGACAGACTGGCTGATCGATATATTCCCCCCGCATTATATGCCGAGGGGATAAAAAAGGGCCCTAAAAGGCTTCCGTAGAGCGACAGCACCGGTGACGTACATCTAACGTCAATGTTATAATACATAACGCAATGCGGTTCGCTGTGAGGGGTTGTACTCAGTTTGAATCCCTTCTAAACATTGAAAAGTATTTAACCATAAGTGACTTCCTCTGCATTAGAAGACGCCTCCCTGGCCTAGTGGTAGAGCGTCTGGTCTGGGGTTCGCTTCCCGACCACGTCATACCAAAAAACGTCAAAAGATGGTACTTGTTATTAAGGGGCTAAAAAACAAGGACTAGTCGGCTAGTTAGTGTGCTGTGTCTGAGTGGGGTGTTCATTATAAACTGTAAGACTATAAAACTTTAAGATTTTGTTTTGTTTGTTGTTTAACGCCTTTCACAGATCAAAACTGTCTTCCTATTTGAACATGTTCACATAAGGCTTCATTTTCGTTTGCTCTTCATGCAGTACACACACTGCTGAATGTTGTTGTTTTTATGTAGGGGCTACTCTGCATCACCTCAAACAGTTGAAGGAGGACCTCTTTGGTGCTTATGATCGCCACACTCGTCCCACTCACGACCAAGACGAGGCAATACATATCAATTTGACTTTTACCCTTGTCAGCATCGAAAACCTGGTAATATTACATTGTAATAATGTGATACTCTAAAACTTTAAAAAAATATTTGCATCATGTTTGTTTGATGTTTGCAGCCGCACTGCAATATTCCAGCTATATGACGGCAGTCTCTGTAAATAAGCGAGTGTGGACCAGACAATCCAGTGATAGTCATCATGAGCATCGATCCACTTGTTTTCATTTTCAGAGATTTATGTTGTATGACCTCAGTCAGTGACCGAAAATATCCTATATCGGTAACTCTAACAGATTTCCAGGCTCCACCAGAATATCAAATGGTCGGTCTCTTCAATATTTATAGACAATTTTTAAATATCAGGTACCATGATGTATTTTCTTGACAAGCTGCGTGGTGATTCCTGGCCCTCAGCAACCTGTGATTGTCGTAACAGACGACTAAATGGATCGGGTAGACGGACTCGGTGACTTTGTTAATTAGGTCTTTAGCAACCCATGCTTGCCGTACTGGGCGATTATGCTTGCCGTACGAGGCGACTGATGGGATCGGGTGGTCAGGCTCGATGACTTGGTTGATGCATGTCTTCGTATCCCAATTGCGTGGATCAATGCTCATGATGTCAATCACTGGATTGTCTCGTCCAGACTAGATTAATTACAGACCGCCGTCATATAGGGGCATATAACTGAGTGCGGCGTTTAACAACAATTAACAAAATAACTTAATTACTGCATTCGAAATGCAAAGATTGATGCTCATGTCGACAATCATTGGACTGCCTGGACCAGACTGAATTATTTCAGGCCGCCGTGACACATATAGCTGGAATATTGCTGATTGTGGCGTTAAACATCAAGTACCAAAATATTTGTAAAATGAGACTAATCGTTGTTACCGTTCCAAAAATGCCATTTGCGGTAAACAAAATTATTGACAGAATATTTAATAATGTGTAATCAAATTAATAATGAAACGAATTCACTTTGAATTAGCTGTTCCATATTAATAAAACCAATGTCTAATATTTTTTAACTTTCAGGATCTGAAGAGTCAGAAGATCCAATGGCACGGTTGGCTCATAATGGTGTGTCCTCTGTGCGTGTGTGCGTGTGTGTGTGTGTGTGAATCTTGAACATCGAACCACGCAATATTGAGATACTACGGTATGCAATCAACCGATGCTTGTCGTGAGACATCCCATGCTTGCCGGAAAAGGCGACTATGCTTGTCGTAAAAGGCGACTAACGGGATCGGGTGGTCAGGCTCCCTGACTTGGTTGATGCAGGTCATCGATCCCAAATGCGTGGATCGATGTTCATGATGTCAATCACTGGATTGTCTGGTCCAGACTCGATTATTTACAGACCGCCGTCATATAGCTGGAGTATTGTTGAGTGCGGCGTTAAACAACAACAAACCAAACCAAACCAAACCAAACCGTGAGACGTCAGTTCATGTATCGGGCGGTCAGTGACGGTGACATGGTTGATTGTTTGTATTGTAGCCAATGTAACTGTATGGATTGATGCTCTTGAGTCAATCACTGTATTCTCTGGTACAGACTAAATCGTCATATGCCTGAAATATTGCTGAGTGTGGCGTTAAACAACAAACAAATTATTCAATGAAATATATGTTAAACAAGGTAATAGATCCTAACGGGTGGTCAGACACAGTGAATGATTGCATGGTATAATCCCCGGACGAATGGCGTGGGACGTTCATTGTATCATTACTGGTTCTTGTCTAATTACGTTATATATGGGACCCGTGAAGATCCGGGGTAGAATAGGTCTTCAGCAACCCATGCTAGCCGTAAAAGGCGATTATGCCTGTCGTAAGAGGCGACTAACGGGATCGGGTGTTCAGGCTCGCTGACTTGGTTGATGCGTGGGACCCGTGAAGATCCAGGGTAGAGGCGACTAACGGGTTGCGTAGATCGATGCTCATGATATCAGTCACTGGATGTCTGGTCAAGACTCGATAAATTACAGACCGCCGTCATATCGCTGAAATATTGCGGCGTTAAACAACAAACATTCAAACAAATATTACGTTATTTAAACACCTTTTTATATATTCAGAAATGGCATGATAAGCTGCTTACATGGAATGCCAGCCAGTATGGAGGTCTCGACATGATTCTCGTGCCACAGACAACGATCTGGCTTCCCGATTACACCATAGGCAATGAGTATGTGCAAACGAATCTAGAAAATACATTATTGTTTAGCGAAACAACGACCAATTATTAAATGAGAAGATGTTACCTTTGCATGAGCCTGACTTGGCGATAGCTTCTAGTTTGAAACCAGGCCAAACGTTGCAGAAAAGGGTAGAAAATGACACGTTACTTTAAGTCTTGTACAATATATATTGTCGCCGTCTCACCTGGAAATAATCTTCCTTAGCCTCGGGATACCTTCAACATGAACAGTTTAGAGTGGGCTTGAGAGCTGGTGCGAAATTATATAGCTGTGTGTATGTGAGTTTGTTTTGATGAAATATCACATCATGTATAGTAACATACAGATAAAACAAAGGTGGCCAGACCTCCGTAAACTTATGTTTGAGTGAGTGAGTTAAAATTTAACGGTGCATCGGCGTTATTTCAGCCATATAGCGACGAGACCAAGTTAATATATTCTGCAAAAAAAGAAAAGCAAGGCCAGATTTATGTGAGGTAGGAAAAAACATTTATACGAGGAACCGTACAAGGTTTTGTGCCAAAATGTTGTGGAGAGAACAGTTGGGATTGTAGTCATCTCAGTTATCGGTACATAGGCAAAGTCCAAGGACAAGGTCAGCTACCGTCCATGACGCGTTTGTTCCCTGTTGGAATCGATAGCGGCCTGACATCTCCTGCGCATAGAAGAGACGAGTATGTGAATCACATCCTGGGGAATGGTAGCCCACTCGACCGGCAACGCAAAAGCCAACTGCTGCAACGTCTGGGGTTTTGTTTCACGTCGGCGTAGTCGTCTATTCAATTCATCCCACAGGTGCTCTATCGGCTTCAAATCAGGGGATCTAGAGGGCCAGGGGAGAACATCAACGTTGTTGTTGTGTAGACAGGCTCTTGTGATCCGTGCTGTATGCGGTCTTGTTCTTCCCGGCCTTGGCCGATCACGTGTTGAACCATACTGTTGAAACCGATTCCATAGCCTTGTGGTGGTGCTTGGCGCTACATTGAAAACCCTGGCTACAGCTGATCGGGATTCCCCTGCCCTATGACGTTGTTTCTTTGCACTTCTGTTAATCTTGGCATTTTGTTCAACTGTCACTGTTCGAATGACGCAGATGTTAGGCAATCAAAAACCCTGCACTTGAATACCGTTCATAGTGCTGCTGCACGTGCAGTACGAGCAACTCCACTCCACTTTTGCGTTTCTCTTTTTGAAGAGTATATATTCACAACTGAGTTATAAATGCAAATATATATTTAAAAACACATTTTATAAAACACGTATAACAATATCATTAATACCGTTTAAAACACGGGATACAGGCCACCTCGCTGGGGATCATGGGGACTGACTGACTTTGAGTACTACTGCTTCCTGCATGTTACCCCAGCATGATTTGCGTCATCACTTTAGCTACTGGTGGTTGTGCACAAAGCTAGCCAATATTAATGAATACTCAGCAAATACCATCCAGGGTAGAATAGGTCTACAGCAACCCATGCTTGCCGTAAAAGGCGACTATGCTTGTCGTAAGAGGCGACTATGCTTGTCGTAAGAGGCGACTAACGTGATCGGGTGGTCAGGCTCGCCGACTTGGTTGATACATGTCATCGATCCCGATTGCGTGGATCGATGCTCATGTCAATCACTGGATTGTCTGGTCCAGACTCGTTTAATTACAACCCGCCGTCATATATCTGGAATATTGCTGACTGCGGCGTAAAACAACCAACCAACCAGCATATCGATCACTGGGTTGTCTTGGCCAAACTCGATTATTTCATGTAGTTGATTATTCCTGGGTGTGACGTTTATTAAACGTGAAATGTTCAATAATCGCTTACAGGCATAACGCTATACTTTTCTTCTCCAGTATTTCCGCGACAAGTGTTTTGGGAACCTCAGACACTCTCGTTTTTATCCGAAGCAGTGGATTAGTAACTTGGGAACCAAGGCTAGTTGGTGAAACAAGCTGCAAAATTGACATCAGAAAGTACCCGTTTGACACCCAGACCTGTAACTTTGAATTTCTTCCCTGGATGACAACAAGCAGGTTCTTGAACACTACCAGTCCCCTCAATAATATCTACATGTCATCTTTTAAGCCACACGGAGAGTTCACTGTTGAAGGTTCATCCGTCCAGGTGAATCACCATAAGGTTGACTTCATGGACGATGAAGTGGTGGAGATAAGCTTCTCTGTTGTGCTCTGCAGACGTCCTACGTTCTATTGGATGGTCATGGTATTTCCAATGGTAACCTTTCCTCTGCTCTGTCCAATCAGCTTCCTTGTACCTGTTGCCAGTGGGGAGAAGATAACTCTGTCAATAACTGTGGTCTTGTCATACTTGGTATTCATTGGGTCAATGAACGACGCGATGCCGAAATTGTCCGATACAGTCTCTTTGATGGGTATGTCTATCATCGTTTCAGATGCATCTTACTAGATTCTTTGTATATATTTAATAACCCATGCAAAAGGCGACTATGCTTGCCGTAAAAGGCGACTAACGGGATCGGGTGGTCAGGCTCGCTGACTTGGTTAATGCATGTCATCAATCCCAATTGCTTGGTTCGATGCTCATGATATCAATCACTGGATTGTCTGGTCCAGGCTCGATTTTTACAGACCGCCGTCATATAGCTGGAATATTGCTGAGTGCGGCGTAAAACAACAAACTAAAAAACTGTATATGTAATATTATGTATTTTGTATAAAGTTATCATTTACTAGATTCTTTCTATTTTTTAACCTTATGTATCAAGTTATCATTTACGAGATTCTTTCTATTTTTAACCTTATGTATCAAGTTATCGTTTGATATTCACGATTAATTCGGGGCGGTCGGGTAGCCTAGTGGTTAAAGCGTTAGCTTGTCACGCCGAAGACCCGGGTTCGATTCCCGATGTGGGTACAATGTGTGAAGACCATTTCAGATGTCCCCCGCCGTGATGTTGCTGGAATATTGCTAAAAGCGCCTTTAAACCACACACACTCACTCACTCACTCACGATTAATTCTAATATGTCCAAACTGTGTAAACATGCCATCGTTCAAAACTGTAGTTACATATTGATACATGATTAAAAAACACGTCATCAAATGCGTCACATACCGATCCACATCTAGACATGCATTTGGAAAGATACCTGGCTACACTTAGCTTTTGGTGGTACAATATGCAAACCCCATTTCTCCATCATATGGCTGGAATAATTCCTACAACCCGACTCCCACACACACCCGGCCATGGGAAACTGCAATGTATTCAGACACGTGAAGACCCGGGGTAGAATAGGTCTTCAGCAACCCATACTTGCCGTAAAAGGCGACTATGCTTGTCGTAAGAGGCGACTAACGGGATCGGGTGGTCAGACTCGCTGACTTGGTTGATACATGTTATCGTATCCCAGTTACGTGGAACGATACTCATGATGTCAATCACTCGATTATTTACAGACCGGACCCGTGAAAATTCCGGGGTAGAATAGGTCTTCAGCAACCCATGCTTGCCGCAAAAGGTGACTATGCTTGTCGTAGGAGGCGACTAACGGGATCGGGTGGTCAGGCTCGCTGACTTGGTTGATACATGTTATCGTATCCCAATTGCGTGGATCGATACTCATGATGTCAATCACCCGATTATTTACAGATCGGACCCGTGAAGATTCCGGGGTAGAATAGGTCTTCAGCAACCCATGCTTGCCGTAAAAGGCGACTATGCTTGTCGTAAGAGGCGACTAACGGGATCGGGTGGTCAGACTCGCTGACTTGGTTGATACATGTTATCGTATCCCAATTGCGTGGATCGATACTCATGATGTCAATCACTCTATTATTTACAGACCGGACCCGTGAAGATTCCGGGCTAGAATAGGTCTTCAGCAACCCATGCTTGCCATAAAAGGTGACTATGCTTGTCGTAGGAGGCGACTAACGGGATCGGGTGTTCAGACTCGCTGACGCATGTTATCGTATCCCAATTGCGTAGATCGATGCGCATGATATTAATCACTGGATTGTCTGGTCCAGACACTATTATTACACGACCGCCGTGATATAGCTGGAACACTGTCGAGTGCAGTAAACAACAGGCAATAAACTTTTGGACAAAAGTGCAATTGTGCCTCAGGTTTCCGTATATGAATTCATTGTCAACATAATTCATTCAAATATATACTCTTCTGTTTCAGTGATGTATGCTTCCATCCAAACAATGTTAAGCATTCTGACAGTCGTTGCCAATGGAATTATTATATGTATTCACAGCCTCCCAACAACCTCTGAGCACATAGCTCCAAAGCTTGTTGTGAAAACAAAGAACACCGACGAACTGGAAAAGAACCCAGAAAACAGAGAAGACTTGCCAAATGTTCCTATTTACTTCGATATGATGAAGTCACTAACAAAGTTGAATTCACAGGAAATGCCACTTAACAGTGGCCATTGGGTCACATTAGCTCGTAGAATGGACAAGATATGTTTTGTGCTCTTCATGTTTTTTGCGGTAGTTGTTACCGTCATATTCGGATATCTTTTTTCAAATGACAACGAATAGGCGAGTAATATTTCAGTTGCAATACATTGATTTGTTTGTTTGTTTGCTGTTTAACGCCGCTCTCCGCAATATTCCAGCTATTTGATCATGACGGCTGTCTAAATAATCGAGTCTGGACTAGACAATTCAGTGACTGACATCATGAGCATCGTTCCACGTAATTGGGATATGATGACATGCATCAACCAAGTCAGCGAGCCTGACCACCCGATCCCGTTAGTCGCCTTTTACGACAAGCATAGTCGCCTTTTGCAGAAAGCATGGGTTGCTGAAGACCTATTCTACCCCGGGTCTTCACGGGTCTCAGTTCATTGTAATTTCCCATGGCCGGGTGTGTGTGGGAGTCGGGTTGTAGGAATTGTTCCAGCCATATGATAGAGAAATGGGGTTTGCATATTGTACCCGCTCCGTGAAGATCGAGGATAGAATATGTCTTCAGCTACCAATGCTTGCCCGAAAAAAACGACTTTATGCTTTTTGTATGAGACGACTAACGGGATCGGATGGTCAGGCTCGCTCTCTTGGTTGATACATGTAATCCATCCCCAACTGCGTGCTCATGATATCGATTACTGGATTGTCTGGTCCAGTCGTCATATAGCTGGAATATTGCTTACTGCGGCGTAAAACAACCAAGGGGAATAATTCGCGTAGGGTCAACTTACGACTGCAACAAATTGATGGATAGATCAATATATGGTACGTTGTTATAAATTATGTTTTTTAAATTGGGAAGGCAATACAGCCAGATTATTTGTGTATAACAAACAAAACTAAATGAGTAATAACATAAGGAATTATATGAAGGACGTTCAAAACAGTTCTATGTATGTTTAGTGGTGTTTTAATTGGATTCTGTGGATTCATTGGAAACATTGTTGTATGTTCAGTGCGAATGCTTATAGTGTTATAGTGTGACAGTAATGCTCGTGCTGCGCGATCAATATGTAGGAGGCAATGTGTTTTGGATACCGTCACAACAGACAAGGTGCAAACAAAAGTGAAAAATCAAGAGCCTATCACAAGAACGAACCGAAGAAGAATGTTCACCTGATAGAAAATACGTTGTTTGATGCATTGATCCCAAACATCCTTCATTATTCATGTTATCAAGGTCGTTATAGTATCCCATGGAAACGGATACCAGATAGAACACGATGCAAATGTGTCGCCTTCTTCTAGCCTGCCTGTTTTCCGGCTTACAAAGTTTATGTGGTAAGTATTTCCTATAATGTGATAAATTCATAGGTGTCTACAAAAACGTAGATCATAGTCAACCCTGTTTATAACGAAATCTCTTGATGGATATTTCTTTAGTAATGATCATATACTCGTATACTATAAGTTATCGCACCCACTGGATATGCACTGTTCGTTGTAGAACCATTTGAACGCAGATGGGTCATAGTTGACTGCAACTCCATTTGGCAGATAGTAACGTTGATTCAAATCGTTCAAACATCCTTTTGCCTTAAGTATCACAGTGTTACCTGTCATGCGAGGAGGACTAAACTTTCAGCTGTAAAAGCCAATTTTGATTCCGGGTTAGAAGATAGGTCCCCATTAACCTATGTCGTAAGAGGTGGCTAAATTGTTGGTTGGTTGGTTGTTTAACGCCGCACTCAGCAATATTCCAGCTATATGACGGCGGTCTGTAAATAATCGAGTCTGGACCAGACAATCCAGTGGTTGATATCATGAGCATCGATCCACGCAATTGGGATCGATGACATGCTTCAACCAAGTCAGCGAGCCTGACCACCCGATCACGTTAGTCGCCTTTTACGACAAGCATAGTCACCTTTTTCAGCAAGCATGGGTTGAATCTTCAGAGGTAGGTGACTAAATGAATTTCGGGCGTGTGAGTGCATGTCATCGTACTCCATTGTGTGGATCGATGCTCATGATGTCAATCACTGGACTGCCTTATCCAGATTAAATTAATAAAATTTAACTTTCATATAAATACCGCCGGCTTATAGTTGGAATATTGCTGAGTTTGCGTTTAACAGCAAACAATAAATCAGCTGTTAATGAGGCCTCACTTTCTCACATCACGAACCTCTCATGTCTGGCCTCACCTTGTAATGAAATCCTGCATCTTGCTCGACTTTGAATGGTATGTGTATGCTTACAGTGATGCGAGTACTTTGTTCCAGTCAGAGGCGCTAGCCCGGAGGACATCAAACAGGTGAAAAAACAGATCTTTGATGGATATGACAGATACGTTCGCCCCGTTCACAACCACGAAGAACCAATTCAAATGGATATGATGTTTTCTCTAACCAGCATCGATTCCCTGGTAAATATGTTTTACATACTATTTTGTACATCTTACTTGCTTACATCAAATACTTACTAGATTTACTTACTCTTAAGCGAGCCCCCGACGAAAGACAAAAATATGTTATTTTTGTGAATAAACTTCACGTTCGGCATAGATGTATTCTTGACGTTACACCGGCAAACCATACCATGGAAATACGATACAGACATTCCATTTGTTGCAAACTGTACACTGTGTCAGCCGTTCTGGTCTGGATATTCGGCATGGCACATACTGTACCATTCGTGACCAACTCGTGTTATTCCGTGTGAAGCCGAATGGCGACTCGTGCCCCTCTCATGGCCATTTTTGCGACCGGGTTCCGTCTGAGCGCAAACGGGCATACCTAAATCAATTGTCAACTTATTGCGTAATGGTTCACATATAATTCCCCATATATTATGTATATTTCAGATGCAATTTAAAGCACATCGGGACATGCAGAATTATACAGTATGATTGAACACATTTAACTGTGTCTTGGGTATATTTTTAGATGCAAGACATATGTAAAATCTAAAATTATTTCTGAGGGATTCTTTGACGAAGAACATGAAATCACACGCGCATTCTGATTGGTTTGTCGTATTGTCGCACATAACATTCATCGATAGGGGGACGAGTCTTCTTGCAGGTTACGGAAAGGGGCGAGTGGTGACGAATGATACTGTATATGTTCACAACTGATACAAGCACATTATCGTTCAGTTCCCGGCAAACCAGCTCTTTTACCTTGTTTCTTTATTTTACATTCACCCTATCTCATTAAAATCAGATCTTAGTTCTCGCTATGGCGAAACAGAGGTCTGAGGACATCCCATGACGGGTCACGTCAGAACGACCTTTCATCCAACCAATCAAAGCGTCGCATACTACATCATGAAAGTTGCCGTGAAAGGCAACTATGTTTGTCGTAAGCGGCGACTAACGGGATCGGGTGGTCAGGCTCGCCGACTTGGTTGATGCATGTCATCGATTCCATCGCCTCTTACGACAGGGTAGAAGCCTGTTACGGCAAGCACAGGTTGATGAAGACCTGGATCCTCAGGATTCCTATCAGTATGCTTGGAGTTGAAATTTAAAGAAAGACGATTGTATGTTTGACAGTGAATGAAATACCTTCTGCGTTCTTGAATCAAATACGATCTCTCAAAAATAGATATAATAATTCCCCTGCATTTTAAAAAAAGAGACAGGAGTGATCTAGATAACTATAGAGGTATTTCATTAATTAGCAGTTTAGGAAAAGTATTTACTACAATATTAAACGATAGAATTTCTAAATTGCCGAACAAGCGTGATAAGATTCCTGAATTTCAAGCTGGCTACCACAGATCATATATTTACACTTTTTGCACTTATTAAAAATCCATGTCAGCCATATAGCGATAATACTGTAACATGATGGACATATATAGTAGGTGTCCACCGTAATACTTTAACAACATGATGGACACCTACTATATATATTCTGTACTAAACTTCTTCTGACTTTGACTTTTGACCCACAACCAATCGTCGTGGGTGTGAAACATGTTTATGAGAGCTACAAAAGCATTTTAATCAGCTGGAATGCAATTGTAAACAATGGAATGTGTGTGTGTCAACTTGAAAAAAAAAGACAAAAAATATTCTTTTAAAGCATGGAGGTACACAAGCTAGAAGAGGGAAACATTTTTTCCCAAAGACGTTCATTAGATGTATCATTCTATTGGTACACGGGTGTATATTTCACAAATAGATTGTCATGGAAGATTCATGCTTCCCAAGCTTCCGCACAAGCTTAAGATCTTAATGGGTATTCCTTTAAAATTCTCCGGAAATATATCAAGATATATTAAATTTTCGAAACAAAAGTAAGATTTAATTTTTATATATGGAGCAGAGTTTTGGTGATTAGAAATGTTTGATGACATCTAAAAAATGTATGTACATATTCATGCAAAATGTTCTATGGTTTGAACCTAGTACATCAAATTTGAAGGTTTACATAGAATGTGAACGATACCCATTTATTTTATTTTGTTTCGTGTCAGTTCCCAAATTGAAACTATATGTTAACCCAGAAACAACCAACCAACAAGTTGGTTACAATCAAGAATGTATTACAAAATTCACTAAGTGTACAAATCAATACAAATTAATGCACATCAATTACAATGGTAGTACAAAATTGGGTGGTAGTACAATATTCAATGGCAATATACAATATGATGACAGTGGTCAGTGTCAAATACAAAAATACAGTGGGAAAAGCAAAAGTCAGTGATAATAATATATATTCACCCAGCGGCGACAGTGGTCAATCTTCCGAGAAGGGTTAGGCAGGGAATCAGGAATGATCAGCGATCCTCACATGAAAGATGGTTGAAAAGCGATGGAAATGAGGCACACGCTATTGTTCCCTTTTATAGTCTTAGCAGTGTTTACATACAACACTAGCATCTACATATAGTCACTTCCTGCGATGATCACTGTGCAAACACAATGCAATGAGCGTCTACCGAAACTCAACAGAAACAACGTAACACAGTTACAATCATAGTTAAACAACAACACACACTGTCATATAACAATAAGGATGATAACGTTTTGAATGAAATTAGTTAAAATGTCTGTAACAAGATATATTAAGAAATGTTCCAACATAATATTACTCAACATATGATCAACAATTACACAACTGACTGGGCATCATCTGTTAAATATCAGTCTCATTCATATGGCAATGGTAATGTATGGACGGAACAGGACGCGGACAAACCTGATCATTTTATAGGTGCTTTTACCTTGAAAGATATTGATAGACAGAACTCGATGCGTCAAGTCAAACGTTGTTATTCGTTAGACTTTCACTGTACAACATTGTACAAAACGGTCAACTCATCACACAACACAATCAAGGTAACATTCTAACATTCTGTCAACTTTTTTCAACAATTCACGCGCTATCATAACACCACCAGAACATCCGGAATGAGAGTTATCTCCCTTACATCATTCCTCCCTCTTAGACCACGCCCTATGATACAAGAGATTAATTCATTTCCTACATGTTAAATAACATATTTTATACATCCAATAGTATTTCTTTAACTCCCATCAGCAGATACAATCCTTATCAATTTATTTATACATTTAAAATATATTTACAAAAACTACAGAATATTGACTTAAAACATATACATGCTGAATTGGACATTGGTCTTTCTCGAAGAATATAAAGCAGTTTCCATACACCAGATAGTCACTATGCCACTAAGGAGTTCTCCTTGTTCTTAAAGACTGTCTCTGCTCCCGAGCAGCAACATTGGCGTGATTAATGTCACAGTCACAAGTAGCACATTAGAGGATATCATCATCCAAATCAACCACAACCACGCTGTATGAAACAGGGTTAGAATCGGTGGAATGAAATCTACTAGCTGCAGTATCAGCCTCACTGGGTCAGCTGTTTCATCCAACACAGTGTCAATTTGGGTCTCTAGATGTCTTGGACGATCATGATGTCTCTCCAGACGTCGATGATTGATGAGTCTTGGACGGTCATGATGTCTCTCCAGACGTCGATGATTGATGAGTCTTGGACGGTCATGATGTCTCTCCAGACGTCGATGATTGATGAGTCTTGGACGATCATGATGTCTCTCCAGAGGTCGATGATTGATGAGTCTTGGACGGTCATGATGTCTCTCCAGACGTCGATGATTGATGAGTCTTGGACGATCATGATGTCTCTCCAGACGTCAATGATTGATGACCCTTGGTCGACCATGTCCAATACACGGCCGAATCCTGTATGTTGTCAGGCTGCTCTGCTCCTCGACAACGAAAGGTCCTTCCCATCTCTTTGCATTAAGCTTTTTGCTGGTTCCTGGATTATTTTCAGGATGAAATAACGAGACCTTCTCCCCTTTTAATAAGGAACAAATTGTGTCGTGTCACCACGGATCCTTAGGCAAGTGACTTTGTTCGAAATGTGCCTCTGTTCATCCAGCAGTAAGTGGGTACCCGGTAGGATGAGATGGTAATTTGGCTGATAACCTTCTAGCGCCTCACGGGCAGTTTGGGTTGTATACTCACAAGGGAGCTGAGAATCGAGTGTTGACTGATCCATTGACCGGGGTAATAATAGTGTAGTTCTATGAGCATCCGCTTGGTGAATGGAATCGGGCGCATTATAAATGCACTTATTATTATTATTTATCTTAGAAAGTCTAGATGAAGGATCCAATGTTTCATTCGAACCAACATCCAAATGCATCTTGTTCTAAGCAATACGTCCGAACACCACTATAAATTGTGTTTCATCTGTCACTATATTTGGGGGTTGTTCTAATGACCCTCAATGCAGCTGCAAGTTTCAGATCCCAATCGTTCTGGTCCTTAGCTTCAATACAGCAAGTCTTTCTGATAGTGTCCGATTCATTCTCTCGACCTGACCATTACACTGTGGATTAAGGTGTCGTGCGGGTGCGTCGCATTCCCAGCTTGACACAGAGCTCTTTAAGTAAGTTAGCTTCAAAATTCCTTCCTTGATCAGAGTGTAGCTCATCTGGGACACCATAACAACAGACAATTTCATTGTAAAGGACGGTTGCTGTTCTTTGAGCCGATTGGGCTGGCACTGCAAACACCTCCACCCATTTGCTGAAAGGGTCTGTCAACACAAACAAGCTGTTGTCTATCCATGGGAGAGGAAAACTGTACCCTAAACAATGATCATTTAAAGCGCGAAAATCCACTCAATACCTTGTCGTTAAATCAGCCTTCTTAACAAGAACTAATGGACTTGACCATGGACATGACCATGGACTTGACCATGGACTATGGCTTGGCCTGATCAAGCCAGCCTGTATACTTTCATCAACAAAGTCTGAAATCTTGCTCTCGGCATCATGTGAAAATCGCCGAGGCTTCTGTGCAATAGGCGCTGCATTTCCAGTAGGAATAGAATGTCCAATCACTCTATCCACAGAAAACACATCACCATTTGCATGTATTATCTTGTACAGCCTGTGTGTGTCATTCCCCCCAATATGTGATCAATTAGCAAGGTCGCCAGCCATTCTATCCATTTCCTGTTTCCTGTCACGTGTAGGTGCTGAAGCATCTTTCATAGGTAATGTAGCAATTACAGGTGAATCATCCATTGTAGGTGAGAAAGTTCCAACTACGGATTAATTAGGTCAAATGAAGACATACCTTGTTATTGACTCGGGCTGTCTCTAACACAGGAGGGGCGGTCGGGTAGCCTAGTGGTTAAAGCGTTCGCTCGTCACGCCGAAAACCCGGGTTCGATTCCCGACATGGGTACAATGTGTGAAGCCCATTTCTGGTGTCCCCCGCCGTGATATTGCTGGAATATTGCTAAAAGTGGCGTAAAACCATACTCACTCACTCTAACACTGGACCACATCCAACACCAAGCTAGTCACTTTAAAACATCCCTGCTGATTAAATGATGCCTGTCATGCCTGGCTCCACTGATATTGTTACAGTTCATTTAACCACATTCATGCGCCTAGGTGACCTTTTCACTGCATGATCCAAGTAAACATGGCATATAGATTGTGACATCGGCACTGGTGTAACATAAGCTTGTATCTTCCTGTATTCTTTTGTATTTGAGTCATAGCACACAGCATCCCCCCATCGACACTTTCAATCCTAATTTTGGAAATAAATCCATGCCAAGAATTGCAGTGTATGTGGAATTCTTCACAATTGTAAACCTATGTTCACTCACTCTTTGTTCCCCAACTCTGCAATGTGTCAAAAGATCCCTGTCAACTCCCATGTCGAATCCATCTACTGTATGTGGAATAAATAGTGCTGATAATCTCCTGCCCTGTCCTATTGGCTAAATCGTCTGTAATAATACGCATTTGAGACCCAGTATCAACTAACCACAAGCACTTCTCCCATCCAACCTCTCCTTTTACTTCAATTCTACACGAATCAGTTCCTACTGTAGTTGCCGACACCTTAACTTTACCTGCTAGGGAGTTTCGGCTTCTCTCCCTAGCCACATCTAGTTTAACCGGTTTGAACCTGGAAACTGTGCACGGCAGATTGCCTTTAAATCTCCATTATCCCTGTGAACCCTCCCTACCTTGATTTTGCTCACAATTTCTAGCTGACTTACTACACCTGTAACGATTTTACTGCAGTCTCCCTAGAAACAGCCACAACAGAAGCTGATAATTCTGGCTGGCTTAGTGCAGGGTCAGTTATTTTCTTGGCTAATTCAGTTAAAATATCATTCTGTCCTTCACTGACGTTTTCCCCTGTTGCCACAAGCCTAACAGCTGTCCCCTGCCTCTCAATCTGCATTGCCTTCTTTACTAAGTTTTCAAAAGTAACATCATCTGCAGTTATCCGAGATAATTTTTGTCTCACCCCTGGATTTAGTGCTCTCCTGTGGTGTGTTATTCTGAGTGCTGCTCTAGCAACAACATCAGTGACGTTAGGAAATGCCTTTGACACAAGATCTGTTATGACATATTTTAGTTGCATAGCCGTTTCACCGACTTGAACCTGTCTAGAAACGCCTGTTTCATACCCGAGTACAATTGCTGCTGCTCCTCAGATAATGTTGTGAAAAATCGTTTGGCTTCTCCCTTCAGCGCTAAGTGAACGCACGCCACTGTCTTAGCTTCATCAGTGATGTCTCCGACGACGAATAAACTTTCCAATTGACTCAAATGACTCTCAATATCCCCCTCTTCACAGTCGCCCCACTGTGATACTTGAGTTCCTGTATATATAACATGTGCTGTTGGCCCGTGGCATCTCAATAGCAGATATAAATGCTACTGTTTGAAAGCTTTAAATACCAGCCACAAACACCTTTCCATAATCATGAAATCTAAAGGCAGAATCTTTTGTGCTATTCTGACTGTAGTATAAGCATATATTTATGAATCACAATCAAATAGTGATGATACCAGATATTCGCTAAAAGGTGAGCGTATCCTACCCGATGACTTGACTATCTGCATTGTTACAGAAAAGACTAACCACATGGTAACTAGCTTAATTCCCATTCTTACCTTCCATAAACATGCACGATTTAGATGAATGAATGTTTTGATTTTCAATTTCAGGATCTAAAAAGTCAAAAACTGATATGGAATGGGTGGCTTGGCCTTGTAAGTATACAATTTTTTCAAAAATAATCTGAAACAAGATGACCTCATGACAAGCTTAAAAAAAGCTTATGGTTGCTGTTTAACAAATGGCATAGAGTAACATGATCATCCTTTGCCACACGAGATATATTGGGCCACAGTCGCCACTATAAATGAAACAAAATTAGAATTGAGCGAATGTAAATTTGTGACATTCAAAACAGCACGAGTAAACATGTTATGACGTTGCAAAATATGTGACAAATTTTATTAAGATGAACATATTTACTGTTTCATTCTATTTTGTTTGTGTTTTTTGGTCGATATAAATGCCACATATGTACTTGGCAGACATGGCATGATATGCTTCTGACCTGGAACGCCAGCCAACATGGAGATCTTGACTTCATTACGGTGCCACAGACGAAGATCTGGCTCCCTGACTACGTCATTGACAATGAGTATGTATAACCAGAGATGCGTACAGTCAAGTGTCATTATTTCTAGACTATAGAGGACATCATTTGGATATGTTGGTGGTAGTTACTGAACCAATTTGTAAAAGGAAATCATGTATAAGCTCAACAGGGCACAACGCTCCAATGCTAATTGGTTCACGTTGTGTCAATTTAGGCATCGTGAAGACTTCTTTACCATACTGTTACTACAATGAAACTTAGTAACTTGGACTTTATAACTCCATGTATCGTTTGAGTCTTTAAAAGTTCATTGGCCCAAATGCTATTTATTCAATATTTTTATTTTAATATTTTAAAATTGGTTTGATGTTAAGCTTGGCTAGTTCCCTGGCCGACATATTTTATGGGTCCCCACAAACTGAGGTTTTGTTGTATTTTTATTGTTAACGTATTGTACAATCTTTCATAGTGGCCTGACCCCATTTTCCTTCAATACAGTTCCTCTTTTTCTTAAAGGTTACATATGCCTTCGAATATATAGTGCGTGAGTATAACTTTACGTCGCATCAGCATTAATCCAGCCATATAGCGAGCGACTATTAGGCCTTTCTATTAGTCGGAATCAAACAATTGACTCTGCTTTTGACAGAGATTTGTTATGACTAAGAGTGAATAGCCATGGTCAAATATTTCCTAGTCAAAACGCTTTAAATGTCTTTCTCCATCAGCGTTTCTGAGAAAAGATTCTTGGGAAACTCGGACACTCTCGTATTTATTAGGAGCAGCGGATTGGTCACTTGGGAACCAGGGATGGTTAGTGAAACAAGCTGCAAAATTGACACCAGAAAGTACCCCTTTGACACCCAGACCTGTTCCTTTGAATTTCTTCCCTGGATGACAACAAGCAAGTTTTTGAACACTACAGTTTCATCCAACAAGATCCGAATGTCAGGTTTCATGCCACATGGAGAGTTCACAATAGCAGGGTCATCAGTTGCGTTGGCTCGCTTTCCGACAACATTTTCAGATGATGATTTGGTGGGGATAAGCTTCTCTATTGTGCTCAGCAGACGTCCGGCATTCTATTGGATGATCATGGTATTTCCAATGGTGACATTTCCACTGCTGAGTCCAATCAGCTTCCTCGTACCTGTAGAGTGTGGGGAGAAGATAACTCTGTCAATCACCGTGTTGTTGTCCTACTTGGTATTCATTGGGTCACTGAATGATGCGATGCCAAAGTTGTCCGATACAGTCTCTTTGATGGGTATGTATAAATGCGGATCCTACAAAGTGAAGATTCGATTTAAGGAGTTAGGGCCACTGCCACTTTTAACAGTTAAATGGTAAACCTCGGACAATTGAAAACTATTTCACGCGGGGGGGGAAATCACCAAAAATAAAATATCCTGTAGAAAACGTTCATTCAGTATTTTAATAACCTCATTAAGTGTCTCGTTTTGGTTAAAGTTTCTTTGTTGTTTAACGCCGCATTCAGGAATAATCCAGTCAATAATCTGTAAATAATCGAGTCTGGACCAGACAATCCAGTTATTGACATCATGAGAATCGATCCACGCAATTGGGATCGATGACATGAATCAGCGAGCCTGACCACCCGATCCCGTTAGTCGCCTTTTACAACAAGCTTGATTGCCCTTTACGGCAAGCATGGGTTGCCGAAGACACATTTTACCCCGGATCTTCGAGATTAAAGGATTTGATCTAATAACTGAAACGTGATGTTTGTTTTGCCTTCAAATTATGGTTGTACAATGAAGATCCGCTGACTTGGTTGCTGCATGTCATTGTATCTTGATTGCGTTGATCAATGCTCATGATATATCAATCACTGGATTGACCGCTCCAGACCCGATTATTTACAGACCGCCGTCAAGCTGGAATATTGCTGAGTGTGGCGTTAAACAACACTCAAACCAAAATCATACATTTGCACTTACTGAGACTTATATGAGTAACGTTAACAAATACATTCTTTTCAGTAATATATGCCTCCTTACAAACAACTGTCAGCATCCTCATAGTCGTCGCCAATGGGATCATCATATGTGTTCACAAACTGCCCTCAGACTTTCAAGTCACATTTCCCAAGTTTCCCAAGATGTCCCAAATGCTTGTGGCAATAGGGGAACAGAAGAAATACCTGGCCAAAGGAGAGTCCCTTCAAAGTGTTACGGGTAGCTCAGTGGTGTTGTGTCCAGATGACCAAAAAACAGATGGGGCGTTTGAAGTAGAAAAGAATGCTGTGTCCAGAAGTGACAACTGGATTCTATTTGCTCGTAGACTCGATAAGATTTGTTTCTCATGCTTCTTGTGTCTTACTATATTGGTGTCAGTTATATTCGGGATTCTTATTTCCCAATGAGTGGGTGAGTAAGTAAATGCTGGTTAAGACTGTAATCTGCAATACCCCGTCTTTGTCATAGTGGTCTATACAAATAATGGAGCCTGGGCCTTGCCGACCAGTGTTCGATATCCACAAGTACTGGTCAGAAGCTATGTTTGTATGCCACTGGGTTGATGTCATGGGGAATGGTCAACGGTGAAGACGTACGAAGTCACAAAATTAGAATGATATTCGAACACTGGCAAGCTTTTTAAGTCACCTAATTATCATTTCAAAATGATTGATCAACTCGTGTGGATTCTGGGTAAGGAAATATGTGCCCATCGATTAGGGGTTGTGGAAAGAAGCGACTGAATGGATCGAGAGGTCAGACTCGGTGGGCAACGGATGGTCAGCTCGCTGATGCATTTCATCGCATCCCAATTGTGTAGATCGATGCGCATGTCAATCACTGGATTGTCTGGTCCAGGCTCGATTATTTTCAGATCGACGTGATATAGCTGGAATATTGCTGAGTGCGGCGTTAAACAACAAACAAACAAAACTTAGTTGATTACATTTATCATGATAACAATCACTGGATTCGATTATTTACAGAACAAGACGAAAAAAAAAAAGAATGAAATATTATTGATGAATTTTCCCAAATCAGCCCACTGAGATATGTTGATCGTGAATTCTCATCATACTCATCTGTGTGAGTAAGTATTCTCTGTGAAGATCCGGGTTAGAATTGGTCTTCGGGATCAGGTGGTCTGGCTCGTTGACTTTATTGATGAAGACTGCTGTCATATTGCTGGAGACCCGTGAAGATCCGGGATCGAATAGGTTTTCAGCAACCCATGCTTGCGATAAACGGCGACTATGCTTGTCGTAAGAGGCGACTAACGGGATCGGATGGTCAGACTCGCTGACTTGGTTGATGCATATCATCGATCCCAATTGCCTGGATCGATGCTCATGATGTCAATCATTGGTCCAGTCTCGATTATTTACAGACCGCCGTCTTATAGCTGGAATATTGCTGTACTTTCTTTTGCCCAGCAGTTTTTTGTTCCTGAGTTAAACAAGCATGAAATACACACATCCGCCGCCAATCTGACATGTCCGGTTGTGTGCAATGCATTAGCTCCTGTGAACTATGTTCACTGGACCTTTTTTAAATGGCCTAATTGCAGCACTAAAAAAAGTTGTTACTGATGTTGTTTGCCATCTGTAGTTGTAGTTTATGATAGAATATGTAACTGAATTTGTAATGAGTAAGGATGAGACATATGGACGAACAACTTCTTTATTACTATTAGGAGCGATGGTTTCGGTGTAGGTTCTGTAGGACCCTTATCTAGCAAGTGAAGTACAGAGTATAGTTGACAAGAATATATAGTGTTTATACAGTTGAGTAGGTTTAAGATCAGTTACACTGTTGTACTTGTAATGAGTTGTGTTTCTGCATGAAGTTAGTCAGTGAATGCAACAACTGTGTCCATGACACTTTTGGAGGAACATACACTCAAGCAATACGGAACTTACCAACAAGAAAGGAAATGTATTCAATTCTGTGAGATGACATTATGCGCCAAGTTTGGTGAAGAAATATGGTACGATTTTCAAGATCTGCTCCGGTAACTAGGACTACCGCCATTTTCGGTCTAATTCAAAGTCGTTGCCATGGAAACTAGAAAAAATAACTTTTTTTTAAATCCATAATTATCAAAAGGCACCAGTTCACCACTAGACCTATCAATGTGCCAAATATGGTGAAGAAAAATGGTACAGTTTCCAAGATCTGCTTCGGAAACGAGGACTACCGCTATTTTCAGTCTAATTCAAAGTTGTTGCCATGAAAACTAAAAAAAAATTGTTTTTAATCCCAAACTATCAAAAGGCACCACTTCACCACTAGATCTATCTATGTGCCAAGTTTGGTGAAGAAATATAATACGTTTTTCGAAAACTGTTTCGGAACGAGGGCTACCGACATTTTCAATCTAAATCAAAGTCGTTGCCATGGAAACTCAAAAAAAAAAATTAAATCCCAAACTATCAAAAGACACCAGTTAACCACTAGAGCTATCTTTGTGCCAAGTTTGATGGAGAAATATAGTACGGGTTTCAACATCTGCTCCGGAAACGAAATGTGACGGACGGTAGGATGGAAGGACGGACGGCACCCATTCCTATATCCCCCTTACACTTCGTGGCGGGGGATAATAATGTCATAGATACGCGAAGGTCCGGGTTAGAGTAAGTCTTCAACAACCAATGCTTGCCTAAAAGAGCCAAGTATGGGTCGTTTTGTTGTAAGATCCTTTTTTTCTATTTTCACCGCTCTCTCAGCAGCAGCCGTTGGCCTTAGGATAGTGCTGGCTTCATGTTGTCCGTGTAAAGTTATATTCTCTGACGTCAGACGACACAAACTGTGTACAGGCACCAGTTCCTCTGGCACTCCCTATCGTGCGAACATTGCTTTCATCTTCCCGATGACTTGTTTGCTTGACATGTTGCTGTGGTCTGTTTGGATTTTGAAATCATTGAGTCCAACTAAGTAGCGCTCAAAATTTTCACAAGCCCATGTACGAGCCGGGTACTCTTTCTCAATCTGGGCATACTTCCGTACAGCTCCAGTTAGTGAGCGAGATGCAAAGGCGACCGGCTTCAGTTTGTCACCATGCAATTGAAAAAGTGAAGCACCGAGTCAATAGCTGCTGGCATCTGCAGCAACTATTATTGGCAATGAATGATCATAGAAGGCTAGAACGGATGAACTTGTGATGGCTGTTTTAATCTTGGCAAATGACGCCTCTTGATTTGGGCCCCTCGCCCACACAGTCATCTCTCAACAGCTCTGTCAGTGGCTTCATGGTGGTAGCCAGATCTGGTAAGAACTTGCCTAGATAGTGTACCATGCCTATTATCCTTCGAAGTTCCTTTGCGTCGGTCGAGGGTTTCAGATTGCATATGGCTGCCACCTTGGCAGGGTCAGGACTCATACAGTCCTTGTTCATTTTGTGTCTGAAATAGGAATTTTCTTCCTGTGACACTTTGCACTATTGTTTGTTCAACAGTAGGCCTGACTTTCTGACAGTTTCTAGGACACGTGTGACATGCTCATCATGGTCCTCCTGATCCTTTCAGTGAATAAGGATATTGTCCATAATTGCTTCTGTACGTACCCTGATGGTTCGACAGCAGTTCATTAGGTCTCTGAAATATCTCAGGTGCTGACGTAATACCAAAAGGTACCCTCTTGAAGTAGTAACGCTCAAACGTTGTCATAAAAGTTGTAAGCTTCTGACTGTCTTTGTGCAATGGAATTTGATAAACTCCAATTGCGGCATCAAGGGTTGTGAATATAGTCGAACCAGATAACGTGGGTGCACTATCCTCCAAAGTTAGAACCATGAATCTCTCACGCTCAACAGCTGAGATCAGTCTTTTCAGATCCACACATACCCTTATCTGTCCTGAGCTTTCCATACTGGAACCATAGGCGCACACCATTTCATTGGCTCTTTCACTTCTTCTATGTCAGCATCTATCATTCGCTTTAACTCCTGTTCCACTCTTCCCAAAAGCGGAAATGGAATTCAACGTGCTGTGGAAATTGGGTATGGCTGAGCATCTTCTCGCAACTTGATTTTAACTGCATCACAATCCAGCAATCCATGTGTTCCAAATAAGTCACTGGAAATCTATGCAACATACTCTATCAGTCCCATTTTCTTACAAACATCTCTTCCGAAGTAAGGTTTCATGTCCCCTGATGACAACAACACGGAACCTGCAAATGTCCCCTCAGTATGATGTAAGTGGACAGACCTGGCCAAGGTATTCAATTTTTCCCCAATACCACACAATTTTGTTGTTGCGTTCTCCACCTTTGGAACAATGTTTAGTTTCTTATAAGTTTCCACATTGATCACTGTCGTATCAGCACCAGTGTCAATCTTCAGAACCACACAGGTGTCTTGAATCCTTAATTTTACGTACCATGGTTACTCTGAATCATCACAGTCCACAGATCCAAGGAAGAAATATTTTCCTGACGCAGGACATCTCCTACCAATATGATGACGAGTACAACGTCCACATTGTTTGACATCTGTAGATTGCCTCTGCCAATATCCGTCACTATGGTAACGGATGTAACGGGCCCGTAAAGATTCAGGTTAGAATAGGTCTATAGCAACCCATGCTTGCCGTGGAAGGCGATTATGCTTGTCGTAAAAGGCGTCAAATGGGATCGGATGGTCAGGCGAGCCTACTTGGTTGATACATGTCATTGATCCCAATTGTGTGGATCGATGCTCATGATATCAATCACTGGATTGTCTAGTCCACACTCGATTATTTACCGACCGCCGTCATATGGCTGGAATATTGCTGCGTGCGGCGTTAAAACCAACCAACCAACCACTATGGTAACGACTTTTGCCACCAAATCCAGGATTTCCATGGAAACCAGGATAAGTCCTTCCACCACGTGAACCTTGTGAATGACTGGCTCCTTTTGTTGGCTCAGAGCGACTTCTTAGCTCCCCTAAGTCTTTCCAACTGTTGTCCTGGTCCTTAATCTGTGATTTGATCAATTCAAACTGTCGAGCAATTTGTTTTGCATCTTAAGTTTTAGATTAGGTTTCAGCTGCATTTTCTCTGACCCTTCCTTACCGAGAATGACGATAACTATTCTGGCCCTGACTGCTTCCCCTTTCTTGTCACCGAAATATCACTGTTCAGTTAGTTCATATAAGTTCTTAATAAAATACTCCGCAGTCTCTCCCTGTTTCTGCAAGCGTTGATAGAATTTGGCACGTTCGTGAATGTTATTCCGCTTTGGAATGAAATCTGCAATAAACTTTTTGACAGGATTATTATAAGTCTGGTCCTCATCAGCTCCCGATGTAAAAGAGGTCAGAATTGTGTATGCTTCCTTTTCCATGGCATACACTAATGATGAGACTTGTACATCCTCGGACTCCTTGTTCAGTTTCGTGAGTGAGGGTGAGTGAGTGAGGGTGAGTGAGTGAGTATGGTTTTACGCCGCTTTTAGCAATATTCCAGCAATATCACGGCGGGGGTCACCAGAAATTGGCTTCACACACTGTACCCATGTCGGGAATCGAACTCGGGTTTTCGGCGTGACGAACGAACGCTTTAACCACTAGGCTACCCGACCGCCCTTTCAGTTTCGTGGCGATACGAAAACGCGATAATGGCTGTCGCCAGTCAGGCCATTCTGCGGGATTCGTGAAATTAGAGTTCTCTGGTGGGTGAAATTTCGCCATACTTATCGTTGACAGTCCCCTTCTGACACCATGTCATATAACGAGGCCGTTGTCACAATTGAATGAACTCTATTCTTCAAGTGAGCTACACGTTTTCATGTTTCGCGGTCGTGCTCACGTGCTCGACCCTAACATCCCATAATTCATTCAAGGCGGCATAACTCCTGAATGGACAACCGCTAAATACATTTGCCAATACACGACAGCAACCGTCAGGAATGATGCGAATGACGCTGAAAATAAATCTTTATACATTTACTGGTGCTTTAATTGGATTCTGTGGACTCATTGGAATCGCTAATAATGTATGTTTAGTGCGAAGGACTATATTGTTGGCGTCAGTAATACTCCCCCTGTTAGATCAATATGTTGGAGTCAATAATTACTGGATACGGTCACAAGAGACACCGTGCAAACAAAAGAGAATCGAATGCGTATATGAACGAACTGAAAGCAAATGTTCATCTGACGGAATAGACGTTTTTTGTTGCGATGGTCACAGAGACCTTTCATGATTCGTTCGTTATGGAACCACGAGGAAGCGAATATTAGAAAGGACCTGAAGACACGATGGAAATGTGGCGCCTACTTCTAGCTTGTCTGTTCTGTGGCTTACATCGTTTGTGTGGTAAGTATTCCCTATTATCTGACGAATTCATTAATGTAGATCATAGTCAACGAAATATCTTTGATGTCCCTTCCTTATCCAAATGCTGTATTCAGACATCCGTTCAAACATCCTTTTGTCTTTTTGCATACTCAAGTTTTTAGCTGTTGTGTGAGAGGGATTCAAATTTCCAGCTGTTAAAACCCGTGGAAATTACGGATAAACGTGTAGGTATGTGTAGGTATGCTTGTCGTAAAAGGCGACTATGCTTGTCGTAAAAGGCGACTAACGGGATCGGGTGGTCAGACTCGCTGACTTGGTTGATGCATGTCATCAATCCCAATTGCGTGGATTGATGCTCATGATATCAATCACTGGATTGTCTGGACCAGACTCGCCTATATACAGACCGCCGTCATATAGCTGGAATATTGCTGAGTGCGGCGTAATACAACAAACCAACCAACCAACCCTTCCTTATCCAACTGTTGTATTCAGACATCCGTTCAATCATCCTTTTGTCTTTTTGCATACTCAAGTTTAAGCTGTGTAGTGAGAGGGAATCAAATTTCCAGCTGTTAAAACCCGTGGAAATTACGGGTAAATGTGTAGGTTTGTGTAGGTATGCTTGTCGTAAGAGGCGACTAAACGTATCGGCTGTTCAGACTCGGAGATTTGGCTGTTTGCATGTCATCGTATACCAAATGCGTGGATCGATGCTCATGATGTCAACCACTGGATTGTCTGGTTCAGATTCAATTTTGACAGACCGCCGTCATAAGGCTGAAACTTTGCTAAGTGCGGCGTTAAACAACAAACAGTCAATCAGCTGTTAATTATTTCCATAATAACACAATGTCTCAGTTTCACACATAACAATCGACCCGTGAAGATCCGGGGTAGATTAGGTCTTCAGCAACCTATGCTTTCCGTAAAATGCGACAATGCTTGTCGTAAGAGGCGACTAACGGGATCGGGTGGTCAGGCTTGCTGACTTGGATGATACATGTCATCGCATCCAAATGGCGTAGAGACACGTGAAGATTCCGGGGTAGAATAGGTCTTCAGCAACCCATGCTTGGCATAAGAGGCGACTATGCTTGTCGTAAAAGGCGACTAACGGGATCGGGTGATCAGGCTCGCTGACTTGGTTGATGCATGTCATCGTTCCCAAATGCGTGGATCGATGCTCATGATATTAATCACTGGATTGTCTGGTCCAGACGCAATTATTTACAGACCGCCATCATATAGCTGTATTATTGCTTAGTGCGGCGTTAATCAACAAACAAACAAACAAACACTGATGATGACTGCAATGTTTAGGCCTAGCTTTGATACCCTGTATCCTTCTCGACTTTGTATGGTACTTAAATGCTTACAGTGATGTGAGTACTTTGTTCCAGTCAGAGGCGCTAGCCCGGGGGACATCATACAGGTGAAGAAGCAGATCTTTGATGGATATGACAGATACGTTCGTCCCGTTCACAGCCATGAAGCACCAATACAAATGGATATGCTGTTTTCTCTTACCAGCATCGATTCCCTGGTAAATATGTTTGCATAATATATGTTCAAAGTACTACTTACATTATTTGCATGAAATGGTGAAAGATTCACAAGATTCACTAACTGTTACAAGGGCCATCAACGTTAGATAATAACGCAATTAGGATAGATGACATGCATCAACCAAGTCAGCGAGCTTGACCACCCGATCCACACAATTGGGATATGATGAGTGAGTGAGTGAGTATGATTTTACGCCGCTTGTAGCAATATTCCAGCAATATCACGGCGGGGGACACCAGAAATGGGCTTCACACATTGTACCCATGTCGGGAATCGAACCCGGGTCTTCGGCGTGACGGGCGAACGCTTTAACCACGAGGCTAGCCGACCGCCCCTTGGTACATGATGACATGCATCAACCAAGTCAGTGAAAATTAAAACCGCGAACCCCTTTTCATTACCATAAGAAGTCTAAAAGCAGAGTCCATTGTATATATAATATTGTTCTGCTCAAATATGTTTGATAAATTGTTTCTAAATATATTATTCTCAAATATGTTCCACAACTTGTTTTTAAATAAAAAATTGCATTAAAAATAACTCAATTTTGAATATATTAACTTGGTCTCTTCGCTATGTAGCTGAAATAATGCCGATGCGACGTTACATTTTAACTCACTCACTCTATTCCGAGTATATCATGAGCATGTTTTAATGAATCCCCATGAACTAGTGATGATACCAGGTGTTTGCGAAAGATGAGCGTATACTGCCATATAGCCGTTTCAGAGAAACTAATCAGGTGGTATCCAGGTAACTCGAACAACGTTCATTCAACAAGCATGCACGAATAAGAAAGGAATGGTTTGATTTTCATATTTCAGGATCTGAAAAGTCAAAAACTGAAGTGGAATGGGTGGCTTAGCCTTGTAAGTATACATCTTTTTCAAAAATAATCTGAAACAAGATGACCTCTAAAGAAGCTTTTTTTTGCCGTGGAATAAACAGCAATAAAACCCTCTGCCAAGAGCAGTATGAACGATTCCGATTACAGCATGAGCTTGTGTCTACGAATCACAATCAAATAGTGATTATACCATGTGCTCGCGAAAAGGTGAGCGTATCCTGCCCCACCGATGGCGCCCCTCACAAACACATGCAAAGGCAAGTCAATTGGTCGCCTAATAAAAACACAGGAACATATGGTGCAAGTTAAAATAGGGAATTGCACCGGACATAAGTTTTGTCACCGATGCGTCAAATTTGGAAATGTCCTCCACTTGTCCACTATGAAACCTTTTGAAAGCTTTCCTAAGGCCTTGGGTGTTGTAAACTTGATCAAACTACTTCTGAGAAAGAGTCTTATGACGCTCTTTGAAATATTGGTAGAAAGAGCATGCTCGAATGTTTGTCAAAAATTATGAAATGTAAACACCA
This sequence comes from Haliotis cracherodii, assembly GCF_022045235.1. Classification (NCBI taxonomy): domain Eukaryota; kingdom Metazoa; phylum Mollusca; class Gastropoda; order Lepetellida; family Haliotidae; genus Haliotis; species Haliotis cracherodii. The sequence goes on along the minus strand of NW_027266296.1, from coordinate 855,101 downwards.
AAAGCTGGAGCAGCAAATGGCATACCAAATGGCTTTTAACAACATTATCTTTTTACTACACTAGATAAAGAGTAGGAACAGCTCCCACAATATGTGAAACCTAAGACCTTTGTGAATGTAAAGATGTGACATTTAATACATGAGTAAAACATGTTGTGACGAAAAGTATGATAAACTTAAATAATATGATAAATGTATTATGTTTTTAAAACACAGACATGGCATGATATGCTGCTGTCCTGGAACGCCAGCCAACATGGAGATCTTGACTTCATTACGGTGCCACAGACGAAGATCTGGCTCCCCGACTACGTCATTGACAATGAGTATGTACAACCAGAGACGCGCACAGTCAGCTGCCATTATTTCTAGACTATAGAGGACATCGTTTGGATAAGTGGGTGGTATTTACTGAACCAATTTGTAAAGGGAAATATAAGCTCAACAGGGCACAACGCTCCCATGCTAATTGGTTCACGTTGTGTCAATTTAGGCATTGTGAAGACTCCTTTACCATACTGTTACTACAATGAAACTTAGTAACTTGGACTTTATAACTCCATGTATCGTTTGAGTCTTTATAAGTTCATGGACCCAAATGCTATTTATTCAATATTTTAAAAATTGGTTTGATTCGTCGTTTGTGGGGAATTTTAGTTTCTTGGACTTGATAACTTGATCTATCGTCGTTCAGGGGTCGTTGTAAATTCATGGACCCAAATGTTACTTTCAATATTGATAATTTAAACGTTGGTTTAATTTCAAGCTCTATTACTGCTCCTGTCGACTTATTTTACAGGATCCCAAGAACTGAGGTTTCATTTAATAACAATTGTCAAAGCATTTTATAATAGTCAATAGCGGTCAGATTCCTTTTACTCCAATAGCGTTCAGACCCATGAAGATCCGGGGTAGAATAGGTCAACACAACCAACCAACCATCAATCAATAGCGTTCAACCTTGGGGATAGTTTTTTTTAGGATATATGTATAAATAACAGCGTCAAAAACCTGTCCATATTCATAAGAAACCTCTGCCAATAGCAGGGCCAAATGTATTATTCCGACCATACCATGAGAAAGTGTTCATGAATCACTATCAAATACCTGTTACATCAGAAACACATGCAAAAATCAATTGTTCACCTGACAAAATACGGGATCATACAGTACAAGTCTATAGTGAGTGAGTGAGAGTATGGTTTTACGCCGCTTTTAGCAATATTCCAGCAATATCACGGCGGGGGACACCAGAAATGGGCTTCACACATTGTACCCATGTCGGGAATTACAAGTCTATAGGGAATAGCTGCGGACATCATTTTGGTCACTGATGGATCAAATTCTGAAATACCCTCCCCATAGCTACCATAAAACTTTTTGAAAGCTTTACTGAAGCCTTGAGTGTGAACCTTGATCAAACAACTTCTGAGGAAGATAAAACTCATTTGCTTTTATTGAAAGTTGATCTGCATTCATTGGAAAGGGATGACACAAAATGGCTAAGCATGTATTGTTGTCCCTGGTGTTCAATAAACATTAACAAAGATATGAACTGAAAAGACGTTTCGATTCGCGTTTTGCATCCTGGAATATCTATATGCCTTCGAATATAGAGAGGAGAAGCAGGCCTAAAGGGGCATTCACCCGGTACAACTAGTTGAACACAATTTGTTGCATATATATAAAGTGACAAAACCTTTTCCATATCCAATAGAAATGTCTGCATAAAGCAGTTGAGTGTACAATTCGGACTATATCATGAGCATGTGTTTTTGAGTCACTATCAAATAGTAATGATACCAGGTGTTCGCGAAAAGGTGAGCGTATCCTGTCCAACCGATGGCACCATCACAAACACATGCAAAGGCAAGTTAATTGTTCACCTTAAAAAAAACGTGTCTACCATAAAACATTTTGAAAGCTTTACTGAGGCCTTGAATGTTGTAACCTCGAGTAACTATGAACAAAAGTCGTATGACGCTCTTTGAAATCTTGGTAGAAAGAGCATGCTTTATTGTATTCCAAAAGTTGTGAAATGTAAACCCCAAATGCTGGAGCTGCTGGAATATTGCTCGACATGAAGGGAAAGATGACTATTGGAAAGTTGAAGTGATCCCTCTTGTCTTGTGGAGAGTGTTTTGTCATTCTGAATCTTTATGCTTAGATCTTAATATGAAACAGATGAGGCGGTCTCACTGGTCTCCTTTATTTCATGTTCCGGTTGGTACATCAGTAGAAGGGAATTGGCCATTTGATTGTTATTGAACGATATCAGGTCATCGTGAGTTGTACGAAATAGGACCAGTTCTATTTTCATGCAACAAGTTGTAAACAAGTTGAGTGACTCCAATCCACGTCGGTAAATTTTGCTATTCGGCATCCTAAGTGTGACCACTCAATAATGGACCTATGAATAGCAGGTACGTAGAAAAGCCCTGTAACAAATTAGACACAAAGAAAAAAGTTAAGCACACCCCTATTTCTGGGCCATTGTAATTGGACTTTGACGTCATAGCGGAACTCATATTTTTGCCTAATAAAACAAGTACGTTTTTGTATCGAATGATCCACGTTATAAATAACCGTACAATTTCTAATATAATATATTATCTGTTATAATGTTGTTCGGGTATATGACAGTATTTTATTCGCTCAGAGTTTACATAAAGTTGTCAAATATGACATTTCGCCGCAATGTACTTTATACATGTATGATAAGATGTGGCTACAAATTTTCTAGGCTTCTTCGTTAGCAAAACAGAAGCTTGGACATTTAGTACTTTTGACTTTTCAAACCTTTCTTTAAATTTTCACCATGGTGTAGAATATTCAATAATATACAAGTCCGTTATTTTTCTTCCCGGGGCAAGAGAGTTAACCGACTTAAAAAGTCCAGTTTCCACCCTTGCCGAACTAGGCTGGAATTTCTGGGCTCGATCGTAGCGCCACCAGTGGCTATTACGAGTTATGTCCCTTCCATGCCTCTCCGATGGACCAATCAGATTCCACTCCTCGTATCACTTGCAGTTGCTTCAAACAAAATGTCGGCGCCCAGTCAAGACGATCTGATCGATAATCAAGATCTATATTGTGATAACACGGAACTTACATCGTAAAGTGCATCAAATCACGTGAGCACCTTGATTAAAAACATAAAAAGATTATCTGTTAACACCGAGTTGGCGGTGCACATGCTTTGCAAATCCTGCAATCGGCCGAAATCTGCATGACAGTTTAAGAACCGGATTTCGATTTCATTGCACGATTTTGATTGGACTAAGCATAGACTCGTTAGTCCAGCCAAAATCTAACTCCATCATACCAGCCTTGTTCGGCAAGGGTGGAAACTGGACCTTAATAGCAGGTTAACTCTCTTGCAAGATGCAAAATCACATGCTGGCCCTGTATGGCGCGACCGCAGTTCTCACACAGCCTTGATTTTTCAAAACTGTCTGAAAATTAACCCCTTCAAAGTATACCTGGGTAGATTCTGGGGCCTACCCCGGGTTATAACTATAATGTAGAAGCTCCCAGAATCTACTCATGCCCTGTTTAATTTAAACATTATTTTAATTTCATGAATGTACATGAAGTTTTCTTGGGGGGGGGGGGGGGGGGGGGGGGGGTCTAACTCAGTCTTGATCTCCCCTGGTCAATTGGTGTAACAACATTGTCATCTGAATAAGTTTACATAAACGCCTATTCAGTACACATCTAATCAGTTTAAAAATTCATATCCTGTTATTTAAATTGCCACAACAGTTCAAATATAAATAACATAAAAACTCGGACTGAGAACGTGAAATTTATTACACCCATCTAACTATATTTATAAGAATAAGAATGTAAATGGACAAATAATCAGATGCTTTTAATGATTTGATGTCTTCTACAGTCAAAATTTATTCTTCATACTGTGATACATGCCTCCCCAAACAAAGGTACTTACAGACACAAGTGCATACCGCCGTCATATAGCCGGAATATTGCTGAGTGTGACGTTAAACAACAAACCAACCAACCAACCAGGTTAGTTAGGTCTATTCACAAAGCATATTGGGGGCGGTCGGGTAGCCTAGTGGTTAAAGCGTTGGCTACTCACACTGAAGACCTGGGTTCGATTCCCGACATGGGTACAATGTGTGAAGCCCATTTCTGGTGTCCCCCGCCGTGATATTGACTGCTGGAATATAGCTAAAAGCGGTGTAAAACCTTACTCAATCACTCACAAAGCACATTAAAGCTTATTTAATAACATAAGTGTAAGCCATTTCCTCACACAATTCTCAACACCAACTTTCGAACTTGTCAATGTGATTTGTAAGATATTTTTTATTAGATTAAACAGTTTTTCTTTCTTCTTTGCATGTTTAAAACAACATTTCGAATTTTTGGATTCGATAACAATTTATTATTTCTACAACGGGATAGAGAACTTCCCCAAAATATACCCCGGGGTAGATTCTGGGAGCTCCCAGAATCTACTCAGGTATACTCTGGGGGTAGATTTTAGCAGCTTACACCGGCAACCAGGATTCCAGCAAAATCACAAGCTTTTAATCAGAGATCTCGCGAGTTGCTGGGACCTACACACTTACCCGTAATTTCCACGGGTTTTAACTCACTCACTCACTCACCGCATAATAAAATGTTTTTTTTTCAAAACACTTTTAATATCTTTATTCACCAGCGTTTCTGCGAAAAGAGTTTTAGGAAACTCGGACACTCTCGTATTCATTAGGAGCAGCGGTTTGGTCACTTGGGAACCAGGGATGGTTAGTGAAACAAGCTGCAAAATTGACATAAGAAAGTACCCCTTTGACACCCAGACATGTTCCTTTGACTTTCTTCCCTGGATGACAACAAGCAGGTTTTTGAACACTACAGTTTCATCCAACAAGATCCAAATGTCAGCTTTTGTGCCACATGGAGAGTTTACTACAGCAGGGTCCTCAGTTGCGTTGGATCGCTATCCGACAACATTTTCAGACGATGATTTGGTGGGGATAAGCTTCTCTATTGTGCTCAGCAGACGTCCGGCATTCTATTGGATGATCATGATATTTCCAATGGTGACATTTCCTCTGCTCTGTCCAATCAGCTTCTTAGTACCTGTAGAGAGTGGAGAGAAGATAACTCTGTCAATCACGGTGGTGTTGTCCTACTTGGTATTCATTGGGTCAATGAACGACGCGATGCCAAAGTTGTCCGATACAGTCTCTTTGATGGGTATGTATAATCACATGCAACAAATTTAAGATTCGGTTTAATGAACTGGGTTAATAGGTTAACCTCGGACAATGTGAAAATAATTTCACTCGGGAAACTCCTGCAATATCCCATGGAAAGTGTATATTCAGTATTTTACAACCTCTTTAAATGTCTCGTATTGATTAAGGAGAACTTGGCACGTGATGTTTGTTTTCCCTGCAGATTATCACTGGGGAATGAAATGATACCATCTGCATGAAGCTATTACAATGCCAATAATCAGATATTAAAGATGATCATGCATTTGCAGTAATTGACACTCATATGAGTAACGATAACAAATACATTCTTTTCAGTAATATATGCCTCCTTACAAACAACTATCAGCATCCTCACAGTCGTCGCCAATGGACTCATCATATGTGTTCACAAACTGCCCTCAGACTTTCAAGTCACATTTCCCAAGTTTCCCAAGATGTCCCAAAGGCTTGTGGCAATAGGGGAACAGAAGAAGTACCTGCCCAAAGGAGAGTCCCTTCAAAGTGTTACGGGTAGCTCAGTGGGGTTGTGTCCAGATGACCACAACACAAATGGAATGTCAGCGTGTGAAGAAGAAAAGAATGTTTTGTCCGGAAGTGACAAATGGATCCAAATTGCTCGTAGACTTGATAAGATTTGTTTCTCATGCTTCTTGTGTCTTACTATATTGGTGACAGTTATATTCGGGTTTCTGATTTCCCAATGAGTGGATGTAAAAGTAAATGTTTGTTGGCGATGAGCCTTACGCTTGCAGACAGGTGAGTGATATTGCAATCTAAGTCCCAAGCTGTAGGGGTAAGATTATTTACAGACCACCGTCACATAGCTGGACTATTGGTGCTGAGCAATAAACAAAATTATAAAAACATAAAATCTTAAATTTGTTGATGGCGATTTTCATAATTAAGTGATGACTTTGGGGTATAAAATAATGGAACAGGGGTATTACCTTTCGTCAAATAATTTAAAAGTATTATCCCGTCTTGTAACTAAACAAAAAAGTTCCTGTCGAAGCATTTTTGTCGATTATCCTTTTTTTGTTTCTCTATCTGCAGTACATTGCTCAATACCCACTAGTCGTGTAGCATTACCAGTACACTTTCCTTGAAGGTTTTATGTCTAAATAATGTATAAATAATCATGTAAACTTTTTTGTTACCCATAACCCTATTCTCGTATTGTGCTGGTTATATAACGATAACACCGACCTTTTAATTTGTTGGTAAATATCTTCGGGTGGGATTATTTTTTTGCTGTAAAATACTCAGCTGAACGGGGTTTTTTCGATTCTCGTTTCTGAAATACACTTTAGAGCAACTATTTCCATATTCATAAGAAATCGCCTCTGAAAACAGAGTTCATTGTCCGAGTCCCACTTCATCATAAGCATATGTTTATGAATCACGATCAAATAAAGATGACACAGGGGTTTTCGCGAAACGATCAGCTTGTCCTGCCTCACGTGTTTATATTATCAAAGGGTGGCTATAAATGTCGTCGATATATTGATTACGAAAACAATTTGCTATTTGAATAAATAAACAGGTAGCTCCTCGACCTTTCGCATTGACTTGGTTAGGAAAGATGTAAATATCAATATTGATTAATTGTAAAGGGATTATGGAGACATCTTGAAACAAGCTTATTGAAATGGGAGAAAAACACACTTCGTTCAATCAACTTTATCAGAAAATGTTAACGTATATCTTTAACAGCTGAGCTTACAGTACATACACAAGTAAACTCAGGGAGAAAAGAAAGTGTACCAAGTTTGTTTTTTATGTTATTGAAACTAAAAGAACTAGTGATAATTTGATTATGTCTATGTAATCATCACTCATTCCTGCAACAATTTGTAAACAGTAATCTGTTGATAGGTATTTTTGTGTAAAAATAAATTGGTTCAATGAAGACTGGGATAAAAGACAAATATGCAACCACATGACCACTAGCATATTTGAATTGTTATAATATTGTGCCGGAAAAAGCAAATTTATTGATTTTCAGATATGTCTCAGATACCCATCAGCGGTTGTGTATGTATTATGCGAGTGTGTTCTCTTTAATCTTTCAAGTTTTAAATCAAATTATTACCGTATTCGACGTAATAAGCGCCCCGCTCTAATAAGCGCCCACGGCGATATTAGCTAAGATATTGGCAAGTGAACAATCCCAATTAGCACCCCTTCCGATTGATCAATGTACACAAGACTTTATTATTCGCGTATAATACGCACTCGTGTGTTATATGCACCCTTAATTATGTGCAATTAAATTCTGGAAAAATATATCTGTCGTACATAAACAGTTCAGACCGTCAGCATAAACCACGAAATTTATCTTTCAACTCTGTTTTTTTCCACCAAAATAATATTCTGATAAGAGCCCCCTATTTCTAATTTTGAGAGCGCCCTAGGAGCTTATTACGTCGAATACGGTATTTCAAAAATAAAACCATGTAGAAGTATTCCTTGAGTGCTGACAAAACCCCAGTCAGTTCATTTTGGGGAGTATCGCTAAATAAGATATTTTCAAATGAAAATCAAACATATGATAAAATCAACTGATTGGTATAGTTGCTTTTGCTTCTCAGTTTAGATCAAAAGTTTTCATATTGCATGTCATATAATGGCTGTCTTGTCATAGTGGTTCTGCAGATATTATTTTATGTTGATTTTTCTTATGAAATACATTTTTGATATTAACATTACTTGCAACACCATTAAAGGATAATGATGAGGTTACTGAATATAGGAACTAATGTAGTAGTCTTTGGTTGTGACTGATTTTGTTCATCAGATATACATCATCATGTTGAAAATCAACAAAAATGGAGTCACATTTACCTTATTTATCAAGTATAACCCCAAGGAGGTCTCCGAGCTTTGGTTACTGGTGGCCTATGTTCTGTATATTTAATATTTTTATGCTTAAATATGTTTCATAAATTGTTTCTAAATATAGTATGCTCAAATATGGTAAACAAAATGTTTTTAAATATAACTTTGCATACATAACTCAATTTTGTGATTATATTAACTTGGTCTCGTCGCTATATGGCTGAAATAATGCCGATGCGACGTTAAATGTTAACTCACTCACTCATTCAAGTATAACTTCGTTCATAAGATAAGACCCGTGAAGATTCCGGGATAGAATAGATCTTCAGCAACCAATGCTTGCCGTAAAAGGCGTCAATGCTTGTCGTAAGAGGCGACTAACGGGATCGAATGGTCAGTGAGTGAGTGAGTGATTTGGGTTTAATGCCGCTTTTAACAGTATTCCAGTTATATCGCGGCGTGTCAGCTAAATGTAGGAGGAAAGCCCGCAGTGATGCAGGTCTCAGACGTTTACCACTTCGGTGAAACCCACGAGCACGGGTATGGTGCTGACAAACCTAGAAACATAATCGGGGCGAACCGGGATTCGAACCCACAATCATAGGTTTCTGGTGTGCCCAAGGGACGCAACTCTGCACAGCGAATCGCGGCGCCGTAGACGACTTGGCCACCCGTGCCCCCTCGAATGGTCAGGCTCGCTGACTTGGTTGATGCTTGTCATCGATCCAAATTGCGTGGATCGATGCTAATGATATTAATCACTGGATTGTCTGGTCCAGACTCAATTATTTACAGACCGCCGTCATATAGATGGAACATTGCTGAGTGCGACGGCTAACCAACCAAACATAAGATAGAAATGTTGCATGTTTCCAACGTGTGTTTTATGTAGTATTTGTATTGTGTAGTAATGTTCTAATCTGATGTGTAACTTCTGATAATATGTTAGAAAAGTAAATAAATTTAATTAAATTTAGAATTCCTTTGTTGGTTCGATCACTCCACTTTAAATGTTGGGATATCAATAGCCATCAATGGACACTGAAACATCGCACAAAGCAGAGGGCTAATGTCTACAAATATTGACCTTGGTCCCTCTGGAACAAAACTACTGGCCACATGTTTGGTCTAACTTAATGATCCTTTGACGCCTGTTTGAACTGGTTGGATGACTGGTAGGGAATGATTATGGTATTGTTTGTAGAATAGGTCTTCAGCAACCCATGCTTGCCGTAAAAGGTGACTATGCTTGTCGCAAAAGGCGACTAACGGGATCGGGTGGTCAGGCTCGCTGACTTGGTTGATGCATGTCATTGATCCCATCAATCACTGGATTGTCTGGTCCAGACTCGATTATTTACAGACCGCCGTCATAAAGCTGGAATATTGCTGAGTGTGGCGTTAAACAACAAACCAACCAACCAACCAAACCTGATCGCAAATCCATACCAACCGAAGGAGATCAGTTTGAAACATCAAAATCGACAGATTAAGTCGAAACACACATGCGTGATGGGGACGATTGACACAGGTCCTCGTTTCATCTACCACCCTTTATCTGCTTATGGATTACTTACATACATATAGCATACCATAGATCTGGGCTTGTCCTAAATACACATACATATTATTCGTACTCTGACATTAAAGGTATCAGGACAAAAAACATTGTATTGACTGTATTGATTTTTCCATCACAACGGATATATATTTCCACGTTTCATCCATAAAGGATCTTTTTTACTGTATGTTCTCGTTTAATTCTTGGATTTGTAAAAGAAATTGGGTTAATAGGTAAATTTTGATCATATGTAATGTAAAAAGTGTGTGATTTTAATTTGGTAGAATGATTATATAACTGTGATTGTGAGTGGATGCACCTTCAAAGGGGGTTGAAGTAACGTAAAATAATTGTCCCTGTGAGAGGTTCGTAAGTCCCATTTCATGTAAAGTATTTTTGATTTTCCATGGTTTTAATTGCGGAATACTTGTTGGTTTTAAATGCTTTGGCTTAAACTTTCTAACAATCACCAGTAGCCAGAGGGATGGCGTAAATCCTGCTGGGGTACCACGCAGGAAGCTGATGTACCGTAAGTCCCCGTGGTCCCTTGTATGGTGGCTTAACTTTGGTTGCTGGTGATCTCTAGCCCATATTTATAATGTATTGTTCTGGACAGTCAAAATTTTTAATTTTTAATGTCTATGTTTATGTATTACTACTGTACAACTTGATTTAGTCACGATATAGCTGAAATATTGCCGGTGTGACTATAAATTTGAACTCACTCACCCACTCTTATGGAAGGCGCATTTGGATAACTTAAATACACATAACGTATGTTAGAGATCTTGGTTAGTTCAAAATGCACTTACATATCATTTCTAAGCACTCATTTAATAAAAAAGGAAGTACAAATCAAGAATATCATCGATCTCGGCTATTTCAAAATGCATATACATCTAATGCAATATTGTTTCTGGAATTAAATATTTTCTCACTGCCATCAACAAACCTACACTGGAAAACAAGCTCGCAAGAATCAACACCAAGTGTCAGCAGCATACAGTAAACTACGTTTATAACGAACACGCTTATAACGAACTGACGGATATAACGAACTTATTTTATAATCCCGGCCATTTGATGTATATATGCTGTATATATGCTTATAACGAACTACGGTTATTACGAACTAAAATTAGTGGTCCCTTTGAGTTCGTTATAACCGTAGTTTACTGTATTTAGTTTTAGAAATAGATTCTTAAAATGGACTATCGAGTCATATCTGTTATTCCTCTGTGTCAGCAGATGACCAAAACGTTACAAGAAACGACCATCATCAGCGACAACATATTAAACAAGGTCGTTTTTCAACCATTGGTCGCAAAAGTGGGTGGGTAAGATGCCTGATTCCTGCTGTTTCACGGCGGTAGAGACCAGAAATGGGCTTCATAGATCACACACCTTTAGGGAATTGAGCAAGAATTGATTGGTTGTCTTCTTTTGATGTTGCTGAAATATCGTTGTAACTGTGGTTAAAAAGGAACTTTGTGTTATTAACTGCACATTTCATGTATTCTTGATAACTGATATTTTATTAGTCGACTTCAAAACAAAACAAAAAACGCTGGGTAAAGTATAACCCTTCAGACATGTACCAGTGTATCCACTGAACCGTATCCTATCGCACTTATTCATATTGGTGAACACCTGGTGTCATCATTAATTCTCAGTGATCTATTCATATATTTTTCATCACAGTGGAATCTATTTCGCCCGATAATTGTGACTGTGTTTTCTCTGGCGTTGACGCTTTATATTTAACATTTTGAAATACCATCATTTGGTGATGTTTCATTCCGGGTGAGAATGGGTCTTCAGCAACCCATGCTTGCCGTAAAAGGCGATTATGCTTGTCGTAAAAGGCGACTAACGGGATCGGGTGGTCAGACTCGCTGACTTGGTTGATGCATGTCATCGATACCAATTGCATGGATCGCTGCGCATGATGTCAATCACTGGATTGTCTGGACCGGACTCGATTATTTACAGACCGCCGTCATATAGCTGGAATATTGCTGAGTGCGGCGTTAAACAACAAACCAACCAACCATTCCCACAGCTCACTCCCATCGATCAGTTCTAATGGTTTAAAAGTACAATACTAACTGGGTTGTTCTTCTTTAGTCAATTCGAGACTCATGTACTGATCATTAGGTCTAATAATACTGTTTCCAACGTTCATGAATCACCATCTAAGCGATTACCATCAAACAGTCGTCAAATATGTGAACAATGCATGGCAATGTTCAAATAAAAACGTATGTCTTTGTTCTGTTAATCGATTTGTCCGCAGACACGGGTAAATATGTTCATTGATTGGTGGACACACTTCGTGCATGAAGTTGAGACTAGACGCTGTGTCACACGGCTACTTTGTCGACGGAATTGGAACCCGGCACGAGGGAATATGGCACAAACTGTTTTTGCATGTGTCCTTCTACTCATACACCTTTTTAATGGTAAGTTCTTGTATTCTGGTGACGTGTACTTTACTAATCAATGTTCACAGGTATAACGTATAAAATACCCGTCGTATTGATCAATATGCTAGGATGGCAGAAACTATTGATGTTTCAATACTGATACAATTGTCCCCAATATCATTTAGTATCGAGGTATATATAATTAAAATCGTTGTGTGATACTGTTTGAGCCGTATGTGTTGTCTGTTGTCTTCATTGAATGTTTTTGGTTGTTGTCTTTGATTGTTGTAACACCACACTAGCTAGAATTTCAGCCATATCCATGTTCTCTCTGAAATATTCATGAACGCAAATCTAATCTTGAAGCTACGATTCATCCATATGTAATTAAGGCGTGTGTGTGTTATCCCTCTTTCGGGGGGCGGTCGGGTCGCCGAAGACCCGGGTTCCATTCCGGACATGGGTACAATGTGTGAAGTCCATTTTCTGGTGCCCCCCGCTGTGGTATTGCTGGAATATTGCTAAAAGCGGCGTAAAACCATACTCACTCAATATCCCACTTTCGCGATTCTGATTGGCTGACATGGAGACAAAATTGAATGTTATTTTTCGATAACTACAGAAAAGAGTTGCGATCCGGAACTACTTTCTCAAAAGGGATTCCCGTGTCCACCGTCCGTGCTTCAAATTGCAACATTCGAAACAATGTATAGAAATAGTATCGGGACCTCCCATATATCGGGCTGCCAAAAAGAACGATGATCCTGTTATAAGCTACCAATGAATCACTTAAATATACTGTTCAGAGAATATGTTCTTGCGGTAAAGCTGAAAGCACCATACACAACATGTTTTCCTTGCAGTCATCATATCAGTCCAACGGCCTTCTGTTTCGTTTCTGGGTCCAACTTTGATCGGCTGGGTGCTGTTGACAGCCGGTCTGCCACTCTAGGCCAGTCTCTCTTCCCCCCAACTCTGCTTGAAACAGGCCTTCGCCTCGTGACTGTCATTCGCATACAGCCCAAACTCCTTGCGTTAATCATGCGTTAATCATGCGATGCTCCATCATACCAGCAGCCTTTTCTCTCTGTTGTAACGTTATTTGGGGCGGTCGTGTAGCCTAGTGGTTAAAGCGTTGGCTCGTCACGCCGAAGACCCGGGTTCTATTATAATTGTCATAATCTAGATGTTATGAACGTTATCATGCCAATGGCGAACTTAACTAATACAGAGATATCCTTTCTGCTTGGTGGGGCTATACAGCCAGTCTTCGGAAACTACCAGCAGTAGTTTAAAAACCGGAAATATCTGGCACAATGACCTAGCTGCTAATTCCCAAGATGGAATGAAAAGGGAATTCGATATATAATTGATATTTTAGATACATCAGGACACTTTTTGACCTGTCAAAGTTTTCTAAATAAGTAACAATTAAAAAATATCTTTCTAGAATACGTGGGAGCTGTGAGCCCAATCATAAAGAGCTGTTATTAAACTCTATTGTTTTTTTATTGTTGTTGTTTAACGCCGCACTCTGCAATATTCCAGCTATATGACGGCGGTCTGTAAATAATCGAGTCTTGACCAGGCAATCCAGTGATTAATATCATAGGCATCGATCCACGCATTTGGGATCGATGACATGCATCAACCAAGTCAGCGAGCCTGACCACCCGATCCCGTTAGTCGCCTCCTACGACAAGCATAGTCGCTTTTTAAGGAAAGCATGGGTTGTTGAAGATGGTTGAGGACGGTTTGCCTATTCTATATATAATCTATTAAAAACACTGAAAGGAGCTAAAAATTACTACAAAACATTCATTTCGAAAATCCTAAAGAGTAATCAACATAGTAGAAAATGGGAAGGATTTCTGGTAAATAAGATATATTGGGAAATCTGGCCTTTCTATAACTATGTATCGTTCCGATGTTCACGTGATGATATCACTCTTAATCTTGAACCACATTTTACCGACTAATACAAGAACTTGTAAAAGTGGGAATAACCGACAAATATACTTGCATTTTTTGTTCCGTTGAAGCAGATACGGCTTTGCATATATTTTCCGATGTAGCAGGGTAACCCAATGTGTTGGAAACTGGAGAATTGGATTTTTACAAAAACAGATGGCTGGGAATTTGTTACGGACGGGATCTGTTTTCTGTCACTGCTTCCAAACAACCATTTCTTAACGGCCAAAGTATGCGACGAATATTTTCATTTTATTCGCCACACATCTTTTTCAGAGGATTTGGCATGTCCTGCTTGTCGTAAAAAGCGACTAACGGGATCGGGTGGTCAGGCTCGCTGACTTGGTTGATGCATGTCATCGATCCAAATTGCGTGGATCGATGCTCATGATATTAATCACTAGATTGTCTGGTCCAGACTCGATTAATTACAGACCGCCGTCATATAGCTGGAATATTGCTGATTGCGGCGTTAAACAACAAACCAACCAACAAATCCTTTGTTGTACACTGCCAAAGCAAAATAACCCGCAGTTGAATTGCAATGGTGTTTGATGTGTTGTTGAACACATTTTGGAAGAAGAATCACATCTGTTTATTGAATAAACACACAAATATACAGACATGAAGGCTATACTCGTTGAACCCTTGTGTATCAGTTGTAGCCGTTACCCCAAATGACATCAAACAATTAAAGAAAAGAATCTTCGAGGGATACGATGTTAACATTCGGCCTGTTCTCAACCAAACAGAGTCAATAGACGTGGATATGAGATTCATCCTTGCCAGCATCGACAACCTGGTATGTATGTATACTTAACAATGAAATGTATTATGTATCTCGATAACATTCCTTGTATCTCGTATAAATATGTACACACAAATAATTAATTTGGATCATTTGTATAAGTCATCATTATCATCATCATTATGATTATTATTATCATTATTATTATTAGACCTGTGAAGAGTCTGGGATAGAATAGGTCTTCAGCAACCCGTGCTTGCCGTAAAAGGCGACTATGCTTGTCGTAAAAGGCGACTAACGGGATCGGGTGGTCAGGCTCGCTGATTTGGTTGATGCATGTCATTGATCCCATTATTATCATTATTATTATTCATTCATCTTTTTCTTATGAAATTATCCCCTTACCATATTTATTTCCTATCATTTGACTTACATGCGTAGTTCAGATTAAAGATATATGGTATACCTATACCTAATTTTACAATATATAATTGAATGTTCAAATTCAGGATCTGAAGATTCAGAAACTAAAATGGAACGGCTTTCTGAGCTTGGTAAGTTCAATGCTTGTAAAAACCAACAGTTTCTCTTACATGCCCCTTCTCAACAACATACAAATATTAATTCGTTTACACTTGTACTTTGAATATAGAGGGCGGTGGGATAGCCTCGTGGTTAAAGCGTTCGCTCGTCACACTGAAAACCTGGGTTCGATTGCCCACGTGGGTACAATGTGTGAAGCCCAATTTTGGTGCCCCCCCCCGTGATATTGCTTGAATATAGCTGAAAGCGGCGAAAACAATACTCACTCACATACTTTGAATATAAACACTTTAAATCAGAGAAAAACGATAATCACTGTATACTTCATGCAAAAGCATGCTTGTGATGGTTACGTCCTAACTATGACGAATCCCTGATAAATCTCCGAACGTGTTGCATATACATGTTCAGCCCAAAAACATACCATTGCAGATATGCATCTGAGCGAATCCATCGAGCAAAAAACAAGAATTCAATGTTTTGAACGTTACAAATCGTTACAAAGAAATAATGTTTGCTTCGTTTTGGGATTAAACAACCCTTTGGATGAGTGTTCGATTGCTACCTTTAAAAACTGAAATTGTCATGGTCTTAAACGATTTATCGAACTATGAAATTGTCACGGTCTTAAACGATTTATCGAACTATGAAATTGTCATGGTTTAAACGATTTATCGAACTATGAAATTGTCATGGTCTTAAACGATTTATCGAACTATGAAATTGTCATGGTTTAAACGTTTTATCGAACTCTGAATTTGACATATTTTTTTTTACGATTTCTCGAAGTATCAAATTGTCATGGTTTTGACTATTTATCAAACTATCAAGTTGTCATGGTCTTAACGATTTATCGGAACCATCAAATTGTTATGGATTTAACGAACTCTAGAACCAGCAAATCTTTATGTTTTTAGCGATTTACCAAACTATCAACTTCTCATGGTGTTAACTGTTTATCTAACTATCAGGTTGCCATTGGTTTTCAACGATTTTTCGAGCTATTAAATTGTCATTAATTTAACTAGGTGTAGAACCAGCAAATCTACATGGTTTTGACGATTTATCGAACTATCAAATTGTCATGGTTTTAATTATTTATCGATATATCAAATTGTCATGGTTTTATCGATTTAGCGACCTATTAATTTGTTATGGTTTTAGAAATTTATCGATCCATCAAATATACGTTGATACAACAAATTATCATATTATCAATTTGGCCGATGACAATATAATGAAGTGGTAATACTGACACTTGACATTGTGTGGTACAATGACAAACAATGATATACTCAACGACCCTAGTTAGTTACGTAAAATTCATTTAAAATAATAGCACGTTCCTGTACATCTATAGAGTCAGGTCTTTTTATCGAAACTCTCTTCTGTTGACTTATTTACGATAGACTCACCGACATGTTAGTGTGCACACCACTGTTGTGTAAAGACACACAACACAATAATGCAGTTGTGGTAAAAGTTAAGGGAATATGTTCAATGCATCGTTTACTCGTATTTAATTTCATACAGCGTTGGACCGACATAACGCTATCATGGAACGCCAGTGAGTATGGGGGCCTGGACTTCATAACGGTGCCACAGTCGAACATATGGCGTCCAGACTACGTCATCAACAATGAGTATGTATGTGACTATTGGTCTAGAGATCACTATTGCTATAACTATTGATACTGCAAGCAACTATTGTGATAAATATCGATAGTTTTCAGTGTATCATTTTAGATGGATTTTAGAGTTGAATTAAACCTTGGAACTGAAGTTTCCTTTGAATGTGATATCACAACCATTACAACAAATAAAAAGAAAAGTTTGAGATATGACTGATTTGGGGTTTTTTCTTTACCCTAATAATTTAAGAGAAAGAAACTTCCACATTACCATGTGTAAATTACTACCACTCATGATCAAAAGAAAAACAAATTGGAACAGAATTGCATGTATTTTATTGATATGGTAACTACAATCGAAACTATCGACATTCCCAACTGAAATTGATACTATTGATCGCAAACTGATTTAACAATCGAATAGGTCTTCAGCAACCAATGCTTGTCGTAAACGGCGACAAACGGGATCGTGTGGTCAGGCACGCTGACTTGGTTGATGCATATTATCGATCCCAATTGCGTGGATCGATGTTCGTGATGTCAATCACTGGATTGTCTGGTCCAGACTCGCTCATTTACAGACCGCCGTCATATAGCTGGAATATTGCTGAGTGCGGCGTAAAACAACCAATCAGCCAACCAACTTCGAGAGTGCCAAGTAAACAGTTAGAGACAAACCAGTGATTAAACAACGTCACATGCCGTCGTGGTGGAAGTCACATACCCGACCACCACGGCTCTTGCGATAATCAATATAGTGTACCTTGGAATGTCTGAATATCATTTTGAATAGGGTGCGAAAGTGAAAAAAATGTAACAGCACAAAACAGTATTCAGCCATATCGTGACTATAGCTCGAAGAATGTCGACAGTATAGTGAGTACAATATTACAGATCGCCAGCAGCCAAAGTTAGACCACCATGCTTGGTGTCATTGGGACTTGCAGTTCCTGTGCTACCTCATTTTGATCTGTTGCTTAATTTAAAAGCTCAACTTATGTTTCTTTCCATTTTTCAAAGTGTTTCTCAGAAAAAAGCCCTGGGAACCTCGGATACTCTGGCTTTCATCAGAAGCAGTGGATTAGTCACTTGGGAACCAGGAATGGTTTGTGAAACAAGCTGCAAAATTGACATCAGAAAGTACCCCTTTGACACCCAGACCTGTTCCTTTGACTTTCTTCCCTGGATGACAACAAGCAGGTTCTTGAACACTACAAGTCTCAATAAGATCGACATGGCATCTTTTGTCCCTCATGGAGAGTTCACAACAGGAGAGTCCTCAGTCCATTTCGATCGCTTCAATTTAGTCTTTACGGACGATGTATTAGTGAGAGTAAGGTACGATCTTGTCCTCCACAGACGTCCGGCGTTCTATTGGATGGTCATGGTATTTCCAATGGCAACCTTTCCACTGCTGAGTCCAATCAGCTTCCTCGTGCCTGTTGCGAGTGGGGAGAAGATAACTCTGTCAATCACCGTGGTGTTGTCCTACTTGGTATTCATTGGGTCAATGAACGACGCGATGCCAAAGTTGTCAGATACAGTCTCATTGATAGGTACGTCCATACTAATTTTGTTTTCTTTTTAAAGACGAGACTTTCAAGGTATATATATATATATTTATATATATAAAATCAACATCACTGGCAAATTAGTTGTGCATTTGAGCAAACAGTTGTAAAACAAATGTTTTGAAAATTTGGGAATGTACATATGTTTCCAACTATTCAGATTAACATCGTTTACATATGTGATATACTCATATGCTACCCATGAAGATTCCGGGGTAGAATAGGTCTTCAGCAACCCATACTTGCCGTAGGAGGCGACTATGCTTGTCGTAAAAGGCGACTAACGGGATCGGGTGGTCAGGCTCGCTGACTTGGTTGATACATATCATCGATCCCAACTGCGTGGATCGATGCTCATGATGTCAATCACTGGATTGTCTGATCCAGACTCGATAATTTTACAGACCGCCGTCATATAGCTGGAATATTGTTAAACAAATAAACAAAAACTCATTTGCATCTATTTCAGTGATATATGCCTCCATTCAGACATTGATTAGTATGCTGACAGTGGTTGCCAATGGAATTATCATATGCATACATAACCTGCCCCCGGACTTGCAAGTCACATTTCCAATATACAAAGAATCACGAAAACTTCACTCATCAAGGAAAGAGAAGTATGATCTACAAAATGGAGAGAGTTTCAAAAGTATTTCTCCAAAGTTTGAGTTGTGTTCAATTACTGGGAAGACTATGGCAGTACAACTGGCAGAAGAACGAGTGAAGGCCAAATCACAAAACAATTTGCTTGAAAAGGACAAATGGATCCTGCTTGCTCGTCGACTTGATAAGATCTGCTTCGTATGCTTTTTGTTTCTTCCGATATTAGTGTCGGTCATATTCGGTTGCCTTTTTGCATATTGAGGTGGACGTTAAATAATAATTCATCGTGTAAATAGATCTACACAGTGTTACATGTCGATTCCCAAATTAAAACAGTATGTTAATCTAGAAATATGTGTGTAAAAGAACTGTGTGTGAAACCAACAAATGGTGTACAATCAACAAATATATTTCAAAATGTACTAATGTCCCGTTCCCATGCACAACATTTACTTACGTAAGTAATTTCGCACACGTGTAACTGTACATACGTGTGTATATGTAAATTTAACATGCGTTCACAGGAAAACTAGCTAAGGTGTGTAAATTAGGCATGTAAATTGTATAAGGCACACCTATTCATCAGTCTGTTCATGTCTTTCAGCATGAAAGGGTTGTTTCCCTTCAAAGTCGAATGAGCAGAGAGTTATCTTAGAGAAATCTTCACATTAAGCAACATGTTTTAAATTTAATTTGTAGCCAAAGTTTGACTCCTTGAAACCAAAAGAAAACACAGTCCGCGTTCACATGACGGGTATACTCACGTATGTATATTTAAACGTATAGGCAAATTTACACACATATGTAGAGGTGCATGTGAACGGGGTATTAGTTTACAAATCAGGACAATTACAATGGCAGTAAACAATAGATTGTACAACAACAATGGTAGAACAATATTCAAATGCAAAATATAATATAATGCCAGTTGTCAGTATCAAATACAAAAAAAAATGGTGATAGCAAAAGTCAGTGATAATAATGTTTATTACCTGGCGTGTTTGAAGAATTAATCTGTTAAACTCAATTGGATTACTTTGTGGATCGTGTAGGTGTCTGCCTATTCATACACGACAGTGAAATTCTAAAGAAAGTTATAAATGGCAAGTAATGAATAAAATACTAAACTCGCTCCCGTGTAATACCAATTTTATGAATCGAGTGAATAGTTCTGGTATCTGACTCGCTTTCGCTCGTCAAATACAAGAACTATTCACTCGTTTCATAAAATTGGTATTACCAGGGAGCTCGTTTATATATATTCACCGAGCGGCGACGGTTTCAGACTTCCGAGATTGGCTGGAAAGAGAATCAGGGATAATGAGCGATCCTCACGTGGAAGCTGGTTCCAAACCGATGAAATGCGTGCGAAACGAAATGTGTGCGAGATGAGGCAGGCACCACTTGTCCCACTATTTATATATATTGTCTATCTGGCTACCACAACTTTCCAGACAATGCTGTAAAACATTACGCACCACACCAACATCTAAATATAGTAATTCCCTGACGACTGCTTAGATTAAATGGCACAACATTCCTGGCAACAAATGAGTATCTACCGAATCTCAACAGAAACAATCTAACACAGTTACAACAGGATCGCCAATCTAAAATCGAAAATATCTCTGAGAATATGATACAGTGATTCTGGTGAATTCAAAGTTTTGGAATCTTCGAAATAAATCGGGTTGTCCATATTTAAAGTTTTGTGCCAAATTTAAGGATTGAAGATGTATTTGTTGACGTTCATCAGCTGATGAAGACAGTGCCTCGCGTGTTATGAGCAAATTCCATGATGAGCGAAGTTTTCCTTAATTATTTTTAATGTTATTTTAAGACATTGAGGAATTCCCCTATAGCAGTTCTGTTTGTCTCCGCGCGATTGACAACGTAATCACGTCATCGGGAATCATCGGGAAGTGAACGACAGTCAGTTTGGTAGTGTTCACCTAGGCGAGGTAACCCACTACTTTCAGTATTACAAAGTGACACCTGTCTGTGAGAGTTCACGTGGAGAGAGTTCTACCGACAATACTAGTAACTGATAACGTTTGCATTTTACAATGTCGACAAGCGCCGTTGTTTCCAAATGCCTGAACATCAGAAAATCAATCACACACAATGTTTATCTCTCATAATAACTCAGGGATAATGTAAATAAATAGAATAAACACGTCTCAATACATATTTGCTCTCCTGATTGTTATTGGAGTCGTTATTGTGTTTGGCGTCCTAATGGGTTTATGTTAGCTTTTTCCTCGTTTGCTTTCAGGAATACGATGATAGAATGAGTGTTTCAGTTACGATGAGTGATTGTAATTTCAAGCTCCACCCCTGCACTATACAACATTCAGGGTTAGGGTCCCGACAGCACAATAGGATAATTGCTATAAATGTGCGGGGAAACAAACATGAAAGAGTAGTTAGTGATAATGTTTGTGCTGTTTCTAATCTGAACCGGACCCGTCAAGATCCGGGATGGAATTGGTCTTCAGCAACCCATGCTTGCCCATGTTTAACGCCGCACTCAGCAATATTCCAGCTATATGACGGCGGTCTGTAAATAGTCGAGTCTGGACCAGACAATCCAGTGATTGATATCATGAGCATCGATCCACGCAATTGGGATCGATGACATGCATCAACCAAGTCAGCGAGCCTGACCACCCGATCCCGTTAGTCGCCTCTTACGACAAGCATAGTCGCCTTTTACGGCAAGTATCGGTTTCTGAAGACCTATTCTACCCCCTCAGTTAACTGCAGACTGGTGAGTGCGAGCTCAAACGAAGATTCCCGAGATAAAGAGGAAATGATTTACAACTGTTTCTGAGGGCGTATATTTCGCCTATTGTTTAGATTCATTTACTACAGTATGACTTTGTGAATACTTTCATTGTAATTATGTTTAAAGCTAAACACCTTGTCCCATGATACAGTGAGTGAGTGAGTGAGTATGGTTTTACGCCGCTTTTAGCAATATTCCAGCAATATCACGGCGGGGGGACACCAGAAATGGGCTTCACACATTGTACCCATGTCGGGCTAGCCGACCGCCCCCTCCTTACCTAAGCACTCTCTACTAATCCTAGGGTAAAGTACGGGGTATAGTTATGTAAGGTCTTTAGTGATAGGTCCAGACACAGCTTAGCCAGTGATTGCCTATTCTATTGTTTCTGTATCATGTGGGGGTGGTCGGGTAGCCTAGTGGTTAAAGCGTTCGCTCGTCACGCCGAAGACCCGGGTTCGATTCCCGACATGGGTACAATGTGTGAAGCCCATTTCTGGTGTCCCCCCGCCGTGATATTGCTGGAATATTGCTAAAAGCGGCGTAAAACCATACTCACTCACTCACTCAGGTAAGGAGCTTTTACCACACTTAACGCAATTATTTACCTAAGTTTAAAATATGTAAGTTAAAATACACAATATTTACATTCTTCTACAGTAGCATCACTATTTCATGGCGATTCGTGGACGCATGCTCACAGTCCATCGACTCTGCTTTATGCATTGATTTCTTATGGACATGGAAACGGTTTTGTCGCTTTTATTTGTTGAAAAGGGCACATGCTCTGTTCTTGAATCAAGGAAACAGGCAGAAAAGTTGGTGTTTTCCGATTGGTATATACCAAAAGACGTTAAAAGATGGTACTTGTTGTTACCCTGTCTAACACTCGGCATTAAGGGGCTAAAACAAGGACTGGTCGGCTCGGAGTCAGTATATACTGTGTCTGAGTGGGGTATTCATGTTAAAACTGCGGCATGGTATCTCAGTGGGCTAGCACTATAAATCGGCATCAGCACGGACTATTACAAGCAGCCACACACACACACACACACACACACACATACACACACAAGTGTTCATGCATGTCGTTACATATGTGAAAGAATCTTGAATGCGACGTTAAACCCCATTTCACCTCACCGATAGGTATACCGTCTGCCCTGGGCAAATAGATAAGTCACAAGTCAAGTCGAAGAAGGACTTGAAGGTTTTGAATCGCGATCGTCATGCACTTACAGTTTGCCTCCGAGAAACTGCTGCCTAGAAAGCGCCAAGAACGACTAGACTAGACGTCGTTTTCCGAAAATTGATAACTGTAAACAACTCCTCACAGCGGAGTTCACTTTTTCGGAAGTGTTATGGAAGTGTCAAGTGCTGAGACGGAGTTTGGGCGATAAACAACCAAGGGAGGTCACTCTAAATCAAGGTCACTACTACAACTCAAAGTACCAGCACTACAATCAAATTGATGCCACTTACAATCATTAGAAATATAGTTACGCTGCCACATAACACCTGTATGACTATCTTTATCGGCGTTCATTCAATGTTTTAGGATCAATCGTATCTAATTAGGTGTTATAGAGAATAACGATAAGCTTGGATGACAGAAATTTCATCAACATGGCTTAACATGACGATAGAAATCTACAATGGACTCTGATTTCATGTTTTCTGAAATGTTTTGTCACCTAGCCAAGTCAAGCTTGTGCCCCTGTTTTTTTCTATGGCCAGCACATATATTTTTTATCTAATTGTGTTCTCTTATGTTGATAGAGCTTCAAACTAATGTGCTATTGTAGTATAAAAGCATTGTCACATAGCTGTTGAAACATGTTTTGATTCAAGCCTGATTGAAATTAGAAATTGTACATTGAGTCAGCATGAAATGTTAAGGTAACAACTGTATGCACAAATATAGTCCAATAGCAATTAAGGAACAAAAGACGTGCACCGTGGGAAAGAGTTTGATCAGTGCGCATATTTACAAAACGGTTCAACAACACATCAAATATAAATAAAACGTCAACGCAAGATAGTGATCTTCCGAAATAGATTCCAGTGGGCGTAGAAGGCCCAATAGCGGTGACTGCAACATGAAAGTGTCGCTGAAAATCAGACATGACACCAGGTATTTGCGAAATGGGTAAGCAAGTCCTGCCCTTCCGGTGGAACCATCCACTCACAAAATTTGCATAAAATAGTGAATCATTGTTTGTATGCCAAACGCCACACATCAGTACTCCTGCCATGTAAACCGACCAGAAACTAAAAACGAAATGCAATTTTGAATCACGTCTGCTGTGTGGAAAGGATGAGATTCTACTGTTTCTGAGTAAGAAAAACGTCTAAGTACTAATATATTAACATTTCTTTTGTTTGTTTGTTTGTTTGTTTGTTTGTTTGTTTGTTTTAACGTCGCACTCAGCAGTATCCCTGCTATAAGACGGCGGTCTGTAAATAATCGAGTCTGGACCAGACAATCCAGTGATTGACATCATGAGCATCGAGCCACGCAATTAAGATCGACGACATGCATCAACCAAGTCAGCGAGCCTGACCACCCGATCCCTGTAGTCGCCTCTTACGACAAGCACAGTCGCCTCTTACAGCAAGCATTGGTTGCTGAAGAACGATTCAACCCTGGATCTTCACGGGTCCATTTCTTTTGTAGTCTACGAGCTGAAAGCCTCCACTCACACAATTTGAATAAAAATGACAGGTGTTTGTTCAAAGCCTATCGCTGCACCCAACAATACTTATACCATCAGACGGTGGCCTCTAAATGATTGAGATTGGACCAGATAATCCACTGAGCAGCAATTTGAGCAATGATCCACGTCGTCGAGGTGTGATGCCACGCTGTCAACCAAGTCAACAACCAAACAGTACCCTTATGACAACCATGTCAACAGCCAAACAGTACCCTTATGACAACCAAGTCAACACCCAAACAGTACCCTTATGACAACCATGTCAACAGCCAAACAGTACCCTTATGACAACCAAGTCAACAACCAAACAGTACCCTTATGACAACCAAGTCAACAACCAAACAGTACCCTTATGTCAACAGCCAAACAGTACCCTTATGTCAACCAAGTCAACAGCCAAACAGTACCCTTATGACAACCAAGTCAACAACCAAACAGTACCCTTATGACAACCAAGTCAACAACCAAACAGTACCCTTATGACAACCAAGTCAACAACCAAACAGTACCCTTATGACAACAAAGTCAACAGCCAAACAGTACCCTTATGACAACCAAGTCAACAGCCAAACAGTACCCTTATGACAACCAAGTCAACAGCCAAACAGTACCCTTATGACAACCAAGTCAACAGCCAAACAGTACCCTTATGACAACCAAGTCAACAGCCAAACAGTACCCTTATGACAACCAAGTCAACAGCCAAACAGTACCCTTATGACAACCAAGTCAACAGCCAAACAGTACCCTTATGACAACCATGTCAACAGCCAAACAGTACCCTTATGACAACCAAGTCAACAACCAAACAGTACCCTTGTGACAACCAAGTCAACAACCAAACAGTACCCTTATGACAACCAAGTCAACAACCAAACAGTACCCTTATGACAACCAAGTCAACAGCCAAACAGTACCCTTATGACAACCAAGTCAACAACCAAACAGTACCCTTATGACTAAAAAGTCAACAACCAAACAGTACCCTTATGACAACCAAGTCAACAACCAAACAGTACTCTTTTGACAACCAAGTCAAAAGCCAAACAGTACCCTTATGACAACCAAGTCAGCAACCAAACAGTACCCTTATGACAACCAAGTCAACAGCCAAACAGTACCCTTATGACAACCAAGTCAACAGCCAAACAGTACCCTTATGACAACCAAGTCAACAACCAAACAGTACCCATATGACAACCAAGTCAAAAGCCAAACAGTACCCTTATGACAACCAAGTCAACAACCAAACAGTACCCTTATGACAACCAAGTCAACAACCAAACAGTACCCTTATGACAACCAAGTCAACAACCAAACAGTACCCTTATGACAACCAAGTCAACAACCAAACAGTACCCTTATGACAACCAAGTCAACAGCCAAACAGTACCCTTATGACAACCAAGTCAACAACCAAACAGTACCCTTATGACAACCAAGTCAACAACCAAACAGTACCCTGACAATCACGTCAACAGCCAAACAGTACCCTGACAACCAAGGGCCGATCATACATTTAAGAGTTATGTTAAAAGGAAATATTAATATCGTTTATTTTAATTTTCATAATAATTATGTCCCTAAATCTAGAGTCGTATTCATTCGTATTTGAATATTTTAATAAAACATGGGTAGGTATTTATCCAGCTCCGATATCAAACACACAATTTCCAAATCACGACAGTATCAACACAGACAAATAATGAATGCCATCATCCAAGTAATCGTTTCCTTCAAATAATTGGGACCTTTTTTCAAAATTGAGCGGGATGCGATGGAGGGAGTGTTGTGTGTGGACACATGTATCACTAATGGTATGCGCGTTTGCAAACACCTGTACACAGGAGACAAGTTAAAGATATTCGTACCTCCACTGTTGAAGATTTCGATCTTAGCTATAACGCCATCTTAACTCCAAGCCGTTTTACACTCGCGCTAAGACCGGTTTGTGCAAGTGGTATAGAACAATGGTATGGTGATTGTAAAGTTGATTGTAGGTGCCCAGGATCGACTGTAACTAAGATTGCTCTGTGCAAGTAGGCCCTGGTGCACCGCTTAGCCTTGACACTCGTTGGTCATCGGAGAGCCAAAGTACAACGTTCTAAAGAAGCGCCTCAAGTCACAGGAGTCTTGACCATTACCCTTCCCTAATATTTCTGCTGACATGGGCAATGATAGATCCATCGTGATTATTTCCTGCCTCGAAAGTAATACATTCTTCAAGAAAAGAAACCCACAGATAGTATGTAGTTCATTGAACTAAAGGTCCGGTATATAAATTGGATATATGTTAATTTGAAAATGTTGGTGGCCTGATATTCAAGAAACGGTGCGTCAAAACGCAGCCATTGTTGATTTGCAATGTCTTAAACGGCACTGTTTTTACACTTGTTCAAAAACAGTAAAGCAAAATGCACGTGCAAGTTATGGCATTCGTAACTCGTGGTAGCGGCTATAAAAAGACAAGGATAAGCCAATAATTTGTCATTCAATAGTCAACATTTTTCAAGTTCGAAAATGCCGATCGGAACATCGCCATAGGACGTATCCAAAGAGAGGGTCTTCTGTTGCACGCCACTTCAACGTCCATCACAGCACCATTTGCCGCCTTTGGGACCGATACACACAGTTCAATTCCACTGCAGACCGTCCGAGAACCGGCCGACCAAGAGTTACCCCAGCACAGGATCGCTACATTCGACTGTTCCACCTACGTCATCGCAATGCCACAAGCTACGGAGACTGCAGAACACGCATCCCTGGTTTGAGGAGGAGGATATCGGACCAGACTGTCTGGAACCATCTTCGCGAGGCTGGAATCCGACCAAGAAGACCAATTATCGTTCCTGTTTTGCAACAGATCCATCGACAGAGACGCTTGCGTTGGTGCCATACATTATAGGCTTGGAATTTGAGAAACTGGAAACGAGTGTGGTTTAGCAATAAAATGAGCGTTTTGCCCCACATTGTGTACGTGAATTCGACAATTTCGGTGGCGGTAGTGTCATGGTGTGGGGGCCATATCCTACATCCTGTGCTGATCTATTGCTAAAAGCGGTGTAAAACCATACTCGCTGACAAGACTAAGAGAGCACAGCAAAGTCAAAGCAAATTTTAACACGAGGATGTCTACGATTTCTTAAGAAAAAAAACACTGCTCACATCCTAAATATACTTCAGTTACACGTTTATTTAGGAAAACTAAACTTAAAACGCATCCTTGACGGAATCACTCCTTCCCAGATCTGTTTTTATGCAGACTTCAACTGATTCATACATGTTCATTTAAACTGACAATTTCCTATGACAGGCTATTGTAATGAACAAATCATTACAGACTGGTAATGTACGAAAGCCCATCAGGACCATATTGGTATTTTGTTTTGTTTTTACGAGAAAAAAGGCGTAATTACGACTTTTCAAAAGTGGTAAAAACCAGAATAAAGTAGTAATTACGAGAAAAAAGTCGTAATTACGATTTTGCAAAACTCGTAATTACGAGAAAAAAATAGTTTATAATTAGATTCTATTTATTGCTTTGTCATTATATCACGGTGATTTTCATCATTATTGTAAAAGTCGTAATAACGACTTTGTTTCTCGTAATTACGAGTTTTGAAAAGTGGTAATTACGACTTTTAAAAGAGAAAAAACAACAAAATACTAATATGGTCCTAATGGGATTTCGTAGTAATGGCACTCGGTTGCACCTAAAGACCTGGTGAAGTATTGTCAAGGATCAAGTCTTCGAAAGGCATTTAGAAGTGATACACATAAAGAAAGAGAATTTATTGATGTCAACTTCTTTATTATGAGGAACAACACCTGGTGTTTACCCCTTCATCAGGTGAATTAAGGGGTAGGCATATACTCAGAAACGTTATGTTCCTCATAATAAAGAAATTGACATCCATAAATTCTCTTCATTATTGCCAAGGTTGTCCTCCTGGCATAATCTATTAAATACGATAGCTATTTTTGACTATTTTGGTGATTTTGAACAAAATGTTGTGCTCTGGTCTCAGAAAGAAGATTCTAAAACAGCACCTCGTAACAAGATTGCAACAGCTTGTTTTTTCCTTACATGCCTTGTTTTATGGGTGATCATTGGTAAAGGTAATCGTGCCCTAAAATAGCCGAAATACATGGCCCTTGGTGAGTTATTCCAAAAACAACGGAAAAGCCCAACATGAATTAGGTCATTGAACATTTTGCTTATATGAAATCATGGTGTTGTTTATGAGCATTCGCAGCATGAAAAATGCAACATTCTGTAAAATGCGATCAACCTCCCTTGGTTTTGGTCGATGAATTTTGATTAAATATAAAAATGTGCACATTACATTGGTTTCGTATTTTCTCATGCGTATTTGACGTAACAAGCGCCCCGCTCTAATAAGCGCCCACGGCGATATTTGCTAAGATATTGGCTAGTGAACAACCCCAATTAGCACCCCTTCCAATTGATCAATGTATACAACGTATATTATTCGCGTATAATACACACTCGTGTGTTATATGCACCCTTAATTATGGGGAATTTAATTCTGGAAAAATATATCTGTCGTACATAAACATTTCAGGCTGTCAGCATAAACCACGAAATTTATCTTTCAACTCTGTTTTTTTTCACCAAAATAATATTCTAATAGAAGCCCCATATTCCTAATTTTAAGTGAGTGAGTGAGTTGGGTTTAACGCCGCTTTTAACAGTATTACAGTTATATCGCGGCGTGTCAGCTTAATGTGGGAGGAAAGCCCGAAGTGATGCAGGTCTCAGACGTTTACCACTTCAGTGAAACCCATGAGCACGGGTATGGTGCTGACAAACCTAGAAACATAATCGGGGCGAACCGGGATTCGAACCCACAATCATAGGTTTCTGGCGTGCCCAAGGGACGCAACTCAGCACAGCGAATCGCGGCGCTTTAGACGACTCCTAATTTTAAGAGTGAGTGAGTGAGTTAAAGTTTAACGTCACATCGATAGTATTTCAGCCATATCGTGACGATAATTTTAAGAGTGCCCTGGGCGCTTATTACGTCGAATACGGTAATATGGATTTAGAGTTTAGGTCCACAGTGCATTCAGCACATGGCTGTCTTGGTCGTTGAAGATATCATTATCACAAATTACAGCTATATTATTAGTCTGGCCTTTGTCTTACAACACAAGCTATATTATTTGTCACAGTCACAAAACCCTG
Organism: Haliotis cracherodii; assembly: GCF_022045235.1. Taxonomy (NCBI): domain Eukaryota; kingdom Metazoa; phylum Mollusca; class Gastropoda; order Lepetellida; family Haliotidae; genus Haliotis; species Haliotis cracherodii. Next base: position 825,237 of record NW_027266296.1, on the reverse strand, counting down.
TCCATATCCAACAGAAATATCGATTGTACATTTCCGACTATATTATGAGTATGTGTTAATGAATCACTATCAAATAGTAATGATACCAGGTGTTCGCGAAAAGGTGAGCGTATCCTGCCCCACCGGTGGCACTCGTCACAAAGGCAAGTCAGTATGGGAACATATGGTACAAGTTAAAATAGGCCCGTGAAGATCCGGGGTAGAATAGGTCTTCAATGCTTCAACCAAAACTTGCCGTAAATGGTGACTATGCTTGACGTACGAGGTGACTAACGGGATCGGGTGGTCAGGCTCGCTGACTTTGTTGAAGCATGTCATCGATTCAAGTTGCGTGGATCGATGCTCATGATATTAATCACTGGATTGTCTGGTCCAGACTTGATTATTATAGACAGCCGTTATATAGCTGGAATATTGGTGAGTGCGGCGTTAAACAACAAACAAACAAATCAAGTCAAAATAAGGATTTGCATCGGACATCATTTTTGTCACTGATGCGTGTGTGTGTGTGTGTGTGTGGGGGGGGGGGGGGGGGGGGGGGCACCCTCAATACTACCACTCCAAAATATAGATGTTATTAAAATTTAAAATTACAACCGAACCTAACAACACAACAATGAAGATTACTCCTAAAAGAAAAAAACAAGAAATGGTTATTCGATGGTGATGTATTTGATACGGGTACCATAGTTGAGTTTTGAACCTTACATTTGGCAGTCTTTCGGCGACTGTTTTCAGAGTAACGTTTTAATAACTTTTGTAATGTTTGGGTCAAATCCAATTTTCAAGCGTACACATTATTTACATACAGTTTATATAGATCTATTGTCCTTACTCCTGTATATTTAACGGTGGCCTAGCTCACTGTGTGAAAAAAATATGTAGCGTAACTATTTTAAAATATTGGAGTTCTTGGTCAAACTACTTAAAATGTGGCCTTACTTTGTGTCTCCTTGACAGTCTCTAAATACACGCCATATACTCATTTTTTTCCGGACATGGTAATGTTAAATTTTAGAAACTTTGACAAAAAATACCCAAATATTTAAATGACAAGTTTTCTTGCAATGTTACTTGGGATGACGTTTCTTTTGCGGTTCAGTGTATCTCCACATCAGTTGTTTTGTGTAATTAAATATGTTCTATAAAGAACCAAACAAACAAAGATGCCTTTATACCTTATATTTGTTAACTTTTAGGATCTGAAAAGTCCAAAACTAAAGTGGAATGGATGGCTGAGACTTTTTTTTGTTTATTTCAACATTGTAATGACAACAATATTGCTTTAAGACAACATGTTAATCGTCAATCAGCTTCCTGGGGGGCCTGGAATTTCTTGAAGGATACTTTTTTCCGTCACTGTGTCAAAACACGTAATTGTCTGTAAAATGGGGAGATGAATAATTATTTTGGGTGTAAAATCCGAGGACAGCTTATTGTATTTTCAGTAAAAAGAATTCTACAACTTTGTGTGTCACTGTGTATAATGTACTATATAATGAATCATGTTTTCGATTCGGTAAACCGACTTGGTATGTAGATCCGATAATTGTGCAATGAGGTTCCGCATCAGGAAGCACTTTGTCTGATAAATCAATACATTACTGTCAGATGATCCCAGAAAGTTGAGGTACCCTAAAGTATGTGTGTTTCTGTAAACAAACATGGCTATAACTAAATCATTTCACACTATATAATAAATGGGGCGGATCTGTCAAGCATTGTATTTATACGCGCTTTTGGGGGGGAGTAAAAATACGTCTTCATCATGGATTATTTTAAGAATGACGTTATAGATATGATAAAGAGAGTATTACCCTCGGGTATTTCCGCATCGTAAAAGTTAAATATTACGAATAAGCAATATGTACAGTGCTCGCAAAAAGCAGTCCACAAATTCTAAACACCCGTAAAGATCCGTGTTAGAATAGGTCTTCAGCAACCCATGCTTGCCGTAAAAGGCGACTAACGGGATCGGGTGGTCAGGCTTGCTGACTTGGTTGATGGATGTTATCGTGTCCCAATTGCGTGGATAGAAGCTCATGATGTTAATCACTGGATTGCCTGTTCCCCACTAGATTATTTACAGACTGTTATATCGCTGGCATATTGCTGAGTCCGATAAACAACAAATAAACAATTGTATTCCAAACGTATGGCATTTACGATACAGGAACTCACTCAGCTATAAAACTTTTTCAATAATATGTGTAGTGTATATTATAATAGCATATCGTTTTTATTATTTACGGTCCAAGACAAATGTCCTTGGCAACTTTGATACTCATGTGTACTTAAAAAGCAGTGAGTTGGGAGCCAGGTGTTGACATTGAAACAAGCTGCAAAATTAACATCAGAAAGTACCATTTTGACACCCAGACCTGTTCCTTTGCCTTTCTTCCCTGGATGACAACAAGCAGGTTCTTCCCTGGATGACAACAAGCAGGTTCTTCCCTGGATGACAACATGCAGGTTCTTCCCTGGATGACAACAAGCAGGATCTTTCCTGGATGACAACATGCAGGTTCTTCCCTGGATGACAACAAGCAGGTTCTTCCCTGGATGACAACAAGCAGGTTCTTCCCTGGATGACAACAAGCAGGCTCTTCCCTGGATGACAACAAGCAGGATCTTCCCTGGATGACAACAAGCAGGTTCTTCCCTGGATGACAACAAGCAGGTTCTTCCCTGGATGACAACAAGCAGGTTCTTCCCTGTATGACAACATGCAGGTTCTTCCCTGGATGACAACAAGCAGGCTCTTCCCTGGATGACAACAAGCAGGTTCTTCCCTGGATGACAACAAGCAGGTTCTTCCCTGGATGACAACAAGCAGGTTCTTCCCTGGATGACAACAAGCAGGTTCTTCCCTGGATGACAACAAGCAGGTTCCTCACTGTATGACAACAAGCAGGATCTTCCTTGGATGACAACAAGCAGGTTCTCCCCTGGATGACAACAAGCAGGTTCTTCCCTGGATGACAGCAAGCAGGTTCTTCCCTGTTTGACAACAAGCAGGTTCTTCCCTGGATGACAACAAGCAGGTTCTTCCCTGGATGACAACAAGCAGGATCTTCCCTGGATGACAACAAGCAGGATCTTCCCTGGATGACAACAAGCAGGTTCTTCCCTGGATGACAACAAGCAGGTTCTTCTCTGGATGACAACAAGCAGGTTCTTCCCTGGATGACAACAAGCAGGTTCTTCCCTGGATGACAACATGCAGGTTTTTCCCTGGATGACAACAAGCAGGATCTTCCCTCGATGACAACAAGCAGGATCTTCCCTCGATGACAACAAGCAGGTTCTTGAACACTACAGTTTCTTCCAACTAGATAGACATGTCAGGTTTTATGCCGCTCGGAGAGTTCATCATTAACGGCTCATCTGTCCGGTTCTATAGCCTAAAGTCTGCCTTCAAGGACGATGATGTCAGGTTTTATGCCACATGGAGAGTACACAATAGCAGGGTCATCAGTTACGTTGGCTCGCTTTCCGGCTGCATTTTCAGATGATGATTTGGTGGGGATAAGCTTCTCTTTTGTGCTCAGCAGACATCCGGCATTCTATTGGATGATCATGGTATTCCCAAATGGTAAATTTCCCTGTGCCCTGTCCAATCAGCTTCCTTGTACCTGTTGCGAGTGGGGAGAAAATAACTCAATAACTGTGAAGTTGTCCTACTTGGTATTCATTGGGTCAATGAACGACGCGATGCCAAAGTTGTTCGAAACAGTATCTTTAATGAGTACGTCAATTAGTATTAAAACCACATCTAACTTTTCTTTGAATGTATCTGGGAGATTTGGGAAATTTTGAATATAATATTCCAGAAAATATAGAGAGAGAAATATTGCCTCGTTAGACATGTTGGATTTCCTGAAAAATAAGCCTATTATCTTTTGTAGAGTGATGTTCTGATGTTAGAGAGATGTTCGGGGTGATTAGCAAGGTCTTGCTCTGTGATATACCTAATCTGGGGAATCCTGTTGGAGTTATTCCATCATCCCAACGCTGAAAGTATATTTTTCTATTTATAAACATATGCTTAACATATAGTCGGACTCGTGCAATGGATTCATCTTTTAGTAGGGATTTATTTTGATTATAGAATGTTTTTGTCGCTTAAAATGTACTAGTATGTACAAACATTGAAAGTGTTGCCTACAAACAACAATAAGTATTCTAACAATCGTTGCCAATGGAACCAATATATGCATTGACAAATTTCCCCCGGATTTCAAAGTTACACTTGAAGAGTTAATGGTGGAACTCAAGAATGAAGTTGTCCGAAGCGAAGACAGTGGTGTTCAACATGGAGAGTCATGTAATACTGTATCTTTGAGTTTGGGGCTTGACCAAGGCCAGGTTCCACAAAGCGATCGTAACGCTATGACTGCCAAAAGGCAATGTTAAAATATGGGAGTAACGATCATCTTAGCGGAACGGAGCCCAGGACGGTGTGACAGCAAGCGGTATAACTACAGTTGGGGAACGAACAACATTCAAGCCTTCTGAAGAAGCATCCAAGAGGGACATATGGATCATGCTTGCTCGTAAATTGGATAAGATATGTTTTGTATTCTTCATATTTATTCCTGTAGCTGTGACAGTTATATTTCGATGTGTCGTAGCTGGTATAAAATTATTGACAGTGAGCAATGTATTGGATGATCTCAAGGTGATTTTATTTGCTCCCTGTAGGGCTTCATAGCCGACTCAATGGATCGGGTGGTCACGCTCGCTGACTTGGTTGATTGCATGTCATCATTTATTTACCAGCCACCGTCGCCCTTTTGGCTTGTCTGGACCTCATTCAATTTATGTGTTTCATATCGTCACTGTCACCTTCGTCTCCGTCCACTTACTATGAAATTGTGTGTTCACTCTTGGAATTCTTGGTGTTTCTTGTTGATTTGATATATTCTGAACTGTCCAGTATCTTCTATTTTTGTAATGAAAATTAGCTGAATATGACCCTAGGGGTGCATCACCATGGTGATTCATAAACTGTCATCTTCTTATATTCTTACACATGCTTAGGAGATCTGGCTTCGACAATTTGAAACAATTGATTTATTATTTGTTTGTTAGATGTTTAACGCTGCATTTAGCAATATTCCTGTTATATGACGGCGATCTGCAATTAACCAGGTCTTGGCTCGACAATCCAGTGACTGACAGCATGAGCATCGATCTACGCAATTGGAATACGATGACATGCATCAGCCAAGTCGGAGAGCCTGACCACCCGATCTCGTTAGTCGATTCTTATAAGCTTAGTCGCCTATTACAAGCATAGTCGCCACTAACGGCAAGCATGGGTTGCTGGAGACCTATTCTACCCCGGATCTTCACAGGTCCAAATCGTCAAGTACTGATAGCCAGTTTGTAAAATTGTCATGCACCTCCCTGATGGGTAGATGATTATGTCCCCAGCAAGTGGGATGCAATGACATGCATCAACCAAGTCAGCGAGCCTGACTACCCAATCCCGTTAGTCGCGTCTTACGGCATGGGTGTTGAAGAAAAATTCTAACCCGGATCTTCACTGGTGCAATGTTGTGAGTACTTCATATATCATCTGAGGTTGGAAATAGACGCCGTGTATAACTATTGGACGCATGTTTGCAATATTAAAGACGTAAATATGTTCCACACTCATTCAATACATACATACATGCATGCATGTACGCACGCACGCACGCACGCACGCACGCACGCACACATATGTCAAAGTGCCCTTATGCTCTTTCATTGTTCTGGGAAAATAACCCGAGCAATCGATATGATGCGCACGTAAAATCTATTACCTAGCCCGCACAATGCAAGTTGGCATTCGAGAACTTCCCAAAGTCAATGCAACACACCGAAAACTTTACAATAACTCCTTGATTGTCAGTTGCAATTGAAAATGTCCGAGAAAACAAATATGTCATCGGTTAAATATATATTTCAGGCATGACTTTTTTGTGTCTGGTATTCGTTCAATTGCCCTCTTGAAACTTTCTCAAACCAAATACAAAAATGGCGCCGTGCAATTACGTAAAATCTCTTTTGCCAACCACCCAATTACTGGTCAGTTTTACACAAGCCTTAATTGAGACGTAAAATTGTTAATGTGGTGTAACGCAATTCTTTTCAAAATGTTTATCTTGATTGAGTGAGTGAGTGAGGTTTTACGCCAGAAATGGGCTTCACACATTGTACCCATGTCGGGAATCGAACCCGTGTCTTCGGCGTGACGAGCGAACGCTTTAACCACTAGGCTACCCGACCGCCCCGTTTATCTTGAGAGATGTATGTCGAATTTTGCGATAGGCCGTGAAAAGTTTACTAAGTATGTCCGTGGACATCCGTTGCTTGTCTTAGTGTCGGTTTAAGGTTAGATCGGATCTATTTAATATTCGAATAGCTAAAGAGATATGGTAAAATATAAAAGCCTTTTCAACTAACATAAAGTTTTAATACCTTTTTTTATTCATTCCAGCAATATTTTACAGAAACAGAAAGTGCATGGCATGTGATACAGTACGCTGTAGACATCTTATAATATTATATATTGCAATATATTTTATGTTACAGCGTGATGGGGTATTGTTTTATACCAGATATATACTCAAACATTCAAATGTGACCACAGCATACAAATAGTGAGTGAGTATGTTTTTACGCCGCTTTTAGCAATATTCCACTTATTTCACGACGGGGGACACCAGAAATTGGCTTCACACATTGTACCCATGTCGGGTCTTTTAACCACTAGGTTACCCACCGCCCCACCATATTAAGAATATATGTGGACAAATATGTAATTTACAATTATGTAAAGTTATACATTCTTGCTACAAAAAACAATACTGAGGAAAGTATAACCCCCAACTGGCGAGGCGATTCTTGAGCGAGGACTAGTTCAACGTATGAATTGTTTGATAGGCATTACTTAGAAGTTGACGGATGACAAAGTAGACACAAATTATGGATAAAATCTTCTTTAATACGGTAAAGGCGACGTTTCGGTATAGATCCTTACAATAAATACCGTTGTCAAGCAACGGTATATACTGTTAAGTTAAACGTAGTGTTGAAATCATATAAAGATGTCCTGGCGCACACTTCAAATATGATTTAACACTTATCCTGATGATAAAATACAAATATAAACTCAATATTTATAAGTTATTTGATCAAATTCCAGTATGCATTAGCATTCCCTTTTCTAACCATTAGACCTATAGATCTACAGTATAGTTTCCCTAAATATATATCACTTGTCCTTGCTTGTCTGTGCGTACATACAATTTGCATGTTTCTACATTAGAGAATCCGTGGTAACGGTTAGATATACAACGTACTTTGAATTCCTTATGGTGAAAGCGAGATAGAAGAGCAACGGGGGTAGTTAAAATACAGCCCGAAAACATGGATCCAACTGATCTAAGGGAAATAACTCGTGAGTTGAGAAGTTTTCACGGACATGACATCACAGTGGCCGCCATTTTTGTAGCCGCCGACTGATAAAACTCAGCTATGATTGTTTCCTTTTCTTCAACGGAAAGGCCACTTATGTAGTCAATGGTAAGCTGTTATGAAATGTTGAACTAGGCAGACAATTTTCATCAAAGTATTTACAGTCGATACGAATTCCTTGTCTTGTTTAGTTACGTATCATCACTAAATTTGAGCTGTTTGAAATCGACTGTTTCGCATCTGTTCGGTAGACTGCAAAATAGATCATGAATATACTTCTAACCGCATATTGCACCACGCGTATTTTTCATGATAAATTTCAGCTCATTAATAAATTGTGTTTAGTTTTGGTTATGCCAAGTTCAGATTTGAATGCAGAAATGTGACAGGTTGAAACTGAAAGCGTGTACGATGGGCGGTTGAACTTGCCTAATTTTGTATGCAGCTTTGCATGAAAAGCCTGAGTTGAGACTCCTCAATGTCTGAGCCAAAACATGATATTAATGAGACTAGTCACAGCTTGTCCATAGCCATACAGAGTTGTATCTCAATAACAATGTTTCCCCACTGCAACACAACTGCTTCAGAAAATGTTAAATTGCACTTATGCGAGTTTCAATCCAAACTTCCAACATGTTCAATGAATAAAAAGAATAAAACCTATTAATTTTTTAGACTGTGACTGAGGTCTTCTTTAATGATTTTTTTAGCCAACTGTAAGTCTGTAGATAAATATGATAAATAAAGCTAATTTGGAAATGACTTCAAATTTATGAAATGGTTTTATAATGTCATATCAATATTCATAATGTTGATGACATTGTCATGACTGTAAATTACACTTGGTAATTTCCCTGATCAGTTATGTCTGTAATGCAACCGAAAAAATATGAGTTTCTCAATGCCATAAATTATTGAGGGTAACGAAGTTTTGTTTTGGGAGGATTTCAATCACAACATACTAGGGCTGCAATGAATACACTATGAGGCGAATACGATTTGTATCATGAATATAGGGTAACGAAGACGAATAATAATTCACGAATACAATAACAAGTCAGCAGTTGATGTATCATTTGTCATATTCAGCATGTTCAGTGAGGCAACAACAACATAAATTATTTGACATGGTTTGTTAATTTTTAATGTATTTTTAGATATATTATTCATTTATATACTGCATTTATCCAGGTACTAGTATCTGCTCAAATGCAACAATGACCAGTGACCACAATACTGTCAAATTAAATGGTAAAAGAGTGTTGTCGTATGAAGAAATCTATGCATAAAATATGTTCTTATGGGTATTTTTTTTTATGTAAATGCATATGCTTGCATATTCATAAATATTCGATACTAGTGGCCACGAATAACGAATTCAATTCATGAATGGATACGGTTCAATTCACCGAATACGCGAGTAAATCATAACAGCCCTACAACATACTGTAATTATCGTTGAACAGTTCGAAGGGAAGGGACTCTTAAAGTTTTCTCAGATGCATGGTATTTGAACCAGGGGACCCTGAAATATTAACTTTTAACATTAGCATGTTAGGGTCATAACAACTACATCTTGATTTTAATGCTTTATTTTAGACACTTGTAACATCGATATTGGCTATAGCCTCTAAGTAGCCATCAGTGTCTTACTTCTCAACTGAATACAGAATTTCTCTGAGACTGGGGTAGGCATTGGGTTTGATTAATTTAGAGATTAACATACTGTGTTTTCCGTGTACAGCCAGGTTACCTATAGGTTTAATCACGCTGAATCAAATTCGGAACCAAACATGCGTGAGGTTTCAAACGTTAAATTTAGCTCATGATGACGCAAAAGATCATGTGAATAGGTCTTCATCAACCCATGCTTGCCATAAAAGGCGACTGCTTGTCATAAGAGGTGACCAACCAGGATCGGGTGGTCAGGCTCGCTGACTTTGTTGGTGCATGTCATCGATCCCAATTGTCTGGATTGATGCTCATGATGTCAATCACTGAATTGTCTGGTTCAGACTTGATTATTTACAGACCGCCGTCATATGGTTGGAATATTGTTGAATGCAGCGTTAAACAACAAACAAACAACAACAACGGCGGGCTGCAATTAATCGCACAAACCGCAACCAAAGGTTTCTGTCACACCTAAGGGAAGCAATTCTGCACAGCAAATGATCATGTTTGACTCAGAGACAATTTGGCGACAGATGCTTTCCACAGTGTTAGAAATTGGCACTAGTCCTGTAGTCCTTGCCAAACTGCCCAATAGTAAAGGTATCGTAAGGGACTAGTAGAAATTTGCCCTTTTTAAGGGTTTTGCTATATGTTATCATTATAAGGACGAGTGGACGAAAACTGTTAGTTTCTAATGCTGTTTCCAAATACACAGGTGAGCTATTGATGCGGTGATACTTGATTATAATTAAAGGTGGATGGGTTAGCCCCAACCAAAGCAATGATTGATTGAACATGCCCATAATTTTCAAAAACAAACTCTATACAAACATAATTTGTTTGAATCCTTTGATCTATAATAATAATCACACATACATCTATGGACAGTCATCAACAATGTTACAATAAGCAACTAATCAAGTATATTCATTTGTCAAATAAAATTCTATAACTTCAGATCAAATTTGACAAAAATTATAGAAAAGGGACAAGCAATTATGATAAATTATTTGAGTGGTTACGTGAACCTGATTATGGTTGGATGATACTATTCCAATGAATGCCCGCACAGGGTCGTCCATCCTTTTCAACTCATATTATTTCGAGTTACAAAACTGGTTGGGGCGGTGGGGTAGCCTTGTGATAAAAACGTTCGCCTGTCATGCCAAAGGTCCGGGTTCAATTCCTTCCAGTGGTACAATATGTGAAGCCCATTTTTGGTGTTCCCCTCAGTGATATTGCAGGATTATTGCTAAAAGCGACGTAAAACAATACTCACAAGAAAACCAGTGAGGCATGATAATCCCCAAGAACAAAAGGTGTCTCATTTATTTCACTAGCCATGGAGTAGACTAACATCTAGTCTCTGAAATGAACATATCGTACAGAAAAAAACAGTTGTTCAGTTATCTTAATAAAAATGTAATAAAAAGGAGCCCAGTGACTCTCTTCATTTACACTGCAGTAATCTAGACTTGCCAAACATTATAGACTTGCATGGGCTGTATTTGATATATATTTGTATCAGGGTCTGTAAGACAGACTAGCCATGGAGTAACACGGATGACTATATGTAATGAGTACAAGAACTATATATAAGAAGGCAGATTTTGCAATATCTTATTAATCACTTCATCAAGAAATGCATGACCATGTTATATGCATGCAAATTAAATAATAATATAATTACCCATATATAATTAGTACCAGCATATTTTACAATTCTCAAAATCCAGTAAGGCATGATACAGCATCCATATATTCAATCAATGTCTTTTCGCCGGAATTCAGATGTCTCTTGTACCTGTCGAGCACATCACCAAGCTGGACATACCAGCGCTTGCTAGGAGGGGATCTGTCTCCAGCTCTCGGTTTTATGGTCGCAATAAGTAATTATGTGCTCGGTACCAATGTACATTGATCATATTTTGTGACGCTAATTCAACCCTGAACACATGGTGACCAGGTCACTGCTGATTCATCACTATTATAGCTAAAATGGATAGAATTATCATTAAACCACCCACATGTTAACAGAAATGACCAGGCCACTGTAACTTGATAATGCCCTCATATTGCTTGACGACGGGCCATTATTATGCCCGTTGTTGGGTGACGTCATAGGGATAGGGATAGGTGACGTCACGTTCGATAGTGACGTCATCTAGTTTGTTCAATGGCGTTCCCATATTTATAAAGGTGGCTCAGTGTCATTTGCGTTGATTGCAGTAAATGTTTCAAAACTTATATTGTTGTTTCTTTTTATTTGATAACAAATTCCATCCATTTTAGCTATAAGAATGGTAACGCTATGTTTCAGCATGTTCAGGGCATTATCATTTTCAGAAGCCCTCAGTCTTTTCAACTGACCTCCTTCGTTAGGCAGTTAATGGAAGACCTCAGGCTTCTGCAAATGATAATGCCCTGAAAATATAACATTACCCTTATAGTACAGAACTCTTATCCCTCGGCTTGCTTGGTCATTTTGTCATGGTCAACATACTCTGGACAATGACTCAGGCATAACTGTTAATCCCTGCAGCAAGTTGGCTAAGTGGGAGTGAGCCAGTTTTGTTACTCAGTCGCTTTGCTAAGTAATATATAATCTTCATTTTCTGTCCTCAAGATCATCAATACGGACCCTTCTCTGCAGCCCCTTGACCAAACTCTGCCCTAGCCTACAATGACACAGGGGCACCCACTTTCGTGCACAGTTCATGTCATCTACAGTGTTATCAAAACATTTTTAGTTATGCACCTCTGATAAGGGGTTACCGGTACTACGCTGACCCCTTCAGAAACATAGTAGACAAGCCTGTGTAGGGTAAGATGAAGAAGAATAAGAGAGTTGAATATATTTATTATATATAAAGACCAAATATAACATATCATAATGATCTATACCATAACACTGCTATTACAGTATAATAAAGAAGCTGTTATCCATAAATTGTGTCTACTTTGTCTTCTGTCAACATCACCTCTCAACATCAAAGAAATGCCTACTTAAAAAATCTTTTTTAGCTGTATGCATATTGTGAATAAAACACTTCTATACCGTCAGTTGTGGTAAGTTTCTAAAACAGATTCCAAACACATTCCGATAATTAATTGTGTTTTTCAGAAATCTGTTTATACAAAGAAAAAAAAGTAAGTTAATCCTTGGCTATGAACCCCTGTAAGTGTAAATAAATAATCCTTTTGTTGTTATCAGTAAGCCACATGTTTGGCATGATCAGTGGTTAAATGTTTCTTGTACTAAAATAATTCAAAGACTTGTGAGAGACTACTCAGGAGAAGAGGTAACACAATTTTTTAAAATGACTATGCAATTAGAAATTTTGATGTTAGGTTTCAAACTCTTACATATTTATTACAACAGCTAAATAAATCTTTTTGTGTTAATCTTTTTATTCTCTTTGGAATTATAACTATGTCATGTGATAGGGTCATCTCGTTGTCATTAATGATCAACTGTCACCATGTGGCGTGGTCAGCTTGTAAATGGAATGTACTCTGGTATCTTGAAACCCACAATCTCTGCTCAAATCCAGGCAAATTCCAACCACTGGAGGGTATAATATATTAGTGAGTGAGTGAGTTGGGTTTAACACCGCTTTTAACAGTATTCTGGTTATATCGCGGCGAGTCAGCTTAATGTGGGAGGAAAGCCCGGAGTGATGCAGGTCTGATGTTTACCACTTCGTTGAAACCCACAAGCATGTGTATGGTGCGAGTAAATTAAAGCAGAAACAGGATACATTGAAACTAAACATTATGTTAGAAAGGTGTAATCTATCATCAAAGGGATTGAGAAGAGACTCAACCTAAACACATTTAATCAATTTAATTGCATCAATTGTTTCCCCATGGGGAATCATGATTAGAATATGTGATCAGTCTCAGGGAATTGGGGGGCACATGTGGCCCAGTCGTCTAAGGCGCCGCAATTCGCTGTGCAGAGTTGCGTCCCTTGGGCACGCCAGAAACCTATGATTGTGGGTTGCCCCGATTATGTTTCTAGGTTTGTCAGCACCATACCCGTGCTCGTGGGTTTCACCGAAGTGGTAAACGTCTGAGACCTGCATCACTTCGGGCTTTCCTCCCACATTAAGCTGACACGCCACGATATAACCGGAATACTGTTAAAAGCGGTGTTAAACCCAACTAACTCACTCACTCACCAAGGGAATTGGTTGATTGTGTGCCATTGTAACAAAAATGGCAATCCTCATATCATTCACTGGTTTGTGAAAAAACTACTCTTGTTTACAGGGCATCACCACATAGCTCAGAGCTCCAGAAAGGCTGCATATATTTATACCTGATTCAACATAAATCACCATAACCAAATATATTTTGAGTTGCCTCTGTAATCACATGAAATAGTTTGACCCCGCGTAATTACCTAATGTACCCTATTCAGCTTTCATAACTATGTCTTTAAACAGTGTTTGAAATATATATCAAGAATTACTGTATTCGATGTAATAGGTGCCTAGGGCGCTCTCAAAATTAGAAATAGGGGGCTCTTATTAGGATATTATTTTTGTGGAAAAAAACAGAGTTGAAAGATAAATTTCGATTTTTATGCTGACAGCCTGAAATGTTTATGTACGACAGATATATTTTTCCAGAATTTTATTGCCCATAATTAAGAGTGCATATAACCATGATAACACACGAGTGCGAATAAATAAGTCTTGTGTACATTGATCAATCAGAAGGGGTGCTAATAGGGATTGTTCACTAGCCAATATATTAGCAAATATTGCTGTGGGCGCTTATTAGAGCGGGGCACTTTTTATGTTGAATACCTTAGTAACTTTCGGCAGGCCCTTGCTTCATGTTCAGGACTTGCGTGGTGGGGAGGGGTAGCCTTGTGGTTAAAGTGTTCGCTTGTCACGCCGAAGACCCATGTTCAATTCCCCACATAGGTACAATATGTGAAGCCCATTGCTGGTGTCCCCCTACCATGATAATTGCTTGAATCTTGCCAAAAGCAGGATAACACCATACTCACTCTCACTCACTCCTCCAGGATGACGGATGCCAATGGACACCTTCATCTGTGGTACCTGCCAGGGTGCCTTCAATGAGATTGAGCTGTTCATGCGACACAAGGGGGAAGGGTGTGAGCCACAACAGCCAGAGGTCATCCAGGTGCATGTCAACGGATCAGGGGAGATAACTGAATATACAGGTGAGGGTCAGGGATACATTTGCACTTTTACTTATGTAGAACAGATCTTCAGCAACCCATACTTGCCGTAAAAGGCGACTATGCTTGTCGTAAAAGCGACTATGCTTGTCGTAAAAGGCGACTAACAGGATCGGGTGGTCAAGCTCTCTGAGTTGGTTGATACATGTCATCAATCCCAAATGCGTGGATCTATGCTCATGATGTCAATCACTGGATTGTCTGGTCCAGACTTGATTATTTTACAGACCTCCTAAATAGCTGGAATATTGCTGAGTGCGGTGTTAAACAACAAACAAACAAACTTATGTAGTTTTGCATTTATGTCATCTTGTTACCTTTGCATATATTTCCTCTTTATTGTTACCTTTGCATATCGATTCAAAGTTGGTTGTCACGAAATGATTTTTTAAATCTTCACTATAAAAATCAGTTTCCATCCTTTGAAATGATTCAGAGTCTGGGAAGTATATTAGTACAGTCATGTGTAACCCAATACCCCCAGAGCTCCAGATAAGCTTTTGGTGTTGTGGGTATTTTACCCATGCATGTTAAGATCATTGGGTATCAGTAATTCTATCTGGGTATTCAAATTTCAGGTTACCCACTAGTTTTTACACGTGTGGGTATTTAAGTTAAATATTTAAAAACACTATTCATCTAGTCCCTGCAAACTGGTGTGGTGTGGGTTCGAGAGCTCAGTAGGACTCAAAAATATTGCGATACTTCCACAAGAAAGTGTGATGGCAAATGATCATGATGTAACTGTCATCGTGGAGTTAGGCAAGGTTGACAGAATGTCCGTATATAATTTCAAAATAAGTTGCTGATTTGCTAATCAGGGTTACTTCACAATATTTTGATGATACGCACAAGTTTTATTTTTGTAGAGTATCTGTAATGTTCGTTGCATATTTGATACGCTTGAATTTTATTTCACTGCATATTTCTGCATTTCTGATGCGTATTTTACGCAGATACGCAGATACGCAGATACGCAGCTTATCTGAAGCTCTGTACCCCTGTTAAGATCCAGGTTAGATTTGGTCTCCAGCTGATCAGAGATTTTACATAGACCTGCACAGAGACCAATATTCAGCTGCAAGTTCCCAGTTCATGTTAATATGTATATAACTTATAACTTTTAAGGCTTGGTAGAGATAACCTGTACTTCAATGATAACAGGACCAATTTGTAAGGGATTTCAATGCTTAGTTAAATGTAATTGCATTGAATACAATCTCAAAATATAATGTGTAAATACCTCTGACTTTCAGAAAATAAGAAATTAAGAATTTCAAACCCAATTGGTCTGCCAGGGGCACTTAGTTTAATAGCATCCTGGATAAATCCCTGCAGGATCAGGTGGTCAGGCTCACTGACTTGGTTCATGCATCTCATCATATCCCAGTTGTGTAGGTCGATTGTCATGAAGTCAATCACTGGATTGTCTGGTCCTGTCTCAATTATTTACAGACCACCTGGATATATTGCTGAGTGCAGCTTTAAACAACAAACAAAAAAACAAATTGTTAAAACATGCCATTTCAAGGTGTGGCCTTTAGGCATTGAAAACTAGAATTAACTGCAACATAAGTATTTTAGCCATGACATTGGCACTCCCAATACGATCAATTTTGAAGCCTGTCAATCCCTGTCTCCGTGTAGATGCGGCCGGAGATGGAACCACCACTCTTAACCTGTTCAGCGACACCATTGACCAGGGCATCAGCGTGGAAACGGGGGATCACATAGATGAGAATGGTACGCCTACTCTAATTATCCTGGATGAGGGTCAGTCCCTGGTCACACAAGCAGTCACGGACAAGGCAACATGCACTCCCAGCACAGAAGCATGTAAGTTAGAAACACGAGTTGTTACCATGGGAACAGATTTGTATCGCAATCATTAAAATTAAATTGTTTTTGTTTTTTCACTAGTCCACAGCTGCAGAGTTGCACTCTACCTAATGGAAAAGACCTATGAAGATATGGGTTAGAATAGCTCTTTAGCAATCCATGCTTGTCGTAAGAGGAGCCTAACGGGATCAGTTGGTCAGCCTCGCTGACTTGGTTGATGCATGTCATCGTTTCCCAATGGTGTAGATCGATGCTCATGATATCAATCACTGGATTGTCTGGTCCAGACTCAATTATTTACAAACTGCCGTCATATGGCTGGAATATTGCTGAGTGCGGCATTAAACAACAAACACACGAAACCTAATGGAAAATGTTGTAGACTACATGAAAAGGTAATGAGCCCGTTTTGCATTTTATTAGTCTTGGCGTAGCAGACTTTTGTTTATTTTATACTCTGATTTATACTATGGTTTTGTGTTAGGAACTCCAGAAATACTTTCAGGAAGCATGTCCTTAACAGACATCTACGTGTTGGAATAAGAACGAATTATTTTAGAAACATTTGTACTTTGATATTTCCTTGAATAACTGTTTATGCTCATCTGGGTTCTGTTGCAGCAGGTGTTGTGACGTCACAGTACGCCGCTGATTGCACATGTCGTCAACCGGTCACTCAGACTGATGTCAAAGGTACAACTGACGTGTTAACATTTGTCATTTTTAATACAGGCCACATTAAGATACTTCTTGGTGTTTGGTGTGTTGCATGTTTTCCGGGGGCACAAGTGGCCCAGTCGTCTAAGGCGCCCCGATTCGCTGTGCAGAGTTGCGTCCTTTGGGCACGCCAGAAACCTATGATTGTGGGTTCGAATCCCAGTTCGCCCCGGTTATGTTTCTAGGTTTGTCAGCACCATACCCGTGCTCGTGGGTTTCACCGAAGTGGTAAACGTCTGAGACCTGCATCACTTCGGACTTTCCTCCCACATTAAGCTGGCATGCCGTGATATAACTGGAATAACGTTAAAAGCAGCATTAAACCCAACTCACTCACTTATTTGTTTTCCAGCCAAAAGAAAAGGTCGACCAAAGAAGGGAGAAGAGAAGAACAAGGTTATTGATGCTGTTAGCAAAGAAGTAGGGAAACCACCTCTTCCAGAGAAATGTGAGTTGTCATAGTTTCCATTGAATTCAGTTTGGGAAAATAAATTGCCAGCGATTCTGTGGCCTTTGATTTGCAAACCAAACAACTTTCTTAGTTTGACTCCTTAAACCAAAAAAATAGGCCACACTCACTAACAGACTTACATTTTTCACTGAATGGATGGGGTTTGTGTTGTATTATTGGATGAATGATGTCACTGGATCGTATTGTTGGCTGCGTTTTTTTGTGTGCGTGTTCATGATGAAATAAGCTGTCTGCGAAGTTATTATTGTTGACTATAGGAATTAACTTCAATATGTTTTTGTGTTTATGGAGGTATAAACATACTTATCGGTGTACACACTGTGCTCACTCAGATCGGTTTTTATGTTATACCTCCATAAGCCAAATATATTGATGTCAGTTCTTAAGCATCTTTCATTTTAGAGAAGTTGTAATTTCATAGTTGAGTTTCAAACACTGGAAATTAACCTTTAGTTTGTTTTTCAGCCAAAGATGGCAAGTTTCACTGTGTGCGCTGCAAGAGAGCTTTTACCAAGGAGCGCTTCTTCAACACCCACAAGTGTCTGGCATCGTCCGACTATGTTATCATCACCAGTAAGGATGTCAAGCTGGACTCAGGTACTGTCCCAATCCTTGCTCTTCATGTCCTAGGGTCAGGGGTCCTCTTAACTCTTTCACAACACAGTGAAAAGGAAACCTTTCTTTTATAGATCAGTTCTGTTTCTCTTGCATAATACTCTCCTGATATATGTTACTAGTCTTCTTGTTTTGTTCCTGTCAAACATTTTGTACGGAAGGCAGTTGTCAGCCTTCCAAATTCAAACTAGTCCACTAGTCTGAGACTACCAAATTGTGCTGATGACAAATAAAAATCCAATAATTTTGCTACAAATTGGAAACGTAAACTAAAAGAAAATGAAGACATTTTTGTCTCATTCTACATATAGAATGGCAGTTAATGAACATAGTGCTAAATATGAACTAGGCTGAACATTAAATGTGTAAAACTTTCTGCCTTCTCATCGTCCACGGGGCGGTCGGGTAGCCTTGTGGTTAAAGCGTTCGCTCGTCACGCCGAAGACCCAGGTTTGATTCCCGACATGGGTACAATGTGTGAAGCCCATTTCTGGTGTCCCTTGCCATGATATTGCTGGCATATTGCTAAAAGCGGCATTAAACCATACTCACTCACTCTCATAGTCCACCTTTACCATGTTGATCTTAACAAAATTAATGTCATAATTTTTGTGGCAATGAATTATTAATGAATATAGTATCAATATTCATAACTGTGTATCAATACAGCATCAACATTAACAATTTACCAATATTGCTATCATGGTACTTCAACTTCATGGGGTGTACTGACAGAGGTTTGTGTCAGCAGGAGACGACTCTGATGAGCTGGAGGATGTAGGAGCGGAGGAAGTAGAGGACGCCGAGGAATACACTGCTCCCGCGGACCTCATCATTGCAGGTGTGTGGATACCGCTAGAAACACAACATGAAGGCTTGTATCCTCATGAAAAAAACACGGATGTTTCACTGATTTTAAACTGGGTGCCCTTGCACAAGTTGCAGATGAATTGGGGAAAGTAATCATTTATTTTTTGCAACAAATATTATATTTGGATAACACTTTCTTAGTAAAGTACAGACTCTAGTACCTTTTTGGGTTGGGTTGAGACCCATCCGGGCTTTGAACCCACACTGCCAGAGTGAGGCACCTAATCACCAGCACACAAAGTCAGCGATCTAACCACTCAGCCACCAAGGCTTCCACAAAATTGAAATAACGTCAAGATCACGTCAGACTTTCATTTTTGTGTTTTTTAATTTATCCAGCAACATTTTCAAATCGCTGTCTGTATTCGTAGATGAACACCGGGCCAAGAGGTTTGACAACGTTCTAGTCAGTGCTGACCCAGATGGCGATGCCTACAACTACAACTCGGAGAAACCCACGGATGAGATCGATGACATCCCAGTTTTCCGTACCCTTGAAGAAAAAGTAGCGTTTGAGACAAACCTGAACGTGGACCTCAGCAGCGTGGATCAGATGTTCAAGATTCACATGATCGAACAAGACCTGAACGAGAATGCAAGTTCGGTGCGGAACATGTCGACGTCGCTGTCGTTGTACAGCTGCAACATCTGTGACAAGGTGTTCAAGACGTTGTCTCACATGAGACTTCACTGTCTCATCCACACTGAACTAAAGCCCTTCAAATGCTTCAAGTGCTCCTATGCTTCAAACTCTAAGGGTGTGTGCAGTCATGATAGAAATTATTTTACTACTTTCATATGTGTTGGGTTTTTTTAATTTATACAGGGACAACTCCTTTAAGGAATGTTGCATTGCCAAACTATAGTGAACACTAAAAGGGATGTATAATATATATAATATTTTTTTAATTTTTTTTATGAAATTGTTGGCTCAGTCTTCACTACAAAAAATATCCCCAAAATGTTCATGATCCCTAACTTTTTTGTTCAGTATACTAAAAAGAAAAAAATTATTATTATCCAAAGGATACTAAAAAGTTATGAATCTCAAATGCTTCATTTGTTCATCATAAAGCATTAATTATTTGTATTGTAAGAAGATTTATGAGCAAATTACTGATCATGGGACAATAATGCCATTTTATAGTCTTCATTTCAGATTTCTTTGGATAATATGCCATGTTAGAGAAATACTTGCTTACAGACAACCATTTCTTTAAATCTGTTTACACATAATGGAGGCATTTACTCAGAGAATATGACTTTCCTGAATAATGTAAAAATGTCTTGCCTGTATGTCAGCTAGGAAACTAATTTTCCTAGACTTATAAACCGTTATGAATCGTACAAATATAACTTGCACGGACCTCTATTTATGAGCCTAGGAAAATTAGTTTCCTAGCTGACATACAGGCAAGTCATTTTTACATTATTCAGGAAAGTCATTTTCTCTGAGTAGCTTTGATTTGTGAAATGGCTGAAGCCCAATTTTGTTGTCGGTCTCTCACCCCCCCAGGATCAGAATTGTTGGAATAGTGATAAACAGCTTTAAGCCAGCTCCACTCACTGACTCACTGACTCCTTGATGCAGGTAATCTGTACACACACATGCGGAAACACACAGGTCAGTTCTACAACTGCAGCAAGTGTTCCTTCCGGACAGTGAACAAGAGTCACCTGCTGGAGCATGAGGCCACGCACAGCAATGTGCGCAAACAGTGTCAGATGTGCAAGAAGGACTACAACACACTCAAGTCACTCATCAACCATGTCAGGAAGTACCACAAGTAAGTCATGTCATGGAGATACTATGTTTACAGTGGGGTACAAGTGGGCCAGTTGTCTAAGAGGCTGCAATTCATTTTGTAGAGTTGCGTCCCATGGACACGCCAGAAACTTATGATCAGGGGTTCGAATCCCGTTCATCCCAATTATGTTTCTATGTTTGTCACACCATACTTGTGTCCGTGGAGAACGTCTTGAGACCTGTATCACTTTGTGCTTTCCTCCCACGTTAAGCCAACACCCAGTGATATGACTGGAATATTGTTAAAAAAGCATTAAACCCAACTCACTCACTCACTCACTCACTCACTCACTCACTCACTCACTCACTCACTCACTCACTCACTTTACATTTGACAGCATTGTACTTCAGTAATTTCAAATTAGACCTGTGAGGTTGCAACACACTTTCTTTCAACTTGCTATGTGCAATGTGACCTGAATTACAAAATAAACTTGACAGCAAAAGGCATTGTTGCTAATTTTCTACATGTAGTTCAAACTAGATGATTTGGATATTGCACACAGAAAACGTGTCATGAATTTATCGAAACCTGTAAATGAGAGATAGGCTATTCAGTAATAATTCTTGATGGCCTTAAGTCAATGTGATAACTTTTGAGATTGAAAAGTCATAAAAATTAAGTTATCCTGGTTTCTCAGTTTTTGAATTTCCTTCCAAACTATACTGGCTGTAACTGTTTCTGTTCTACCTGAACCCACAGTTGTGGCTCCCCAGCAAAAGAGATCCTTAATACTCCTTTAAGTCCTTATGTACTGATGGATATCACAAGTTGGCTTGATCAAACCATGAATATCTACAGGTTGCCATGGGCGATCTTGTAACCTAGTGGTTAAAGCGTTCGCTCGTCACGCCGAAGACACGGGTTCAAATTCCAACATGGGTACAATGTGTAAAGCCAATTTCTGGTGTCCCCCGCCGTGATATTGGTGGAATATTGCTTAAAGCGGCGTGAAACCTCACTCACTCACTCACTCACTCTCACACACTCACTCACTCACTCACTCACTCACTCACTCACTCACTCACTCACTTACTCACTCACTCACTCACTCACGCACTCACCCACCCTCACGGGTTGCCATGTGCCTTGAACGTTGCTGCCTGTGAAAACATTATCAGTGTAATGGGATGCTTTTGACAAATCTCCGTCAAGCCTTAACGTAAAATGTTGTAGTTGTATTGACAAAGATGACGAGGACCCACTAACCCACTCACTCTCCTCATGAGCAAGGGGGCACGGGTGGCCCAGTCGTCAAAGGCGCCATGATTCACTGTGCAGAGTTGCGTCCCTTGGGCATGCCAGAAACCTATGATTGTGGGTTCTAATCCCAGTTCGCCCCGATTATGTTTCTAGGTTTGTCAGCACCATACCCATGCTCGTGGGTTTCACCGAAGTGGTAAACGTCTAAGACCTGCATCACTTCAGGCTTTCCTCCCACATTAAGCTGACACGGCACAATATAACTGGAATACTGTTAAAGCGGCGTTAAATCCGACTCACTCACTCACTCACTCCTCATGAGCAGATGGATATTTTCGGAGTAACTCAAAGTGTGCACACAGGCTTTTACATTTCTACCTCCATAACACAAAGACATTTTTTTTCAAATATGTTTCGTTAGCCAATTAAATGTCACAGAGTCACTTGCAACATTTATGTGGAAATGTTCTCCCTTGCAGGTTTTCAGCCAAAGGGAGGGAATACCTTCAAACATTCCTCCAAGGGAGACAATCCAGGGGGGCAACAGTCATCCACCAGTGTCATGTGTGTAATCGCAAGTTCAAGAAGAAGATTGACAGAGATCGCCATCTTTTTATCCATGACATCAAAGACATCCCCAACATACAGCACTGCCAGCTATGTGACTACACTGCCAGTAGACGGACATACCTGGAGAAGCATTACCTCAAGCATCGCGTCATCTACTGTTGTACATTGTGTGACGAGAAGTTTCTCAGTACTGTCCGGCTTATTGACCACTTGACCAGCGTTCACTTGAAGGACGATCCTAACCAGTGGGAGAACTTGTTCGAGCAGAGCATCAATAACAGTCTCTATTTACCGGAGCCTGATGAATCTTTTGATGCAACCGAAAAAGAATTTATTAATCTTCCCGAGGAATTATCGAGCACAAGTTTGAAGAAGACATGTGTTGAAACTCTAGAGAGCGAGTCAGAGCAGAAGGAGGGGGATAAGACTTCAAACCCTGAAACAGTTCTTAACACAGAAGGCTCTCTGATCTGTGAGAACCAGCTTGATAAGGACGCAATTATGGATGCTTCAAACAAGGAGTGTGTGGGGTTGGTGCTGGACCCAGTGAAGGACAGTGTAAAGGGAGCCAGTGATCAGATAGATACGGCTGCAGATGAGGACTCGGAACCAATGGATACTGATCTACCCATGCCGGGCCTGGGGGAGGAGGTGGAGATGGAGGGACAGAAGAAGGAAGGTAGGCTGGATAGCAGAGTCAGACATGCTTGGCTCATCATTTGTTTCTTGTTTTTTCATTGTTGCCTATTGATCTAGTTATTTGTGTTACATAATCTTTTGCAGACATAAGGTGTACATGAGACGTCTACCCTCTCTTGTATGCAAGATGGGTGCTGTCAGTGGGATTCAGTGAACTGCTTGACGTTAATTAATTGACCCTGATAGGCCTACTCAAGTGTGGCTCCAGCAAGAGTCATTTAAAATCAGTGTTCCCGCTGGCTTTTGAAACTGCCAGTCCTTGTGGACAGGCAACTCTAAAAATTACCATTCCCCCCTAACTTTGTCAGTCCCAACTTTCAACAAATCAAAAAATGTATGAAAATTATTTAGTTTTAATTCTCTCAACATCATGTTCAGTGCAAAGATGTCATCTCTGAAGTAACTTAGCTATGTCATTCACACAAACTTCAGTTACAATTTTCTCTCTCTTTTTTTTTAATATTTCAAGACGAAGTTGCTACAAATGGATATTTAACCCTTAAATAGACCAGGGGAAACCCTTATGGTAACAGACAAGTTGACTTTGTTTTAAAAATGTACTTATATGAATATCACCAATGTTTTGTTCAACAAAGATTTATAAGATACTTCATTTGCCGGTCCACAGGGACTGGCAGTCACATGAATTACCGGTCCAAGCCTAATTTTACCGGTAAAAAAACTGGTAATTACCGGTAAACGGGAACGCTGAAAATCCTATAATAATTATTGATGATAACCACTGTTGGCTTGTTGGTTTTAACTCTTGGAATGTGCCATTGGATAGGTTGTGAAAACTGTTGAAGAGATGTAAGGATCCATTTTGTAATATGCATTGAAAATGTGTGGAGTTCTTGCTTAAACATGATATGTAGTGCAGTGTTGAAAGTTAGAGTTGAAAGTCTTTTCGTAATTTTGATGTTAAAAAAATCATTGTTTGCGTCATCATGTCATGTCACATCTTCCCGAGGCAAGAGAGTTTACTGACTTTAAATGTCAAGTTTCCACCCTTGCCGAACTAGGCTGAAATTCCTGGCCTCAATCAAAGCGCAACCAGTGGCTATTAAGAGTTATGTCCCTTCTAAGCCTCTCCTAAGGATCAATCAGATTTCACCTCTCATATCACTTGCAATGAGTTGGCGGTACACATGCTTTGCAAATCATGCCATCAACCGAAATCTGTATGACATTTTACGAATTGGATTTTGATTTCGTTACAGGATTTTAATTGGACTATGCATGGACTCAGTCCAACCAAAATGTAACTCCATAATAACAGCCTAGTTCGGCAAGGACTGGACTTTTATAGTCAGTTAACTCACTTGTCAAGGAAAAATGGTCATGTCATTTCAATCTTTATCTGGTAATCCTAAGTATATGCAGTGTTCAAAATTGAGTTTGTAGTATTGGTGCTTAAATAGTTCTAATCATATGCTATCACTCAATGTGTAATCATTTTGATTTAATGAGACAAGAGAAGTTCATTCTAATTATTGCTCTTATCATTGATGTTACAATGCTTAATACACTTTACCCCGTGGGGACCCATGGTAGAATGCGTGCCCAGCATCCCACTGCTAGTCGTAAGAGGCGAAGAAACTGGGAACAGGTGGGGATTCCTGGTTAGAAATGGTCACTTGCAAACTAGTCTGGTCGTAGGAAGAGACTCAATTCACATAGAATAGGGTAGACATCATGCATTAGACCCAACTAATCCTGATTTGGTTTCAGACATTAGGTTTTTGGAAAATACTACTATTCACCCGTGAAGATCCAGGTTAGAAAAAGTCTTCAGCAACTCATGCTTAGCATGAGAGGCGACTATGATTGTGGTAAGAGGCAACTAAGGGGATGGGGTGGTCAGGCTCGCTGACTTGGTTGATGCATGTCATCGTATCCCAATTTTGTAGATCAATGCTCATGATGCCAATCACATGATGGTCTGGTCCAGACTTGATTATATAAAGACCAGCGTCATATAGCTGGAATATTGTTGAGTTCGGCATTTAGAAAAAAACAAAACTAGTCAACTTTTGAGTTGATTCATTGGTGGTTCTACAAAATGACTCTATTGGTAGTAACCATGGAAACAGATTATTTCTGTAGGAATAGCCTTGATAAGATGCTCATTTATTACTTCAGCTGACAAAGAAACCGATGGAGCAGCCAGCCAAGAAACAGGGAATAAAGCAAACAGCGAGTCTTTGAGAGACGGGTTAACAGAAGACAATGAACTGGACAAAAACAAACAGAGTGACAACCCCAAGGAAGTGAAAGAAACTGTTGAGGAAGCACCAAAACCCTTGGAGGAAGAAGACGAGGCCATGGATGTACAAGAAGAATCTGAACCTATAGATGAAGAGGAGGAGACTATAAACGAACAGGATGCCAGTGAGATCAGCGAGCCCCAGGACGACAAGGACAAGACTATTGTGAGCATTGTGAAAAGACTTGGCTACAGGGAAATGTCCATGGAGATATTCCACAAAATGAGGGAGACTTTTGGCTGTGAGGAGTGTGAATACTGTGGACGATTGTTCTACAACAAAGCAGATTATGAACCACATCTACGCACTCATACAGGTTAGTTTCATGGATGATGATGCTTACTTAGGAATATAGAATGACTTTTGCCAGCTTTATCTACACCTGCTCAGAGCCAATATTCGGCCCAAGTCTTAATTTGAATAAATAAAAAAAAGTAACAGTTCATGTCAAAATAGCTGGCATCAACTTTTGTTAACACTTACCGGAAAACTGTTCACCACATATCCAGGTGAGCTACAATGCTGTGAGAGTTTCCATGTCAATTGATTTTTTTTCCAGGCGACAAACCTTTCAACTGTGAACACTGTAACTACCGTGCCATTTCAAAGGACAGCTTGAAGCGGCATGTAGAGAAGGAGCATCTAAAGATGACGTTTCCGTGCAAGGAGTGCGACTATGCTGCTCCGTCCCGCACGCAGCTGTGGAACCATCAGCTGAAACATCTCGGGGTCACAGGGGTTGAGTGCAATGTTTGCCAGCAAAAGTTTGATACGTAAGTTCCTCAGATTAATAGATTATTGACGTTAATTATTCTTGGCTGTTGGTCATACAGACTAGAGCAATTTCAAATGAAAAATACTTCAAGGGTATAATAAGGCCTTATAATATGAAGCAGCAATAGAAACTAATTGTTTGTTCCCACTGGTCCTTATAATGATAACATATAACAAAACACTCATTAATGGCAAATATCTACTAGTCCTTATGATACCTAAACTATTGGACAGTTTGGCAAGGACTATAGCACTCATGCCAATTTTTTTAGCGCTGATGAAGTACTTTCTTTGTTTCCCCACGATGATATTGATATTCCTACTATATTAGAGTGGAGGAACAAAAACTCACTCACTCACTCACTCACAGAAACTGGTTTATCATGCCAAGGTTTTCTCACCGTCATATAGCTGGAATGTAATATATTTCAAAGGAATTATCAGGGAAAACATGGATGGAGATCTAATGTTCTGTCATGAAATTAATGCCAAATATGCCTTGGTTACATTCCCTGAGAATAATATCATGGAAGATCACATGTCAAGTGGAGGAATGTGAACGAACTGCACCATACTATCTGCACCATATTACAGCATGGTATTCAAAGTCTATGTACAGTCTTGGTTCTATTCTGATAAGTTGTTTTACATTTCAAAGGTATCACAACAGGTATTAGTTTTATGCACAATTCAGGCAAGGGATCGGCCCTCTCATTATTTTGGTGATGCATTAATTTCATGATTTCCAATAAATAACAAGTCATTCCTGTGAACAGAATCAAGAAACTGCGGAACCACATGATCCTGGATCATCCCGAGACCGACCGGAACTATCTGGATGCACTGTCGGGGGTCAGACACAGGATGCAAGGCAAGATGGGTATGTCTGTGTGTCAACAGTCACCTGCTTCCCAGGCTTGTCATCAGTGCTGACTGAGATGAGTGTCTGGTGGTCACAGTGTGAGACCTTGTTCATTGTGTTCAACAGGCTCAATTGTTGCTCATGTAGTCAACCATCGGTTTGTGTGGACTAGACCCTGTTATTATTATATTGTAAATTTATGTACTGCAGGTATCCAGGTAGTAGTATCTTAGCAGTTAACTCCTTTGCCACGGGAAGAGGGTCCCCTTAGCAAAAGACAAGTGTCAAAATGTATGGTTACAGACCTAATGATATGTTGATGGTTTGTGTTACCAGGACGCAGGTCCTACAAGTGTCCGTACTGTGACCGTGTGTTCATCCGAGCCAACTCGGAGCTCCAGAAGCACATCTGGGTCCATGAAGGCATCAAGCCCTACAAGTGCCCCATCTGTCCCCACGCATGTCGCAGCAAGACCAACCTGCAGGCACACATGCTGCGCCACTCCAGCGAGAAGCCCTTCCAGTGTGGCGACTGTGGCAAGGCCTACAAGTCCAAGACGGCACTACGCTGGCATGTGCGCTCACACAAGGAGGGCAAGTTCAAATGTGACAAGTAAGTGAACGATTCTTGGTTTGCTAGCACCATCCTCAAATAGCACCAGCCACATCAAGCTGACAAACCATGATATAACTGTTCAAAGCATGGGTGGCTCAATCATCTAAGGTGCCCCAATTTGCTGTCCTGCAGTGTGTGCCTGAGGCATGCCAGAAACCTATGATCATCGGTTCAAATCTTGGTTTGCCCAATTATGTTTGTAGGCTTGTCAGCATTATACCCGTGCTCAAGGGTTTTCACGAAAGTGGTGCACCTCTGAGACCTGCTTCACTATTTGCTTTGCTCCCACATTAAGCTGGCACGACATGATACATCTCATTCAGAGCTGTGTAAAACCCAACTCACTTATGCCAGTTTTTTATCTCAGCATATGTCCAGTTTGTGAAGCCTATGCTGTGATATGGCTAGAATATTGCAATCTCACTCGCGCGCTTTACAATATTTAACACTGTTTTGTTCATGTAAATTTAATTACTTCTAACATCTCTGATGTTCCCTGTGGGGATTGCAGGCTAGAATTTGTTCCCAGCAGTCTATGCTGGTAAGGTTGGCCAGGCTCAGTGACTTGGTTGATGGCGTGGATCGTTGCTCACAATATCAATCTCTGGATGGTCTGGTCCAGACTCAATTATTTTCAGGCCAATGTCATACGGCTGGATTATTACCTAGTGCTGCAATAAACAACAACACACACACACACACACATGCACACTCACATACACACACCCTCTATGATGTCATGATGAAATCCTCTCTTCCTAAGATGTCCCTACGAGGCCACACAGAGCAGCCACCTGAAGCGGCACATGGAGACCCACGACATAGTGAAAAAGTTTGTGTGCCAGCACTGTAACTACTCCGCCAACACCCCCGGCTACATGAAGATCCACTACACACGCAACCACAAGGGCATGACCTTCATTGAGAAGCCCACTGCTGAGAGTGACAAGCCCCCTCCAGGCGAGGCCAGAGTCTACAAGTGTCTCAGCTGTGATTACCTGTTCGGAAATATGTCGGACCTGAAGCGCCACCTACGTGTCCGACATCATGTACAGGTTCAAGACATCTCGTGCATGGATCAGATGCACGTGTCAGAAGTACAGGTAAGATACGGATACAGAAAGTATATGGGAATCACGCACACACGAATATGGTGTTAGCATTGGGTGTCTCAACATGCATGATTCCCGTGTACCCTTTCGAGTTGAGTTGATTGGTTCAACTGTGTCATAGGCCCTGTGACGCAGGGGTAGCATTATGCAGATGGCTGTTTCAATGAATGCACGTTCCACCCCTGACGAACAGGTCTGGTTGTTGATGAAATATAGTGACAGCTAAATAGACAGATTTTTTATTCATGCACCGATTGTCTTTAAATGTAATATCCAGTTATGTATGACTGTTTAATAATCTCATACCAACTTTGACTGGAGTAGGTCAGATAGTTTTTCAGATATTGTAGTAAACGTCGGTATCTTAAATTACCTTCCAGACTTTAAGTAGAAAAACCTCTTATATAGATATTTTCCTTTGGACCAGGCAGTCTCACTATATAATTACCATTATTTCATATCTGATAAGGAGAACCCTTCAAGTAGAAAAACCTGTCATCTGGATATATTTCCTTAGCCCTCCCCAGAGACATGTTCCATAGCAAATTGGATTTGATAAGTAGAATAGCAGTGTGGTTGTAAACACACTACAGAGTAAATCGTCACCACCCAATTGAAGTGACTATGCTTGTCATATGAGGCGACTAATGGGATCGGGTGGTCAGGCTCGCTGACATGGTTGCTGCATGTCATCGATCCCAATTGCTCATGATGTCAAGATTTGATTATTAACAGACCGCCATCATATAGCTGACATTGACTTCATCCTGCTAATGAGCATAACGAGATGATAAACAGCCAAGGTGTGTTCTGGAGAAGCAGTGATAAAACCAGAGACCATATCAGACCTTACAGAACTAATTTCTGAAATCAGTAATGACCACACAAGAACAATGAAATAATCAGTAAATAATATGGAAAAACACAGTTTTAGGTTTTCAATACAATGGGTAAAGTTGGTTGTGGCAGCAATAAGTAACAGGCCATAGAATTAATGGAAGTGCACCCACGAAGGGTCAAATTTTGTCATTGTCGAATGTCCTGTCTCAATTGCCGATTCCAGACCTGTGTTGGAAGCTGGTTGGAATATGGTGTTTTCAAATAGGTATCCAAGTAGATAGTATGCCAGTCAGGCGGTAAAAGGCCTCAAAATGCCCCCTTGTCGTAATCTAGGTACAGCCAGGCTTCTAGAAACTGACAAAGTAGACACCTCCTAGAAACTGTCCCATCCAGAGACTTCTCAAGCTATCAAGCCTGCCCTGTTCTTAAACAACAACCAGGGGCTGATGACTAATCTCTCACTGCCGCTGACTAGTCAACCAGCTGACATTTTACTAGCACTTCAATCACTGGCTGCTAGTGAAAGTTGCCACAAATATATTTTCAACAGTCTTTATCTTCAGCCACACATATATATATATATATATATCACTGTTGTCACTCCAGGTGCTGCAGTGTGGTGAGGAAGCCTTCGCTACAGAGCAAGAGGCTGGGACAGAGGTGACCTCCACCATCACCACCGTCCAGGACAACATCCACATACAGCCTGCAGGTACGTCACAGCAGATGACAGACCGCGTGGGGGGTTAGGGTAAGAATGGGTGCTCAGAACATGTTGGTCGAAAGAGTTGGGTGGTCTGACTCGGTGACTTGTTTGATAGTATGTCATCGTACATCGATGGATTGATGTTCATAATATCAATCACTGGATTATTATAGATTTCCGTCACATAGCTGGAATATTGCTTTCTTGATGGCTGAAGGGTCCTACATGGATCTTTCAGTTCACTCATAATGGTGAGCTGCAGTACCCAGGGGCTGTTGTTTGTATTGGAGTTCATAAATGGTTTGCCTTTTCAGTGACCGGTCAGTCCGAACTGGACGAGAAAACAGCATCAGCGGTCAATCTCCTACAGCAGATCATCGACATGTCCCAACAGGTGAGATGACATCCTGAACAGCTGGTAAGGCTACCTTTTTAGTGTGTCGTGGACTTCCGTTGAACCAGACTACCTCCTTGATCTAGTGGATAGAGTGTTTGGCCAGAAAGTGGAAGGTCGGTAATTCGATTCCTGGCTGCAGCATGATTAAAGACGCTAGAGGATGGTACTTGCTGTTACCCTGCCTGGTGCTCGGCATTGAGGGCATAACTGTTGCATTGTATCTCAGTGGGCTAGCACTATAAAATAGGCATAAGTCCAGACTAGTACAATCAGCCACACATGCACGCACACACGCACACGTGTTCATGCTTGTCGTTATATAAGTGAAAGAATCTTGAATGAGATGTTTAACCCCATTTGACCTGACCTCAGTCAAGTTGGCCATGGGCCTAGAACACTGACAGGGTTCCCTGTTGTGACCTTGTAGCTGCACTCAATCAAATGCCCACTCTTTGTTGTCTTTTGAATGTTTCATGTCAGAACTCGGATAGGAGTTGTCTGCCATGAGAAAATGCTGTCTGTCAACTATTCCGAAATCAGAGAATGAGCTTTGAACTTTCACTGAAGTTATATCTCTTTCAATTTTCAAGGAACATACAATTATATATGAATCAAGACCAATATTGCTCTGTCTTTTCCAGGGAGCATTTGGCCAGCAGCAGCAGATTACCGTCCAGGCGGAGGACGGTCAAATGGTGGCCGTCAACCCTGAGACCATCATTGTCCAACAGGACGGAGAGGAAGTGTTGCTGACCGACGCAAATGCCGGGGTGGAGGGGGGACAGTACGTTATACAGTATGTTAGTCCCGACATGCATCTTGACAACATCCCACTGGAGATACAGACCCTGGAGGAACAGACATCTTAGTGGGGATGATATGGGGAGATCCCGACTTCCATTAGTGTGAGTGAGTGAGACTAGTTTTACATCGCTTTTGGCAATATTTCAGAAATATCACAGCAGGGACACCAGAAATGGGCTTCACACATTGTACACATGTAGGGAGTCAAACCTGGGTCTTCGGTGTGATGAGCGAACGCTTTGACCACTAGGCTACCTACTGCCCCACTTCCATTATTGAAGGCAGAGATGTGATGGTGTGTCTTCATTCAGATCATCGTACATGCTGGTATTGCTAACAGACATCATAGTGTATTTCCAATGTATGCCATACCATATTAATGTGCAGCAATATATTTGAGGATACCGCATCATCATACACAATCAGTGAGCACATTGGTTGTGATTCCACAATACCTCTTCGCATTGTGTCAGAATGCTCAAGGGATTGAGAATCTTGCCTGGCAATACCACTGTGTTGTTATTAACATATCCAACAGTTTGGTAGACCAGTAGGTGGTGACCCAACCACCCAAGATTATTTGTACTGCAGATTGTGAACATCAACAGAAATCTTGACAAGACGCCAAAACATTTATCTCAGTATCACAGGGATTTATCTAGACCTGCTCAGATGCCGTGTTCAGCTGACATCTGAAGCATTTGTCAATAAAAATTCCTAAATTGGAATAAAACATTTGGCAAGTTATTTTATGATGCATGTTTTTTTATGCATGTGACTTGCATTTCATGGATAACAGGACCAATAAACATGAAGAGCATTTTTGCATTGACTGAAATATTTATATACACCTGAATTCAAGAAAGTAAGGACGTTTTAGAAAGTTCTATTTTAGGGAAAAAAATGTTTTTGCTCCTATTTGTCTACCAAGGGCACTTAGTTTGAAATCCTAGATAAATCCCTGGTATGGTGAACCTCCAAACATACTGGTGTGATCACAGAGAGAAACGTGTTGAAGCAACAGTTTCTGTGAAATGTGACTAAATATCACAAAACACAAAATGTCCTCCGTAGAATATTTGTGTTCCATATCAGGGTTCTGTTATACTAAACAATCTGCTAGGAACGACTATCATAAGCATGATAAATCTGCTAGAACATGGGAGATACATGACTGTGTGGGACAGGGCTGTTCCCCAAACATGTAAATCTGTATGAAAAATTCCCCAAACATGTAAATCTGTATGAAAAATTTACTTACGTGAACAGTTGTCATGGTATCATAAACAAAGTGCTACAACTACCATCAACATGAAACACAGTTACTAACATAGGCTGAAGCACCATGCAGATGTAACTATGGTAACAAGGTCTTCAGCAGACATCGGTGGTATCTTTGATCGTGTCCAAAAGAGATCAATGTTGTGGTAATTAGGAATATATAATGCAGGATGCTGCTTATCTCAATCTCATTAAAATCAGACCTCAGTTCTCGCTACCGCTAAACAAAGATCTGAGGACATCCCATTAGGGGTCATGTCAGAACGACCTTTCATCAGACCAATCAGAGCATCACTTACCAGATTATAAAATGACAGTCGGAATGTGATCATGCAACCTCGAAACTTTAACTCTGAACAATAGTTACGGGTTTAACGACTGAATCCATACAATCTAGACCATCCATTAGCCATTCCAGAATGTTGTTTTGTTCAGGTTTCAAATTTGTAATCGAGAATTTGTCAAAATATGTTTCGAAGGGTAGTCGCCATTTTGAAATTAGTGCCGTAAAGCACGAGAAAGCTGCCTTCTGATCGGTCATTCCATTAGTCGGTTAAAGTTTCCACACGGTCGGTCTGACGTGACCCCTAATGGGATGTCCTCAGATCTTTGTTTAGCTGTAGCGAGAACTAAGATCTGATTTTAACGAGATTGCTGCTTATCTGTTCCCCAGGTGTATATATTATGCATCATTTTTCTGGAGCCTTGTGGTATGCTTGACTTATCGCTCCACAAGGGCCCTTTGCAGTTACTGCCATAAAATTCTAACTGATAGCATCACGTTTTTTACATATTAATCTCATTTCTGATTACAATTGTGTTACTTTTGTACACTATTCCACACAACATTATACACTCATTTATGTATTCAGGACCCCATTCCAAAAAGTGATGTTAGCGCTAAGTTTATGTTAAAGTAGGTTACGATCGTCTTCTCACAAAGATAGCTTTGTGGAACAGGTCCCTGGTCTCTAACCGAGGTCGTTAAAGGTGACTAACGCTGACTAGGTGGATGCATCTCATCGATCCCAATTGCGTGGATCGATGTTCATGATAATCACTAGATTGTCTGGTCCAGACTCGACGTCATATAGCTGGAATATTGCTGAGTGTGGCGTAAAACAACAAACCAACCAAACCAAACCTCTAACCTAAGCCATCTACCTGAAACAAGCATCATATTTATTCTGCCAAACTCCAGAGCAGGGGTGCGCATCCCTTTTTTTTTCAAAAACCTTACATGTTGACTGCGCCCTCGGCCAAGTCAGTTCTTGATTTGGGTATTATGTCAACCCCTCCCTGAATCCTATATCTGTAGAGAAACTTGTAAATTCTTGATCCCAAACAATTTAATGGCCAGTGCCCTGAGAAATAAAAGAGGTTAATGAACGGATATGAGTTTGCATTTTCTGGAAAGGTATTGGAACAATAATGAACATGAGTATTGTAAATCACTATCACTATCAACAGTATTTATTCATACAATTGTACATAAAACATGGATGCCTTTGTATTTTGTCATCCATATTTGCATGGAGATAACCCAATGAATAAAGTGCATGTTGAGCATGCTGAGAAAACTACTCTTGTGTTTTTGTAACTGATAGAACTACGAGGAGTGCACAGTATTATCGGTATACTGCAATATTCTTTTTAAACAGTATGTACATGTATTGAAATATTAGTTCTGCGTTCAATAAAACAATAAAAAGTTTCATTAATGTATGTATTGTCTAACCAAACATCTACACACAATTCATTCACAAATGTTTCCCTTCGAAATTGATTGCTGATACGCGGAAGCGATTATGTCATGTTCTTTTCTCCCCTGTATCCAAACTTCAAAAATGTGAGTGATAGACTATTCTGAGGTGAGATTAGGTGAAATGTGGTTCATCGCGTCCAAGATTATTGTACTTATATAGCAACCTGACTGCTCGTCTTTGTGTGGCTGCTTGTACTAGTCCAGACTGATGCGTGATCTTATGGTGCTAGCCCACTGAGATACCATGTTGCAGTTTAACATGAATACACTCAGACACATCATACTGACTCCAATCCGACCAGTCCCTGTTTCAGCCCCTTAATGTGGAGCGCCAGGCAGGGTAACAACAAATACGATCTTTGTCTTTTGGTATGATGTGTCGAACCCTGGACCTTCCATTGAGAGTGGATGCTATACCACTAGACCAAGGAGGCGGTCTGACTAATCTGAATAATATTTATTTAGGTATGTAGAAATAGGAGCTGCATGTACAATCACTGTCAAACACTTTAGCTCCCAATATATCGCTATACAGATACCTGTATCACAATGTATTTCAATACAATTTTGGGCCGATACTCGACCCTATAACAACCTGAATAATAGTTCAGAATCAATTTCTTTCAATTACTTCATAAAAATTCTTTTAAGTTATTATATTGGGATTTTTTTTAACTAAATCACTGATAGATCTGGGATAAAATGTGTGTACAGCTGATTGTTATTTTCAGCTTAGTTTTTGAGACAAGTACTTAAAATGATCTTAATCTCTGTATAAATCAATTTCTAGCATAATAGGTAAATACATATGAAATTGTAATTATCTTGTCTTGTGTTTCTGACAAATTTCACATTTTCATTTGCCAAGTTTTTCTCCAGTTCATTACCTGAAGCAATACAATGTAGTTTTTGACTGCACACTATATACGAAATAGCAATTTTCCCACCGAGACTCGTACCCAAGAATGGGGGGGTGTACATTATACTCAAGTGCACACTATACACACGGAATGTGGTGTTAGATAAACATATTGACTGTTTCATGCCTCTGTATTGTTGAAGGCCAGAGGTATCTTTACATACAGCCAGACAGTATTCAAATTTGCCGCCTGCTATTGCTCCAGTTTTACAGTAATGCTTTTTTAAACAGGACACAGGGCATGTAATCTTTCAATAGGGCCATCATATCTGTTGGAAAATACATAATCACTTTTGTAGTGAGGCAATTAAATTATAATGGTACATCTTCAAATATATTGAGTTGTCTAAGGTACCACAAGTAACTGTGCAGACATGACATGACATGACAGGAACCTATGATTGTGGGTTCAAATTCCGGTTTCCCTGATTATGCAGCAATGTTTGTTCAGTACCATACCCATGCTCGTTGATTTGAGTAAGTGATAAATTTCAGAGACGGAAAAATATACAGAGACACCGCAATATAACCGAAATACTGTTAAAAGCAGCTTCAGTCTCTTACCTGAAACGGAAAAAACTTTCTGAACATATTTATTTGCCTGTCGATTTGGAATTTTCCAGGAATGTGTAAACAAAAGTAAACCAGGGTAAACTAAGAAAATGCAAAACAAATATCAACAATGTTTATTGAAAAATATGGTTGGAATATATACACACAATAAATTAATAAGGCACAATATAATAATAATCCTGATAAGGATAATGAAATGATTCTTCTATTGTAAAACAGCTAAAATGAAGAGGTACATTGTATGTTCAGACTAATACATCGTATGTTCAGACTAATACATCGTATGTCGGCTAACTGCCAATACTACTGGTATGTCCTGTGTTTAGACTAACAGTTCAGGGTTGTCCTCAATGCACCCATGAAGATCCAGGGTAGAATGGGTCTTCAGCAACCCATACTTGCCATATAAGGCGAATATGCTTGACGGAAAAGGCGACTAACAGGATCGGGGGATCAGACTTGCTGACTTGGTTGATGCATGTCATCGATCCCAATGGGTGGATCGATGCTCATGATGTCAATCACTGGATTGTCTGGTCCAGACTCGATTATTTACAGACCGCCGTCATATAGCTGGAATATTGCTGAGTGTGGCGTTAAACAAAAAAAACAAATAACCTTCAGCAATGGTGTTAGGGATGGGTTTCGGAACTCTCCTGACAGGCTCAACATGGAATAATAACTCACACACTGAACGCGAAAGTTAAACAACAGTAACAAAATTATGTTTGTCTTTTTCGAATAAGTCAACAGTGACCAAGAAATGCTATTTCCAGTAACACTGCCCACCCATCATTTAATTCCGAAATGTTTATCACATCAAGAATGATAATATTGTTGTGCCTTCATAATGATCCATTTCATTTCCTGGCTTGTAAATGGAAGACAAAACATTTTGTTGTATGGCAGTAAAAACAGCTTTAAATTGATCTTTCAGTAATTGTTAGTGGCAGCAAATGATTGAAGCGCTAGTAAACTGTCGATTGCTGTTGGCGGCAGTGATTGATTAGAGTTATCTGCCCCTGGTTGTTGATGAACATGGCAGGCTTGATCATTCGAGAAGTTTCAGGGTGGGACAGGTTGTAGAAGACTGGCTGTACCTTTAAAAGAGGGCTGTTTTTAACCTGACTTATTTCATATGTACTTCCGAAGAGCAGATTGTTTGTAAACCCGGAATTCCTGAGAGCTTCCAACACTAACCTTGATTCAGCAACGGACATAGGCCTGTTCCAAGACATTGAGCTGTGACAGAAATCTGGACATTGGTGAGTGCCCCTTCGTTAATTGTTGGGCCTGTTACTTACTGCTGCTGCCCCTTGTTTGAGCCTTTGTACTGCCTGTTTGGTAACCTAAATGTGTGTTTCAATGTAATTGATTGATTATTCCCACCCCTAATAGAAGTATCCCTCTATTGATTAGACACACCCCACCCCTAATATAAATACATAGTCTTCTCTGAGTCTGATGATAAGGGAGATCGCCTTCGTGGTCCACCCGGATAGCTGAAGGTACGGGGTTGTCCCCGACCACATCATACCAAAAGATGTTTGAATATGGTATTCGTTGTTACCCTGCCTGGCAGTCAGCATTTAGGGGCTGAAACAAGAACTGTTTGGCTTGGAGTCTTGGAGACTGAGTGGGGTATTCATGTTAAACTGCAGCATGGTATCTCAGTGGGACTAATTCTGCACTAGTCAGGACCAGTACACGCGGCCACACACACATGCATGCACGTCGCTATGTAAGTATTTTGAAACATACTCACAACCCCAACAAAAACTGAAAATGTTGAATTCCTGAGTTTAGTAGGCTTTTTGTCACTCAATCTCATGTTTTGCCCATTTTTTTTCAGAATGTTTGATAACAGAGTAAGAATCTACATCGAAATGTAGCTATATGCAATAAACCAGAAGTTGTTATCCATAAAGTTGTACGAACATTTTCTTCATATTATGATGGAACTTCCACATTGTTCTGGAAAGTTAAAACTGGAGTAAGTCTTTATAGATATCTTTAAAGTATCAAGAGCCTTTTGCCTTGTACATGCACCAGACAAGCACACGCCAGTATCAGTTGACTGCACCATGTATTGTACATATAACATTTTTATGTATAACATATAGTCAATGGATAAGGTCTTGGTTAAATATCAAAGTCCACTTTATGATATTATTAAAGTCATGAATGTAGTTGTATGTTGATCTATAATAATCTACTGATGCTGAATTTAATTGCCAAGTTGATTTAATTTCACAATTATCAATTTCACAAATACACATTTCCATGAAGCACACGTATGATGGATAAAAGTGACTTCATGCTGTAATTGATGAAGTAGATCATAATGTGCACTTCAATCAAGGTTATCAGTTGTTTTCATCACAAAGTGCTTTGATAAATCAAAATGATTCATACAATTATCTGGGGTCAGGGTTGGCACATTTGTGTCCCTTGGGCACGCCAGAAAGCTATGGTTTTGAATCCCGGTTCGCCTGATTGTTTGTAGGTTTGTCGTCATTTCGGAGTTTCCACACAACGTGATATATAACTCAATACTTCTCAAACCAACTCACTCATAAACTTATGTTCCTGGCCCCAGTTTTAGGGGAGATAACTCTAGTTACCATAAGTCTCACCATGAAGATCAGCATGAACAAACGTTTTGTTCACAATTGTTTCAGATTCAAAGGGTCAATGATCCCTGAAAGAAATACCAGCCCTGTATTTCTGATCAATGAGGATCTCCAGGCTGAATATTTCTGTTACCTACCCATCATTTTAGCAGGTAAAAGGTCCCTAGCTGTGGCCACATGTAATTACACCAGTAGGACTTATTTGTACACATCTCATGGTTAATAATACTTATCTCATAGGGAGAAGATCTGGTACTCGCTTATAGGAATCTGTCCGATGTTAACAGTTTCTTTTTGGTGAGTTGAGAGGACAAGGTCTGAAAAGGGCCCTCTTTGGCCGATTACATTTGCAAACTTTTCAAATGGGGATTTTAAAATGTCGTTATCACTCAGAATTGTTCATAAGATTGAGGACCTAATTATTTGTTCTTTCCAAAACATCAAAAATGAGCATCTCGCATATGTCTACTACCTTTCGAAAGATATTTTAACATTTTTCTATTTCCAAACCGTGGGCATAAAGGCCTTTATCATATCTAGTGCCTTCTTATTATTTATAGTTAGCCTATATGTTGTCACCATTCCTCTGCGTACTGGAAAATATCTTTATCATATCTAGTGCCTTCTTATTATTTATAGTTAGCCTATATGTTGTCACCATTCCTCTGCGTACTGGAAAATATCTTTATCATATCTAGTGCCTTCTTATTATGTATAGTTAGCCTATATGTTGTCACCATTCCTCTGAGTACTGGAAAATATCTTTATCATATCTAGTGCCTTCTTATTATTTATAGTTAGCCTATATGTTGTCACCATTCCTCTGAGTACTGGAAAATATCTTTATCATATCTAGTGCCTTCTTATTATTTATAGTTAGCCTATATGTTGTCACCATTCCTCTGAGTACTGGAAAATATCTTTATCATATCTAGTGCCTTCTTATTATTTATAGTTAGCCTATATGTTGTCACCATTCCTCTGAGTACTGGAAAATATCTTTATCATATCTAGTGCCTTCTTATTATTTATAGTTAGCCTATATGTTGTCACCATTCCTCTGAGTACTGGAAAATATCTTTATCATATCTAGTGCCTTCTTATTATTTATAGTTAGCCTATATGTTGTCACCATTCCTCTGAGTACTGGAAAATAGAGTCATATTCCCTGATCTGTTGCAGAAAACAGAATCAAACTATTGCCCTGAATGTGGCCCCAAATACACAATAATTCTTCAACCAGATACAAATGATCCTCGCAACCTCTTCACTGCATTCTTCTCCTTTATCCTGACTTTCGGTCAACTAAGATGCCTCAGTACCATCTGGGATGGT
Source organism: Haliotis cracherodii (assembly GCF_022045235.1). Classification (NCBI taxonomy): domain Eukaryota; kingdom Metazoa; phylum Mollusca; class Gastropoda; order Lepetellida; family Haliotidae; genus Haliotis; species Haliotis cracherodii. The sequence goes on along the minus strand of NW_027266296.1, from coordinate 785,195 downwards.
GGAGACACTTTTAGAGTTCAAAGGACCTGGAGCTGAGGTCAAAGTAAACAATGACCATTATTTGATGTCCCATCAGTGACAGTTGTTACATTGTGGATCACACTTCGCACCATTGACACGACAACCACAGCCACCGGTAATGTCTCCTTCACCCTGAAATGACATACAAAATGGGTAGTTGAGTGACATGTTATGTTGATCCAGCAATATACAAGCAAAATTGATGAAGAATCTTTATCTCTGTCTGGTAGAGGCTTTACTAGGTATAACAACCACCTTTGGGCCCTACCGAGGGCCTTTTGTCACCCAACCGAACTCTGCCAGGCAGAGGCCTTACTCTAGGTATAACACCCATCTTTGAGCCCTTCTGAGGGCCTTTTGTGACCCAACCAACCTCTGTCTTGCAGAGGCCTTACTCTAGGTATAACACCCACCTTTGGACCCCACCGAGGGCCTTTTGTGACCCAACATATCTCTGTTTTGCAGAGGCCTTACTCTAGGTATAACACCCACCTTTGGCCCCCACCGAGGGCCTTTTGTCACCCAACCGACCTCTGTCTTGCAGAGGCCTTACTCTAGGTATAACACCCATCTTTGAGCCCCACCTAGGATCATTTGTGGCCCAACATATCTCTGTCTTGCAGAGGCCTTACTCTAGGTATAACACCCACCTTTGGGCCCCACCAAGGGCCTTTTGTCACCCAACCGACCTCTGTCTTGCAGAGGCCTTACTCTAGGTATAACACCCACCTTTGGGCCCCACCGAGGGCCTTTTGTGACCCAACATATCTCTGTTTTGCAGATGGAGCACTTGATCCAGTCACATCCGTCCTTTTTCTGGACAATCACTTTGCACTGTGGACATGGCATAGCCTCCCCTTCTGTCACCAGTCTCTGTAAGGAAGATCATGGTGCATGTAGATTGTTCGTATAAAATTATTTTGTTTTCAGTTTACTGTCAGGAGCCATGGTTATAGAGGAGTGTCAACCTTATGCCTTTATAACGGTCCAGATTCTGCTGCGACTACAATCACAGCACTTAAGCAATAAAGGACTGACTGACCGCTGTGTTTGCAAACAAGTGATGACTGTCATGATGCCGAATACGCTTCCCTCCATTTATCTATTGCTTTGTCATTTTGAATATCATACACAAAAATAAAAATCAACTACCTTTGGGGTTAGAGGTCAAATTTCAACATTCTTGTAATGGCCGCTTCCACACTATTGGCAGAGAGTGTAACAAAGGGGTCCCACACTTGTAGCTGGTTTGTGTGGTCATGGTTGCTAATATTTCCAACATCAGCGTAAAACAACCCACTCACCCTCTGATACATCTTCCTGAGGCAAGGGTGTTAACTGACTATAAAAGTCCAGTTTCCACCCTTGCCAATTTAGGCTGGCATTATGTAGTCATTTTTATTTTGGCTATTTTTGCATAGTCAAACCAAATCGCGTAACAAAAACGACATATGGTTCGTAAACGGTTACTGATTTCGGTTGCTTGTAGGATTTGCAGAGCATGTGTACCGCCTACTCGTCGTCATCAGATAGTTTCCAAATCATTTTATGTTTGTAATCAAGGTGCTCACATGATTTGATGCATTTCGTCAAGTAAGACCCATTCTATTACAAAATAAATTTTGATTATCAATCAGATCGTCTTGACTTGGCACTACCATTTTGTTTGATGCAAATGTAAGTGATATGAGAGGTGGAATCTGATTGGTATAGAAGGGACATAACTCGTAATAGCCACTGGTGGCGCTACGACCAGGCCCAGAAATTCCAGCCTAGTTTGACAAGGGTGGAAACTTGAGTTTTGTAGTTAGCTTACTCCCTTGCCTCGGGCCGATGCCACAAGTACAGCTGCACCGGTTACTGATTCTTACTTCAAGCATCTTCTGCGTCTGCTGCGCCGCCTTGTCATTGGAGGATCTCCGCTTGAGGTCTTCCTGGTACTCGCGGCAGTTCATGTCCTCATGGATGGCCTTGCAGGTGAGACAGTTCTCCTTCTTACACACAGGACATGCGAAGAAGTTGACGAGGTCCTCGTAAATGCACCATCCGTGGCAGTCGGGTGTCTTGCAGTGGTAGCTGTTGCTAGCCTGGCTCTCCGCTGTGTCCAGGCTACGCTGCAGGAAGCGGGCATAGATCTCGTCACTCACCAGCTGCAAGTAGTGGTACATGGTACAGTATGATACATGGTACAGTGTGGTACAGTGTATAGTGTGGTACATGGTACAGTGTGATTCATGGTACAGTGTGATACATGGTAAAGTGGGATACATGGTAAAGTGGGATACATGGTACAGTGTGGTACATGGTACAGTGTGATACATGGAAGAGTGTGGTACATGGTACAGTGTGGTACATGGTAAAGTGGGATACATGGTAAAGTTGGATACATGGTAAAGTGTTATAAGTGGAAGAGTGTGATACATGGTAGAGTGGGGTACATGGTACAGTGTGATACATGGTACAGTGTGGTACATGGTACAGTGTGATACATGGCACAGTGTGGTACATGGAAGTGTGATACATGGTACAGTGTGATACATGGTACAGTGTGGTACATGGCACAGTGTGATACATGGTAGAGTGGGGTACATGGTAAAGTGTGATACATGGCACAGTGTGGTACATGGAAGTGTGATACATGGTACAGTGTGGTACATGGAAGTGTGATACATGGTACAGTGTGATACATGGTACAGTGTTGTACATGGAGTGTGATACATGGTACAGTGTGGTACATGGTACAGTGTGATACATGGAACAGTGATACATGGAACAGTGATACATGGTACATGGAAGAGTGTGATACATGGTACAGTGTGATACATGGAAGTGTGTGGTACATGGTACAGTGTGATACATCGAGAGTGTGATACATGGTACAGTGTGATACATGGTACAGTGTGATACATGGTACAATGTGGTACATGGTACAGTGTGATGCATGGTACAGTGTGGTACATGGTACAGTGTGATACATGGTACAGTGTGGTACATGGTACAGTGTGAAACATGGTACAGTGTGATACATGGAAGAGTGTGAGACATGGTACAGTGTGGTACATGGTACAGTGTGATACATGGTACAGTGTGGTACATGGTACAGTGTGATACATGGTACAGTATGGTACATGGTACAGTGTGATACATGGTACAGTGTGGTACATGGTACAGTGTGATGCATGGTACAGTGTGGTACATGGTACAGTGTGATACATGGTACAGTGTGGTACATGGTACAGTGTGGTACAAGGTACAGTGTGATACATGGTACAGTGTGGTACATGGTACAGTGTGATAAATGGTACAGTGTGGTACATGGTACAGTGTGATACATGGTACAGTGTGAAACATGGTACAGTGTGGTACATGGTACAGTGTGGTACATGGTACAGTGTGATACATGGTACAGTTTTGCACATAGTACAGTGTGAAACATGGTACAGTGTTATACATGGAAGAGTGTGATACATGGTACAGTGTGGTACATGGTACAGTGTGATACATGGTACAGTGTGGTACATGGTACAGTGTGATGCATGGTACAGTGTGGTACATGGTACAGTGTGATACATGGTACAGTGTGGTACATGGTACAGTGTGGTACAAGGTACAGTGTGATACATGGTACAGTGTGGTACATGGTACAGTGTGATAAATGGTACAGTGTGGTACATGGTACAGTGTGATACATGGTACAGTGTGATACATGGTACAGTGTGGTACATGGTACAGTGTGGTACATGGTACAGTGTGATACATGGTACAGTTTTGCACATAGTACAGTGTGAAACATGGTACAGTGTTATACATGGAAGAGTGTGATACATGGTACAGTGTGGTACATGGTACAGTGTGATACATGGTACAGTGTGGTACATGGTACAGTGTGATACATGGTACAGTGTGGTACATGGTACAGTGTGATGCATGGTACAGTGTGGTACATGGTACAGTGTGATACATGGTACAGTTTTGCACATAGTACAGTGTGAAACATGGTACAGTGTTATACATGGAAGAGTGTGATACATGGTACAGTGTGGTACATGGTACAGTGTGATACATGGTACAGTGTGACACATGCATAGATTCAGCTTCAAAGACCTTGTAGTTTAAAAATGTTTAGAGGAGATGTCGAAAATGTCTGCCATACATATGATAACCAGTTGGAGTGCTTGCCACATTCACCCACTTGACTCAGTGGGTCAGCTACCAAACAAAGGTATTGCACTGCAAAAATCGTGTTCATTCATCCACACCTTTAAAATTACGCAAATCCAAAATAAATCATTTCCTTGATTTTTTAGAATTGACTTGCACGCCACTTTTTACATTATAACTCCATATAGGCCAAACAAATAATGAAATAATGATTTATATAAATAAATACTTCAACAAAATAATAACTTCACAGACTGCTGATTTAATCCGTAACACAAAAATGGAGACAATACGAAATCAGTGACTTCATTCAGCACAACAAAAGCCTGCACACCCTCTTATCAGCCATTCAAGTAATCCGATGGTGGACATGGCCTATTTTAACACAGTTTATGGAAGCATAATCACACAAATCATTGGTTGGTTTGCCAATCAAGTGACATGGAATCACATGCAATTTATTGACACTGACATACTGAAATCTTTTCACATTATAATCTGTAGTGTCACTGACCGCTCGGACTTCTCGGTCCTGCAGCATGGCCTCACAGGTGTACAGCTCATCCTGGAACGGGCACTTGAGACTTGCCTCCTCCGTCGTGCGCACAGCGTTCATCAGGCAGTCTCTGTCCACATAGGAACACTTACTTACTGAATACATACACATACTAACATGGAAATATCTCACAGCGTTCATCAGGCAGTCTCTGTCCACATAGGAACACTTACTTACTGAATACATACACATACTAACATGGAAATATCTCACAGCGTTCATCAGGCAGTCTCTGTCCACATAGGAACACTCACTTACTGAATACATACACATACTTACATGGAAATATCTCAAAGCGTTCATCAGGCAATCTCTGTCCACATAGGAACACTTACTTACTGAATACATACACATACTTACATGGAAATATCTCACAGCGTTCATCAGGCAGTCTCTGTCCACATAGGAACACTTACTTACTGAATACATACACATACTTACATGGAAATATCTCACAGCGTTCATCAGGCAGTCTCTGTCCACATAGGAACACTTACTGAATACATACACATACTAACATGGAAATATCTCACAGCGTTCATCAGGCAGTCTCTGTCCACATAGGAACACTTACTTACTGAATACATACACATACTAACATGGAAATATCTCACAGCGTTCATCAGGCAGTCTCTGTCCACATAGGAACACTCACTTACTGAATACATACACATACTAACATGGAAATATCTCACAGCGTTCATCAGGCAGTCTCTGTCCACATAGGAACACTCACTTACTGAATTTCATACACATACTAACATGGATATATCTCACAGCGTTCATCAGGCAGTCTCTGTCCACATAGGAACACTTACTGAATACATACACATACTAACATGGAAATATCTCACAGCGTTCATCAGGCAGTCTCTGTCCACATCGGAACACTTACTTACAGAATACATACACATACTTACATGGAAATATCTCACAGCGTTCATCAGGCAGTCTCTGTCCACATAGGAACACTTACTTACTGAATACATACACATACTAACATGGAAATATCTCACAGCGTTCATCAGGCAATCTCTGTCCACATAGGAACACTTACTTACTGAATACATACACATACTAACATGGAAATATCTCACAGCGTTCATCAGGCAGTCTCTGTCCACATAGGAACACTTACTTACTGAATACATACACATACTAACATGGAAATATCTCACAGCGTTCATCAGGCAGTCTCTGTCCACATAGGAACACTTACTTACTGAATACATACACATACTAACATGGAAATATCTCACAGCGTTCATCAGGCAGTCTCTGTCCACATAGGAACACTTACTTACTGAATACATACACATACTAACATGGAAATATCTCACAGCGTTCATCAGGCAGTCTCTGTCCACATAGGAACACTTACTGAATACATACACATACTAACATGGAAATATCTCACAGCGTTCATCAGGCAGTCTCTGTCCACATAGGAACACTCACTTACTGAATACATACACTTACTAACATGGATATATCTCACAGCGTTCATCAGGCAGTCTCTGTCCACATAGGAACACTTACTTACTGAATACATACACATACTTACATGGAAATATCTCACAGCGTTCATCAGGCAGTCTCTGTCCACATAGGAACACTTACTTACTGAATACATACACGTACTTACATGGAAATATCTCACAGCGTTCATCAGGCAGTCTCTGTCCACATAGGAACACTTACTTACTGAATACATACACATACTAACATGGAAATATCTCACAGCGTTCATCAGGCAGTCTCTGTCCACATAGGAACACTTACTGAATACATACACATACTAACATGGAAATATCTCACAGCGTTCATCAGGCAGTCTCTGTCCACATAGGAACACTTACTTACTGAATACATACACATACTAACATGGAAATATCTCACAGCATTCATCAGGCAGTCTCTGTCCACATAGGAACACTTACTTACTGAATACATACACATACTTACATGGAAATATCTCACAGCATTCATCAGGCAGTCTCTGTCCACATAGGAACACTTACTGAATACATACACATACTAACATGGAAATATCTCACAGCGTTCATCAGGCAGTCTCTGTCCACATAGGAACACTTACTTACTGAATACATACACATACTAACATGGAAATATCTCACAGCGTTCATCAGGCAGTCTCTGTCCACATAGGAACACTCACTTACTGAATACATACACATACTAACATGGAAATATCTCAAAGCATTCATCAGGCAGTTTACTTTTTACGTACAGACACAATTAGTACTTCTACTTACTGACAGAACACATGTAGACACTCCCTGAGGACCACGCCCTCTGCCGGCAAAATCGTATCAAAGCATATCGGACAGTCAAACTCGTCAGTATTAGGGACAAGGTCTCGGTTGTCGAGTTCAAGTAGCTGGTTAAAGTTTTCTGTACTTTTCTGTCTCTGTTGTTGCCTGTTAAACTCTTCAGCCTGTAACAGAAATAAAGTAACCATGTCAGACATGCATCTCTATTACAGTGAGTGAGTGAGTGAGTGAGTATGGTTTTACGCTGCTTTTAGCAATATTCCAGCAATATCATGGCGGGGGACACTTGAAATGGGCTTCACACATTGTACCCATGTCGGGAATCGAACCAGGGTCTTCAGCGTGACGAGCGAACGCCTTAACCACTAGGCTCCTCGACCGCCCTCTCTATTACACTGCATAGTGGATGAGTGTATTCACACATAAAGAAAGTATTCATGATGGATAAAGCCAAACTCTTGTACTGTCCTGAGCCAGTGTGTGAAATAATTTGTCAACATCACCAGCCATCCGGCCTAGCTAGAGTGAGTGAGTTGGGTTTAACACCGCTTTTAATCGGGGAGGAAAGCCCAAGTGATGCAGGTCTCAGACATTTACCACTTCGGTGAAACCCACGGGCACGGGTATGGTGCTGGCAAACCTAGAAGCATTATCGGGGCGAACCACACAATCATAGGTTTCTGGCATGCCCAAGGGACGCAACTCTGCACAGCGAATAGCAGCGCCTTAGACGACTGGGCCACCCATGCCCCCCGGTCCAGCTTGATGCTTTATCAATAGCCAAATGGAGAGTTAAGTGACCAGGGTTTTTTACCCTACTAAATACAAGGAGAAATTTGGTAAAAGAGAAAATAAATCTACTTGAAGTTTCAACAAGGCTAGAACTTCAATCCGAGACAATATCAATTAATTCGGCAGAGCCTCCGTCTTGTGGCATAAAACCTGACGCATAAACCCCATGTACCTCCACGATGCTGCTACAACTTATAATATTGTTTTTAGAAATCTGTCTTATTTCTCAAGTGCACCTTCACTTTTTGAGATAGGGGAAGGTAGTTTATAGATTATAGCTGACTCGGCAGGAAATAAGTCAGCCAGTCAGGAAAGGTCACATGTCGCGTCCAAAATTATTGCACTTATATAGTGACGCCCGTGTCGTGTGTGTGTGTGTGTGTCTGTCTGTTTCTGTGTCTCTGTGTCTGTGTGTCTGCGGCTGATTGAACTAGTCCGGACTTATACTGATTTAGAGTGCTAGCCCACTGAGATACCATGCCACAGTTTAACATGAATACCCCACTCAGACACAGTATACCGACTCCGAGCCAACCAGTCCTTGTTTTAGCCCCTTAATGCCCAGCACCAGGCAGGGTAACAACAAGTACCATCTTTAAATGTATCATGCAGCCAGAGACTGAACCCCGCGCCAGTCATCCTCCACTATATTTTCACGAACCAGGAAGTAATGAAACCAGCCAGAGGCTACTGGGCAGGTGCTTCTTTCACACATTGTCCTGAGTGCAGCACAGTGGTGTGATCAATCTCATTAAAATGTGAGTCAATCTCATTAAAATGTGAGTTAATCTCGTTAAAATGTGAGTCAATCTCATTTAAATGTGAGTCAATCTCATTAAAATGTGAGTCAATCTCATTAAAATGTAAGTCAATCTCATTAAAATGTGAATCAATCTCATTAAAAAATCAGATGTTAGTTCTTGCTGCCGCTAAACAAAGATCTCGGACATCCCATTACGGGTCACGTCAGAACAACCTTTCGCGATCTTTTACCGACCAATGGAATTAACCCCAGTCAGGAAACACAGTACTTCATTTATAATGAAATCAAAATTAAAATGAAGTACACACATTGGGTTCCTCTTGACAAAGATTCAAAGAAAAACAAAATCAATCTGTGAATGTATTTTATTGTCAACACAATCATTTGAGTTGCAAATATAAATGCAATAACATATCGTTACTGGGTCTTATGTGTATAGTCATGGATATTCCCAATATGATACTTTGGTAGATCTATCCAGAATCAGATTCAGACGAGGACTCGCAAATCATCCCAGGGGACCTCCATTTTTCTTTTTAGTCACCTCAAATATCATGCTGGTAGGGGAAACTGTTCTCTTGGAATAATCATAGGGTTTTGGACCAGGTGAGGTGATATTGGGTTTAACGTCACATCCAAGATTATTGCACTTACATAGCGACGTGCATGCATGACTGATGCCGATTTATAGTGCTAGCCCACTGAGATACCATGCCCTGTTTAACATACAGTATACTGACTCCGAGCCGACCAGTCCTTGTTTTAGCCCCTTAATGCCAAGCGCCAGACAGGGTAACAACAAGTACCATCTTTAAACGTCTTTTGGCATGACGTGGCTGGGGATCGAACCCCGGACATTCCGCTCTCCGGGCAGACGCTCTACCACTAGACCACGAAGGCGGTCTTTTGGACTCTTAATACATCAATAATACCTAAGTTTATATTGCAAAATACAGTGTAGTCATGTAACAATAGCATGTTTTATGTGACATATAAAAAACTTACAATGTTGGGAGAAATACCCTGATGTGAAACATAAAAACTCTATCATCCCAGAGAACATATAGTAGATTTGAGCTACTTAATGAAACAGTGACCTGTTGAGACTTCTTGCATATACTGGTAAAAATGTCTATTTTACAATTAATTTTCATGCAATAATACATCTGTAATGTTTTATCATGTTTTCAAATAGATCTTCATTCTGGTTAATGACAAGTGGTGTTATTCCCACAATGGAGCAATAATTCATTATTACAGACCATCAATAAGATCTATGTCTTTTATCAATCACAAAACTATAGGTTTCGATCACCACATTCGAACACACTGGGCATAGCCAGACATCAGCAATCACCAGAACATAATACAACAATGTATGGCACACTAATCAAGGCAACAAATCTCCCATGCACATTTCAGTCAGTGACTAGAAGCAAGGAAAGAATGGACTCTAACCTGACCTAAACTCAAGTACCATTCTCCACCCCTCAATCATCCTCAATTATCCGACTCTTGAAAATCGGGGTAGAATTGGTCTTCAGCAACCATGCTTGTCGTAAGAGGCGCTAACGGGATCGGGTGGTCAGCCTCGCTTACATGGTTGATGCATGTCATTGTATCCTAATGTTTTACATGAACCTGGGTTAGTTGCCTCTAGCAACAAGCAATTCTAACCAATTCTAACCCTGATCTTCACGGAATTCAAAGACAGCATCAGTATTAAAAAACATAATGAAATCATGCAACGTTACTACAAACACTGCATAGGCATGGTGTAGATGACAGAACAAGCCAAATGGTGAGGTGAGGTGAAATGGGGTTTAATGTCGCGTCCAAGATTATTGCACTTACATAGCGACGTGCATGTACATGTGTGTGTTTGTGCGGCTGCTTGTACTAGTCCGGACTGATGCCGATTTATAGTGCTAGCTCACTGAGATACCATGCCGGAGTTTAACATGAATACCCCACTCAGACACAGTATACTGACTCCGAGCCGACCAGTCCTTGGTTTAGCCCCTTAATGCCGAGTGCCAGACAGGGTAACAACAAGTACCATCTTTGAACATCTTTTGGTATGACGCGGACGGGGATGGAACCCCAGACCTTCCGCTCTCCGAGTATGGTTTTTCACTGCTGTGAACAGTATTTCAGTCATATATCATTGTGTGTAAGCTTGATATGGAAGAGTGAGTGAGTACGGTTTTACGCCACTTTTAACAATATTCCATCAGTATCATGGCAGGGGACACCAGAAATGGGAATCACACATTGTACCCATATGGGTAATCGAACCCGGGCCTTCGGAATGACGAGCGAGCGCTTTAACCACTGGGCTACCCCACCGCCCAAGAAAAGCATGAAGTAAAGCAGATTGTAACCACATTGGTATGATAAGGAAGAGGCAGAAACCTAATCAGGGGTTTCAAATCCACAATCATAGGTTCCTGGTATGTCTAAGGGACACAACTCTGAATAACACACTGTGGTGCATTTGGCGACTTGGCCATTTGTGCCACCTCCATATGGAACAGTGAGTAGAAATGACAAGTGTGATGACCAACAACATCATCAAGGCACCACTAATAAATATAAGCAAACTGTTACAAAATCAGGGGTTTCTCACATTCACATCTGTCAAGTATAATTGCCAGGAATAAACAAAATTACAATTTGATAGAAATTCAGAGTCTGTCTTTTTGGCGATACCACATCCTCACAGAAAGGGTGATGCTGTTCACACAGTTTCAGATCATGTAATGAAGAACTGTTTTGACAAACAGTGTTTTAGATTGCCAGGGGTAAAATCAAGTGCACAGTCGCTTTGTAACAAAATGGGTCGTCTGGCCCAATATTTCTGAAATCTTGATCATTTTCACAGAAAAAGGTTCATCACTTGATTCCATGAATACTCAAATCCATCAAAATCAGTGCAATACACATATCATCCTTCTAGATATTGGATACGACATCGTAGCATCATGCCCATGAATTGTTGTCTTCATCTGATGGAGCATGGGAGTCATGATCAGGAACATCTTCGCCTCGAGGAAGTGGTTGAACACTGCTAGCCAGTCGTTGGAGTGGATTTTGTAAATTGTTCTGGCCTACACCCTGCTCCCTGGCCGGCTGCCGGTGCTGAAGGTCGACTATCGCGTCATTGAATCGTAAAATGAGATCGAGCTGTTCCTCGGTGAGTTCCTCGTTGTTGCCCGTCTCCGCGTTGCCTACCTGGCCACCTCTCTGTCTGTCAGCCTGGAAGAAAAGACAGAGAGGTGGCTCAGCATACACCAACAATCAACAACCAAAGCATGGGAATAATTTGTTATAAATATTTCATAAACAGACACAGGAAGATTCATGGGCAGACATGGGGGAGGTGGTGCGTCGCCCATCTTCGGACACCTCATGTGTCCACCTGTGTCAGTCAGTACCACCATCATGTGTTTTTGTTCACTTTTGGACATGAGTTATGTCCCCTTTTGTCCAAATCCGGGATCCGCCTCTTTAAAGAAATACACGCTGTGTCGGTTCTTAACCTATAGTCAGCGGAATTTCCAGCAATGCTGTTTTGACACTTTGAGAAGTTTTTAAGTTGATGAAAATAATTGAAAACACTAGTTGTCAGGAATATGTAAAGTCCATTTTTTGTTTCCTTCATTGGAAGAGTTCCGGCACGATTCTGCTCATCTTTGGGCATTTTCCCTTTTGTGACATGTAATCACTCGATCCCTCCTCTATTTCCGCATTTATTTCATTTGTGTTATTCTTTCATCCATATCCTGCTTTCTTCTTTCTTTCCTGCTACAAATTTCTTTCCTTGATCATGTGAACAGGTTAAATAAAACACAGCTCACTGAGTTCTGACAGAAATCAATAGTGGTGATAACCTCGATGTCTGCAGGCTGTTTTAACACCACTGACTGGAGTCCAGTTCACCATCGTAAGACTTCCAGTGTGCTTATGAAGGACATTGAAATACCATCACCAGAACCTTTAGTCCAAGTGATCATGAACAGACATAGAACACAATAGCACAGTGACCCCTACACATATGTTCAGCATTCCCCTCTCCACTCTCACAACCCCAACATCCCACTCTCATAACCCCAACCTCCCACTCTCATAACCCAAACCTCTCACTCTCATAACTCAAACCTTCCACTCTCACAACCTCAACCTCCCTCTCTCACAACCTCAACCTCCCTCTCTCACAACCCCAACCTCCCTCTCTCACAACCTCAACTTCCCTCTCTCACAACCCCAACCTCCCTCTCTCACAACCCCAACATCCCTCTCTCACAACCCCAACCTTCCACTCTCACAACCCCAACCTCCCTCTCTCACAACCCCAACCTTCCTCTCTCGCACCCCAACCTTCCACTCTCACAACCCAACCTTCCACTCTCGCACCCCAACCTTCCACTCTCACAACCCAACCTTCCACTCTCACACCCCAACCTAACACTCTCACACCCCAACCTTCCACTCTCACACCCCAACCTTCCACTCTCACACCCCAACCTAACACTCTCACAACCCCAATCTTCCACTCTCACACCCCAACATTCCACTCTCACACCCCAACCTTCCACTCTCGCACCCCAACCTTCCACTCTCACACCCCAACCTTCCACTCTCACACCACAACATTCCACTCTCACAACCCCAACCTTCCACTCTCGCACCCCAACCTTCCACTCTCACAACCCCAACCTTCCACTCTCACACCCCAACCTTCCACTCTCGCACCCCAACCTTCCTTTCTTACACCCCAACCTAACACTCTCACAACCCCAATCTTCCACTCTCACACCCCAACCTCCCTCTCTCACAACCCCAACCTAACACTCTTACAACCCCAATCTTCCACTCTCGCACCCCAACCTTCCACTCTCACAACCCCAATCTAACACTCTCACAACCCCAATCTTCCACTCTCGCACCCCAACCTTCCTTTCTTACACCCCAACCTAACACTCTCACAACCCCAATCTTCCACTCTCACACCCCAACCTCCCTCTCTCACAACCCCAACCTAACACTCTCACAACCCCAATCTTCCACTCTCGCACCCCAACCTTCCACTCTCGCACCCCAACCTTCCACTCTCACAATCCCAACCTTCTGCTCTCGCACCCCAACCTTCCACTCTCACAACCCCAACCTAACACTCTCACAACCCCAACCTTCCACTCTCACACCCCAACCTTCCACTCTCACACCCCAACCTTCCACTCTCACAACCCCAACCTCCCACTCTCACAACCCCAACCTTCCACTCTCACACCCCAACCTTCCACTCTCACAACCCAACCTTCCACTCTCACAACCCCAACCTTCCACTCTCACAACCCCAACCTTCCACTCTCACGCCCCAACATTCCACCCTCATGACACCAACCTTCCACTCTCAAAACCCAAACCTCCCACTCTCACACCCCAACATTCCACCCTCATAACCCCAACCTCCCACTCTCACACTCCAACATTCCACCCTCATGACACCAACCTCCCACTCTCACATCCCAACATTCCACCCTCATGACACCAACCTCCCACTCTCACACTCCAACATTCCACCCTCATGACACCAACCTCCCACTCTCACACCCCAACATTCCACTCTCACACTCCAACATTCCACCCTCATGACACCAACCTTCCACTCTCACACCCCAACATTCCACCCTCATGACACCAACCTCCCACTCTCACACCCCAACATTCCACCCTCATGACACCAACCTCCCACTCTCACACCCCAACATTCCACCCTCATGACACCAACCTCCCACTCTCACACCCCAACATTCCACCCTCACACCCCAACATTCCACCCTCACACCCCAACCTTCCACTCTCACACCCCAACATTCCACCCTCATGACACCAACCTCCCACTCTCACACCCCAACATTCCACCCTCACACCCCAACATTCCACCCTCATGACACCAACCTCCCACTCTCACACCCCAACATTCCACCCTCATGACACCAACCTCCCACTCTCACACCCCAACATTCCACCCTCATGACACCAACCTCCCACTCTCACACCCCAACATTCCACCCTCACACCCCAACATTCCACTCTCACACCCCAACATTCCACCCTCACACCCCAACCTTCCACTCTCACACCCCAACATTCCACCCTCATGACACCAACCTCCCACTCTCACACCCCAACATTCCACCCTCACACCCCAACATTCCACCCTCACACCCCAACATTCCACCCTCACACCCCAACATTCCACCCTCACACCCCAACATTCCACTCTCACACCCCAACATTCCACCCTCACACCCCAACCTTCCACTCTCACACCCCAACATTCCACCCTCATGACACCAACCTCCCACCCTCACACCCCAACATTTCACCCTCATGACACCAACCTCCCACTCTCACACCCCAACATTCCACTCTCACACCCCAACATTCCACCCTCATGACACCAACCTCCCACTCTCACACCCCAACATTCCACCCTCACACCCCAACATTCCACCCTCACACCCCAACATTCCACTCTCACACCCCAACATTCCACCCTCACACCCCAACATTCCACCCTCACACCCCAACATTCCACTCTCACACCCCAACATTCCACCCTCACACCCCAACCTTCCACTCTCACACCCCAACATTCCACCCTCATGACACCAACCTCCCACCCTCACACCCCAACATTTCACCCTCATGACACCAACCTCCCACTCTCACACCCCAACATTCCACTCTCACACCCCAACATTCCACCCTCATGACACCAACCTCCCACTCTCACACCCCAACATTCCACCCTCACACCCCAACATTCCACCCTCACACCCCAACATTCCACTCTCACACCCCAACATTCCACCCTCACACCCCAACCTTCCACTCTCACACCCCAACATTCCACCCTCATGACACCAACCTCCCACTCTCACACCCCAACATTCCACCCTCATGACACCAACCTTCCACTCTCACACCCCAACATTCCACCCTCACACCCCAACATTCCACCCTCACACCCCAACATTCCACCCTCACACCCCAACATTCCACCCTCATGACACCAACCTCCCACTCTCACACCCCAACATTCCACCCTCATGACACCAACCTCCCACTCTCACACCCCAACATTCCACCCTCACACCCCAACATTCCACCCTCACACCCCAACATTCCACCCTCACACCCCAACCTTCCACTCTCACACCCCAACATTCCACCCTCATGACACCAACCTCCCACTCTCACACCCCAACATTCCACCCTCATGACACCAACCTTCCACTCTCACACCCCAACATTCCACCCTCACACCCCAACATTCCACCCTCACACCCCAACATTCCACCCTCACACCCCAACATTCCACCCTCACACCCCAACATTCCACCCTCATAACACCAACCTCTCACTCTCACACCCCAACATTCCACCCTCACACCCCAACATTCCACCCTCATGACACCAACCTCTTACTCTCACACCCCAACATTCCACCCTCACACCCCAACATTCCACCCTCACACCCCAACATTCCACCCTCACACCCCAACATTCCACCCTCATGACACCAACCTCTCACTCTCACACCCCAACATTCCACCCTCACACCCCAACATTCCACCCTCATGACACCAACCTCTCACTCTCACACCCCAACATTCCACCCTCACACCCCAACATTCCACCCTCATAACACCAACCTCCCACCCCAACATTCCACCCTCATGACCCCAACCTTCCACTCTCACAACCCCAACCTTCCACTCTTAAAACCCCAACCTCCCACTCTCCCCCAAGTAAGTACTGACCTCCTGGACCATCCTCTCCTGATCCTCTCTGTCAGCCAACCAGCACAGCTCCTCCTTGGTCATAATGTAACCAATGGGAACCTCATAGTCTGGGGGTCGATCTCCTCCACACAGCTCACACCCAGGCCGCGTCGGTTTGTTTATAAATGTACACGCTGGACACTCCCAACCAAGCGTCTGAAAACAAACAAGCTAGATTCAAACCAGCAATTGGATCCTGGCATGACTAAGGGAAGCAACTCCACACAGCGCCATGGACCATGAAGATTAGAGGATTGATATTTGGTTGACTGGATGTCATGAAACAAGAAGTAAATAAAAAATAAAAAACATTAAAAAGTTAATCATCTAATGGATTGTGATAAGGCAGTCTGTAAAACTTGGTATATTTAAAACTGACTTCAATGTTTTTTTGCATTATGGAGGCATAAAGTGAAAAAAACAGTCCTGCACACAGCATACATCTGCACAGCTGCCCTCAATAAATACAAAAAAATATTAAAAGGAACAGTATGTTGACGATTCCGTGTGTTTTTAACTCATGCAAGAAATAATTTCAGAGTGTGACGTCACATCAAGGATTCCATTCTCAAATCAAATCAATAGAGCTCCACACAGTGAAGCCGACAACGCAAGCACTAGGTAGAGGAAACTCATGTTTCTTATCAGAGGCTTTAGTGTGTCTTTTCTTACGGATGAGTTACAAGGTACTAATTGCCAGTTTGACCAGATAAGAAGCTAGTGTTTATCAAAGCCTAGACGACAATAAAATTATGTCTCAGACAGATGAAGCCAATCACTCTCTCACTCACTCACTCCTTGTGGCCTTGCACTTCTGTCATATTGTCACATCTTTCACATTCTGTTCATGTGTTTTTCAACTGTTTCATTTTGGATAAGTCTTCACATTTTGACAAACATACATTGTGAAAATATCCCAAAATTATTTCAATTTACGAATCTATCCACCATCGAAGACCTTCGGAGAGCGAGCAACAAATGGTCATTCTGATGTGTAAAATAATATTGTCATGCACCTTGCTGTTGCAGCTGTATTAGCACATCTATAAAATTACGCAAAACAATATGTCAAGCGCACTGAAAGGCTTGCATTAGGCCTGTCTGTTCTTAGTTCAGAAAAAGTGTGTTAGTTACAAAAAAAGAGGAAACTCTGGTCATGTGACAAGCCAACACACGCGGTGTAGACACTGGAGCAGGAATGGAATAAGGCGAGCAGAGACAAGTACTCTTGGATGTTATAGCTAAAATGGATAGAATTATCATTAAACTGCCCACTTCTTATCAGAAATGACTGGGCCACTGTAACTTGATAATGCCCTCATATTGCTTGACGATGGGCCATTATCACGCAGTTGTTAGGTGACGTCATAGGGATAGGGATGGGTGACGTCATGTTCAATAGCGACGTCATCTGGTTTGTTCTATGACGTTTCCACGTTTGTAAAATTGGCTCAGTGACATTCGTGTTGACTGCAGTAAATGTTTCAAAATCGATATTGTTGTTTCTTTTAATTTGATAACAAATTCCATCCATTTTAGCTATCATAACGGTAACGCTATTTTACAGGGCATTATCATTGGCAGAAGCCCTTCGTCTGGCAGTTAATGGAAGACCTCGGGCTTCTACAAATGATAATGCCCTGAAAATTAGCGTTACACTTTTATTGTTTACAAACAAATCTTCAGAATGGTCGACAACATGTACCTTTAAGGCAATTCATATCTATATGATATATATGATATATTAGAAATAATAATATGTGTTATGGTTGCCAAAGGCTCACATTATACAACTGTTATTCCTATAATATGATATTTAGATAAGAAAACACACTTTGGTAATAATCTCTATGTATGATAGTTTGACTTCCCGTCCTTACCTCTGCTGGTGACGCAGTGGAGCTGGCTGCGAGTAGACCTCCACCAGCTGCTCTTTGAGGACTGGACCCAATCAAAGCCGGTTCATCCAAAACATCTTGTGCACTACGAATTGGACCATGAGCTCCACCCCTTCCCACAAATTGACCTTGACCTCTGCCACTGCCTTGTCGTTGACCTCTGCCAACATTTTGACCTTGACCTTTGTTTTGGCCTACAGAGGGAGCTGAACCAGATGCACGTAGAGGGTCAGCAAAAGATTCTTGGCTGCTAGCTTCTGACAGGTGTGACAGAGTGCTTCCAGAGCCAGTGGAGGCATTTGACTGTTGTCTGCTTGGAGGCCTACTTGACCTTTGACCTGCTGCTCCCTGACCCCTCAAGGGCTGTCGGAGAGCAGTCATGGTCATGTAATCTGTAACAAAATATGTAAATGCCTTAGCAACATCTTTGCAAGCCAACAACCAGTGAAGATCCAGGTTAGAACTGGTTTTCAGCAACGCATTCTTGTCAACAGAGGCGACAGACGAGATCAGGTGGTCAGACTGGCTGACTTGGTGGATGCATGTCATCATATCCTAGTTGCGTAGATCGATGCTGATGATGTCAATAACTGCACTGTTTGGTCCAGACACAGTTCCGTACATACTAGGGCTGGGATGAGTCCAAATTTACTACCCGGGTACCCAACCCCCTATTACACCCTGTAGGTCTCAAGAGATACAAAATGTCCGTTTGGGAATTTTGTTTTAGCACAGCACTTGCAAAACGTATTTAGACGATCTGGTCATGCATACACTGAAGTTATATCTTTATTCAACCATATGAAAAGTCAGAAGGAATGGGTGCATAGTCAGAAAGAAATGCGAACATTTGTGACTTGCAGTGCAACCATAGAAGTCTAGATAATTTTTGTCATTAAACTATATATCACATGAATAACCACAGATCCGGGTAGTCCTGTGGGTACCAGAGTCCTACTCAGTACCCACCCGACCCGGGTACCCGAGTTACCCCTCCCAGCCCTAGTACATACCGCCATCATATAGCTGGATCATTGCTAAGTGCGGCATTAAACAACAAATGTAGACAAGAGTCATCAGAGGATGTCAAATCTCCACCTCCCTTCCCCCTCCTGCCTCAAATTCGAAAGAACAAATCATGAGACTATATATTACTTTAAGTCCAACTTGATGGGGGCGGTCGGGTAGCCTAGTGGTTAAAGTGTTCGCTCGTCACGCCGAAGACCCTGGTTCGATTCCCGACATGGGTACAATGTGTGAAGCCCATTTCTGGTGTCCCCCACCGTGATATTGCTGGAATATTGCTAAAAGCGGCGTAAAACTATACACACTCACTCCAACTTGATGACAGTATTTCATCTATCTGTCCTTATACAAGAGCAGTTATTGAGCTATCAAAACAATACCATGGAATTTGGATTTGAAACTTTGTATTTCTATGTCAGGTACACACCACCATGAACAGAGTCGAAGTCAAACTTGTTGCCATGGAAAAGGAAAAAATATAAATTCTACAAATCACTAATAGCTAAAAGGCACCAGTTGTGCACAGTTTCAAGAAAGAGTACTGATTACTTTTAGAGATATGGTCGGGACAAACACACCACTAACAGTCAAATTCAAACTTGTTGCCATGGAAACAGGAAAAAAGAATAATAATTGATTGAATTCACAAAAACTCACCCCCACTCATTTCTGGAGGAGGCCGTCCTCCTGTTGCATTCACTGAAACATAAAATATGCCATGTATTACACAGATCTGTAACCTAAAATATATCATACAGATCTGTAACCTAAAATATATCATACAGATCTGTAACATACAATACAACATACAGATCTGTAACATGCAGTGTATCACACAGATCTGTGACACAATGTATCATACACATCTGTAACACACAATAAATCATACAGATCTGTAACATACAATACATCAAACAGATCTGTAACATACAATATATCACACAGATCTGTAACATATATCACACAGATCTGTAGCATACAATATAGCATACAGATCTGTAACATACAATATATCATACAGATATGTAACATACAATATATCATACAGATATGTAACATACAATATATCACACAGATCTGTAACATATATCACACAGATCTGTAGCATAAAATATAGCATACAGATCTGTAACATACAATATATCATACAGATATGTAACATACAATATATCATACAGATATGTAACATACAATATATCACACAGACCTGTCACATACATCATACAGATCTTAACATACAATATATCATACAGATATGTAACATACAATACATCATACAGATCTGTAACATACAATATATCACACAGACCTGTAACATACATCATACAGATCTGTAACATACAATATATCACAGATCCGTAACATATATCACACAGATCTGTAGCATACAATATATCATGCAGATCTGTAACATACATCATACAGATCTGTAACATACAATATATCATGCAGATCTGTAACATACAATATATCATACACATCTGTAACACATCTGTAACACATCTGTAACACATCTGTAACTTGATTTAACTTGCACCAGGTGCATGTTGACATGAAAACCTAGTTGCATTTTGGTCTCATAAACTTATGAAAGTTGAAACATAGGTGATGTCACCCCCAAGAAAGCCTCACAAATTACACGCAACACAGGGATTAGTGATGGTAAATAAAGCTAAGAGATATTGAGTGTGTTCAAAGATCAATGTTGTGCAGAAAAGTAAGGGTTAGCTAGACACAAATTTGATTTTTTTTTTACATGCATGCACTTGGTGCAAGTAGAGATTAATATTAGGTTGCATTTTTCCATAACAGGTTGCACTGGTGCATGTTTTATATAGTTAAATCGAGCCATGCAGATACAGGGTACAGGCAGTCTCAGTAGGTGAGGTGAAATTGGGTTTAACGTCGCGTCCAAGATTATTGCACTCATATAGCGATGTGCATGCACGGGTGTGTGTGTGTGTGTGTTTGTACTAGTCCGGACTGATGCCGATTTATAGTGCTAGCTCACTGAGATACCATGCCGCAGTTTAACATGAATACCCCACTCAGACACAGTATACTGACTCCGAGCCGACCAGTATTTATTTTAGCCCCTTAATGTCGAGCGCCAGACAGGGTAACAACAAGTACCATCTTTTAACGTCTTTAGGTATGACGCGGCCGGCGATCGAACCCCGGACCTTCCGCTCTCCGGGCGGACGCTCTTCCACAAGACCACGGAGGCAGACCGGCAGTCTCAGTAACACATAGAGACAGAGGTTGCTGTAGTCATATCTTTGTCATATCCATCTGACAGACATGATAGATGGCAAAGTACAGCCAGTCAGACCACCTGATCCTGTAAGTCGCCTCTTACGACAAGCACAGTCACATTTTGCAGCAAGCATGGGTTGCCGAAGACCTATTGCACTCCGGATCTCCATGAGTAGCCACCTACAGATACAGGCCGGCTAGGGTACAGGAAGTCTCAGTGAGACATAGAGACAGAAGTCATTATGATCATATCTTACTCATGTCCATCTGGTTTGGCTCCAAGTTGACAGACCTGGCAGTGGCCAAGTACAGATACACAGTGTGGCCAGAGGTGCGGATGTTGCATCTGTGGAGGGTATCTCGGTCTTGGGGGATCTTCTTGCCGATTATCCACCTCTGGACTTCCACAGGGAACTCATACTCAAGGTACATCTATAACATGTAAACTCAACTTTACCAAAAAATATTTTGATATTTTGCACATAGAGTGAAAAGGGAATAACTCAATTGCAGTTAGGCCACACATTTTTTATCTTTTGTTTCACAGCCCAACCTCCCCTACTTAAAAGCAGCTGGAAAAGAAATAAATTAAACAAAACAAAATTTATTTTTATTATGTCTCTCGTTAGTAGTATAGACACTCTTATACAACAAAAAATGTTATACATTATTCCATGACTACATCACTATCAGTGATTCAAGAAGCCAGCTGCAGTTTTAACTCCACGGCAGCAATACTTTCATATAAATGAATAAACGATTGACATACCAGTAGCTATTTATGTTTATGGAAAAGCTGGAATAAATCTGTGAAACATAAAATTTAAAAAAGGGTCGTCTTACTGAGATCATATCCCACTAGTGACCGGGTAGTTATTTAGCCTTGGGACGAACGATGTTTACAGGTCTTTACAGTGATGTCACTACCACAAGTGTAAAGTACATTCACCCTTGTAATGCCTGCAGGCAGCAACTGTTTTATACTCTTGAGGTCCCCAGTATCTGAATACCTTTCTCATGAGGTGCCCTTGTGTCTGAATACCCTTCTCTTGAGATCCCCTAGTGTCTGAATACCTTTCTCTTGAGGTCCCCTAGTATCTGAATACCTTTCTCTTGAGATCCCCTAGTATCTGAATACCTTTCTCATGAGGTGCCCTTGTGTCTGAATACCCTTCTCTTGAGATCCCCTAGTGTCTGAATACCTTTCTCTTGAGGTCCCCAGTATCTGAATACCCTTCTCTTGAGGTCCCCTAGTATCTGAATACCTTTCTCTTGAGATCCCCTAGTATCTGAATACCTTTCTCATGAGGTGCCCTTGTGTCTGAATACCCTTCTCTTGAGATCCCCTAGTGTCTGAATACCTTTCTCTTGAGGTCCCCAGTATCTGAATACCCTTCTCTTGAGGTCCCCTAGTATCTGAATACCTTTCTCTTGAGGTCCCCAGTATCTGAATACCCTTCTCTTGAGGTCCCCTAGTGTCTGAATACCCTTCTCTTGAGGTCCCCTAGTGTCTGAATACCCTTCTCTTGAGGTCCCCTAGTATCTGAAAACCTTTCTCTTGAGGTCCCCAGTATCTGAATACCTTTCTCTTGAGGTCCCCTAGTGTCTGAATACCCTTCTCTTGAGGTCCCCTAGTGTCTGAATACCTTTCTCTTGAGGTCCCCAGTATCTGAATACCCTTCTCTTGAGGTCCCCTAGTGTCTGAATACCTTTCTCTTGAGGTGCCCTAGTGTCTGAATACCTTTCTCTTGAGGTGCCCTTGTGTCTGAATACCCTTCTCTTGAGATCCCCTAGTGTCTGAATACCTTTCTCTTGAGGTCCCCTAGTGTCTGAATACCCTTCTCTTGAGGTCCCCTAGTGTCTGAATACCCTTCTCTTGAGGTCCCCTAGTGTCTGAATACCCTTCTCTTGAGGTCCCCCAGTGTCTAAATACCTTTCTTTTGAGGTCCCCTAGTGTCTGAATACCCTTCTCTTGAGGTCCCCCAGTGTCTGAATACCTTTCTTTTGAGGTCCCCTATGGTATCTGAAGGCTTCACTTTCAGGTTGACAGGGCAGCCGGATGTCTCTCGGTCTTCCACATGGACCTTGACGCTGGAATCAAGACATGACACCATCAAGACATGTCCTTCCCTTCAATTACAGGTAACAGATGCCTACTGATTAACGACCTTCATGTGTTGGTAGCCATAAGTCGGACACAAGCGATCTATTTACTAGACCATGGAGGCGGCTTCAAACACACTTGAAATGAAGATCTTAAAGAGAGACTGTTGTCCATTGTCTAGGGTCCATTGTAATTAACGCCTGATTTGAAACATTGTCTATGTGTAAGTTTGATGAAAGAATGCAGCCAGGTGATGAAACCACCGACCTCCTGCTCTCCGGGCAGACACCAGACACTCTATCCAATTAGTCGTGGAGGTGGTTGACTCATCGTGAATGAAGGAGTGTGTGAATGAGTGAATGGGTGAATGAGTGAATGGGTGAATGGGTGAATAAGGGAATGGGTGAATGAATGAATGAGTGAATGTGAGAATGGATGAATGAGTGAATGGGTGAATGTGTGAATGGATGAATGAGTGAATAGTGAATAAGTGAACGTGTTAATGGGTGAATGAGTGAATGGATGAATGAGTGAATGTGTGAATAGATGAATGGATGAATGAGTGAAAAGGTGAATGAGTGAATGTGTGAATGGATGAATGTGTGAATGGGTGAATGAGTGAATGTGTGAATGGCTGAGTGAGTGAATGGATGAATGAGTGAATGGATGAATGAGTGAATGGGTAAATGGGTGAATGAGTCAATGGATGAATGAGTGAATGAGTGAATTGGTGAATGAGTGAGTGACACAGTCCAACATATCACAGTGGCCTATAAATACCTATTCACTCATTCACACATTCACCCATGTACCCTTTCAGTCATTCACACATTCACCAGGCAAACTAGAAACTGAAACCATGAGCTTCATCAGGATATAATGACATGCAATCAGCCAAGTCTCAGAGCCTGGCCAATCCCTATTTCAGTCACCTGTAACGACAATCCTCAACTACTGAGGGGTTGTGTACAAACGTTCCTCACCTAATACTTTGTTCATTTATCCTTCTTTGGTGCTCCGTTTCATCCACCTTAATATCAAGTCTCACTCTCTCCATCGCCAGGCGGTTGGCGATATGTTTGGCCCGGTCACCATCACCGGTGAGAATGGCTGCCTGCAGGAGGTCCACAATCTTCTCCAGGTGGTCCTGTGGGGTCGGCTGCATCGCCCGCGGCAACCCACTCTGCATCGACGGATCATCCATTCTTTCATAAAAGAAGACAGCTGGGAACCTTTCTTTTGCTATTTCTGGAAAAATTGACAAAAGACAATGCGTGAGGAAGTATGGTTTTAAGCTGCTTTTATTGAATATCGCTTTCTATAATACGACCCCAGCTGTAGCGCAACCTCTTTGTAGAAACCTTCAATATCTATGCTAATATATATACCTGTCTATAGTTGCGGACTGAAGCACATCACCTGAGAAATCTACCTTTTAATAGTAATCTTATACAATAAATATGGGTTTGTCTTCCAATGTCTTTTTCTACGATGCTCTGTCTCACAAATAACTTAAGCACCTGACTCCATTTTGTTTTGGCAAAGAGCACCTAATTGGTGATCGTAAAAAAAGTTTGTTTTAAAGTAATTAAAACAAAAATATGTAGCTATATTCTAGCAATACCTTGCGGGGGAACCATGGCCAGGGGGCAACTACTTCATGTCAAAATCAATGCAGGTGATACATTTGGCCCTGAAACCATAAATTCCAAAATCTCTACTAATCGACAGACACAAGAAACTACCTGGTGATAAATATTCCTAGATACAATCTGGGTACAGTAAAAGAAATGGATTGATAATGTTAAAATGAGGTTCATGTTGTTAAATAAACATGTATTTTTTTAAGAAAACATATCATTTATACTTATTCTGACTCATACGTGAGGTGAGGTGAAATGAAGTTTAACGTCGCGTCCAAGACTATTGCACTTACTAGTCCGGACTGATGCCGATTTATAGTGCTAGCTCACTGAGATACCATGCCACAGTTTAACATGAATACCCCACTCAGACACAGTATACTGACTTCGAGCCGACCAGTCCTTGTTTTAGCCCCTTAATGCCGAGCGCCAGACAGGGTAACCAACAAGTACCATCTTTTAACGTCTTTTGGTATGAGGCGGCCAGGGATCGAACCCCGGACCTTCCGCTCTCCGGGCGGACGCTCTACCACTAGACCATGGAGGCGGTCTGACTCATACGCTAAAGCAATAAGGATCAGTTAGCAAGAGATGAAATATGTATTACTTTAAAGTAAAAAATATCATTTATACTTATCCTGACTCACACTTATTGCTTTAGCATATAAGTCAGGATAATGTAAAATATGTTGCTTAATACAGCAGTCAGCAATATTCCAACCACATCACAGCAGCCTTTATATAATTCAATCTCCACTGAGAACACCAGTGAGTGATAACATGGACACCACCTCACATCATCAGATCCCCATGTTAGATGGTTCTTCCATTAGGTGCTGTCCAGCTTCCGGTTCCACAAAGCGAACTTAGCGCTAAGGTCATCGCAACTCCCATCCTTTAACCTCAACTCCCATCCTTTAACCTCAACTTAACATAGTTGTAGCGCTAAGGTCATCTCAACTCCCATCCTTTAACCTCAACTTAACATAGTTGTAGCGCTAAGGTCATCTCAACTCCCATCCTTTAACCTCAACTTAACATAGTTGTAGCGCTAAGGTCATCGCAACTCTCATCCTTTAACCTCAACTTAACATAGTCATAGCACTTAGGTCCTCATAACTTCCTTCCTTTAACATAGTCTTAGCGCTAAGGTCATCGCAACTCCCATCAATTAACCTGTGCCCACGATGGTACAGTGTGTGAACCCTTCTCTCGGTCTGCCCAACTTGATTGGACATATCTTCACTCACTCACTCACTCACCTGCTTCTTTATCATGCTGACGTTTCACATGACCTTGTTCTAATTCATGGAGAATGTCCTTCACCTTCTGTGTAAAGATCTCAGCTTGTTGTCCCCCTTGTTGACCTTTCTCAAGTTCAAACACAAATTCACGTTCCTTATTGTTTTCGTAGATGCACACGTAATGCCAGTATGGCCCTTTGATGGTGTACTTCAACCCACCACTGGTGAATGTCTCGAGGGAAAAGGTCAAAAATATCTGAAACAGATCAAAAAAGCTGTGAATCATGTTGACATGTGTACATAAACAGGATTTACAATCACAGCATTTTTATCATGACATGGAAGCTAACCCCCAGGTAACCATGGTAACCCCACTATAATATCTGGACTTCAGTCATGATCATCAATAAATAAAAAATATTTGCTTTGCTTGCCAAATCATCAGTACCCTGCCTTTGTTTTGAAGTCCCAAAATCTGAAGTTCACATTTCAATGTGAATCAGAATGTCGGAGTTTTATTCAGATATGATGATTTTGTTTTTACTGAGATGCAAGCATGATCATGACTTAAGACGTACGGTAAGTAGATCATTTAGAAAACTAAACTTGTGAAATCCTCACTAATCCAGGGTGATTTATCTTTGATAAATACCCTAGACCCGTCGCCGCCATAACTTCATTTTGTAACACTGGCATCTTGGCCTCTCTTACCTCCAACTGACACAGTGAGTGAGTGAGTGAGTTGGGTTTAACGCCGCTTTTAACGGTATTCCAGTTATATCACAGCGAGTCAGCTAATGTTGGAGGAAAGCCCGAAGTGATGCAGGACTCAGACGTTTACCACTTCGGTGAAACCCATGAGCACGGGTATGGTGCTGACAAACCTAGAAACATAATCGGGGCGAGTCGGGATTCGAACCCACACGAACCGACACAGAAATTCTGTCACTCCAAGCTTGGAATCAACTACCTATCCAAATTACTCCTCAGAACTAGAATTTGTCAATGATGTGATCTATATTGTTACCCTAGTCAGCTCTTTGTTACAACACTCATCCTCATCACCCTTTCACTGTACTCAATTGGTTTCCTCTTTCTAATTGTTAATATTTGTACATTAATCCTGCATTGCTTGACAGTCATTTCTTAGAAGACGACGGATGACAAAGTAGAAACAATTTATGAATAACAATTTCTGTATTATACTGTAATAGCGACGTTCTGTTTAGCTCCTTGTCTTCTGTGAAATGTATTTTTTCTGTCTTGAGAACTGTTATCATTCGCTACATGTATCGTTTTTTATGCCGAAACCAGAAATACCAAGTAGAAAATTTGGGAGACAGTTGCCTAAAATTGGGAGACAGTTGCCTAAAATATCAAGAACTTTCCTTTTGGGTTCTGTCCAGACTGACTTCTGCTTGAGCCTATAACCCAATAGTGAGTGTAGCATGAAACAGTTTGTTTATTTTAAAATAGAACAAGGTTTTACAGATGACCTTAATATTTCTGGCTGGCCCGCCATGATATAACTGGAATAATGTTAAAAGGGCCGTTACTTACATTCACTTACTTACATTTCTTGTCAAGAATTTTGGTACAATGAATGGGGGGCACGGGTGGCCCGGTCTTCTAAAGCGCCGCGATTCGCTGTGCAGAGTTGCATCCCTTGGGCACGCCAGAAACCTATGATTGTGGGTTCGAATCCCGGTTCGCCCCGATTATGTTTCTAGGTTTGTCAGCACCATACCCGCGCTCATGGGTTTCACCAGAGTGGTAAACGTCTGAGACCTGCATTACTTCGGGCTTTCCTCCCACATTAAGCTGACACACCGCGATATAACTGTAATACTGTTAAAAGCGGCGTTAAACCAAACTCACTCACTCACTCACTGGTACAATGAATGTTATTGTATGGCCCCTGGGACACAATAAATACTTTTTTCTGTGTCCATTCCATACATTTGTACATACTAGGCACACATTTATGGTTCGCGTAAAACCCTGATGATATGAGATTAAAAAGATTATGCAACAAATATACAATTATTCAAACAATTAATATAAAAAAACATAGAAGATAGAGAAAATGAATGGTCATTAAACTACACTTGATACATACATCACTGGCTATTTGGAGGGTAGAAGTTGCACTATACACAGCCAATGGTGAGATGAGGTGAAATGGGGTTTAACGTCGCATACAAGATTATTGAACTTATAGAGTGACGTGCATGCACCTGTGTGTGTGTGTCTGCTTGTACTAACCCAGACTGATGCTGATTTATAGTGCTAGTCCACTGATATACCATGCCACAGTTTAACATGAATACCCCATTCAGACACAGTATACTGACTCCGAGCCGACCAGTCCTTCTTTTAGCCCCTTAATGCCGAGCGCCAGACAGGGTAACAACAAGTAACATCTTTAAATGTCTTTTGATATGATGTGGCCGGGGATCAAACCCAGGACCTTCCGCTCTCCGGGCGGACACTCTATAACTAGACCACGGAGGCAGTCATACACAACCAATGGTTATTGTCAACCCATCTGATGAATCTAGTTCGTGGATACAACACTCAGTAATATTACAGCTATATGACACAAGACTGTAAATAATCAAGACTGGACCAGACAATCCAGTGATTGATATCATGAGCATCGATCTACGAAATTGGGATACAATGACATGCATCAACAAAATCAGTGAACCTGACCCACCTGATCCAGTTAGTCACCTCTTTCAACAAGCATAGTCGCCTTTTACGGCAAGCATAGGTTGTGGAAGACCTATTTTAACATGGATCTTCATTTTTAATATTTAAACAAATTTCAGACAGCATCAACTAAAAGTAAACACATGAACTCATTTTGTACATAATAATACACTAACTATTAAGTTGGCATGTGTGAGAAAACATAGGGAAAAAACAGCAGTACAAAAACACAATGGCGCCATAAACATCATAAAACTACAAGTCAATTGTTCAAACAGGATGTAACTGGTCATTCTGACGTGTGCTATAAAGCTACCTGTAGCACACAAAAAACATGTAATGTGAGTTGAGTGATTGGCACTGCTTAATGACACTTCTGACATATCATCTATCATTTGGGAGGGGAGCATTCGAACATGCAACCCAAGTTCGGTGTTGGATAGATTTACAACATGGAACATATACTAGTAGTCAGCAATATTTACTAGTAGTCAGTTATATTTACTAGTAGTCAGTATTATTTTCTTGTAGTTCGTAATATTTACTGTTTGCAAGGTTATGTGGTAGTCAGCAATATGCACTGGTAGTCAGCAATATCGACTGGTAGTCAGCAATATTTACTGGTAGGCAGCAATATCTACAGGTAGTCAGCAATATTTACTGGTGGGCAGCAATATCTACTGGTAGTCAGCAATATTTACTGGTAGTCAGCAACATTTACAGTTAGCAGGATTATCTGGTAGTCAGCAATATTTACTGGTAGTCAGCAACATTTACAGTTAGCAGGATTATCTGGTAGTCAGCAATATTTACTGGTAGTCAGCAAATATTTACTGGTAGTCAGCAACATTTACAGTTAGCAGGATTATCTGGTAGTCAGCAATATTTACTTGTAGTCAGCAATATTTACTCCCTCCCTCCATCGCACCTCGCACAGTTTTTAAACAGGTCCCATACAATTTTATTCAGGATTGATACTGTCTTGACTTAGGAATTGTGTGTTTGATATTGCAACTAGAGAAATACCTACCCATGTTTTATTAATATACTGAAATACTTATAAATACATTCATAAATTTGACTCTTGATATAGTCACATAATAATGAAAATCAAAATAAACAATAACAATACTTCCTCATCACACAACACGGAAATGTATCAGCCAATGGTTGTCATAAAGTCATTGTTTACTTTTGTAAAATGTTTACACAAATTTCAAATGTCTCATCATGTGTATTGCCTCGTTTGATGAATACGTGTATGTATATAAATTTCACATATTGACACTGCTCGTACCTTGCCCCACTTGATTTTAGGTTTGAGAATGAGAAAGAAACCTGTATGATTTGGCCCTTCAAATTGCATTTATATGTAGATTATTTTAATGATAAACTAAAGACAATCATTCACAAATGTCACCCACAAAAATACAGGCGAGCTCATCGATTTTACAACATTAAAACTTTGAGCAAGGTAGATTCTACTCTACGGCATATAGGCAATGGCATCAAGCTTCTTCCCAGCGCGTGACACCTTCGTTACACTCCCGTTAGCTCCGCGAATGGGCTATTGCTGTCAGGAGCTTGCAATGGCATATACAAAGGGAAACCACTCCCATCTAAAGTATAAACTAAGATTATCTGCCCTCGTTATCCCAAAGGTCACGGACATTACTAATCGCATGCAGACACCTTCCCATATTAGCTAAAAAGTATGTTGTTTCACACTTCTGTCAGCACTGAAACAGGTAATACTCTTACTTACCAATCGACTCAACAGTTATGTGGTTTGCTTTAGCAATTAACGGTATTTCTTTTGTTAAGTCGGTGGTGCGTTCTTCATGTTGTTGAAGTGCTGATTTAAATCATTAGGTCTAACAAAATATAAAGGCAATGTTTGAAGGTAATGCTGATGATGTAAGTGAACAGACCCTGTATTGCTCGCCATTTTGTCAAGTTTATTCAGGGACAACAACATTGGTCTGGACTGCAGAGTTCAACTGCAGCTTACAATTACCTTAACATACAATAGCTCATCTTCCTGAGGCAAGGGACTTATCTGACTTTAAAAGTCCAGTTTCCACCCTTGCCAAACTTGGCTGGAATTACTGGGCTCGATCGTTGCACCACCAGTGGCTATTACCAGTTATGTCCCTTCTAGACCTCTCCTATGGACCAATCAGATTCTACCTCTTGTATCACTTGCATTTGCGTCACACATAATGGTGGCACCCAGTCAGGACGATCTGATCGATAATCAAGATCAATATTGTGATAAAACATCTTACATCGCGAAATGTATCAAATCACGTGAGCACCTTGATTAAAAACATGAAAGGATTTGGAAAATATCTGCTGACGACGAATTGTCAATGCACATGCTTTGCAAACCCTGAAATCGATCAAAATCTGCACGACAGTTTACGAACCAGATTTTGATTTCGGTGCGCGATTTTGATTGGACTATGCATGGACTCGATAGTCCAGACAAAACGTAACTCCATAATACCAGCCTAGTTCGGCAAGGGTGGAAACTGGACTATAGCAGTCAGTTAACTCCTTTGCCTCGGGAAGATGACAATAGCTTAGACTTACATTTAGTCTATGAAATCTTATATTACACAATATCCTTCTTGACACTAAAAAAAAATTTAAAAGTGTCTGATTCTGATTTCATGTGGAATAGAGCTAGCTAGAGCTGGCTAGACCTGCTTTTGTATACGCTTCTAGATTGTGGTTTTTTTCATAAACTAAATATATTCCACAGTCATTGTGCAGGAATAACAATCGCTTTGTTCAAGTAGATAGCGATTGCAGTGAAGCCCAAGATCACAATCTCAAGGATTAACTGCAGCGCTAAGATTGTTCTGCGCAAGTGGACCCAGATAAGTTGCGTAATTGTGTACAAATACGCTTGAAATATTTAAGAAACCAAATACATGTATTTTACAACACAGTGAGTTACTACCCAACACAGCCTTTTCAACTTGCCTACCCACATATATTTACATATCGTGTTTGCTCACTGATTGCAGATATCATATGTACTTGAACTATGACTAATTCATACAAACGGTGGTACATCTCACATATTGAGTTGTGAGATTATGCAACATACAACGCCCTTGAGGCAGCAAATGAACAGGTGAAAACTAGGAGTCACCTGAAACAGCATTTTATGCAGAAAGAATTTTTTTTTCAAAATAGATCTACTCATGCGTATAAAAATACTAAACAGACCTGACCCAAGAGGGGAAATATATTGAATACCCAATCTCTCTCTCTCTCTCTCTCTCTCTCTCTCTCTCTCCTTTGAATATTGTCGTATCCACAACTTTGCATTTTGTTGCCTATAATTGTACACATAATTATCTAAATATTAATTTAAAGCTGTTACAATTCACTTGCGTATTCGCTGAATAGAACCGTATCCATTCATGAATTAAATTCATTTACCCCAGCCACTAGAATCAAATATTTATGAATATGCAATCATGAGCATTTGAAAAAACCTGTACCTAAAAATATCCATTAGAACATATTATACGCAATTAATTTGGCAGTACTGTGGTCACTGGTCATTGTCGCATTTGAGCAGGTATTAGTACCTGGATAAGTGCAGTATATAAATTTATGATATATTAATAATTTACAAACCATGTTATGTTGTTATTGTTTCACTGAAGATAACAAATAAAACATCAACTGCTGACTTGTTATTGTATTTGTGTATTAATATTCATATTCATTATCCTATATTCGTAATATTAATCGTATTGACCTCATAGTGTATTCGTTGCAGCCCTACTAAATATGTCTACCAACAATGACTGAAAAAGAAATACTATTCTAAAAATATTAGCTTCTGCAGTGAGGCGTCCATTAAACCAGGTGTTTCAAGCAGAGGAGGCTTATTGTGATTTGATACCTCTGGCTGACAAATCAGAATAAAATATTTTCCAATTCACGGTCGAATCTACATTTGAAACCTTTACATTTAAAACACAATCGGTTAATCTCCGAAGTAGAAATTGACAAAACAATCCAGATTATACCTCAGCATCTGTACCAGGTTTAGTCTTCAGGACAGTGATATGATAACACTGATCCTCATCACTGTAATATAGATACACCACATTATCCTTGGCAGACACCATTGGCCGAGCGTCTGGGTCATGGAGGGGCTTTGTGGTTTCCCACTCCGCATTCACAGGGACGTTGATTGGCTGGTTCACCACACAAGCACAGGACGCGATGCAGTTGGCTCGAGCTTCAAGGACAGTAGATGCACTGTACTGACTCAGGTGTTTGCTCCTCCGACGCGGCACTGCTGGTTTCTTACTGGGCGCTTGTCTTAAAAGTACTGGCGACAACGGCGCCTCTGTTCCTTGTGCAGATGCCATATCAACAGTTTTCTTGTTGACAAAATGGCGACTTCACAAAATGAGTTTAGTTTAGTTTCGTGTTATCATCTTGTTTAACTTTCAATTTGAAAAAAAATTGGTGCGATTACATATTAACCATTCTTCACAAGATTGAAATCAGGGTGTCAAGAAAACCAAATACAGGTACCACAATACAATGTTAGATCTTGGCAGACATTGGACATTCTGGAGGAATTTCTGAAATTATCTCATCCAAAACATGGCTGCAGTCACACACAGTATCACTTGAGAATATTCCTTGAATCAGTTAAGTGAAACGCCTGTTAGGACTTCACAAACAATTCTCATTCACATATTTTGTCACATATACTGCTGGTCACTTCTGTTCAACTTGAATCCATTAAAAGAGAATACTACTTTCCTCACAACAATCTTAAACTGAGACAATATCAGATCAGTTTGAGAAATCCTTGATATAGTCACATACACTTCCTGCGGCCTTCCTTTATGAGATTCTAAAGTTCATACTTTCCTCACAACAATCTGGAATTGAGACAATATCAGATCAGTTTGAGAATTCCTTGAAACAGTCACATAAGTTTCCTGTGGCCTTTCTTTAAGGAGATTCCGGTGTTACCCACCTCGATAAGATTCTCACCATTCACACGGATCGACTTCCGAAAACATCCAACTCGAAAATCCCACATCCAACAATGATATTATCCTTCTACCGGTAATTCATGTTAGGGTGACATTGATATCAACATTCGCGTTGCCACAAACCTACAAATCCAATATCTGCGTCTGTATTCCAGTCATAACACACAAGGTAGACACTAGACATTGTCAATGAAACCCATCCAGGAAGTGACAACAGGGATACTACGCAGGATAAATGGAATTTCCACCTTGTCACAAACCGAAACTTCCCCTGTGACAGCTGCGACCCACTTAGAAAAGTGTGTGGTATATGAATGCCTCTCTTATAGAGCAACTATAAGACAGCAAAATAAATGCTCCCCTTAGGGTAATATAGAGTGCACTAGGCGAGCTGGCTAGATTATTCACAAAACATCTGAGGTCTTAATTTATGTTATTTAGGAAACAGGATATAACATGGATTTTGTGACTCTGTACCTAAGTTCAATGATACCATTGTGACAGTAACCTCCATAGCAACAGTAGCAACACACCCTAATATGTCAGAGGACTCCATATCATAGGCAGCCGTTTAAATTTGATTTATCAAGACATGTTCAGACAACATATTTAAGTGTAATCATTATTTCACTAGTCCTAGCGGTTGTTTTTTTTGTCTGTTTTAAACAGTTCTAATTTGTAGCAACATGTAAGCATTCAGAACTGGTTAGAATTATAACCCTCAAATGCTACTTTGTTTGTTGTTTAGTACTGCACTCAGCGATATTCAAGTTATATGAGGCGAGCTGTAAATAATTTAGTCTGGACTAGACAATCGAGTGATAGACATCATCATGAGCATCAATCCATGCAATTGGTATACAATGACATGCATCAACCAAGTCAGCGAGCCTGACCACCCGATCCCGTGAGTCGCCTCTTATAACAAGCATGGGTTGCTGAAGACCTACTCTTACCCTGATTTTCACAGGTTTCAAATGCTACTAGTCAATGAGGACTACCATTATTGGATTTTTACTCAACACAATATAGAAGTATCGGGCTACCAAACTTCCATGAATTTGAAGGATGCATAAGTGTGCAAGTGCTCTTGATAAATCCCTGTCTGGTTGATCAAACCTCTACAATCATTATTTTTTTGTTGTCTTAACCGTAGTTTGATATGAGTATAGAAACAGCCTATATACAGCAAATGGACAGCACGACAACAGTTTGTTATTTCCGTCAGTTTGTTATAAGTGTGTTCGTTACAAACACAGTTTACTGTACTTATCTGTATGCAAATATTGTATACAATATCTATGAAATCTATATCTGAACTCTGTTTTCAAGTGGAACATTTTGTACAAGATGTTGACAATATAAACATGTTGGCAATATGGCTCTATGACAATGTAACCATGTTGTGAATATGGCTCTATGATGACAATATAACCATGTTGACAATATGGCTCTATGACAATATAACCATGTTGTGAATATGGCTCTATGATGACAATATAACCACGTTGACAATATGGCCCTATGACAATATAATCATGTTGTGAATATGGCTCTATGATGACAATATAACCATGTTGACAATATGGCTCTATGACAATATAACCATGTTGTGAATATGGCTCTATGATGACAATATAACCATGTTGACAATATGGCTCTATGACAATATAACCATGTTGACAATATGACTATGATGACAATATAACCATGTTGACAATAAAGCTCTATGACAATATAACCATGTTGACAATACGGCCCTATGATGACAATATAACCATGTTGACAATATGACTATGATGACAATATAACCATGTTGACAATAAAGCTCTATGACAATATAACCATGTTGACAATACGGCCCTATGATGACAATATAACCATGTTGACAATATGGCCCTATGATGACAATATAACCATGTTGACAATATGGCCCTATGACAATATAACCATGTTGACAATATGACTATGATGACAATATAACCATGTTGACAATAAAGCTCTATGACAATATAACCATGTTGACAATATGGCTCTATGACAATATAACCATGTTGACAATATGACTATGATGACAATATAATCATGTTGACAATATGGCTCTATGACAATATAACCATGTTGACAATATGACTATGATGACAATATAACCATGTTGACAATATGGCCCTATGATGACAATATAACCATGTTGACAATAAAGCTCTATGACAATATAACAATGTTGACAATAAGGCCCTATGGCAATATAACCATGTTGACAATATGACTATGATGACAATATAACCATGTTGACAATATGGCCCTATGACAATATAACCATGTTGACAATATGGCCCTATGACAATATAAGCATGTTGACAATATGACTATGATGACAATATAACCATGTTGACAATATGGCCCTATGACAATATAACCATGTTGACAATATGGCCCTATGACAATATAACCATGTTGACAATATGACTATGATGACAATATAACCATGTTGACAATATGACTATGATGACAATATAACCATGTTGACAGTATGGCCCTATGATGACAATATAACCATGTTGACAATATGGCCCTATGACAATATAACCATGTTGACAATATGACTATGATGACAATATAACCATGTTGACAATATGACTATGATGACAATATAACCATGTTGACAATATGGCTCTATGACAATATAAACATGTTGACAATATGACTATGATGACAATATAACCATGTTGACAATACGGCTCTATTACAATATAACCATGTTGACAATAAGGCTCTATGACAATATAACCATGTCGACAATAAGGCCCTATGATGACAATATAACCATGTTGACAATATGGCTCCATGACAATATAACCATGTTGACAATAAGGCTCTATCTCAATATAAACA
The DNA here is from genome assembly GCF_022045235.1 of Haliotis cracherodii. Classification (NCBI taxonomy): domain Eukaryota; kingdom Metazoa; phylum Mollusca; class Gastropoda; order Lepetellida; family Haliotidae; genus Haliotis; species Haliotis cracherodii. The sequence continues at coordinate 747,926 of NW_027266296.1, read as the reverse complement.
TGTTGACAATAAGGCTCTATTATGACAATATAGCCATGTTGACAATATGACTATGATGACAATATAATCATGTTGACAATAAGGCTCTATGATGACAATATAACCATGTTGACAATATGGCTCTATGACAATATAAACATGTTGACAATAAGGCTCTATGATGACAATATAGCCATGTTGACAATAAGGCTCTATGATGACAATATAACCATGTTGACAATATGGCTCTATGATGACAATATAATAATGTTGAAAATATGGCTCTATGATGACAATATAACCATGTTGACAATATGGCTCCATGACAATATAACCATGTTGACAATAAGGCTCTATGACAATATAAACATGTTGACAATAAGGCTCTATTATGACAATATAGCCATGTTGACAATATGACTATGATGACAATATAATCATGTTGACAATAAGGCTCTATGATGACAATATAACCATGTTGACAATATGGCTCTATGACAATATAACCATGTTGACAATAATGCTCTATGACAATATAAACATGTTGACAATAAGGCTCTATGATGACAATATAGCCATGATGACAATAAGGCTCTATGATGACAATATAACCATGTTGACAATATGGCTCTATGATGACAATATAACTCATGTTGACAAAACCCAACTCTGACAATGTCCAATTATCAAATGACACTAGTAACAAAGTCCAGGTGAGGTGAAATGGGATTTAACAACTCATTGAAGATTATTGTACTAATTTTGCAACATGCACGTGTGTCTGTATGCTTGTACTAGTCTGGACTTAAGTCAGTTTTATAGTGCTAGAACACTGAGATATCATGCCGCAGTTTAACATGAATACCCCACACAGACACAGCTTGCAGACTCTAGGCAGACCAGTCCTTGCTTTAGCCTCTTAATACCAAGCACCAGGCAGGGTAACAACAAGTACCACACTCAGCAATATTCCAGTCCATAAATAACCAAGTCATGAGCAACAATCCAGTGATCAACATCATGAGCATCGATCTACGAATTGAGATACGATGACATGCATCACCCAGGTCAGCAAGTGTGACCTCCTGATCCTGTTAGTCACTTCTTACAACAAGCATGGGTTGATGAAGACAAAAGTCTAACCCAGGTCTTCACTGGTACGTCAACTTTAGATACTAGCCCTGAACAACTAAAATGCAAATCAAGAATAAAAATGCTGAATTCTTACCTTAACTGTGAAAAATAAATCTTCAAGATGAAAATAAAGGGTTTCATTTTCATTACACATGGAATCAAGTTGTAGCTCTGAGATGTTAAACATTACAAAACAAAACTTGTACAAGAAGACTGATCACTCTGTCATGTTATATGTCACACCCTCGCACAAGACGGCCATGATAGACATGTGTACTTGGTACTAAGATAAAACAACCCTCTACTTCCTGGTGACCTATGACATCATACTATCATGTAACAGGGCTCAATTAAGCTATATAAACATGCACCTGTGCATCTAGTTATTAAAAAATGCAACCTAATATTTATGTCTACCTGCACCAAGTGCATGTCAAAATCTTTCAAATTTGCCAAAAACAACAAGCGTGGATTTTCAACACATTCAGTACCTCTAAGCCTTATTTATCATACATATCAACAATCACTCAGTTATGTGTAATTTGTCATGCTTTTTGGGGCTTGACACCATCAAACTGTGGGCACTTCAAGATTATGTGCATGTTTCAAGATTGATAACTGTATGGGACCAGGGTGCAACCTAGTTTTGTCTGGAGCAACTTGATTTTAATGTCAAGATGCACCTGGTGCAAGGTAAATCGAGTTCCTTAATTTGAGTCCTGTATACACTCAAAGCAACATGAAAATGCTCATATTTGGTTTTGATGCAATTGATGGTTCAATTGTTCAAAAGTTTAACTTTTATTAATATTTTATTTTATTTTATGTACATATCAATACATGAACAAATGATCAGGGGTTTACATAGACTTGCTCAGAGGCCACTATTTGGTTCCAACTCTGAAGCAAATGTCTGTAAATATTCAAAAGTCACGTCATCATAGTAATGTTATTGCATTGCAGAGATGACCTGCATTTCATTGATAACAATAAACAATTGCTGATCGCAATATTCCCCCATTTCAAACCGGGGGATAAAAATGACAGTTTTTAACAAAAGATTTGTTCCCAAGGGCATCTAGTTTGGAATCCTAGAAGAGTCCAGAGTGAGACAGCTGGGGTTCACACTGTCTTATGGAGTTGGTTGGTTGGTTGGTTTGTTGTTTAACGCCGCAATCAGCAATATTCCAGCTATATGACGGCGGTCTGCAAAATAATCAAGTCTGGACCAGGCAATCAAGTGATTGTTATCATGAGCATCAATCCACGCAATTGGGATCGATGGCATGCATCAACCAAGTCAGTGAGTGAGTGAGTATGGTTATACGCCGCTTTTAGCAATATTCCAGCAATATCACGGCGGGGGAAATAGAAATGGGCTTCACACATTGTACCCATGTCGGGAATCGAGCCCGGGTCTTCGGCGTGACGAGCGAACGCTTTAACCACTAGGCTACCCGACCGCCCAACCAAGTCAGTATGCCTGACCACCCGATCATGTTAGTCGCCTTTTACAACAAGCATAGTCACCTCTTACGGCAAGCATGGGTTGCTGAAGACCTAGCCTTATGGAGTACAACGTATGTCAGTTATATCAGGAATCAATGTAACAAGGAAGGAAAAGCCCAAAGTATGCCGGTTTAATTGAGATGTTTCCACGTTGGAGACTCCACAAACATGGGCATGACACAGATAGACCAAACATCCTGATGTTTCTCAATCTGGAATCCAAGCTGTGATATGTGCATTCATACACTCACTCACCTCATTTTCCTGTGCTTAAAGCAGACAGAGTAGAATGAGAACCCAAATTCTTGCGAACAAGTTTCAGAAAAAACTGCTGTCGTATTTATAAAGTGGCCACTTAAAAAATAGATCATACCTCTTCCGGTGAGCAAACATGAGATAAAAAACTTGATCAATGTAAAATAAATTTTATAATAAATGATTTGAACTGTACTTCCTGTTATGCTAGACATTGTTTTATAGGCAGAGATTAAGATTGTTTTGCAAAATTGTCAGTAAGCTGGAAATACCACACAGCTGTACATAAATTGTTCTCCCAAGATCTACCGGTGATTCAGTTTAAAAATACTCAAAATAATTACTCTAAAGAATTTAATGAAAACAACAAAAAATGCATTTAAATCTGAAAGTATTATTACACCAGGAATAACATATCAATAATAGGTATTGGCCTGAATTTCGTATTACAATTTATTGCTATAATGATTCATGTATTATGAATCATACCACACTATATTGCATGTGTTCTTTCATCTGTAATTTGTCATAAACTTGAATAAAAATTACCCAGATGACTTGTCCATACATAATTTTTGGGATGTTGCTATAGTCACAACCCATAAGAAATAGACACATACCTGTAATATACAGGAACTGGTCACGATTAGTTTTGCTTTTTTGATCACAGGAATCAGTTGCTAATATCTGAGTTTCGTAAATTCAATTCAACTTGTCACTTATGTAAAATAACTTCGCAAACAAGATGAAAATATGCATGATTTCTAAAAAATGCAATATACTGGTATTTTCTAACTGTATTGTGATACAAATTCATAAGTATTTCAAATTGTGGTATACTTGTAAACAGGTAATACCCACACCTCTATTTATTATGTTGTTACTATATCTATACTTATAATGAAAATAATCATAAAAGAAAACATTAGGTTTTTTACTGGTTAGGTTTTACATATATAACTGCTTGGCAACCAATTTCAATCAGTAAAACTACAAGTGGGAAGTTCTCCCCAATCTTTCTGTCTGTCTGTCTGTCTGTCTGTCTGTTCATTTTTCAATAACAGGTTGCACTGGTGCATGTTTTATATAGTTAAATCGAGTTAAATATCGAACCATGCAGATACAGGGTACAGGCAGTCTCAGAACACATAGAGACAGAGCTTGCTGTAGTCATATTTTTGTCATATCCATCTGTCTGTAAATCCAGATATCTGTTGACCAGATAATCCAGTGACTGACATCATGAGCATCGATCCAAACAATTGGGATACGATGCCATGCATCAACCATGTCAGCAATACTGACCACCCAATCCTGTTAGTCACCTCTTACGACAAGCATAGTCATTTTTTACGGCAAGTATGGGTTGCTGAAGACCTATTCCACCCCGGATCTTCACGGGTCTCTCCCTACGAAGAAGCAAAGTGAATATCTACTGAATGATAATCAATTGTAACACAATACTTATCCCAAAGATGACGGCCTCCGTGGTCAATTAGTAGAGCGTTTGGCCGGAGAGCGGAAGGTCCAGGGTTCCATCCCCCGCCGCGTCATACCAAAAGACGTTAAAAAGATGGTACTTGTTGTTACCCTGTCTGGCGCTTGGCATTAAGGGGCGAAAACAAGGACTGGTCAGCTTGGAGTCAGTATACTGTGTCTGAGTGAGATGTTCATGTTAAACTGCGGCATGGTGTCTCAGTGAGCTAGCACTATAAATCGGCATCAGTCCAGACTAGTACAAGCAGCCACACAAACACACACACATACATGCACGTCGCTATACAAGTGCAATAATCTTGGACACGACGTTAAACCCCATTTCACCTCACCTATCCCAAAGATATTCAGCATATTTGTCATGTGCTAAAAATTCCAAAACTCCTTACTGTGACTCTGACATTATATGACATCACAAGACAGGCAATCTCCTTGTCGCCTTCACCTGTGCAATTCGCACTCTACCTTACTAGAAGATAAAACCGAGTTCAGCTACCTCTTTTGTGATCGTTCTAAATTTGGTTTTAATAAATGGAGTGAGTGAGTGAGTGAGTATGGTTTTACGCCGCTTTTAGCAATATTCCAGCAATATCATGGCGGGGGACACCAGAAATGGGCTTCACACATTGTACCCATGTCGGGAATCGAACCCGGGTCTTCGGCGTGACGAGCGAACGCTTTAACCACTAGGCTACCCGACCGCCCCTTTAATAAATGGAACTTAAATGCAGAACAATATGGAAGTTGGGGAACACCACATTCAGCAATATTCCAGCTATATGACGCCTGTCTGTAAATAATTGAGTCTGGAACAGACAATCAAGTGACTGACATCATGAGCATTGATCTATGCAATTGGGGTACAATGACATACATCAGCTAAGTCAGCGAGCCTGACCACCCAATCCTGTTAGTAGCCTCACATGACAAGCCACCTTCCCGAAGCAAGAGAGTTAACTGACTATAAAAGTCCAGTTTCCACCTTTGCCGAACTAGGCCGGTATCATGGAATTACATTTTGGCTGGACTAACGAGTCTATGCATAGTCCTATTACAATCGCGCAACAAAAACAAAATTGGGTTCGTAAACTGTCGTTCAGATTTCGGTTGATTGCAACTCGTTGTTAACAGATATTTTCCAAATCTTGTCATGTTTTTAATCAAGGTGCTCACATGATTTGATGCATTATGTGATGTAAGACTCGTTTTATCACAATATAGACCTTGATTTTATCGATCAGATTGTCTTGACTGGGCGCCACTGTTTCGTTTGAAGCAAATGCAAGCGATACGAGAGGGGAAATCTGATTGGTCTAAAGGAGAGGCTTAGAAGGGACATAACTGGTAATAGCAACTGGTGGCGCTGCGGTACAGCCAAGGAATTTCAGCCTAGTTCGGCAAGGATGGAAACTGGACTTTTAAAGGCAGTTAACTCTCTTGCCTCGGGAAGATGATGACAAGCATGGGTTGCTGAAGGCCAATTCTAACCGAAAAATATGTGGTGTGATTATTCACTACACATAAGTAATTTACCCCTGATGATGCAATCAATATATGCCTACCCATGTATCAAATCATATTTTAATTTATCATCAATTTTCAAAATAAATATCTACAAAATTAGCAAAAATACAGGGTTTAACATGAGGCACACATGTGCATCCAGTATGCACAAAATGTAGAGAATTGACCAAAAAAATAAAATTATACTTCATCCTGAGGGATGCACAATAATATTGCAGAGCTACAGATAAGCAGCGTATTTGCGTAAAATACCCCCCAAAATATTCAAAACCCAATTACTTTCAATTAACTTGCGTACAGAAATGCATGCATTAAATGAAAAACTCTAAAGTATAAAAACAGCTCGCGTAAATACCCAATGAAGTTTTTACAGCATGTGTACAAAGAAGCTAATTTCCAAAACACAATTACGAGCTAATTTACTTTCCGAGTCAAGCCTATATAATTACAACAGTTATATATGTACATCTAAAACAATATTTCATTTTTTTTAGATCTTAAAATGTTCACTAATTTTGGGAAATAACCAAAAGAGTGATGAATAGATGAGTGAAAACATATTGGTTACCCAATTAAAAATGTAATAACCCAATGAGTAAAAATTCAATTGCTCAAAATGTTTTCTGGAGCTCTGATATTCATTGTACCTACAGTATATCAAGATCAATTGGGGCTGTCTGTTATTTCATCCATCAATCACGACCATTGTCCACATGACCACTGATTCATTTCAGGTTCTCAAGTAATTACCTATAAGCACATACACTACACCACATATTGCCTGCAAGGATCCTTAAAATTCATTATTATGGATCCCCTGGACCGCCACTTTTGTAAGTGAAGCTAAATGTCTGACACAGGCAAGATAATTGCACAGGCAAGTGTTACTTAAACGCTGATCACTAAACAAATACTAAATCCAGTGTTCCCGTTAACCGGTAAATACCAGTTTTTTACCGGTAAAATTGGGCTTGGACCGGTAATTCATGTGACTGCCAGTCCCTGCTGACTGGCAAATAGAGTACCTTATATAAATCATTATTGTTGAACAAGACATCGGCGATATTCATATAAGTATATTTTTCGAATGATGTCAGCTTGTCAGGGTTTCCCCTTGTCTATTATTAGTGCAAGGAAATAACATTTTGCTTTGGTTCAGGGTTAAATACATATTTGTAGCGACATAGTCTTGAAATTTAAAAATAAAAGAGAAAATTGTGACTTAACATTGTGTGAATGATGTGTAGATCTAACTAAGTTACTTTAGAGATAATGTCAAGTTGTATTAATTAAAACCAGGTAATTTTTACACGTTTTTTAATTGTTGAAAGTTGGGACTGACAAAATTCAGGAGGGAACTCGTAATTTTTAGTGTTGCCAGTCTACCAGGGTCCACTTGCACAAAGCGATCTTAGCGCTACAACTATTGTAAGCCCATGTTAAAGTATGGGAATTACGATCATCTTAGCGCTAAGATCGCTTTGTGGTAATTTTAGTGTTGCCAGTCTTCCAGGACTGGCAGTATCAAAAGCCAGCGGGAACACTGTAAATCTAATTAAATAATAATGTACTCACAATGTGAGTTTACATGTATAAACAGACTACAACAATCTTGTTAGCCAGACTACAGGGAACATATAGAATTTTACGTAAAAACTGTTGCAAATTAGATTGATCACGATCTGTATTGTACCGGGACTCGAGTATTGCGATGTGTCTCGAGAGGCGAATTGAGTACCTGTATACACCATTCACAGATATAGTTTTGAAAAAAGAAAGATAATACCAGCACACCACATTTCAAATGGAAAGAAGAAATCTCATGAAATCTGAGGAAGAGAATTTTAGATGTCAACTTCTTTAGTATGAGGAACACAATGTTACAGAGTATATGCTTCCTCCTCCATCGGGTGAGTGAGTTAACTCACTCACCTGATGAAGGAGTAAGCATATACTCCGAAACGTTGTGTTCCTTATAATAATTGTTTGTTTGTTTTGTTGTTTGTTTAACGCCGCACTCAGCAATATTCCAGCTATATTACGGCGGTCTGTAAATAATCGAGTCTGGACCAGACAATCCAGTGATTAATATCATGAGCATCGACCCACGCAACTGGGATCGATGACATGCATCAACCAAGTCAGCGAACCTGACCACCCGATCCCGTTAGTCGCCTTTTACGACAAGCATAGTCGCCTTTTACGGCAAGCATGGGTTGCTGCAGATCTATTCTACCCCCTTATAATAAAGAAGTTGACATCCATAAATTTTCTTCCTGATGTGTATCACTTCTAAATGCCTTTCAAAGACTTCGTTAAATCTGCTCTTTTATTCTGATACATTTCCTCATTTTGTGAAGATCTGACAACCCCTTGACACAAACGTTATGTAAGGTGAACCCAGGGTGAACTTTGACAGTCTGTCCAATCTAAATGTGTAGGTTCTTGAGAGCTCAGATGTCATCTTTCTAAAATGATTCTGCTTCATTTCTTCACACTAAGTGACCTCGATTCAAGCTTTTGATCTTGATAAAGCAGCACACAAATATGCCTTCATTGGTACTCACTTTTAGTGTAAATGCCATGGCACTCAGAAATGACTGGGTCCATAAATTATTCACAACAATAAAATATTGCAGTCTTTGTTATTAACATTCAGAACTGCCCACTTATGTTAGCTTTAAGACACTGAAATCAAATATGCAGTACTGAAACTATTGCTCGCTTGTACAAAAAATGTAGAAGACTAGACACTGATTGGCTTACTAGAAGGTTCACTTGAAGCGCCTTCCTATGGAGGTGTTGTCAGATCGTCACGCAGAGAGGTATCGTATCAGATGAGTATCGTATTATAGGTTTCTGGTACACCTGAGGGACACTACTCTGAAAAAATCTACAGATATAGACAGGAAATGGGCACCAAAGCACTGAGCATAAACCTTCCTTAACCATGTCAACAATATCAAATATCAAATTGACATCGTGACCAAGTCTGCAAGCCTGACCACCCGATCCCGTTTGTCATCTCTTACAACAAGTATAAGGCACCTTTTACGACAAGCATGGGTTGATGAAGAACAATTCTAACCCGGATCTTAACAGGTTCTCTGCTTAAGCAGCTGAATAGATTCAGAGGTAATTAAAATTTCACTTACGTGTTCATTTTCTCAGATAATGGACAATTGTCATTGCAAATATCCTGAAGATTGTTTCAAAATTTGGTAATGATATTGATGAATGTCCAATCAAAAGTTCTTCAGATCATGAACAAGTCTTTACTGCTATTAGACCAGCAAAATCAAACTGATTATTACAATACTGATAATATGGAAGTGTAAGTAATAAAGGTTTCCTTGTGTGATATATATAGATCTGTATAGATTTAAACAACTACTGCATATAAGACCAACAATACTAATATTACAAATCTTTATCATAAATTTGTTTCACCTATGGCTGCCCAACTTGGCAAGTCACACGTGTCAACCATTCTCACCAATATGACTTTTTACAGGTTAAGACTGGTTATTGGGAAAACCCGAAAGTTACAGATACTGGCGGTTGGGCGGTATGACTCACGTCCACGGTCATGCCATTACAAACAGTTGCAGGGCTCTGCACGTCTTGTAACTTTTGAACTTCTAATGGTGACACTAATCTTTACTATTGCCTCCTGACATACAAGAAATAGATTAAAATATAACCCCTACTCGTGTGAGACGTTAGGTTACAGCTGACTCTTCTTAGAAACTTCGTTAGATCTTGCGAACTGAAAACAGAAAGCTTGTAATATCTCGTTGACATGCAGTTTGGTATAGCTTCCGGGTTTGTTTGGCTGTAAAGGTCATTAAGGCGATCAGAGTTATCTGCCCTTGGAAGGCTGTTGATTGCTGATGAGATGTTGAAAACCGCAAAGAAACAAAAATCAAAATTATTTAATTCGTGTAATCATTTATAAAACGGCATGTTGTAGATGAAATTGTGAAAAACGATACATTTTTAAATATATATTATCCATGCGGAAATCATAATAATTCATAGTGCGTAATATTATTTCATGCGCTCTATAACATTTTTTAAGTCATACGTGCGTTGTACAAGACTGTTATCGGCGTAAAACACGCATCGTTCTCCGCGTAATGTTTAATGACAATAGTGACGTCACAGCGTATCATTGCTAGTTCTGTTGGTAATTTTTTAGAGGGAGTGGGTGAGATGGGGGTACGAACAAATTACGGTTCTATTTCTTTTCATAAATAAAATAAAATATTTGAACATTATTTAGGGGCTGGTAATTCATTATAGGGAGGGGGAGGGTCATGATAAAATGTTACATAAAATTGGGGTAGGGGGTGGCTGCAAAATATACTACAATCTGACCGCCAAAAAATGCGCTCTTTTTGTAAATTCAGCACGACTCCCACACTCTTTACCTGTATTCAGTAATTCATCATATAGTTCATACTAATGATCAAGTATTTATTTCAATTTATCCACTCTGGTTTAACATAATAAAAGTTTTTGACAAAGAAAGTAAATCAATTACTATTTTGGAAATATCTACTCTGACATTTGAGTCGATAGAGAATTTCGTCCCTTTACAGTCTCTGTAGGTATACACCGTTGTAAGTGGCTCGAATATGTTACAATGCGCTACCAATAATATTTGTATACAAAACACAATAATATGATTTATGAGTATTGACTTTTGACTAGGGAGTCTATGTAAGACCCTTTTTTGTTCCCTGATTCAGTCAGTTACTCTTAAAAACACGCATATCACGATTGATAATTATATGCAGCTAAGGTAATGACGAAACAAATGCCGGCGACGCACAAGAAGAAGAATATTGATATTGGCTATTGGGACTTCATTCAAACGGAACGGGTAGTCCGTAAGTCTTCGCAAGTTTGACAATGGGTTTTATTGTGAATAAAAAAGTCTTCATTATTCTCGTAAGTTACTTAAATTTTTAACTATGAGTTTAGTTCAATAATTTTATGAGTATACATGTCAATATATTATTTTAATAATACTTGAAATTTTATGTACATTTGTGTCTCGTAAGCTTTATGAGGCTGGACTTTGCTAGTTTTACCTATGCTACTATCATGATTTTATAAACTGTACACGCAAAGTGTAAATAAAATAAAATTATGTAAGCATAAAGCGTTGTTGTTTTTACTCTGTTTGGTGAGTCTAAATAGAAAATATTAATTTCTATAGACTCCCTGCCTTTCAGTAATAATTATGCACACAATTTTCTTCACAGAAGATTTCAATATATTGTGGAAACTAAATTAAACATTTGTCCACTATCTGACACAGATGGTGACTTCCATTATTTGTCTATCTTTAGAAAACGAAAGAAAACAATTTTTACACAAGTTTACATTAGACCCAAGACATAGATATAAATGTCCAAATTTGGTAATATCATCATGTCATTGTTTAAACCTCTTTAATACTGTGAAAAGCAAGCTTGACAACGGTATAAGGATCTATACCGAAACGTCGCTTTTCACATTCACAGTATTAAAGAAGTTGTTATCCATAAAAATTGTGTCTATCTTGTCTTCCGTCAACTTCTAAGTAATGCCTATCAAGCAATTTATTGTTTAAACCTTTCAAGTAACTTTCTCCCTATTTATTTGCACGTATATTTTGAACTCACTGCTTGGCATAGTTTGGTATTTAACCCATATTCACATTCACGTGTATATGTGATATTGCATTGATATTGCTCCTCTTAAGATCTTATGCCGCTGATAGAGACCTGAGTGTAAAATAAAGTTCAGTTCAGTCTCTTCCAGTTAAGACACAAGGCAGGTGCACCATGTCAGTGTCACGTTTGAATGACTTTAATTACCCTGCTGTAAATGTTGGTGACACGCCTATTAACAATTAGCTCATTAGGTACTTGGTGTTGATAGCTGTAACAACACTTGCTAATTAGGACATATTTTAGCACTCCTGTGATAAACAGATGTCAAAACAATAGGAGTAGCATGGGCGGATACAGAGCACCCCCCCCCCCCCCCTTTTTATTTCGAAAATATCTTTATTTCTGTATAAATTACCACCAAAGACAATAAATAGATCTTAATTGTGCACCCACCCACCCCCTTTTTAAAAAAAGCTGTATCCGCCCCTGAGTAGGACTGTAGGGAGGATGTCATTTTTATAACAGCTAAATCATTGCGCTTTAATTTAAAAATAAATAATTTTCTTCTTTTAAAAACCTATATCAATGATTTTCCGGAGGTGACACATTTCCCCCTTCAACAATAGGGACATGTGAACACACCATTTATAGCTCTAAAGTTGTGCAACATAGTCCTGAACAGTGGCTGATTTGTAGGGTGGACCCCCGCCCCCACCCCCAAAGTTATAAACGGCCCAAGTGGACCCCCCTCCCTCCTTTTTTTAAATCCCGCCCATACCGAGTAACATAAAAAAAGGGCTTAGAGCAACAAAATGTGTTTCGGTATCAGGTATGATGTTATATTCCATAAAACATGTGTTATTTTCTTACGTTTATGCAAATATAACGTATTGTTCAAAATGTTCGATATATTATGATTACTTGTGATATGGAATAAGTTACTTATTTGAATCACTGTTCGCTTTATCGTCATTCCCAAAACAAAAACAAATTTAGGCGTTATGCGCATGCGCAAATATTTTATCGTAGGGCATTGTGGGATATGATCTAAATCCAAAACGACTTCGAAGAAGTATATTTAGAAACTAGATTGTTTATTTTGCAGAACAAGACGAATTCAGTGTTGATTGACGGATAACCTGTGTTAATTGTACAGTCTACAGGACTGTCAGGGCAATCAACCTTCTCGGAGTCCTTCAACATTGTCGACAAAAGCATTATTGGGAGCGAAACGGAGGTTTTCACATCGGGGTTTGACAGCTGATTTTTCCATGGCTGTTGTCCATACACTTGAAGAAAAGGACATGAAATTCGTCGAAGATTCATCAACAGAACAAGTTGTCCTTGACAGAAGCAAACACAAACTTTCTACACTACCGCCGTGTTTTAGTATAACGAACTTATTACACCTTACGCCCTGTCACTTGTGTTGTTAAACAGGAAGAGATTTGTGTTTGTTATTGTTCTATGGGATTTCACAATCGACCGAAGGAAAGTGAAAGGACTGGTTCTTATTGGTAAATTTCGACAAATACTTTAACACGATTCCTGTTTGTGATTGGATGTGCTAAAATTGACAACCATGAAGTTGTTAGAAAATTCAAGATTTGAAGCGGTCAATTCGGCTCTTGCAATTGAGCTTGAGAATTGTAGAATTGACGGAAGGTAAGGTCAAGGTCATCTTTATAAATAAACATGGCTCATCTCTTCACACATGAAGTATTTTACCATTAATATACACAGATGTTACATGTTTGGAAGATTGTGTGAAAAACTGATTGAAATGTTAATCAGAATTACCTGTTGATCAAGTTATGATGTTGACACAATCCCAGCTGGGTCTAGCTGTCAATATTTTCCTGTTCCAGTTAAATTTATGATTAAGCATGTATTTTCAGACATTGTTGACACTTCGTTTTTCTCTCGTTCATTTATCAATGATGTAGCTTTTATGTATTTCTCACACAGCACTGCAACAGTGACAATGGGTTATCAGTATTTGAACTTTCCTCTGTTTGATGCTCATGATGGTAATCCACCTATCACTTTTTGGATAGCTTGCCTGAAAAATAACTCGAACTCGCAAACTTCGCATTGTTAACCCGATAGCCTGACTAAGTATAAATGCAACTGAAAATGTGAAAACAATAAAATAAACAAGAATACCCTGACAGGAGAATTTATTTGCACGCTTTGTGTCTTTGGCTCCCATGCTTGAAAATGCATTAGAAGGGAGCACAAGCCCTTTAGACCCCAGGGGCTTATGCAGGTGGTAAACATGATAAAGCTTCATATCCTTGTCATTACAAATTACAGTTGATAGATAGTGTTTGGACCAGCAAACATTTTTGATTAGTGCATTGTCAGAAAATAAATATTGATTTAACTGCGTTCTTGTGCATAATTATGAAAAGTACCATATCAACAAAAGTAAAATATGCATATCAGTGGTAGAAACTAACAGTTTCCGTCCATTAGTCCTTGTGATGAGAACATATAGCAAAACCCTTACAAAGGGCAAATTTCTACTAAGTCCTTATGATACCTTAACTATTGGGGAGTTTAGCAAGGACTATAAGACTAGTGCCAATTTAAATGCTGCATATTAGTTCCTATTTCTAATAAATTTGTCTACATGAATTAAGTTGAAACAGGAAAAAAATATATTTTGAAAATAAAGATGCATTCATATGCTGCAGGCTATATGTCGTAAGGAAATATTGAAAACTCCCAACATAGCTGTACCTATTCAGTGACACTACATTTAGAGATGATAGATCACTGAGAGGAGCTTATTCTCACTCAATGACCTATGTTTTCACCATGGACACAGGGCATTGTTTTACTGTGTATCTGAAAACAAAATGTAACAAATTACGTCATGGGGTATTGTATGAAAAGTTTGTGGGACTGTATTCTAAACAATGCTAAAGGTATGCCCCAATATCATGATCTTATTGTTTCAAACTGATTTTGTTGTTTGTTTATTTGTTGTTAATGCTGCGCTCAGCAATGTTCCAGAGATATGACAGAGGTCTGTTAATAATCAAATCTGGACCACATCATCCAGTGATTGCCATCATGAGCATCGATCTATGCAATTGGGATACAATGATATGCATCAACCAAATCAGGGAGCCCGACCACCCGATCCCATTGGTCGCCTCTTATGATGAGCATAGCCGCCTTTTACAACATGCATGGGTTGCTGAAGACCTTTTCTAACTTGGATCTTCACAGGTCGATTTCAGATTGAACATTATAAACAAATATCCCTGTGGTGATTCTGGTTTAAAATAGGTACCTAGCAGCCTATGCTGGTCGTAAGAGGCGATTAAATTGTCCAGGGACCCATTCCACAAAGTCATCATAGCACTAAGACTATCGTAAGCCTATGTAAGCCTAAGATTTGGGAGTTAAGATCAGATTAGCAGTACGATCGCTTTGTCGAATGGGGCCCAGGGCCCACTTACACAAAGTGATATCAGTGCTAAGGTGATTGTAACTCCCATACTTTAACATAGGTTTACAATAGTCTTAGTGCTGGGATCCCTTTGTGCTAGTGGGCCCAGGTGGTCAGACTCAATGACTTGGTCGATTACTTGGCAATCTACCTGACAACATGGAACGTTGCTCACAATAATTTTCCCATGCTTGTCCTAAAAGGTGACTATGCTTGTCGTAAAAGGCAACTAACAGGATTGGGTGGTCAGGCTCACTGACTCGGTTGATGCATGTCATCAATCCCAATTGCGTGGATCAATGCTCATGATATCAATCACTGGATTGTCTGGTCCAGACTGGATTATTTACAGACCGCTGTCTTATAGCAGGAATATTGCTGAGTGCGGCGTTAAACAACAAACCAACCAACCAACAATGTAAATATTGTATACCTCTTTGTTACAGGATTGAGAGCTATTCCTGTAAGATGGCAGGGAATGACAAACGTTTGTTCAAGCTCTTGTCAAGTGAGGCAAATGAAGGAGGCAATGCTACTGGTGGCCTCCAGGCCTTGTCACCACCACAGAGCACTCTGTCACACAGCCCTGTCAGGTACCAATACCATCAGCAGTGTTAGAAGTGCTTCCTAGCAACCTATGCTGTCATAAGAGGCAGCCAAATGGTGCCTTTTCGATAGCATGAGATAAGATAAGATAATATTTATTGCAGAAACGTTCCATTACGGCACAGATGCAATTTTAAAAGACAAGACATTATGATTCATATATACATATATACAGACATACATAATTTACATTCCTGTAGACACATACAAAAACAAAACAATCAATATCACATATTTGATGATATTATTATACATAAAATGTCAACAGTTGATTATGAAGGGGTATTTATTGTTTGAAATGATAGATATGGAAACAAATGCAGTTGATATTGACTGCTTCATTATTTGACAGGATGTAGTGAAATAATTTGTCTTCGTGGCTCTGGACATTTCAATTATATTTTGTCTGGATAATGTTCGAAAGATTTTGCTATGCTCTACATGTTCAACCATTGATGGCGAAAAACACTACTTACTTCACTGTATTAAACACACTCAAGAAAGAAATATACTCTTTGGAAAAAAATCAATCATTTGGTAAAATACGATATTTACAAATTCTCTCTGAAAGTTGCATAAGAGGCCCGGCATATATTTTAGACGACATAATATTAGGTTGCACTTTTCAATATTGCGGATGTGACCCAAATTCTTAACTCACTCACACTCAATATTAGGTTGCAGTAACTTGCATGTCATGTTTTACATAGCTAAATCGATCCCTGGGTGATAATCATTACTGATATCTTAAAAAATTACATTTACAAACTTCTGTTTCTCAATTCAAATTGTTTTGAATTTATCTAACCTTGATAACATCCTGCAGCTTGGGTCCAAAGGTTATGGGCATCAATAAACGTTGGTTACTTCAGGAACAGGATTATCTTGTTTGCCTGAGGCACAGCCAGGTGTTGCTGGACATAAGCTCTGGGTCAAGCTGATACCTCATGTGTGGTCAGCCATGTCCAGCTCACATTGGGATGTGTACTTGGTGTAGCCGAATTTAATATGGAATTTAACTGAGCAAAAAGTTCACAATGGTCTACCTCTTGGACATTATAATCTATCATGTGTCAGAGCTCCAGATGACTTTTTGAGCCATTGAGTTTTTACTCTAGGGTTTCTATTTTAATTGGGTTATTACATTTTTCATTTGGTAACAAATATTTTTTCACTCATCTATTCATCACTCTATTGGTTTTTTTCCAAATTTAGTGAACATTTTAAGATTTAAAAAAAAAATGAAATGATGAATTAGATGTATATAACTGTTCTAAGGGTTGATAGGCTTGATTCAGAAAGTAAATTAGCTTGTAATTTTGTTTCGGAAATTAGCTCCTTTCTATGCATGCTGTAAACAAATGGTAAAAGCTTCATCATGTTCATTGGGTATTTACGCAAGCTGTTTTTATATTATTTGAGTTTTTCATGAAATGCATGTATTTCTGTACTCAAGTTAACTGAAAGCAATTTGGTTTTGAAAATTTTACGCAAATACGCTGCTTATCTATAGCTCTGATTCGTGCAAATAAAGTTGATGGACTAATAATCACTGTTTTGATATGCTTTGTTTAGAAGATTATTTTATGTGATTCCTTTTTTCATCAACTTTTGAAACTTCCAGTCCCCCCTAATTTTTGCCAGTCCCAGCTTTCAACAAATAAAAGAAATATGAAAATTATTTGGTTTCAATTCTTTCAACATAATGTTCAGTGCAAAGATGTCATCTCCGAAGTAACTTAGTTAGGTATATACGTCATTCACATTAACTTCAGTCACAATTTTCTCTTCTTCCTTTTTAATATTTCGAGACGAAGTCGCTACAAATGGATATTTAACCCATAAATAGACAAGGGGAAACCCTGATGGTAACAGACAAGCTGACTTTGTTTGAAAAATGTACTTATATGAATATCACCGATGTTTTGTTCAACAACAAAGATTTCTAAGGTACTTTATTTGCCGGTCCACAGGGACTGGCAGTCACATGAATTACCGGTCCAAGCTTAATTTTACCGGTAAAAAACTGGTAATTACCGGTTAATAGGAACGCTGAGGTATTGAAATTGAAGGGGTCCTGGTCCTTGTGATTTTCAGCTGTTAGTGCAGCTTCCCGAGGCAAGGGTGTTAACTGACTACAAACATACAGTTTCCACTCTTGCAGAACTACGCTGGAATTTCGTGGTTCAATTGTAGCGCCACCAGTGGCTATTACGACTTGTGTCCCTTCTATGTCCCTCCTACTGACCAATCAGATTCCCCCAAATATCACTTGTATTTGCTTAAAATAAGATGGTCAGTCAAGACCATCTGATCGATAATCAAGATCTATGTTGTAATGAAATGGGTTTTACCTAGCGAGTTATATCAAATCATTTGAGCACCTTGATTAAAAACATGAAAAGATTTGGAAAATATCTGTCGATGCCCAGTTGACAGCACACAGACTTTGCACATCCTGCAGTCGATAGAAACCTGCACGTTGAAATCCATGTTGTTTACAAACTGGATGTCTAATTTGTTGCAGGATTTTGATTGGACTATGCACTCGTTAGTCCAGCCAAAATGTAACTATGAAATTCCAGCCTAGTTTGGCAAGGGTGGAAACTGGACTTTAAAGTTTTTTTGCCTCTGGAATATACTGTTAGTGTAGTATTTGAAAACTAGGGTCTCCTAAAACTTTAAGTGACTTACATGCTAGTTTTGAACATTGTTAGTATGTTAACATTTGAAACCTCCCAGGTCTCTTTCCCTAGTGTCTGTTCAGTCTCCACTACGAGTACAGTGAATACAGTGACTTTATATTTCAGACAGTACAGCCACAGCTACGAGGGTGAGAGCTATCTCTGTGATACGATATCCACGAAGACCCTATTTTACCTCATCTCCACGCTGAATGCTTCCTTCAACCCAGACTATGACTTCAGTAATGCCAAGAGTGATGAGTTCAGTAGAGAGCCAAGTCCACAGGTACAGCACTCTCTCTCTCTCTCTCTCTCTCTCTCTCTCTCTCTCTCTCTCTCTCTCTCCCTCCCTCCCTCCCTCCCTCCCTCTCTCTCTCTCTCTCTCTCTCTCGTCTTATCACTGGAATGTGTAAACAAACAAACAAACTAAAAATGCCATGTATTTATGTATGCTTGGTTAAAACCCTAACTCATGGTAATTTCATAGTTAAATTACGTTCCTGGTACTTGAAGGGCATCCTTTAAATCCTATTTCTTTTACAACAGTCCCTTGTGACAATGTTCATTACATGGAAGCACACTTCAGACTTTCAGAGTTTGATGATGGATAAAATTTATTTTTAATAATCTTTAATTTCGAAGGCGCAGCTAAACATCTATATGAGTGCCCTCTGACACACTTGAAAAACTATGTCTGTCCCTGCTAGATGTGGTGTTGCATCTTCGTTTGTTGTTACAGTTTGTGGTGAATGGTATCGACAGTCAGCTGTTTGCCTCTGCGGGAGACACATTTGGTGCTCTGAAACCTCATTTATGGGCAGCTATTGAGGAAGAAATCAACTTGCAGGACTGTGACGTGTACAGGTAACCCAGCCTCTGAGTGATACATATAAAGGACAAAAAACTGCTAAAGTATAGCATGTAACTTATTAACCATAATCATAGCTGGAGGTTCTTTTGCAAGGGATGAGACTGTTTTTGTGAATGCATTTTTTAATGCTTTTGTATATATAACTCAAATTTTACTCACAGATAATTTGAGGAAGACCTTTATGACACTTTTCAAACCATAGTTGATGTCATCAGAAATTATATCTGTATATACACTACATTCCCCTAATACCTGGGGCAGTCGGGTGCGTTCACTAGTCACGTCGAAGACCCAAGTTCGAATCCCGACATGGGTACAATGTGTGAAGTCCTTTTTCTGGTGTCCCTCGTCGTGATATTGCTGGAATATTGCTGAAAGCGCCGTAAAACCAAACTCACTCCCATGTGCTAAATACACAGACCCATTTCATTCCTTGACTAGAAACATGTCACTCTGTTGTTGGCTGAAGGTATTCACGTTGGTGTATTCAAACGTGAAGTACTGACGATGGTACAAGACTTATCATGCTAATACCTCACTTTCATCCCCGTTCAGCTACAACCCAGACCTTGCGTCCGATCCATATGGAGAAGAGGGCTGTATATGGTCTTTCAATTACTTCTTCTACAACAGAAAGATGAAGAGGATTGTGTTTTTCACATGTAGAGCTACCAGGTGAACATCTTTTTTACGTGAAAATACAACGTTTTACACCTACTACTGCACACTGTTTTTGGCCGATAGCTGATGTGGATGACAATAATGAAAGATTGATGGTACCAAGGAAACGATAGATCACGGGGAGGTAGTTTGAACAGCATCCAGACGTTACCCCATGATGACTTAACTCAAAACGTGTACCTTATCGCAGAATAAAGTGCAGTTGGTGCCTCTGATCTTTTAGTGAAGCATCTTAAAATATGTCTTTGAAAATACACTTTATGGCTTTGGAGAACATATCAAGGGAATATTAAACCCATACATTGAACAGCTTTAGAAATTGGCACTGGTCCTGTAGTCCTTGCCAAACTGCCCATTAGTTAAAGTGTCATAAGGACAAGTAGAAATTTGCCATGTTTTAGGGTTTTGCTATATGTTATCATTATTAGGACTGGTGGACTAAAACTGTTAGTTTCTGCCGCTTTTGAATGCTGACTGTCTAGATCATAGAAGTACGTACAAATGGATATTTGGTATTGGAATTTAGGACATAAGGGAGATAATTTACACTACCAGTTGTCCCCCCTTTAATTTAAGTGTCCATGTACATACTATTGTCCTGAAGAAAAGTAATGGTTTTGGCATAACACCTATGTGAAATGATTTTCGGATGTAGGTGATATTTGTTTTTGTCACCCCTATATTAAAGTTTCATGCCTATACAAAAAAAATTGAAAAAGGATGACTCCCTTTTGAAATGATCTAGACCTAACCCTGTAGGTTTGAGGGAAGAATTGGTCTCCAGTGTTCCAGACTTTTTAGAGTCCACAAGAGCATGAAGAGTGGATTTGGTGGTTAGACTTGTTGATGTCACTGATGGAAATTGGCATGAATTGTTGCTCATGATGTCAATCACTGGTTAGTCAGGTCCAGACCCTGTCATATAGCTGGGATATTTTAATACTGATATTATATATAAACGCAGTGTTAAAGAACATTGACTGGTGATGTAAGCTTAGGGTCGTTGTGATGCATGTGTATTGTTGTTTCAGTGCATCTGTGCCCTATGGAGACTCTGGTATTGGCACCGACGTCAGCATGGACTTGACTGATGACACAATGATGACAGAGTAGGTTACCATGGTTACTAGGTGTCCTGGTTTCAGTATTAACCCTTTCACTGTCCATGTTTACCATTAGGCATATTGTCTTATCTGGACAACACTTCAGTCTCCACTTATTTGTGATCGCCGTCATCAAAATCTTAATGCTTTGGAAATGTTAACAGTCAGTGTGTGCTTCTTGAAAATGTGACTTTTCATTTCGACTACAGATCCCAATGTAAAAGCACTGAAGCATGCATCAAGCACCCTCATTATGTTATACTTTCTGTTTTCTATGTCGCTCAGGGGCAGTCAGGTAGCCTAGTGGTTAAAGCGTTTGACCCGGGTTCGATTCTTGACATGGGTACAATGTGTGAAGCCCATTTCTGGTGTCCTTTGTTGTGATAATGCTGGAATATTGCTAAAAGCGGCGTAAAATCAAACTCATTATGTCGCTCAGTTGGTTTGTCACATTCGGTAATACAGAGATTTATCCAGGATTCCAAAATAGGTGCCCACAACAGACAATTTGGAGGAAAAGGTCATTATTTTGCTCAAATCGTATTTGTGAAATACGAGTCACCTCTTCAAAGCCATAACATTAGTTCTTAATATATAACAGGAATTGGGAAATTTGTTATTCCAATTTGGGAAAAAATTGCTGACATTTGCTGCAGATTTAGGTCCCTGTAAAATTACAGTAAAGTATGTTAATAACGAACACACTTATAACAAACTGACGGATATAATGAAATGGTTTTTGGTCCCGTCTATTTGCTGTATGCTATATGCTGTATATATGCTGTATATATGCTTATAACAAACTACGGTTATAATGAACTAAAATTAGTGGTCCTATTGAGTTGGTTATGACCGTAGTTTACAGTAAGTACATTTCCCAGTGTATTCACTCTTGTTTCTTTGTTTTCAGGGACGATGTTGGGATGTAAACAATATGGCTGCAGATATTCTCTGTTTCTTTGAATTCTGTTTTCTTTTCAAGAACTTTTGCTTAAAATGCTTAAGCTTCGGAGTACTGTTATCTGACAGTAGTGCCTGATGCTTTGGGTACAGAAGGTTTGCCAATGTCCTTGTTTCGCGAGTGCTAATGAATGCTCAACATAAACATCTTCAATCCAATTTCTTATCAGTATCCTCAACCATTTCACCAATCAAATAATTATTTCTTTTTCTTGTCTCACAAACATGACTGTATTAACCATGTTGAACCCAGTGTATATGTTGTAGAGAGGTTCACAACTAGAATGATTTAGTCTTGATAATGATTGATCATGATTGATTAATGTGCTAGATTTCTTTTTAACTGTCATTTCCTCTTCCTGCCTTATCTCTGCTTCTTTTGCCTTTCGTTCATTTAATTTCATTTACTCTTTCCATTTTATTATTTGATCATGTTGATATTGGATTGCACCTTGTTCTCATAGCAAGTTACATATTTGTTATGTTGCAAAGTTTAATGAATCATTCCATCATGAGTGCAGTGAAATATCTAATCAGGACTATATGAAATTGGCAAGCTGTTAATTTAGGGAAAAGTGGGTCATGGTTGTACAGTCATTTAAGGTGCCGCAATTTTTTACTCCCCCTGGGCGTGCCAGAAACCTATGACGGAGGGTTTGAATCCATGTTCACCCTGATTATGTTTCTAGGTTTGTCAGCACCATACTCGTGCTCGTGGGTTTCGCTAAAGTGGTTAATGTTTAAGACCTGCATCACTTCAGGCTTTCCTCACACATTAAGTTGACACTCCTTAATATGACTGGAATACTGTTCAAAGCAGCATTAAACCCAATTCACTCACTAACAGAACAGAAAAAAAATTAAATCCATTAAACATGTGTAACGTTCAACCAGAATATTGGTAAATTTTGTGTTTATCCTTTTCTAATATCTCAATGAGAAAATCATTTTGTTACCATGATGTATGTCTTCCGTTATAGGTTGTTATTTTGTGTTAGTATTACTTTATGAAAAAGGCTTCTGAAGGTGTTTTAGTGTGTTCAGTTATATATATTTTATTCCCACTCGACAATGATCAAAGACATCTGGAAGAGTTTCTACACAGGACCATGTGTTGATGGAAGTTTGTGGGACAGGATGGTGCTCTGTCATTGCAGTGGCTACTGGATACTGGCTACCAAATAGCAATGCAGGAATGACCTGGTTTCTTTCCACCATAAAAGACGGCAACTGAAATTTCAATTAGCAGTTTGTTTTTGATGTGCACACTGGCGAAATCAGAAAGGAACGAGTTTGATATGTGGCAACAAAGGATATCCTTGCTGCTTATCAAGTATATTGTTTGCAAAGCAATTGTTGTTCCGTAGATATGTGTGAAAAACAATTGCCATTTTGATTTTGCACCATTGAAGAAAACATTTATCTTGATTAACCCACCTTTGCAATGGTAGCTAATCTACAAGGCAGCATGTCTATGGTTGACTCTCTTAATGGAGGACAGTGGAAGATGACTGTGGTTGTCTTCACGAAGTGTAGGAAAACCAGCAAGAAGAACATTTGTTCTAGAAACTACTCTGGATCTTTGCTTTTGCAAATAAGACTTGCATGTGTGATTTCTCTGTAGAAAGGATATGGATAAAGTGATCTCAACCACAAACGACAAGGATTGGTGACAATGTTGAGAAAGTCATGCTTGCAGATGCTCATCTTTAATTCCATGATTACTTGTAAAATCAAATGAAATTCAACATAAGACATGTGATTTCTATAAGGACTGAAAGGAGAGGTGGGAAATCATTACCTGAAATTAAATTGAAGTGTCGATTTCCAAAAGCAACAGTATTACAATGAAATGAGAATCGTCACAAACCACGTACCAGACAGGAGGCTTCAAAGGAGCATTGGAGGACATTTGTTAAGCAAGCATGATTAATAAGTCTCACTACTGGAGGCATGTGTCTTCATGATGATGATGATGAAGATGATGGACATGTGATATACATGATGTACATTGCTGTTTAGCTGGTGTGTGGACCTAACGAAGGGCATGCCTGTGTAACCATGGTAATTGCAGAGATTCCGAGGAACTGTGATGTTGATCTTTTCACCTCTTACATTATAACACTCATCATTGCTGTATCCTTCTCATATGCATATCAACTGTTGCCATCGGTTTCTGTAACATATACCCTGATAGTTGAATGTCAAATTCGTTTTTGGGGTGGTTTTTTTTGTTTTTTTTGTATCACCAGAAAAGTATTTTGGTTGAATTTTCTTGACAAGCTTTGCATGGGATGTATATTTATATATATTGACTCGGGATTGTGTAAACCTGCTGGAGGGATTAATTAGGTTGTACATAATGATGTGGCCATGTTTCAAATACCCCAAACCAAAACTTTCTGACACTGTTTCTGAATCATGGGCTGTTGGATTTTTAAATTTAAATGAGTCTTTCCCAAAATTAGACACAGTTAATATTAGTAGTTCATTTTAGTTTAGTATTGTGTTTTGGTAAGTAACCATGATAACAATCTGTTTACCATTTTACAGGACTTGGGCATTAAGATTTTCTTTGAATTAAACACTGCTTCATCAAATCATCGCCTGTAAGATAATGGGCAGCACAAGTAGCCGAGTTGTCTAAGACATCGCAATTCAATGTGCAGAGAATTGTCCCTTGGGCGCTATATGTGGGTTTGAATCCTGGTTCGAACAGATTATGTTTCCAGGTTTGTCAGCACCATACCCGTCCACGTGGGTTTTACCAAAGTGGTAAACGTCTGAGACCTGCATCACTGCGGGCTTTCCTCCCACATTAAGCTGACAACTTGTGATAGAACTGGAATACTGTTGAAAGTAGTGTTAACACACAGCTCACTCCTGTAAGATAATAATAGATGAAAAAACATTAACACTTGTACCTGGAAGTTGTTGTTGGTGTTTGTTTCTGGTATTTGATACATGGTCCTTGACAGAAAGACGGTCTGTCCTTGCAAGGACAGGTATGTAGATTGTTGTTTTTTAACAATGTTCAGTCTGTATATACTTGTATTAAGTGAATTCATATAAAATCATGTATGGCTTGTCACCTTGTTATGTTCTTATCAAGAGTCAGTAGTAGCTGTACAAATGCTTTTTTGTACTCTTATCTATCATTTCTTGCCTTATTAAATTTGTTGAAAAAACACTTCTGTCTTCCATATTATTTTCAGGATATTTAGGAGTTATTTGTGTTTTTTTGTTGTAGTTGATTGATTAAGGCTGCATTCAGCAATGTTACAACTATATGGGGGTGGTCTGTAAGTAATGGAGTCTGGACCAGACTATTCAGTGATTGATGTCCTGAGCATGATCTTAGCAAGTCCACTTGGACCATTTGTACTTCAGTGGTGGTGGTGGGAGGAGGGAGTATCCGCCCAAAAGAATCACACACATGTTACGTAAACAATTATACATTTTACTTTCACAACCAATCAACATGTTATCATGGGAGGGAACTTTTTTTTATTGATTTGTGTCTTTATTTAATATCATTATGATGTCACATCGCTAACATGCTTTAACAGGTTGATATTTTCGGAAGACAGTACAATAAACTTAAAAATGTCTGTTGGCTGGTACATCCATGGCGATAGATATTCAATACGCAAATAATCATGAACGTACAAAGAGAAGATGGCACCCATCTTCTACTTCCTGCACAAGTGGTGCCGCGATTCGCTGTGCAGAGTTGCGTCCCTTGGTCACGCCAGAAACCTATGATTGTGGGTTCGAATCCCGGTTCGCTCCGATTATGTTGCTATGTTTGTCAGCACCACTGCACCATACCCGTGCTCGTGGGTTTCACCGAAGTGGTAAACGTCTGAGACCTGCATCACTTCGGGCTTTCGATGACACGCAATTGGGATCGATGACATGCATCAACCAAGTCAGCGAGCCTGACAACCCGATCCCGTTAGTCGCCTTTTACGACAAGCATAGTCGCCTTTTACGGCAAGTATAGGTTGCTGAAGACCTATTCTACCCCGGATCTTGACGATCTACCACATGCACCATATACAACTGCATTTGGTGTATTAATCTTAACTCCCCAAAACCATTTACATGCATAGGCCTGTACGCTTTCAATAAAGGCCGACTTCGTCATATCGATCTTTAAAAATGCATAAAAGTTTTCATCACAATTTGTTTTGAGCTTTTTCAGAATGCCAAAGAAGATCTTTGCCCGGGTGGCAGGTTGCGTTGAATGGAAATTCCATGACAGTTCACTGGAGAAATAGACACCTTGCTATTAGTATTTAGTAACATCTAATGCTTGGCCTTCATAAAACCATTTTTCCCGTTTTGATAATATACCCGTGTGTTTTTTTAAACGATTACCTTAGTTTTTACCGTTTTTTAACCTTTCAACATGACTTTTCACAAAACTGTTGTAATACATTAATTCGGTGTAAATCATTATAATATCATCAGCGAGTAGCAGTAAACTTAAGGATTTACAATATCGGGATGCCACCTTGGCATTGTTCTCCTGTTTCCATGGCTAATTCGGGGCGGTCGGGTAGCCTAGTGGTTAAAGCGTTCTCTCGTCACGCCGAAGACACAGGTTCGATTCCCGACATGGGTACAATGTGTGAAGCCAATTTCTGGTGTCCCCCGCCGTGATATTGCTGGAATATTGCTAAAAGCGGCGTAACACCATACTCACTCACTCACCCCCATGGCTAATTCGTTTATAACAAAAGAAAAGAGGAAAGGGGTTAATATACATCCTTGTCTTACTCCTATATTGCATTCACATTTATTACTGAAATTACCGTTGCATCGTACCAAAGCTTTTACGTCTTTATAGATACATAACAATAATTTTGTCTTTTTAAAACTGAGGCCACGATTCTTAAGTATAAACCACATTTTATCCTGCTGTAGAGACGAATGCCTTACTAAAGTCTACAAATAGTTTGGACAATTTACCTCCCTTCTATATAGCTACGATTTTGCAGCTTATTGAAACAGTAGCTTTGAAGGCCGCTTCAATGTGGAAGGTAATATTTATGGGAAAATGTCTTTCTCAATTATCGGTAGGCATTTTTGAAACATTGCTGTGAAAATTGTAGCTATGCAGTTAAGAGTTGACAACGCTAGTCTATGCATATACACAAAGGGCCTGCCACATGAGTAAACCGATACTCAGCTAGCTGCAGATGTTCGAAAGTTAGGTAGGCTGCCGTTTCATAAATGTTTGCTTCAGAAACGGAGGTTCTCACCTCTGCTCCTCCACCCCTATCTCCATATCTGGATCAGGGTGTCCGTGTAGCCTAGCTGGAGTATTGCTGACAGCATTTTCATTTCACTGCCTAGCTTACCGATTTCATTCAGAAACTGGAGGAAGCATGCCACATTGCTGCATCACACGGAACATAGACTAACATATAGTCTCTGAAATGAACATATCATACAGAAAATAAAAATCTAATAAAATGGGAGCCCAGTGATTCTCTTCATTTTCAGATACTGCAGTAATCTAGACTTGCCAAACATTATAGACTTGCATGGGCTGTAGTTGATATAAATGTATCAGGGTCTGTAAGACAGACTACACGGAACAATACTGTCCCATTTATTTCTCGAGACTATGACGCGTGAAGCGCCGTACAATCTGTAGCAACTCCTTCTGTTTCTCTCCTGTAAGATGTTGCGATCTTTTTAATCTCAAATCATCAGGATTTTACGCGAACCATAAATGTGTGCCTAGTATGTACAAATGTATGGAATGGACACAGAAAAAAATATTTATTGTGTCCCAGGGGCCACACAATAACATTCATTGTACCAGTGAGTGAGTTGGGTTTAACGCCGCTTTTAACAGTATTCCAGTTATATCGCGGCGTGTCAGCTTAATGTGCGAGGAAAGCCCGAAGTGATGCAGGTCTCAGACGTTTACCACTTCGGTGAAACCCACGAGCACGGGTATGGTGCTGACAAACCTAGAAACATAATCGGGTCGAACCGGGATTCGAACCCACAATCATAGATTTCTGGTGTGCCCAAGGGACGCAACTCCGCACAGCGAATCGCGGAGCCTTAGACGACTGGGCCACCCGTGCCCCCTTGCGTGAAGTCTTGACACGTACAGCACATATGGTAGCCACATCCGTAATCAGCGACGGGGCATACAACTGACAATCGGTCTCGGGACAGTAGGTTAGCTAAGTGGTTAAAGTGCTCGCTCGTCACGCCGAAGACTCGAGTTCGATTCCCCACATGGGTAAAATGTGTGAAGCCCTTTTTTATGGTGTCCCACGCCGCGATATTGCTGGAATATTGTTTTAAGCGGTTTAAAACAATACCCACTCAAGCCATGTCTCAGTCTTCACCCCGACAACCCTCGTGGGCCTCATGGTTAGACTAGGTAAGAGAACTAAATTGGATCGGGTGGCCAGGCCCAATGCTTTAGCTGACGTGAAAAAAGCATTACCAGACAGATCGGCCTGCCACAAAAGATGCTTCACCAGTCCAACAGTAGACTAACATATAGTCTCTGAAATGAACATATCATACAGAAAATAAAAATCTAATAAAAAGGGAGCCCAGTGATTCTCTTCATTTTCAGAGCAGTAATCTAGACTTGCCAAACATTATAGACTTGCATGGGCTGTAGTTGATATAAATGTATCAGGGTCTGTAAGACAGACTAGTCCAACAGCTGTTGTACTGAACTCGGGCTCCGGACTGGGGGCTTACGTCTCAAATAAATGTCTTTGGTCATGGATCCATGTGATGCCTCGGTGCAGTGGATCGTTGCTCCTGCTTTCAGGCAGTAGTTTACGTGGCCCAAACCCGAGTATTTACACAGGCCGCGGTGATAGATGTACGTCCAAACCTTATTATTACACAGGCCGCGGTGATAAATGCACGTCCAAACCTTAATTATTACACAGGCCGCGGTGATACATGCACGTCCAAACCTTATTATTACACAGGCCGAAGTGATATATGCACGTCCAAACCTTATTATTACACAGGCCGAAGTGATACATGCACGTCCAAACCTTATTATTACACAGGCCGCGGTGATACATGCATTTCCAAACCTTATTATTACACAGGCCGGGGTGATATATGCATTTCCAAACCTTATTATTACACAGGCCGCCGTGATATATGCATTTCCAAACCTTAGTATTACACAGGCCGCCGTGATATATGCACGTTCAAACCTTATTTTTACACAGGCCGCCGTGATATATGCACGTCCAAACCTTATTATTACACAGGCCGCGGTGATATATGCACGTCCAAACCTTAGTATTACACAGGCCGCCGTGATATATGCACGTCCAAACCTTATTATTACACAGGCCGCGGTGATATATGCACGTCCAAACCTTAGTATTACACAGGCCGCCGTGATATATGCACGTCCAAACCTTATTATTACACAGGCCGCCGTGATATATGCACGTCCAAACCTTATTATTACACAGGCCGCTGTGATATATGCACGTCCAAACCTTAGTATTACACAGGCCGCCGTGATATATGCATTTCCAAACCTTATTATTACACAGGCCGCGGTGATATATGTACGTCCAAACCTTATTATTACACAGGCTGCCGTGATATATGCACGTTCAAACCTTATTATTACACATGCCGCCGTGATATATGTACGTCCAAACCTTAGTATTACACAGGCCGCCGTGATATATGCATTTCCAAACCTTATTATTACACAGGCCGCGGTGATATATGCACGTCCAAACCTTAGTATTACACAGGCCGCCGTGATATATGCACGTCCAAACCTTATTATTACACAGGCCGCGGTGATATATGCACGTCCAAACCTTAGTATTACACAGGCCGCCGTGATATATGGACGTCCAAACCTTATTATTACACAGGCCGCCGTGATATATGCACGTCCAAACCTTATTATTACACAGGCCGCGGTGATATATGCACGTCCAAACCTTAGTATTACACAGGCCGCCGTGATATATGTACGTCCAAACCTTATTATTACACAGGCCGCCGTGATATATGCACGTTCAAACCTTATTATTACACAGGCCGCCGTGATATATGTACGTCCAAACCTTATTATTACACAGGCCGCCGTGATATATGCACGTCCAAACCTTATTATTACACAGGCCGCGGTGATATATGCACGTCCAAACCTTAGTATTACACAGGCCGCCGTGATATATGTACGTCCAAACCTTATTATTACACAGGCCGCCGTGATATATGCACGTTCAAACCTTATTATTACACAGGCCGCCGTGATATATGTACGTCCAAACCTTATTATTACACAGGCCGCCGTGATATATGCACGTCCAAACCTTATTATTACACAGGCCGCCGTGATATATGTACGTCCAAACCTTAGTATTACACAGGCCGCGGTGATATATGCATTTCCAAACCTTAGTATTACACAGGCCGCAGTGATATATGCACGTCCAAACCTTAGTATTACACAGGCCGCCGTGATATATGCACGTTCAAACCTTATTATTACAAAGGCCGTCGTGATATATGTACGTCCAAACCTTATTATTACACAGGCCGCGGTGATATATGCACGTCCAAACCTTAGTATTACACAGGCCGCGGTGATATATGCACGTCCAAACCTTAGTATTACACAGGCCGCCGTGATATATGTACGTCCAAACCTTATTATTACACAGGCCGCCGTGATATATGCACGTTCAAACCTTATTATTACACAGGCCGCCGTGATATATGTACGTCCAAACCTTAGTATTACACAGGCCGCCGTGATATATGCACGTCCAAACCTTATTATTACACAGGCCGCCGTGATATATGTACGTCCAAACCTTAGTATTACACAGGCCGCGGTGATATATGCATTTCCAAACCTTAGTATTACACAGGCCGCGGTGATATATGCACGTCCAAACCTTAGTATTACACAGGCCGCCGTGATATATGCACGTTCAAACCTTATTATTACAAAGGCCGTCGTGATATATGTACGTCCAAACCTTATTATTACACAGGCCGCGGTGATATATGCACGTCCAAACCTTAGTATTACACAGGCCGCCGTGATATATGCATTTCCAAACCTTATTATTACACAGGCCGCGGTGATATATGCATTTCCAAACCTTAGTATTACACAGGCCGCCGTGATATATGCACGTCCAAACCTTATTGTTACACAGGCCGCGGTGATATATGCATTTCCAAACCTTATTATTACACAGGCCGCCGTGATATATGCATTTCCAAACCTTATTATTACACAGGCCACGGTGAAATATGCACGTTCAAACCTTATTATTTACACATGCCGCCGTGATATATGTACGTTCAATCCCGATTATTACACATGCCGCCGTGATTATTACACACGCCGCCATGATAAATGCACGCCCAAACCTTATTATTGCACATGATGCCGTGATAAATGAACGTCCAAACCTTATCATACCCCCGACAAAATGTCGGGGGTATATAGTTATACCAAGGTTCCGTCAGTCCGAAACCTTTGTCCGCGCGATTTCTCTTAAACTATTCAGGAGATTCATCTCAAACTAGGTACATATAATCTGTGGCATATGGAGGGGTGCAGTCAAAAGAAAAAAAAATGTTTTTATTAATTTCCCATTTTTTTAATGAATTTTTCAAACCCTAACCCTATTCTAGCTATTTAATTTGTAACCACTGACACACTAGGCGGGTCGGGGGGCCACCATGATATATGTACGTCCAAACCTTATTATTACACAGGCCGCGGTGATATATGTACGTCAAAAACCTTATTATTACACAGGCCGCCGTGATACATGCACGTCCAAACCTTATTATTACACATGCCGCCGTGATATATGCACGTCCAAACCTTATTATTACACATGCCGCCGTGATACATGCACGTCCAAACCTTATTATTACACAGGCCGCCGTGATATATGCACGTCCAAACCCGATTATTACACATGCCGCTGTGAAATATGCACGTTCAAACCTTATTATTTACACATTCCACCGTGATATATGTACGTTCAATCCCGATTATTACACATGCCGCCGTGATTATTACACACGCCGCCATGATAAATGCACGCCCAAACCTTATTATTGCACATGATGCCGTGATAAATGAACGTCCAAACCTTATCATACCCCCGACAAAATGTCGGGGGTATATAGTTATACCAAGGTTCCGTCAGTCCGAAACCTTTGTCCGCGCGATTTCTCTTAAACTATTCAGGAGATTCATCTCAAACTAGGTACATATAATCTGTGGCATATGGAGGGGTGCAGTCAAAAGAAAAAAAAAAGTTTTTATTAATTTCCCATTTTTTTATGAATTTTTCAAACCCTAACCCTATTCTAGCTATTTAATTTGTAACCACTGACACACTAGGCGGGTCGGGGGGCCGCCATGATATATGTACGTACAAACCTTATTATTACACAGGCCGCGGTGATATATGTACGTCAAAAACCTTATTATTACACAGGCCGCCGTGATACATGCACGTCCAAACCTTATTATTACACATGCCGCCGTGATATATGCACGTCCAAACCTTATTATTACACATGCCGCCGTGATACATGCACGTCCAAACCTTATTATTACACATGCCGCCGTGATATATGCACGTCCAAACCCGATTTGTTACACATGCCGCTGTGAAATATGCACGTTCAAACCTTATTATTTACACATTCCACCGTGATATATGTACGTTCAATCCCGATTATTACACATGCCGCCGTGATTATTACACACGCCGCCATGATAAATGCACGCCCAAACCTTATTATTGCACATGATGCCGTGATAAATGAACGTCCAAACCTTATCATACCCCCGACAAAATGTCGGGGGTATATAGTTATACCAAGGTTCCGTCAGTCCGAAACCTTTGTCCGCGCGATTTCTCTTAAACTATTCAGGAGATTCATCTCAAACTAGGTACATATAATCTGTGGCATATGGAGGGGTGCAGTCAAAAGAAAAAAAAATGTTTTTATTAATTTCCCATTTTTTTATGAATTTTTCAAACCCTAACCCTATTCTAGCTATTTAATTTGTAACCACTGACACACTAGGCGGGTCGGGGGGCCGCCGTGATATATGTACGTCCAAACCTTATTATTACACAGGCCGTCAAAAACCTTATTATTACACAGGCCGCCGTGATACATGCACGTCCAAACCTTATTATTACACATGCCGCCGTGATATATGAACGTTCAAACCTTATTATTACACAGGCCGCGGTGATATATGTACGTCCAAACCTTATTATTACACACGCCGTCGTGATATATGTACGTCCAGACCTTATTATTACACATGCCGCCGTGATATATGCACCTCCAAACCTTATTATTACACAGGCCGCCGTGATATATGCACGTTCAAACCTTATTATTACACATGCTATCGTAATATCTACACGTTCATACCTTATTATTACACATGCCGTCGTGATATATGCACCTTCAAACCCGATAATTTACACAGACCGCCGCGATATATGCACGT
The DNA here is from genome assembly GCF_022045235.1 of Haliotis cracherodii. NCBI lineage: Eukaryota > Metazoa > Mollusca > Gastropoda > Lepetellida > Haliotidae > Haliotis > Haliotis cracherodii. Next base: position 714,440 of record NW_027266296.1, on the reverse strand, counting down.
CCAAACCTTATAATTACACATTCCGCCGTGATATATGCACGTCCAAACCTTATTATTACACATGCCGTCGTGATATATGTACGTCCAAACCTTATTTTTACACACGCAGCGTGATATATGCACGTCCAAACCTTATTATTACACATGCCATCGTGATATATGCACGTCCAAACCTTATTATTACACAGGCCGCGGTGATATATGAACGTTCAAACCTTATTATTACAGAGGCCGCCGTGATACATGCACGTCCAAACCTTATTATTACACAGGCCGCCGTGATAAATGAACGTTCAAACCTTATTATTACACAGGCCGCGGTGATATATGTACGTCCAAACCTTATTATTACACACGCCGTCGTGATATATGTACGTCCAAACCTTATTATTACACATGCCGCCGTGATATATGCACGTTCAAACCTTATTATTACACATGCCGCCGTGATACATGCACGTCCAAACCTTATTATTACACATGCCGTCGTTATACATGCACGTTCAAACCTTATTATTCCACATGCCGTCGTTATACATGCACGTTCAAACCTTATTATTCCACATGCTGTCGTGATATATGCACCTTCTAACCCGATTATTTACACAGACCGCCGCGATATATGCACGTCCAAACCTTATTATTTACACACGCCGCCGTGAAATATGCACGTTCAAACCTTTAATACACATGCCGTCGTAATATCTACACGTTCAAACCTTATTATTACACATGCCGTCATGATATATGCACCTTCAAACCCGATTATTTACACAGACCGCCACGATATATGCACGTCCAAACCTTATTATTACACATTCCGCCGTGATAAATGCACATCCAAACCCGATTATTTACACACGCCGTCGTGATATATGCACGTCCAAACCTTATTATTACACATGCCGTCGTGACATATGCACGTTCAAACCTTATTATTACACACGCCGTCGTGATGTATGCACGTCCAAACCTTATTATTACACATGCCGTCGTGATATATGCACATCCAAACCCTATTTTTACACAGGCCGCCGTGATACATGCACGTCCAAACCTTATTATTACACATGCCGTCGTGATATATGTACGTCCAAACCTTATTATTACACACGCCGTCGTGATATATGCACGTCCAAACCTTATTATTACACATGCCGTCGTGATATATGCACGTCCAAACCTTATTATTACACAGGCCGCGGTGATATATGTACGTCCAAACCTTATTATTACACAGGCCGCCGTGATACATGCACGTCCAAACCTTATTATTACACAGGCCGCCGTGATAAATGAACGTTCAAACCTTATTATTACACAGGCCGCGGTGATATATGTACGTCCAAACCTTATTATTACACACGCCGTCGTGATATATGTACGTCCAAACCTTATTATTACACATGCCGCCGTGATATATGCACGTTCAAACCTTATTATTACACATGCCGCCGTGATACATGCACGTCCAAACCTTATTATTACACATGCCGTCGTTATACATGCACGTTCAAACCTTATTATTCCACATGCCGTCGTTATACATGCACGTTCAAACCTTATTATTCCACATGCTGTCGTGATATATGCACCTTCTAACCCGATTATTTACACAGACCGCCGCGATATATGCACGTCCAAACCTTATTATTTACACACGCCGCCGTGAAATATGCACGTTCAAACCTTTAATACACATGCCGTCGTAATATCTACACGTTCAAACCTTATTATTACACATGCCGTCATGATATATGCACCTTCAAACCCGATTATTTACACAGACCGCCACGATATATGCACGTCCAAACCTTATTATTACACATTCCGCCGTGATAAATGCACATCCAAACCCGATTATTTACACACGCCGTCGTGATATATGCACGTCCAAACCTTATTATTACACATGCCGTCGTGACATATGCACGTTCAAACCTTATTATTACACACGCCGTCGTGATGTATGCACGTCCAAACCTTATTATTACACATGCCGTCGTGATATATGCACATCCAAACCCTATTTTTACACAGGCCGCCGTGATACATGCACGTCCAAACCTTATTATTACACATGCCGTCGTGATATATGTACGTCCAAACCTTATTATTACACACGCCGTCGTGATATATGCACGTCCAAACCTTATTATTACACATGCCGTCGTGATATATGCACGTCCAAACCTTATTATTACACAGGCCGCGGTGATATATGTACGTCCAAACCTTATTATTACACAGGCCGCCGTGATACATGCACGTCCAAACCTTATTATTACACAGGTCGCCGTATTATATGAACGTTCAAACCTTATTATTACACATGCCGCCGTGATATATGTACGTCCAGACCTTATTATTACACATGCCGCCGTGATATATGCACGTCCAAACCTTATTATTACACAGGCCGCGGTGATATATGCACGTTCAAACCTTATTATTACACAGGCCGCCGTGATATATGCACCTTCAAACCCGAGTATTTACACATGCCGTCGTCATATATGCACGTTCAAACCTTATTTTTACACATGCCGCCGTGACATATGCACGTTCAAACCTTATTTTTACACAGACCGCCGTGATATATGCACGTCTAAACCTTATTATTTACATACGCCGCCGTGAAATATGCACCCTTCAAACCTTATTATTACACATGCTGTCGTAATATCTACACGTTCAAACCTTATTATTACACATGCCGTCGTGATATATGCACCTTCAAACCCGATTATTTACACAGACCGCCGCGATATATGCACGTCCAAACCTTATTATTACACATTCCGCCGTGATGTATGCACATCCAAACCTTATTATTACACATTCCGCCGTGATAAATGCACATCCAAACCCGATTATTACACATGCCGTTGTGATATATGCACGTCCAAACCATATTATTACACAGTTCGCCGTGTTATATGCACGTTCAAACCTTATTATTCCACATGCCGTCGTGATATATGCACCTTCTAACCCGATTATTTACACAGACCGCCGCGATATATGCACGTCCAAACCTTATTATTTACACACGCCGCCGTGAAATATGCACGTTCTAACCTTTAATACACCTGCCGTCGTAATATCTACACGTTCAAACCTTATTATTACACATGCCGTCGTGATATATGCACCTTCAAACCCGATTATTTACACAGACCGCCGCGATATATGCACGTCCAAACCTTATTATTACACATTCCGCCGTGATGTATGCACATCCAAACCTTATTATTACACATTCCACCGTGATAAATGCACATCCAAACCCGATTATTTACACACGCCGTCGTGATATATGCACGTCCAAACCTTATTATTACACATGCCGTCGTGATATATGTACGTCCAGACCTTATTTTTACACATGCCGCCGTGATACATGCACGTCCAAACCTTATTATTACACATGCCACCGTGATACATGCACGTCCAGACCTTATTATTACACATGCCGCCGTGATACATGCACGTCCAAACCTTATTATTACACATGCCGCCGTGATACACGCACGTCCAAACCTTATTATTACACATGCCGCCGTGATACATGCACGTCCAAACCTTATTATTACACATGCCGCCGTGATACATGCACGTCCAAACCTTATTATTACACATGCCGCCGTGATAAATGTACGTCTCCGAGGGAAAAGGTTTTAAATATCACTAACAACACGAGGGGAAGTGTTTTATCTAACTTATGAAGCGAAAAAAGAAACTTAAAACAACATTTATCAACATTTTTATGTTTCGAACACACTTTCCATGAACGTTAGGAAACGGGCGTAAAATATCTGTTGCTGGCATACGGATCTTTAAAAGGACATCCTAAATACATTGTGATTTATCAGCGCCTCTGGAGCCTTGTGGTACACTCACTGGGCTACAGATACGAAGGTTGCGTATTCGATCCTCGGGAATATAAAGAAAATATTTGTCATTTGATTTTACATTTCATTACATGTTACAATCTGAACCGAAGTTGTATAAATAAAATACCCAGGACATTATATAAAATCCATCGGATATTATAACACATTATATAGCAAATATGACTTGAATATCCTATAAAATCCCAGGGACATTACACCGTCCCTGTTTATGAGATTTAACCCGACCAGAGAACAATAGGATGACGTCACTGTAGGTTTATAATAATGGGACAAAGAGAAAAAATAGTCCACCCGCATATATTTTAAAGTGGTCGAAGTATGTGCGGAAAATGTTCCCAAGTCCAAATACGTTATAAAGATGGTCCACTTGATCAATGTGAAGGGATTCATCTGAGTATTTCCGATATGACCCTAGTTTTCAAAGTTGTCGACGACCCCTCGGCTGTCCACAGACAAAAAGCTGGTATTTTGCTGAGTGCGACGTGAAGACCTGGGCCCCGTTCCACAAAGCGATCTTAGCGCTAGGTCTGCCGTAAGTCAGTGTTAAAGTATGGGAGTTACGATCATCTTAGCGCTACGACCGCTTTGTGGAACGGGGCCCAGGAGTAGAAACGGTTCTGTAAGCGGAACCAGAGATGCTAACTATCCCATTTTGATTCATTTTCATTGCAACTTAGACACCTTAGTTGGGTTCCCCGGTAAGACTTGGACCCTGCAACGTAGGCGAATTCAGGTATCAGCTTGGTGACATGTCATGTCTTCGTGCGCCGTGAAGGTCCAGGTAGATGCTTGCCGTTAGAGGCGACTACGCTTGTCTTAAGAGGCGACTAACGGGATCGGGTGGTCACGCTCGGTGACTTGGTTGATGTATGTCATCGTATCCCAATTGCGTGGATCGATGCTCACGATGTCTATCATTGGATTGTCTGGGTCAGACTCGATTATTTTACAGACCGTCGTCACACAGCCGCAATATTGCTGAGTGAAGCGTTAAACAACAAACAAACAAACCTCAGTGGGGATACCAGGTTAGACAAGGCTCATAGCAACGTAGGCTACTTCATGCATCAGACCCGTGAAGATCGGGGTTAGAATAGGCCTTCAGCAACCCACGCTTGCTGTAAAAGGCGACTACGCTTGTATGGTAAGAGGCGATAACGGGATCGGGTGGTCAGGCTCGCTGACTTGGTTGATGCATGTCATCGTATCCCAATTGTGTGGATCGATGCTCATGATGTCCATCACTGGATTGTCTGGTCCAGACTACATTATTTACAGACCGCCGTCAGATAGCTGGGATATTGCTGAATGCGGCGTTAAACAACAAACAAATAAACAAACATGGTATCTCAGTGAGCTAGCACTATAAAATCTGCATTCGTCCGGACTAGTACAAGCAGCCAAACACGTGCATGCACGTCGCTATATAAGTGCAATATTCTTGGACGCGACGTTAAACCCCATTTCACCTCACCTTATTGTGGACGGCGTTAAACAACATTCATTCACAGCCCATACTTCAAAAACTCAACACAGTTTACAAATTACCTGTTTATTACATAACAAAAGAGTACATAATCTAACTAAAACATACTACGTACATATGATCTCGTACTAGGGGTACTTTCATTTGAAAACACTACAATGACGTCATGAAGATCTGAGTTATGGGATGGTTCTACGACAAACGTTTAGATAACGTCTTCTAATGATAACACGTGTATGGTACAAAGACAGTGACTATTGATGCAGTCGAATTTCAACGACCCCTAACCAAGAAATTCCAACGTCTCTTGGCGGCACAATGAATTACATTGTACACGTCGGGGCCATGATAAATATAAGGTTGAGCACTAACAATACTGGCCGGTATCCGCTGAGGGGTCTGAAGCACCATCCAGATACACTCCATCGTTAATTCTTCACGGGCTGTTATACTTTCCTCCATCACCCGTGAATACACCGTCCGGGGTGTAATAGTGACGTGTGTCTATGTTTAGTCGTGTCATAAACTCGCGTGCAATAAATCAGTGCATGAACTTCGTGCGAACCCTTCCGTTGCCTGATATTTTGAGGCAAGGTGTTGAGTAGATGGCCGCAAGCTAGCACGTGTGGCACGAGAAATATTGCCGATGTAATCGGAGCGCTCATTGGTCAGAGCACTCGCCGGTTTCGTTCTCCTTGGAACCAGGCCGTGGCTTGATTGGCTAGCTAATAATAGCGACTACACCGCAGAGAGAAGGGTGAAGGAGGAAATCTATACAATTCTTGTGAAGTATTGACGACGAAACTGCTAAACTACACGGACCTAGAGTCGACTATTTTTGAGCAAACTGCAAAAACGAAAAATATAAAAGACTAGAAAACCAGAGACAGGTGGTGATATATAAACCAATAGGAAAATACTTTGGAATCGCATTATCTGCGTGTTGATTGTAAAACGACATAGAGATGCTGCCATGGTTTTTGTCAGCAGTTCGAGTATGACTGGGGATGATTGTGTCTTTATAGACACTCGGGCCCGATCAATGAATCGTTCGAAGATACATTAACCGAAGTAATTGCATTTGTTATATACATGATACAGTCTCACCCGGGGATATATCCTTATCGACAATATCAAAGAGGTAGATTTTATAAGAATACAACATTTAAAATTTTGATTTTTCTAATTAATTTAGAAAAGGTTGTATTTTGTCTTTTCAGTGAATGTTACATTCGGCATTCGGGAACAAATCCTTGTTGGTCTAGCATGTTTTGATAATATTCGCTAAATGAACGTTTGTTCCAATGTGTTTGTACGCACATGCGCAGTTGGACCTATTCCAACGTAACACGAACTTGAACTCCGCACACCACCGCAGACATGGACACGGTATACAAAACAATACAGAGCGCCAGTGTGTGGAGTTCAGAAATTTGAAAATGTTCTAGTCGTGACGTGGTGTTTATTCTTTCTCGTTCTCTTCCGTCAATTTGACTTTCTCTTCAATTTTCTCGTCCTTTTCTTCGATAGAGTTCTGAGTGTTCTGTGTGTCGTTCATTTCAACGAGCTCAGTCTTGGCGCCTTCTTCCGCCTCTATGATGGGGTCCACCTCCGTCTGGGCAGGGGTGTAGGACTGCTTGTGTCGGAGGAGGCACTTCTTGGCCTGGGCGACGGTGGCACCGGCAGAGAAGACGTACTCGTACAACAGACCAGCGACGACGCCCCCTACGATGGGCCCAACCCAGTAGATCTGGAAATAAATACACAAGGAATAAGTTAACATTGTAATAACACTTATTCTATTATTATTTCAAGGTAACAATTTAGCGCTTATTATATTTTATATTATATTATATTATATTATATTATATTATATTATATTATATTATATTATATTATATTATATTATATTATATTATATTATATTATATTATATTATATTATATTAGGGGATAACAGGTGCGCGCTTATTCAAAGCGCTCTCACTGCCAAAAAGAGGCATATTATATTGTGCAAAATTTAGGTTTTTAATTTAGTTTTTTTTCCAGCCCAATCACGTGCTTTTAAAATGATATGTGTGCCACTGATGTGTGGGAGAAACGAATTCCTTTGTTATGTGTTTAGTGCACGTGCTCGTGTCTTCCAGCCTATGTGAATCGTTCGATGCCTTCCTTTAGGAAATACACCAGCGTCTCGACATACGGAACCACTTACACTAGTTTCAAGTATGGATACATGTGTGAGTATCATTGAAACCTGAAACCAAATAAATGAAAAGAAACCACATCACGTTTTACGTCACTGATACTCCAGCTTCTAAATTCGGGGCGGTCGTGTAGCCTAGTGGTTAAAGCGTTCGCTCGTCACGCCGAAGATCCGGGTTCGATTCCCGACATATGTACAATGTGTGAAGCCCATTTCCGGTTTTCCCCGCCATGATATTGCTTGAATATTGCTAAAAGCGGCGTACAACCATACTCACTCACTCACTCTAAATTCATTTAAAGATGGCGTACTAACGACTTCATTATATATTTTTACTGAACAAAAAATGTTAGAGATCGTGAATATTTTGGGGGCGTTTTAATGAAATTGTGTGCTCAGTCTTTACTACAAAAGATATCCCCAAAATATTCATCCTCCCTTACTTCATTCTTCAGGATATGTTCGAATTATGTTGCGGGGCCGCAGAGTGGATAGCGCTGCAACCAATTTGTAATATGCATGTGAATTTTGTAATAAGACCTAATTCTCCACTACGATTTAAGGGTGAGGTGTAGGGGGCAATGTTTATTCTACCGGAGGCACGGACGTCGGGTTCCTGTACGTAAGGTGGTGGTAGACTTTGAATCGAAAATGTGTTTTCTGAGATAATATATTTCGAATTCTTTTGAAACATGACACCTTTTAGACATATGCATGTATTGTGTCAGCACAATTAAATATGTGCAGAATGTCTGTATAAACAATTCGTCATATTTGTGTTTGTTGTGTAGCTTTTTCGTTCACATGTAGGAAATTAATAAATCGTCCTGAGTGTGTGAGAGAATGGAGGGCGAAATGCTGAGACAGAAAATAAAATGTCCGGGAAATTAATAAAAAAACGAATGTTTAATTTGGTCTCCAGATGTTATAAAATATTTAGACACTGAGAAATAAACTCACAAGGGTGTGTTTGTTTTTCAAAAACAGAAAAACAGCATCGGCTATCTACTTGTTATCACGAATTTACAAGACATGACCCGCAACACATGTTGGGAATTTATGCGCCAAGGCGGGGTTTTATCACCGGCTCAAAGGGCTGCATAAAATTCTCCAGTTGTCCTTGCGTTCGCTTTCAACATCAACAAAAATCTTAACCTTGGCTTTAAGTTTACTCGACAAAAGGAAAATCTAAACAGTTGTACAATCTTGTAAACACGAGACACCCATGCTTTCTGACAAAAACATGCGTAAGTACATGCGGCTCGTAGTCAGCGCCCCCTAGCGGAAATGTATGTTTACCGGGGTCGGGAGGGCGCCTATCTCCACAAGATAAGACCACCCCATATGGCCTTGGCTGGTAATTCGCACACATATAATGGACCTCGTTTCCAGTGCTAGTGTAACTCACGATTATCTTTTATGGGACAGTTCTAGTGTCGTGTACTTGTCCGCGAATGCTTCTGAAATGTAGCATGACGTAGTACGAAGGATACCCACGTGTGCGTGTGTGTGTGTTTAGATTACCCTTGTCTTCACTCTATCGAGAACACGTGGTTTTCCGCCAGTTTGTTTATGGGTTTTTCAATCGTTGTAAAGTATGCCACTGGACAAACGCATTCTTCTTTCATCAAAGATTCCGTATTCAGTGATGTACCGGAAATTACTTCTTGTAGTGAGATGTATGTTATAGATATATATTTGTATCTTTCTTGTCAAATAACATGTTTATATCGTCGAGTGAAGTGGCAAAGTTGCTTTCTTCAGGATTGGCGCAGCGATGAGTGCAAATGTCAACTTGTCAGGCCGCGAGATGAGGTGAACATGTTACTTGACCAGAAAAGACAAATCCTCAAGTTATTAAGTATATTGTATGACAAGTTATTAAGTATATTCTCTGTCTCATCTTCACGACTATTCTCTGATAACCATGGTGTCGTGGGCCTACTAAGTGTTTAGTAAAACAGGTGTGGTTGCCAGTTCTGTTTTAACGGTTAAATCACATTTAAAGATTTATACTAGATCCCGTAAGTTCATGAGCACACCCCCAACCTACACGCCGTTAGCCCAGGTGCACACCCCACCCCCATACCCCATTAGCCGAGGAGCACCCTAAACCAATGAGCGCAATATATGTACAAAGGAAATTACTCTGTTAATCCAGGTATTTTGTTAATCTGGATTGGTTCCATAGAAACTGTACTGTCCGAATAACCGGGGTTCTCAGTATAAATTGTCGAATAAATGAATATTCTATATCGAGGTTTTTGCTTGGAAGCTAATAAAACTAAATAGCTTTAAATTCATTCATTAAAGAACTTTCGATTCGTGAAGTTGATTTCATGCCATTCAAGTATATAAACCCTCGAAATGTTCAATCAAATGTGCGGCGCGTGTTGAAAAAACCTTGTTCAAGACCGACTACCTTCCCTTTTCCTGAGACAAAGTTGGTACTAATCAGCTTCATAAATTAACATGATTATCTGAAAAACGGAGTGGTAAAGGCCAAACTAAATAGTTGCCAGGTTGCATGAATATGTTGCATACATATATAGGTCGGTATAGGTAGGTATTTTTTTTAATTCAATAATTAATAATGTTTAGATATGATGCTAGTTGTAAAGTATTTCAACATCCGATTCTGTTGCCAAATGTAAAGTATGGGTTTCTTAGTCGTTTCTCAAGCTGTGATAAAACCGTTTGGTTCCCGAGTGAGACAATGGGTCGGCGTTTACCTGAAACTAAAGTATTTTTTTCGCCTAACATGAAATATAATATTCAACTCATATCTTTTGTTCAAGCATTGTTTCCAAATCCGCTGGATGACTAGGCGTAGTGTGTTTGAGAAACACCGCACAAAGCGTCTGAACATACTGGCATTGTTTCATTTTTGCGCCTGTGGACAGAGTACTCAGTTCAAATATTGTGCGACAATTTTCCTAGGTCGTTGGAGTTATGTGGCTCGGCGGGAAAATTTGCTGAGAATGATTTAGTGAGCCGTTACTCTAGCTAAACGCGGAACGGTGTATGAAATTGATACTGGTAATTAAATTCCGGACTACTTGTTTGCTTGTCGATGCAAGGCAAAAAATATTAACGTACGGGCGCGCCCAAGGGTGGGGAGCCGGGCTTGAGACAGGCAAGGAAATTTAACATTTCCCAGGGATATAATGTAGTGCAAATATTGAGGGGGGGGGGGGGGGGGGGGGGGGGGGGAGGGGGGGGGGGGGCGATGAGGTGGAGGCAAATGGGAGGGGAGATGTAAGGTTGTGGTGCAGGGATGTGAACAGGCATGCGTCATTTTACATCTAATGTAGTGAGTGAGTATTGTTTTATGCCGCAATATTACATCACTGTCATGCATGGGGACACCATAAATGGGCTTCACAAATTGTACCCATGTTGGGAATCGAACCCTAGTGTTGGGTGTGACGAGCAAACGCTTTAACCACTCGGCTACCCCACCGCCTCATATATCTAATGTTATTCAGATGTCTCCATTTGTAGGATATAGGTCATCGGCCATTGTACAAGATGCTTGCGTTGCAGCCATATTACAAATTCCAAAAGTGCTTTTCTCAAAATGCATGAAATACATTCGCAGTTCTTGTTGAAGAACATGGAGGAGTTGAGGAAGGGGGTCGTCCAAGATGAAACAAAAAGGGGGTGGTCCTCCTATATGAAACAGAAGGGGGTGGTCCTTCAAGATGAAACAACATAGGCTAATTATGTTTGTGAGTACCGTCAGTGCGGTATACAGAGACATAAACATCAGCAGTAGATGAGGATGGAGATGTAAATGTACGTTCTGGTGGGGGGCCTGTCCGAGAAGAGCGCTGTGGCATTGATGTGTTGCAGGTATGGTGGACATAATTGACCTGGTGTTAATAGAGACAGAAAGGGTGATGAATGCCCGTCTTCATCTGGGATAATTGCATGCGGGAACAAGGGGTCGACGGAAGAAGCAGGCAGTTAATGTTCCATCTGTCGCTTTGAGACTTCCGATTTCCGACGAAGCTACCTTTTGATTAATTTACTATTTAAAAAACACGATATAATAAACATGTTAATGGGAGCATCGTACGGAATGTCATCTAAGATGAGGTACGAATTCTGAATGTACCTGGGACCGGTAGCCTAGCTGTCTTGGGGGCGCAATTGGCTGTGCACAGTCGCGTCCTTTAGGCGTGCTAAAACCTATTAGAAGGGCACGGCTGGCACAGTCGTATAAGGCGCCGCGATTCGCTGTGCTGAGTTGCGTTGCAACACGCCAGAAACATATGATTGTGGGTTCGAATCTCGGTTCCACCCGATTATTTTTCAAGGTTTGTCAGCACCATACCCGTGCTCGTGGGTTTCACCACAGTGGTAAACGTCTAAGACCTGCATCACTTCGGGCTTTCCTCCCACATGAAGCTGACACGCCGTGATATAACTGAAATACTGTTAAAAGCGGCGTTAAACCCAACTCACTCACTCACTCACTACAACCTATTATCGTGGGTTCGAGTCTCATTCTTGTCTGCATACCCGAACTCATAGATTTCCCCAGAGATTCCAGGTTTCCGGGTTTCGGGGCTCCAAGCAACTAATGCTGTCCGTAAGATGCGACCAAGTAGATAGAGTGGTCAGGATCGTTTGAATGTGTTTCATCGTGCCCCGACGGCGTGGATCGTTGCGTGTAATATCAATCAATTGTTTGCCTGGTCCAGACTCGATTATGTACAAATACAGCTGAAATTTTGGTTAGTGCGGCGTAATACAACAAAGAAACACATACCCAGTGATCAGCCCATCCGCCAACGATTACCGCAGGACCAAAGCTCCTTGCAGGGTTCAGACCAGAGCTTGTGAAGGGAATCTGGAAAAGACAACTTACAATGAGTTCAAAGGTTATAAACACGATTATGTTATTAAAACAACAAACCAAACCAAACCAAATAACAGGATTAAATCGAATTCGTTAAATGTTGGCTACTGATGCTTATAGTGCACTGATTCGTTATAACAATGCAATTATTTATAGTTTATAGTCAGCCTACAACAGTCATACTTAATTGTCTAGCGTATTATATCACCATTCCATCATGATATATACGCCACCAACGTTTCCAAAGTTAAATCGCTTCTATCTCTAACCATGCACAGAATTTCTCTCGCTCATGAGAGCAATTTGATTGGACAACTATTTTTAGCGTCTTGCTATTCGAATCGAACTCGAAAGTAAGCTGTAGTAATAAACGGGTCCAGGGTCCAGGGTAATAAAATGGAACCCGCGAAGACCCGGTTTAGAATTGGTCTTCAGCAATTCATGCTACCCGTAAAAGGCGACTTTGCTTGTCGCAAGAGACGACTAACGGGATCGGGTGGCCAGGCTCGTTGACTTGGTTGATGCATATCATTGTATCCCAATTGCATGGATCGATGCTCATGATGTCAATCACTGGATTGTCTATTCAAGACTTGACTATTTACAGACCGCTGTTCAACAAAAGACAAAAATAACATGGAAATATAGTACCATGTGTAATAAGGGATGACGTCAGCGGGTGCCAATGTAAAGTTAGCACATAAACTTGATAATGGATGATTTATGAAGGGAACTTCAATGGATTCCTATTTTCCTATCTCCGGATACCGATCCTCCCTACCGAGAAGTCAATCTGATATAACGCTCACCCCACCGCGTTCAATCGAGAATAAAATATGTGGTATAAGCGTATCGCCAACATTACCATTTTACATTAAGATCCACACCAAGATTGCTTTTCACAGACCATTATGTTTATTTAGTTTATCAATACCACTGAGGGCAATGTTTATTACCCGGAAATATGAATGGAATTGAAAAGGTAACCTTATGCTTAATGACACAGAAATATTCCTACGTCTCTGGTTCTACATTAACAAACTATCAGGCATTCCGATTGGATATCAGCAGTGCCGGTTAACACATGTCTCCGATAATGAACTCGGGTGCAACGTTTCGTCTTTTTATGGTCCTAACTTACTCTGGTATTGCCATTAAGGATTTCACGTTCAGGATAATTGGTTTTTCATACGGGTCTTAATCTTTGACACAGTGGTCCGTAGCTTGCGTAGATATGTTATGTTTGAGCGATGGGCGTAAGTGGTGATCGGTTGTACACGTGTTATAACAGGTGTTTCTTGTAAGTCCGTTCTATTGGGCGTGTAACACAACACTGTCATAACAAACCTGTTGAGGAATAGCAGGGATTCATGTTACAGAAGTGGTGTTATAATTTATTTAATATGTTCCATGTTTCAAATGGAAGAACTAGCTTAAAGGAATTTGTTCCAGAAAAAGAATTGCCCTGGTTTTACCAACAAAGGAAGAGTGTATGCCGGAAGGCCAGAAAAATGTGTTTGGGATAACAAATAAATTGTTGGCTATCTTTTCAGAGAAATCAATTGCATGTCTTGAAAAATCACTGTGAGGTAGTAAACATCTTCTTGTATCCTTATGGAGATTGTTACAGTAATATACGGTTATGACGAATACGCTTATAACGAACTGACGGATATAAAGAACTTACTTTTTGGTCCCGACTACTTGCTGTAGTCATGCTGTATATGTACTTATAACGAACTACGGTTATTACGAACTAAAATTAGTAGTCCCTTTGAGTTCGTTATGACCGTAGTTCACTGTATATGTAAAGTACTTTACGACAAATATGAAAAACCCACATGTTAGCACCATTATAAATCGACTTATGCGTTGTAAGTTCATATATCTGTATTTCAAAAAGGCAGACACAAAAAATAACAAAAAGTCCAAATTAGGAATACAATGTATTGTTATATTACATTACATTGAATATTTTAATTCAGAAATAAATTGGTACTTGTTTGCGTTGCCAATTTTTGCGACTGGGTTCCGTCTAAGCGCAAATGGGCATGGCTAAAACTATTGTCAACTCGTTGTGTAATGATTCATATATATTGCAAAAGCTATTTAAAACACATCTGGAATTATACAATATGATTGAACGCATTGAACTGTATCTTGGGTATATTTGTATATGCAAGACATATGCAAAGGCAAAAACTATTCCTGAGGGATTCTTTGACCAAAGTACTTTAAGTCATACGCGCATTCTGATTGGTTTGTCGCAATTTCGCACATAACTTTCATCGATAGGGGAACGATACTTCTTTCAGGTAACGGAAAGGGGCGAGTGGTGACGAACGCCACTAAGGATGAGGTTGTGGTCATGAAATGAAGGGATGTACATAAAGAATAGACTCCAAACAGATAATGCATGTGACGTCATCATTGGAGAAGAACAATTGTAAACTATGACTTCACAACAGAAGCAAGATCACTCGTAGGATTTGGGCTCATTAGAGTCACAGCAAACCTTCACCGCGTCCATACGGAGCTATCCCAACAGCCCCCAGTAATCAAAATATTAACCATCATTATATTTCAATATTTGCTTGGAAATCGTGCAAACCGCAAGGTCAGTGAAAGGGCGACTAACAACAGGAAATGGTAATTAGGGACTATTTATACCAATGTCGTCAAGTAGACTGTCTCCCATATAGCTATGCCCTATGTAACGAAAATAGTTCAGTATTTGAGCATATGTTTTTATAACAACAAAAATCCCCAAATTTCCTTCACACGGAACAAAGGGCCCTCTGTGGCCTTGAAAACAACGCGGCCTTATCTCACAAAGTGCAATTGAAAACTCCAGTCGCCAGAAGCTAAATCTAATTTAGATAGGAAGCCAGGAATCTCGTTTCACGCCCACATTTTGAAATGTACGCCACTCGAGTCTGGGGGTCATGGTTGAGGGGTCAAGGGGGCGTGGCAGGGAAAACATGGTTGTAGAGTGAACGTGACTCAGTGAATGGGAAACAATGGTGTGAGATTAATGATGGACAAAGAAGATAGGAGTCTTTGTCAAGGAGGTTTCATTGTTTGGTGTTTGTTGATGAATTGATTTTTCGGAAAGTGATTTTATAAATCTCACATCAAACACCACGTATAAAAATAAATCCGTTATTGAAAAATTGTATTAACGAAATATTTACAAATTCATGTATATATTTTAAAATGAGTATTGGTTGTAGTAACGACTGATTTTGTAGCGGTAGTAGCAGTAGAAGTAGTTGTAATAGTAGTAGTCGTTATTGTGGTAGTAGTAGTAGAAGTAGTTGTAATAGTAGTAGTCGTTATTGTGGTAGTAGTTGTCGTTATTGTGGAAGTAGTAGTCGTTATTGTGGTGGTAGTAGTAGTAGTAGTAGTAGTAGTAGTAGTAGTAGTAGTAGTAGTAGTAGTAGCATAACGCTTATTCTCTGAAAATAGATAATCTTGACAGAAACAAGTTCAGGGTGACTGTGAGATACTCTAACGTAACAGTAGCAGCTGAAAAAGTACACACAATGAAATAAGATTAATATTATAAAAGCTTTAACAGAATATATTTCACAATCTTCAAAGACTGATTGAAATATATCTTCCACGAATAGCGATGATGCAGCATCCTTGAAATTTTTATTAAAAAAATCTTGGTCCTCAAACACAAGTTTGAAAATGATATCTTTGTAATAGATACCATGTCATTAGACCACGGCCTGTGTGTTTTTGTAAGTATTTTTTTCGTCTGACCTAGAAAATCCATCCGCTCAAGCAGAACACCGGGATCAATACAAGGGGAACTTTTACGCTTTCGTGAATAAGTGATTGAGAGACAAAAGTATTTGATTTATGGGTGCCAGCTTTGTTAATTCACCCACAAGATTGTTCCTCCCCCCGCGGGCGTAAGCCGCACGTGAAGGAGGTATTCATGGCAGGTGTTGGGGGGAGGGGGGTACACAATCGCGTGCTCAGTGCAACCACCTAACCTACTTCTAGCGTCCCTACCCTCCCGCGGCCGCTCTCGATCACTACCCTACCCCCCCCCCCCCCCCCCCCCGCGCGTCACTGAATTCCTCCCCTCCTCACCCCACCCCTCAGTGTTTCTCCGGGCCCAGACAGAAGTCAGAGATGGGATCAAAGCCGCCCGGGAGTGTCAGTGATACTACCCGGGAGAGAGATGTCGCCATGGAGATTTGAAACTGACCAATGAGGGTCCGCGATTATTGAACTGACAGATCAGAGTGTTTCATTGTGATTCATTGTGTAACTAGTCTTTGAAACAGTAGTATGGTTTAAGAAAATAAATTCTGAATATGATTTATCATTCACGAACTCAGTAAACATTAAATCGAGATGGTTCTAAAATAAAGACTTTAATTTTTCATATAAATTCGCTTTTAAAGGGAACGCTCTGAATCAATTAGTTGACTTCAAACTATTGCGCGCTCTTATTAAAAGGTGCTTCTTTTGAACACATGGAATTAGCTGTGAAATCAACTCTGATCTCATTAACGCATAAAAGGCGGAAAGGTCCACTTCAGACCCTTGTGGAGTCTTAGTGATCAAATAGGCGCGGGAACTCTCTCCATTCTCACACAAAGCCGTCGTTAAAACCAGGGGCATACGATGATGTAACGTTCAGACGTCACATTGGTCCAACGTTAGCCACATCCGGGTCCTACTCTGGCGCTTGTCAAACGCCACATGTTTACAACCACCGACAACCGAGACGCCACTTTGTTTATTTTCCCTCCAGTTTGCGCTTCCGACGACGCGAACGTTTACAAATTCACCCAAGGCAGCTAAAGTAGCAAAATCTTGACATTGTGCGGTCAGTAATCTGACACCTTCGTTTTTTGTCTCCCAATTCACGCATATACAAAAGCTATCTTTCATCTATGACAGACCCGTTCAAACCTACTCCCTATCGCATAAATAGAAATTCGACCCGTCCCCGGTTGATGTAATCGAATGAAAGGGCTGCTGTGTTTTTTTTACCAATCTATCTTGACATTGAAGTCACTGTGTAAAACATGGCTGAAAATCGGCGATAAGCTGCAAGATCTTGAAAACGGGTTGACAAGGAGGCAGCTGCACCCAATGGCTGACTGGGCGTGTCGAAGTTTATCTTCCCGATATTTGATAGTTATTCATTTGTCCAGAAGTCGACACCCATTTCTAATGAAGAACAGGATGTGATTTGAGCGCCTCTTAACGAACCATACTTTCAGTCCGAAAATAACAAAAATAGTTCTACTTATGCTATTGTTTTGGCAAGGGGCGTGTACTTTAACCGTTCATAACTTCAGGAAAACACTATTTACATTTGAACCCCCTGACTTCATAGAGGTATCAAATCCTCACCTAACATAAGACCAAATACACTGACGTTTGAGAGGCAATAGTCTGTTTACACAATGCAGCCCGTGTTAATCTATGGGGCTGTTTATCTACAAAAAAAAATCGTATCCGTTGCATGTATAATCTGATTAACGAAAGAGTCAATATTGTTGACGATACAATGATTTTCGTTTTAAAAAAGCTTGGTATCTGTGAGAAAAATAAACTTTTCCCGCCATGGGTAACTAAAAGTTTGTTACTTCCGCGTTAAATCCCACATGCACCCTCAGTATTTGTTAGTTCCGCTTTATCAAGGAAAGCTTAAACCTCTGACAAATAAGTCTACATGTTACGGATGCCTCAACCTCTTTGAACATGATATATTAATACCCGCTTGGGTGTATGCTATGGTAATGGAGGCGACATGTATCCTGTGAACGGATTTGATACGTGTTGCACCTTCTACCATACATTAAAAGGACCGCTTAATTGGTTGACAAGGGGATAATATAGAAATGAGTAGTGTACTATTACCGAGTTCCCACTACCAAAACGTAACTGACAGACATATAATTTTACAAATGAAAATGAATTATATATTAAAACTCAAGTAGAATTTTAATTATTCTGTAAAACTTAAATATTATAGAGTTTTACTTTCAGCACTGAATGTCTATGAAAAAATTCAGAATCGTGGCTATCATAATTGTTTATAGTTGTAATAAGGAAATGAAATAATAAATGATGTTTGTTAACTATATTTTATTTATTATCATTCACAAGCACCGTTTTAAAATAGTTTTTGTAAAACGCAATATGGGTTGAAATGTAAGAACTCTCTCCAGAAGTGACGTTAAAAAAGTTGTACTTACGGCGAACAAGTGGCACACAGCGACAGCCAAGCCAATGGTGAGAGGGGCCGAGCCACGGAGATCCTTCCTCACCCCGTCATTTGAGGCAAACACAGCGATCACCAATACAAAGGTAATAATCAACTCTACCCCGAATCCTTGGGGTGCGGTGACGCCGTTCTTCAACACCGTGGAACCAAGGGTCCCTCTCATGCTAGTAGGTGTCAGTCCATACAGAATCCCCGCCCCTAGGATTCCACCCAGGCACTGAGCGATCATGTAGAGTACCCCCCTGACGATGCTGACGCGTCGGGTGACGAGGGTGGCAGCGGTGACGGCAGGGTTAAAGTGGCCGCCACTTATGTGGAAGAAAGCCCACACCATCGTCCCGACGGCAAAACCGAAAGTTAGGGAGATCTGAACAACGGTGGGATTATGGGGGTCAGACCAGTTGAGCCAGGACCCACACCCCAAAAGGACGACGAACAGGGTGCCGAATGTCTCGGCAGCCAACGCCCTCCATAAGTTGGGGCTCACCAAATCCTCGAAATTTTCCTGCATGATTCCGTTCTTCATGACCAAGCGTGCCAGAGTAGCGTCGTGTGCGTAACGTCATGCTTTATAGTCTTCCGTCCCGTCTCCTCATTGGCTGAATCGTCAAGGCTTCATAACAAATTCTCAAGCGCCCCCCCTCTCTCTCTCCCTCCCTCCCTCCCTCCCGCCTAGATGTCAGCCCAGCGTCCCAGCGCGGGGGATGTGCAGCATTCTGGGTCCCCGACATGTGTCCTACAATGCCAGGTGTCAACACCGCATCATCTTGATATAATCGTTATTGTCCGAGCCGATTTCTATTACGCCAGAGCCGCTAATTGTAGCAAGCTTCACATTAGAGGAAATTACACGTATAGCATTTCCTGGGGAAATCTGTATTGTGAATGTGATAATTAGGCCGGCGTCTTTGTATGTGGCATGGGAAGGGTGGTTGTGTTAGCCTACTTATAAACTCTCCTTCCAGTTCACTAACAAGACTTTGAATGTACGTAGCTTTTATCACCCCCTCTTTGTGCTGGTGCGATTCTTCGTGATCTTACAACCGAGTGATTCACCGAATGGTATCGACAAATGGGGGAAATACAAACATGAAATATTACACACAGGAAAGTAACTGTTTACGCATGCTCCCTGACAAATATTAAACACAAACATGAAAAAACAGAAAAAGATTCAAGCATTCCCTAACGGCAGATGATAACCCCTCGTCGCCGGAATACAAACAGGTCCCCTCGGCAGGTGGCCGCTCGGGGCCGGGCAACACAGACAGGGAGGGCACAATGGGGCGTGCTTCACGGAGGGGAGGGAGGCCACAAGTCATGATGGATGTCCGAGATAGACAGTACTGGGATTTCAAATATCAAGCATATGCTTATGTATAAATGAAACATGCTTATGTAAAAATGAAACATGCTTATGTACAAATGAAACATGCTTATGTATAAATGAAACATGCTTATGTAGAAATGAAACATGTTTATGTAAAAATGAAACATATTAATGTATAAATGAAACATGCTTACGTATAAATGAAACACATGCTTGTGTATAAATGAACCACATGCTTATGTATAACTGAAACACATGCTTATGTATAAATTAAACACATGCTTATATATAAATGAAACACATGCTTATGTATAAATGAAACACATGCTTGTGTATAAAAGAAACACATGCTTATGTATAAATGAAACACATGCTTATGTATAAATAAAACACATGCTTATGTATAAATGAAACGCGTGCTTATGTATAAATGAAACACATGCTTACGTGTAAAGTAAACAAACTTATGTATAAATGAAACACGTGCTTATGTGCAAATGAAACACGTGCTTATGAATAAATGAAACACATGTTTACGTGTAAAGTAAACAAGCTTATGTATATATGAAACACGTGCTTATGTGCAAATGAAACACGTGCTTATGAATAACTGAAACACATGCTTATGTATAAATTAAACACATGCTTATATATAAATGAAACACATGCTTATGTATAAATGAAACACATGCTTGTGTATAAAAGAAACACATGCTTATGTATAAATGAAACACATGCTTATGTATAAATAAAACACATGCTTATGTATAAATGAAACGCGTGCTTATGTATAAATGAAACACATGCTTACGTGTAAAGTAAACAAACTTATGTATAAATGAAACACGTGCTTATGTGCAAATGAAACACGTGCTTATGAATAAATGAAACACATGTTTACGTGTAAAGTAAACAAGCTTATGTATATATGAAACACGTGCTTATGTATAAATGAAACACATGGGTACTTGTCTGTTTTTTTACACCTTTTTTCAAAATGATACATATGGTTCTGTAGACATGAAACACATGATACTATTGGATTCAGGCACATGATACTATTCTATTCAGGCACATGATACCATTGGATTCAGGCACATGATACCATTGGATTCAGACATATGATACCATTGGATTCAGGCATATGATACTATTCTATTCAGGCATATGATACCATTGGATTCAGGCACATGATACCATTGGATTCAGGCATATGATACTATTGGGTTCAGGCACATGATACCATTGGATTCAGGCATATGATACCATTGGATTCAGGCATATGATACTATTCTATTCAGGCATATGATACCATTGGATTCAGGCACATGATACCATTGGATTCAGGCATATGATACTATTGGGTTCAGGCACATGATACCATTGGATTTAGGCATATGATACTGTTCTATTCAGACACATGATACCATTTGATTCAGGCACATGATACCATTGGATTCAGGCACATGATACTATTGGATTCAGGCATATGATACTATTGGATTCAGGCACATGATACTATTCTATTCAGGCATATGATACCATTGGATTCAGGCACATGATACCATTGGAGTCAGGCACATGATACTATTGGATTCAGGCACATGATACTATTGGATTCAGGCACATGATACTATTGGAGTCAGGCACATGATACCATTGGATTCAGGCACATGATACCATTCTATTCAGGCACATGATACTATTGGATTCAGGCACATGATACCATTGGATTCAGGCACATGATACCATTGGAGTCAGGCACATGATACTATTGGAATCAGGTACATGATACCATTGGATTCAGGCACATGATACCATTGGATTCAGGCACATGATTCTATTGGATTCAGGCACATGATACTATTGGATTCAGGCACATGATACTATTGGATTCAGGCACATGATACCATTGGAGTCAGGCACATGATACCATTGGATTCAGGCACATGATACCATTGGAGTCAGGTACATGATACCATTGGATTCAGGCACATGATACCATTGGATTCAGGCACATGATTCTATTGGATTCAGGCACATGATACTATTGAATTCAGGCACATGATACCATTGGATTCAGGCACATGATACCATTGGATTCAGGCACATGATACTATTTGATTCAGGCACATGATACTATTCTATTCAGGCACATGATACTATTGGATTCAGGCACATGATACCATTGGATTCAGGCACATGATACTATTGGGTTCAGGCACATGATACTATTGGGTTCAGGCACATGATACCATATGATTCAGGAACATGAAACTATTGGGTTCAGGCACATGATACTATTGGGTTCAGGCACATGATACTATTGGGTTCAGGCACACCATACTATTGGGTTCAGGCACATGATTATCTCAATTTTGACACATCATGATGAATAGTCAGGCGACGAATATTCCCACGAATGAAATACATTTAACTTCCCTGGTAACTGTATCGTTGATGGTGAAGAAACTAAGACGTATAGAACATCCTTACGTTGCTTATTGCCTTAATCTGAAAAAAAATGTTTGGAAACAATTATACGATCATACTTTACCAGTAAACTTTAACCATATTATTTCAATTATATCTTTCTTTAATGCTAAAAGTATTTGCCCATTTACACGAACCCCTGATAATTACTGTTTGTAGAAACACAATTTATTCACGCAAAGAAAACGATTCACTTACACATAGTCTATGAAATCTTATATTACTCAATACATTTCTCTCCTCTAAAATTCAAACAAATAATTATCCTGATAGTGATTTGGAATAGAGCTGGCTAAATCTGCTTTAATATAAATCTAGATTTTGTTTTCATAAAATAAATATATCCCACAGTCATGGTGCAGACCTAAGCAAACGAATAACGGTAAAAAATACAAATCTAGGTCATGTACTTACACTTCAAATAATTATATAAAGTAACTGAGTTGACGTCTCAAACGAAACTACCGTCGTCCCTGACGCCGGATCAACAATGTTGTGCACTTCACCACGGAGACAAATATGAAGACAGGTCCCAAATATTGCTGCTACGCTGCTCGACAGTGAGGGAAGAGTTAGTTCAACATTGAACAGCTCAACGATAGAGTCTGACACGGCACTAATCAATTATTTATTTGACTGTTCCAAACAAGAGGGTAAATGACATCCTTACTGTTAGTTGATCTCGAAACTACACATGCTCTAGCATGTATTGATGTATGCCAGGTGGTATCTTCTCACATGAATCTCAGTGTAGGGTCCAGAGTGAGTGAGTGAGTGAGTGAGTGAGTGGGTGGGTGGGTGGGTGAGTGAGTGAGTGAGTGAGTGAGTGAGTGAGTGAGTGAGTGAGTGAGTGAGTGAGTGGGTGGGTGGGTGGGTGGGTGGGTGGGTGGGTTGGTAAGTACATCAAACTATATACTTTCTTTTCCTCGGCAGTTTACATATGTTTACGAACAGGTGTAATTGTCCATGCCCCGGCGTATTCTGTGCATGCGAATTATAAATGAGTGAGTGAGTATGGTTTTACGCCGCTTTTAGCACTATTCCGGCAATATCACCACGGGGGCATCAGAAATGGGCTTCACACATTGTACCCATGTCGGGAATCGAATCCGGGTCTTCGGCGTGACGAGCGAACGTTTTAAACACTAGACTACCCCTACGCCCCATTTATTTACACACCACCGTGATATAGCTTAAATATTGTTGTGTGTGTCGTTAAACAGTGGGTGAGTGAGTATGGTTTTACGCCGCTTTTAGCACTATTCCAGCAAAATCATGGCGGGGGACACGAGAAATTCGGCTTCACACATTGTACCCATGTGGGAAATCGAACCCGGGCCTTCGGCGTGACGAACGAACGTTTTATTCAGTAGGCTATCCCAACGCAACACTTATTTACAGACCGCCGTCATATCGCTTAAATATTGCTGTGTGTGTCGTTAAACAACAAAGAAACCAAATAAAGACGAGATGTATACGTACCTTGATGTACCTGTATGATGTACCTTGAGACACTTAATACTTCAATCTGTCTTCTGTTGTGTCATCGACACAGTTTCGCCATTATCGGTCATACGTGATGCGAGTTCAAGCATGCCACTCCAATCTTGACCTTTTTACTCTTCTATCTGACGGTGTGGCCAAATGACGCAAAACAAAATTAGGTCAATGAGAAAAGCTAGAATTTCCCCGAAACAAAACAATGTTGGAATGCTTCTAAATGGCCGCTCATTAACTCTCCCATTGTGTTGCCCACTGCAGGACAAAAAAGAATTGGTTGATGTCAAAGGTCACATGATGGCATGTTGAAGGACATGGTCAGTAAAACTGTGTCAACCCTGTGGTGGTATGCATGTAATTGTTGTCACCGGAACAATGGGGTGAATCAAGTTTATATATCTTCCTGTTCTTTTGGAATGCAACACAAGAACGAAGGATGCTGGTTATTGTGATAGTAATTTCAATAACTTACACATGATGATAGTGATATATTATGTTACCTGGCATGTTAAAAAGGTATTGACGATGCAGATTTTAACCACGTTTCAATGCGATGACGATGACGATGAAGAAAAGGATTATGTTGATGATGATGATGATGATGATGATGATGATGTCGATGATGATCATGATGAAGAAGAAGAAAAAGGAGATGGTGATGCTACTGCTGATGGTGATGGTGATGCTGATTAATCTCTCTAGCGAAGTATAGATTAAGTACAGATAGTTTACGTCAAGTAAAGAAAACAATTTATATTAATGAGGAAGATATAAAAAATGGAAATAAGAACAATTTGTAAATGAAGTATAAAACTACAAAATAACATTCGCCGTTCAATAAAGAATTCGTCGGGCAAATCTTGCATCACTTAGAATCCCAGATTAGCTCTTATTATATTTTCTAAGTTATGCATGTGTATTCAACACAACGATATCAGTTATAAGTAGATGAAAATTAAATATCGAAATTATTGAAATAATATGTAAATAAATACTAAAAATTAACTAATATTTTTTTTACATAATGTCTGCACATACATCGCTATCACCTTTTCGCGAACACCTGGATTCATCACTATTTGACAGTGATTCATAAACACATGCTTATGATAAACTTGGAATCGAATAATGGACTCTACCTTCAGCAGGTATTTCTTATGATTATGGAAAGGGTTTTGTCATTTTTATCAATAAAAACAATGGAAATCCATTGTGGCACCCTGACACATTCTGAAACATCAGCTGCAGTAAATCTACTATATACAAGGATATTTAAATATATATATATATATATATATATCTACAAAATAATGTATACAATCCAAATGGAGCCCGAAAAATGCTTAATTTCAGAGCTTGAGCTGAGGCAATCTAGACTTGCCAAATCATTTCAGACTTTTAATTCATTCTCCCTCTGGAAGACATATATAAATATATTAAAGTGTTACTAGGCTAGATCTGCTTTTGATTGTGTCTACTCATACTCGATTATCCAGTATGTCATATCTCCCTTCAATTAATCATAACAGAGATATAATACACTGGATAATGGAGGATGGTATCTTCAGTATTGTATCCGTGCCTGAATGGTTCCTGCTGCTACTCCTCCCCGCAATACGATCTTCCTACTACGGGTGACCTCATTGCCAGCGTACAGCCCTTCCCTCGTATGTCTGTCGTCACCACCCCTCCACTTAACGTTCAACTGTGACCCTGCGTGAAGACTCTCATGTACTTCCCACGTGGCGATGCGGACATGGCGTTAAAGTATTTGAGGAAATTGAGATTTATTATTTTCTGTTTCATTCATTCCTTTACTTTCAGACATCCTCCCTGGTCTAGTGGATCAGTGTCTGCCTGGAGAGCGGAAGGTCGGGGGTTTGATCCCCGGTTGCTTAATACCAAAAGACGTTAAAAGATGGTACTTGTTGTTACCCTGCCTGGCGTTTTGCATTAAGGGGATGAGCCTGGTCGGCTTAGACTCAGTATAATGTGTCTGGGTTGGTTATTCGTCTTACACTGCGGCATAGTATCTCAATGGGCTTGCACTGTAATAATTGAGTCTAGACGAGCACAAGTAGCCACACGCACGCACGCACGCACGCACGCACGCACGCAAGCACGTACGTAATTGCATGCACTCTATAAAAGCGCAAAATTCTTGGTATCGACATGGGATCTCAGTGGGCTGGTACAACAGAACCGGAAATGGTGCGGATCATTGCATGCAAGCACACACGAATACGCACGCACGCACGCACGCACGCACGCACGCACGCACGCACGCACGCACGCACGCACGCACGCACGCACACACACACACATGCGACTTTTAACCCCATTTCAACCTATCTCAGTACCTTTACTTTAGAATTCTTTTTATTGCAGGCAAATATCCTCATTGCAATCCTCGCTGATCCTTCTGGGGAATCATGTATTCAATTCATACTGTGTAATTCTTTCATTGATTATTTGGTAATTGCAGGATAATTGTACAGTTTAAGATGCTTTTAAAGATGCGACATCTAATCCCATATTCTGCACTCGTATTAATCCCGGGCTTACCATGTACTTCCCGCATCGACATCAGGCGTTTCACGCTCTATTTTCCAAACACTTAATCTCCTTATCTCAAATCAGGATGCACATACTTCCGACTCAAGTTAGAGATTGTTCCCGGACGTCTTCTGTATCAACAGATAATACCTCTGACATCTGGCACAAAGTAACCAATCTAGGAAAGTAATGGTAATTTAAGCTTTACAGGAAATCTTAAACATCCAAGCATCCAATTTATTTCAGCCTCCATAATATATATATATACATCATATACCTTACAGTGCGGTGGTCAGCACCATACCCGTGCTCGTGGGTCTCACCGAAGTGGTAAACGTCTGAGACCTGCATCACTTCGGGCTTTCCTCCCATATTACGCTGACACGCCGTGATATGACTGGATTAATGTTAAAAGCGGCGTTAAACCCAACTCACTCACTCACTTACAGGGCGTTGGGGAAGTTTTAAATATAACGCGCTGGGTTTGATTCCCAAACTGTGAAACTTATTCTTGGTCCAACCCCAACCCCCAATATACCTAACGTAACGTAACATAAAGTAAGCCACTCAAAATAAAATCAAACTATTTCAACAAGAAAATCGAAACCAAAAAGAACCCTAATGAGAGTAATTCATACATAAAATTAACAGCAACAAACGTTGACCAACAGAGATACTTCAGATGCCATGATTTTTCAACATTCCGCATCAACCACCCCAACCCTTCACCCCCACCCAAACACCCTCAAACACTACCCCATCCCCCACATCCCCATTCCCCCCACTGGTCAACCCAAGCCCAAATCCTCGCAAAACCAACCAGACCCTTTACCCGCGCCAAGCCATCATGTCCAATCTCTGACCTTCAGACCATGTTTCGATGTCCAGTCATCCTGTAATCTTCCCTAGCCGCTATCACTTTCCTGTATATGCCAAAGACTTGTGAAGGTGATCGGTGGACGCGACTTTGGTTCCAGAGTTGAGTTTGGAGTGTTTTATCGCTATTAGTAATCAAACGAGCGCAATATGTGGCTATTTATCTTGTCGGTGAACCCTGAAGAGATAAGAACAGTTGGCCAGAAGGT
The DNA here is from genome assembly GCF_022045235.1 of Haliotis cracherodii. Taxonomy (NCBI): domain Eukaryota; kingdom Metazoa; phylum Mollusca; class Gastropoda; order Lepetellida; family Haliotidae; genus Haliotis; species Haliotis cracherodii. The sequence goes on along the minus strand of NW_027266296.1, from coordinate 686,739 downwards.
CTGCGTCTAGTCGTTTACGTCGTCAGGCGAGCAGAGCCTTTAGTGCCATGATCCGTAGTGCGACCCTTGACCTTGACTAACATTAAGTCTATGAAATTTATATTTCGCAAGAATATTTGGTTAAATTGTCTTTTAAAATATACTATATAGGGATATAGAGAATCGCCTTATTTTCAGAAACTGAGAAATCTAGAATTGCCGAAGAATTGTAGACTTGCTGGATGTTTTCGGATATGTTTGTTTCAGGGCGTCTGTATGAAAGTCTACCTCTGTCCAGACTACAAGTGGAACTGTTTGTAAAGGCGGTTGATAGAAGAAGAAGAAGAAGAAGGGACAGATCACACACATAACAATAAAAATCTGGCATATATAATACCAACATATATGTAACATTATGGCATTATGACAGGTGCTAGGATACATGTCTACTTTCAATTAATCAGACATCATTTACAAAAACTGCAATTATCAGTTTACAGTAATAAGTCTGAAAATGGGATTTTGCAGTAAATGAGTCCAAATGTTTGATGCCATGTGTCGCCTTTATAAACATAAATTGAAGCTTATCAGTTGTATATTGTGGTCCTAGGATACTGTAGTTATATGATATTATAAATCAAAATATGATTTTTCACCAACAAGGTCCCTTATCTCATGATTAGTCACATATATTTATAACATCCTCAAAACCTAATTAACTAATTAATGTCCCTTTGTACACTCTAAAAATTGACATTGACATGCATTTATTTATTGCATGCAAAAAGTTTTTTACTTGTGAATATAGGTAATTAACGTTTATGCACAACACAGTAAATCTAGATTTGTCGTAGCCAAAGTTGAAGCGAAAATTCCTTCCTCTGTAGTGATGACTATATAATCCTACATTAATAAGATGATGTGTGTATATTAATTCACAGATTGCCGCAGCCATTGATGATGTGTTAACTGGAGAAGGTAACATAATATAGTTACTGTCATGATATAAGGTTTACATACCACATGATCGTGACACCCCCCTAATACTATCATCGTGTCTAAAACATCTGTTTGCAACGTGCTGTTGGTTTACTTTGAGTATTACATAATTCTCTAATCACACCGAAGCGTTAAATATATAATTGACGGGGTTGTGATTACAGGTCTAAGGCTCAAGTCTCATATGGACGCTATGTGAAAACCTGACACATCCAACTAAGCAGGTAAAATTTCAAGATGGCGGCCACACCAGATGGCGCTGCAAGATGGCCACAGCCCGTCAGCATGTATCTGCAAACGCACACGGAAGTCATTTCAAAGACAATCAAACACCCATTAACTTTCAACAGTTGTAAACAAGACCGTGACCGCTACACGTTTTATTACTTCTTTGATTAGCTTCTGATGTGACCAACTTCCGAGGTCTTAAAGGTTGGAATATGCATGTGGTAATTAGGTCATTAAATACACCGGCCCGAGAGTGTCCGATTGCATGGCGAGTGTCTGCCGGCTCTGAAGTTGATCGGCGGACTTTGTTTATCGACCTGCTTGTTTATTTTTCAAGTGAACCGAAATTTTGCTTTTGTTCCGGTTCTATTGGCCACAATAGTTAATCGGACAGCAAATATGAAGGTCAGGTTTAAACATTCTTTCGTCGTATTTGAAGGCTGTGTCAGCTAGAAGCCACGTTAGGGGATTGTTGTCTTCATAAACAAACATATGGTGTAGCTTACGAGTACGTCTCAATGGAATCCTTTCACTCGTTAATACGTGTTTATTTGCACAATTCCCTCTGTGAATATTCCCTCATATACATATAAATCAATGACACATTCCAGGACACACGCATAAACAGCATCTGACCCAATTTTATACACACTTCATTGAAAAGCCAAACTTGAATGAGCGTGTATTTCCAAGATGGTTATACACCCACTGCATATTTAGACACAACGACTTAAGATATTCTACTACTACTACTACTACTACTACTACTACTACTACTACTACTACTACTACTACAGCTGCTGCTGCTACTACAACTACAACTACAACTACTACTACTGCTGCTGCTACTACTACTACTACTACTTCTACTACTACTACTTCTACTGCTACTACTACTACTGCTGCTACTACTACTACTACTTACTACTACTGCTGCTGCTACTACTACTACTACCACTACTACTACTACTACCACTACTACTACTACTTCTACTGCTGCTACTACTACTGCTACTACTACTGCTGCTGCTACCATTACTACTATTACTATTACTACTACTAATCCAACCGCAACTACTACTACTACTACTACTACTATCACTGCTGCTGCTTTCACTACCTCTACTACTGCTACTACAACTACTACTACTACTACTACTACTACTACTACTCCTACTACTGTTACTACTTTTACTACAACCACTACTGCTGCTGCTGTTACCCCTTCTACTACACCACTACAACTACTGCTACTACTACTACTACTACTACTACTACTACTACTACTATTATTACTACTACTACTACAACAACAACAACAACAACAAGAACATATGGGGAGTCTTCACATTCCCCGAAAAGTTCTGGGTGGGTTCGACAAGGCAACGCTTCCTCTAAATCTCTAATCTCTAAATAATAATAAGAAGAATGATGATGATGATGATGATGATGATGATGATGATGATGATGATGATGATGATGATGATGTCAGCGACAATTTCATTTAAAAGAAATATGTTAAACTGACATAAACATGTGTTTAAACTGACTTAATGGAGTTCAATTGAGGAAAAACGAAGCGTGTTTAATGAACTTGTTTCTTCGAGACAATTTATCGTTGGTGGTAAACATGTTGCCGAGTGATATCGGATAGGGGCGCAGTCTTCACAACTCCCACCCATAAAGCTGCTGCAGATGCAGATAACAAAGTATCAACATCATGTAAACCAACTATTTATTTAGTTTAAAGCCACATTTTTTGCAGTAATAAGGTGTCTATTTCAGCCACCCTCTGTCCAACCCTAAACCATAACAAACCGAGAGATTTGTCGCCAAGCGAATCTGCAACACGTTCTGCAGTGTTAGACAAATAACGAGCATCACACTGAACCACAACACATGTTTGTGTAGGTATTATGTAAGTTACATCTTTAAAAAACATCTATGTCATTATGTTGGCTGCACGATAGTTTCTCTGCCTAATTGTTTAGAGAAAAACATTGCGCTTAGAAGCACGTATCATCAGTCCCGTTTTCTGTGTTTGTTATTTAACGCCGCAATATTCCAGCTATATGACGGAGAGCTGTATATAATAAGCCTGGGCCAGACAATCCAGTGATTGATATAATGAGCATCGATGGTCCCATTTGGGATACGATGACATGCATCAACCAAGTCAGCGAGTCTGACTACCCGATGTCTTGGTTTAAAAATTATTATTTTTCAAAAGGAATCCGGATCGGTAAACAACCAAATCTTGCTTATGTAAATACCTCTCCAGGTAATAACTTAACAACAGCTGGTTATATATAAGATAGTGCTAAACATAAACATACTAAATGCACACATGAAATACATGAAACCAATACATTGAAGCAAGTGGTGTCTGTGAAATAAAATAAGGCAGTTTTCCATTACTACATGCGTAAACTAAGCCACTCAAATCTTTTGCTTTTGACAATGAAATCATGAACTGATTGAAGAGTAGCTATGGTTGTATACTGCTGACTGAACTACTGCCACGTAAAACTGTTTTTAGATCATACCCATGTGTGTAGATATACATAGCGTTTCATATATTATCGTATTTTTGACAGGTATAGAAAAAGTGAATTGCCTCTTCAAACTGCTATCCACAAGTGCAGTCTGGTATGTCTGAAACATGTCGTCTAAACTTATCAGCGTTTGCGTCCTGTAGCCGAGCCGATGTCTTCTAGTCCTGCACCATGACTGTGGACTCTCTGCATTGATTTAGATCAAACCAATCTCCATAATGTACATAGACAAGCCAGCTATATTCAACAGGAACAAACTTGAAGAGAGAAATGCATGGCATCGCCACCATGTGATTGTGATTCTTGGACACATGCTCACGATATGGTCGGAATCGAACAATCGATTTCTTATGAATACGAAAAGGGTTTTGACGCTTATATTCATAATATGAGATTTCATAAACAATATGCTTAATTCCCATTGAGACGGATCTACTTTTGCCCAAATCAATCTCTTATTCAGTTCTAGAATGAGTGACTATGGTTTTACGCCGCTTTTAGCAATATTCCAGCAATATCATGGCGGGGACACCAGAAATGGGCTTCACACATTATACCCATGTCGGGAATCGAGCCCGGGTCTTCGGCGTGACGAGCGAACGCTTTAACCACTAGGCTACCCGACCGCCCCGAGTTAAAGAATTCGAGTTCATGACGTTACACCGGATCATCTTATGACACAGAATTGATAAAATACAAGGACGTTATATAGCTAAGAATGCATGAGTGATAGAGTGTGCAAATTATTGAACAAAACGAACGAACTGTGACCATGGTTAAGGATCTGAATCCTACAACTGTAATTTCGATGGGCGAATGATATACAGTGAACTACGGTTATAACGAACTCGCTTAAAACGAACTGACGGATATAACGAACTAAAATTAGTACTCCCTTTGAGTTCGTTATAACCGTACTCTACTGTACCTTACAACTAATCCAGACTGAAAAGATTATCATGGATTGATTGTTTTAACATGGAAACATTATTTAAATCGACACTGTTTCAATATAAAACGTCAACGCCAGAGATTAACCAGTCTCGAATATCCGACGAATTAGATTCCGTTAAGTGTAAAAGACAATTTGAATTAGCGGTGAATATCATATGAATGGATCACTGAAAATCTGTGATGACACCAGGTGTTCGGGAAAAGGGTAAGCATGTCCTGCCCTACCGGGAGCACAAACCACTCATGCATAAAAACTACGCGTTTGTTGTTTGGCGAACTCCCTCCAGCAATGGCACCCAGAACAAAGGAGACATTTATTTTGATTGCATGCTTGCTAGAAAATACTGATAAGACGCCTCTACAAGATCTGACGACTAACGCGAGATTCCGCGAGATTTCGCGAAAATCTCAGCACAGGGAGCATTAAGATAACCTCAATTCTGACATAGCGATATTTCAATTTTAAAGCAATGGATTTGCACTGGTAAAACGCTGGGCTTTCAAGAACCCATACAGTGATAATGCAGGGATCTTTGTTTGAAAAAGAAACTTATGTATAAAAAAAATCTATCTGGAGATATATGATAACTTGTGATGATGGTTGAACACCGCGCTGATCTGGGTGACACTACACCATATTGTCCTGGGAGAAGAATTGAGTCTTTGTAAAAAAAATCATATCTAAATAGTTGTCACAAAAGGGCATTTTTTACATACTTGTGAAAATAATTATAGAAAATTCAAAGATATTGTCAAAACGATGCCATTTTATTATCATAATTATTATTCATTCATAAGAGCTGTATGATGATTTCACAGCGGAGTTTAAGCATGATTAACAAAATATTCAATCTTGGAATGTAAATTAAACTCGGTGGTGATACCAAATGAGTTATTAATTATGTTTCTGTTCACGTTTCAATATCGTAACGATGAATGATAAACGTGTACTGTTTCAAGTTCACGGTACACGTCTGAGGTTTCGCAATTCGCTGTTCAAAATTGCCTCCCTTTGTTGTGCCAGGATCCCCGTTCAATTGCGGTTTTACCATCACATACACATATATGTTCTTTGAGCCAAGCCCAAAACAAACATCGGGTACGGCAATTACTTGATTAGAAATGCTTTTATTTTTCGTCCTTATATTTTCTCACCATTAACCCACTTTCCAAATGCTAAGTGAGGGCCGAAATTGTAGTTATTTTTATAGACACAGGTACGACGACTTGTTCACCTGTTTACAATCGGCTGATGTCAGATGACTGTTTTGACTGACAGCAAGAACCTGTCTAATTAGAGCCAGCAGTCGTGAGAAATGTTAACATTTGCACTGGTTGAGCTTTGATCTTCATAACGACTTCTCCAACCTATATATCTATACCGTCGACAGTCTAGCTGCATGTGAAATGATGTGAAAGTAATATTATTTGGTGCCTGTCATGCCCACCGCTCACATGATCACCCATATTTCAAACATATATGGTTGACGCAGATATCCTATTTGGCCATTTAACATCACCTTCAAGTAGGGATTATTGCCGAGTGCATGCGTGTGTGTGTGTGTGTGTCTGTCTGTCTGCGTCTCTGTGTGAACTAGTCCAGATTTTAAAGTGCTAGCCCACTGAGATACCATGCCACAGTAAAACATGAATACCCCATTTAGACACAATATACTGACTCCGATCCGAGCAGTCCCTGTTTTAGCCCCTTAATTCCGAGCGCCAGTCAGGGTAACAACAAGTACAATCTTTTAACGTCTTTTGGTATGACGCGGCCGGGGTTCGAACCCCGGACCTTCCGCTCTCCGGGCAGACGCTCTACCACTAGACCACGGAGGCTGTCTCCTTTTCCAAGTTAAAGTTAAATTCGGTTCACTCGAAAAGAGTCAGTGGAGGTTCTTTTGGCCTTCATTGACCCAGCGGAGTAATCTTGTAGTTAAGCTGTTCACTCGTCACGCCGATGACCCGTATTCGATTCCCCACGTGGGTACAGTGCGTGAAGCCAATTTCTGGTGTCCTCCGCTGTGATATTGCTGGAACTTTGTACGCGACGTAAAAGCACACTAACTCACTCATTCATTCACTCGCTCATTAACTCGCTTAGGGATATAAGGGGAAATAGTTCCTGCTACATATGCTTGTCGCCAGAGCCGACATAAATGAGCGCGTGGTTGCAATGTGTGACCCGACTGACTGTGTATCAGTATACCGTAAAGGTGTGAATAGCTGCATGTTGTATTTGTGTGTTTGTTGTTTAACGTCGCACTCAGCAATATTACAGCTATATGACGGTGGTCCCTAAATATGTCTGGACCAGACAATCCAGTGATTGACGTCATGAGCATCGATCTACGCAATTAGGGTACGATGACATCCATCAACCAAGTCAGTGAGCCTGGGCGGTGGGGTAAACTAGTTGTTAAAGCATTCGCTTGTTACGTTCGATACCCCACATGGGTACAATGTGTAATGTCCATTACTTGTGTGATCCGCTGTGATATTGCTGGAATATTGCTCAAAACGGCGTGAAACAATACTCACTCACTGATCACTCGATTCCGTTAGTTGCCTCTTACGACAAGTATGGGTTGCCGAAGACCAATTCGAACCCGGATCTTCATGGGATCTTCATATTGTATAAGCTCAAGATAAAATTATTTACAGACCGCCCTGTCATTGAATGTTAACTATGGAATCCCAAAAGGGACATTGTCGCGCTTTGGTTAATTTTGACACATTTTGCTTGTTTTTGTCAGAGCGACAATGCGACAGTGCGACAATGCGATAATGTCCCTTCAAAGACTTCCCCAAAAGTCGTTTTTCATCCTAACCCATTTCTCAAACCCATTTCAACAACAACAAAACACTCCTTCAACTGATACTTTAATAACTTTGACGCCTTTTTATCTCATAACTAGGAGGCCACTTGCAAACAGCGCCAGAAATACATAATTTTGATAGAAACAAGTTACACCATTTAAAATGAAAAGGAGCCCAACTGAGATGGGAGATTCAGAACCTGAGTAAAATCTAGATTTGCTTCATCTAGGGCTTTTGAATTGTGGAAATGGCTGTGCAAACACGTGACCAATCACCAATGACAACCAACAGAAATCTCTTGAGACCAATTTCATCACAGAGCCGTGCTCCGTTAAACTCGCGAGACTTGAAGCACGCGAGAGTTGAAACAGATATTGTAATGGAAGCAGCCAAACACAATCCCGCCGTAATGGGCGACCCCCGAGATCTGGAAGCAGGTGTACTGAAATGAGGGAGATACCGAGCCTAGAGTGTTTGTTATAACTGTCAGTGTTGTGAAGATGAACTTGTACAGGTAGGGGCCATTAGTAGGCCAGCTGGGTTTAGGATGTATGGCGAAGGCTGATGTGGGGATGATGTTTAATACTGCTGCAGCAGTGTTTCAGCTCGGGAGTCGGTGAGGATGACGAGGTTGCCAGTAAATCACTACGTGATCTGATTTTTTTGTGATCCAATTACAGCTTTATAGCCTGGCAATGACATTTTATACAGTTGGAAGGTGGTTGGAGGTTTTTATTCACAAGACCACACGCATTTTTTTGTGTTTGTTGACGTCGCTGAATGTTTCATTGTTTAGGCGTTGTTAATGAACTGCGCGGGCAAAAGAAAGTATACACTAGAAAGTTGGGTGAGTGAGTGAGTATGGTTTTACGCCGCTTTTAGCAATATTCGAGCAATATCACGACTGGGGACACCAGAAATGGGCTTCACACATTGTACCCATGTCGGGAATCGAGCACGGATCTTCGGCGTGACGAGCGAACGCTTTAACCGCTAGGCTACCCGACCGCCCCACTTGAAAGTTGAATGTGACCCAAACAATTACAAACGTTATCAAAACGTTACTAGGCTAACATCAGTCGCCAAAACACAACAAAGTGAAGGAACAATACACAAGTATGATTCCCGCATCAAATGCAACACCGTCGAATAACCATTTCTTGTTTGGTTCATTTTTAGACACCATCAAGCATCGGTCTATAATTTCCTTTTCCCAGTTTAGATTCAGTATTTTTTATCGTAAAACATTTATTGAAGCGTCAGATAACTCTGTTGATTTAACTACACAGCAATGCATACATCAATAAAGAAAATATATGAAAACAAAACAAAGTTTCTTTTATACCGTTTTGAACGGAATTTGATCATGCAAGGTTTAGACGTTCATGACTTTCGCGAAACCAACGGGTACGGGTATGGTGCTGACAGACCAAACATCATAATCAGGCCGAATAATGGATTCGAACCAATCACGAACAGCGGATCCTGTCACTACCAAGGGTTTGTAGTCGGTGAATTGCGGCACTACGGTCGGCATTCCGTGCTGGCAGATAAACAAAACAGACGAATATTATTTATTTGTAAAACACATGTATGAGTGTATGGCTTTTTATTCCAATACACCAACGTATTAATTACAAGACGCCAGCAATACCTGGAGATGTCAAACCGGTGATGTACACAGCATGACACGTATTCTGTGCATCATCACGATATCTGAGAGGCGGTCCGCACAGACTTTCACCAAGTTCAGTGATGCCACCTAATTCACAGTTAAACCATATGACCCGGAGCTGTGCTCATGAAACAAGAGTGAGTGAGTTGGGTTTAACGCCGCTATTAACATTGTTCCAGTTATATCGCGGCGTGTCAGCTTAATGTGGGAGGACAACCCGAAGTGATGCAGGTCTCAGACGTTTAGCACTTTGGTGAAACCCACGAGCACGGGTATGGTGCTGACAAACCTAGAAACATAATCGGGGCGAACCGGGATTCGAACCCAAAATCATAGGTTTCTGGCGTGCCCAAGGGACGCAACTCTGCACAGCGAATCGCGGCGCCTTAGACGACTGGCCCCCCCGTCCCCCCTCATTAAAAAAGAATAAAGTATTAATGAAAACGTGGTAATGGGTTAACAGGTTTATTAACAGCTAATTGTACTCATAGATGACATAAAAGGGATCAAATAAATTCAATATACGCTGACAAAGAAAAGCCAACGGGTGTGTTTTAATCATAGGGAAATCACGAATAGCAAACTAATTCTATCCATTCTCAAGATGTATGTGTCAAAATAAAGCGACCATAAGCTACCCAACGGTATCATTAAAGATATACAACAAGCTATGCACAATTATCGAGGAGGCAAAATGATCATAAATGCATGAGAAATATCTGAGTGCATATATAAATTTCCTTAATTTTTTAGGTGACGTGAAATGGCGTTTAACGTCGCGTCCAAGATTACTGCACTTATGTAGCGACGTGCATGTACGTGTTTGTGTGTGGCTGCTTGTACTCGTCCGGAGTGATGCCGATTTATAGTGCCAGCTCACTGAGATACCATGCCGCAGTTTAACATGAATACCCGACTCAGACACAGTATATTGACTCCGAGCCGACCAGTCCTTGTTTTAGCTCCTTAATGCCGAGCGCTAGACAGGGTAACAACAAGTACCATCTTTTAACGTCTTTTGGTATGACGCCTTAATGTTTGAAAATCATAGTCATAAAAACATTTTCAACACATGAATGAGGTAGCGAACATAAAGGAGTTAACAAACAAGTCCACACATGGTATGAGTGTGCCATTAAATCGCAAGAGAACAGAATACATGTAGGAGGGCCACTAATTCTCTAACGTCGAATGCAATGTCACTGAACAACGACGATGACGAGAGCCGGACTTTGCCGAGCGCTGCATGAAATATACTATTAGTGAGGGAGCGGAGCGTTCACTAGATCGTGACAAGGGTGGATTTTCCGACACGGAAACACCATATATACACTGATATATAATTGATCTTGCAGTTTCTCCCTGACATCTCATAGAACTTGTGCTTGGAATCTACACACACACACGCACTCCCTCTCTCTCTCTCTCTCTCACACACACACACACACACACACACACACACACACACACACACACACACACATACACACTCACACACAAAGAGGTCAATCAATAGAAAGTGTATAGGCTATGATCTGCGTATGATTTTGCTATATCACCCAATACGTCAGATCATCATTCATCATGCCGGCCAGGTAAACAGACCGAGTCCGTTCAATTAAATGCACCAAATGTGTTCAGCTTGTGTGTAAGGATAACAAACGTTCCACTGCACTCGTTCCACAAGCATAGAGTGTCCCGTTTTGACACCCTACTGATGCATTAACTTCAGGCTTTCTTGTTTTTACCATTTCACGTCACCTTGCACATAACCTAAAACAGCATACACCTTTGGCAGTGGGATGAATTCTAGACACGAGTGACAAATACAGAAAAAATACATTGTCTGTGTGTTTGGAAACAAAAATGTCATTGAACATACACAGTAAACTCTACACGGCAGCTCACATACCAAGTAGAATACCACGTGGAAATAGACTGAATAGTTTATTCACGATAGTCAGTACAAGACTTTTGACTAAACTTTGTAGTTAAGTCACTCAGGGACCATTGGAATTGAACATGATGCGTTTTGGGGTTTCGCGAAGCAGTGGATAATTGTGAAACCTGAATTGACAAATGATCCCAGGTCAATCAAGTCATCCCACAGATGACATCCTTAACTTGTCAGCTTGCTGACGGGGTTAACCTCTTTGGTTATGTGGACAAGGCGTCCGACCTCTGACCAGAAGGTCCATGGTTCGAATCCCATCACGGGACTCGGAAATTTTATGGCCGCTACACATGCAATACGTATATGCGAATATATGCAGGTCAATTGTGATAATATATTTCCCATCTCAGATAATACAAATAAACGATCTACATATCGTGCGTTTAATTCGATGAATTAATATGTAATCCACTGATGCAAATTGCATTTAAAGAGCATTCAAATAAGTAGTATGCATATCATGCCCTCTGTTAATAATATTCACATAAAATCAAACATAGATGGTTTGAGATTGGTCTGGCAAGTTGATATATCGCTATTCAAGTTGCTGTGGAAACGCTAATGACATAATATAAAATGCATTGTAGCAATTGCATTGACCAGCGTCAACAAGCTATAAAAGCTGAAACACCAACAGGCAGAAATTCTCACATGTAGAAAATGTAGGCATAACAAGCAAAAACAGAACAAAATCAATCATGCACTCTTTTGTTCCACGGCTAAATGCCCAAAGCTAAATTATTGAAAACGTATGTCCCTCTTTTCTCATCCATTATTACCCCCATTAACATAGTTAATGTGCAACAACCTTAACCACAAAAGCCGATGTGATTCAAATGAGAATACGTGACTGTTTGATTGACATTCTAGAAGTTGATGAGTAAATATGAAAACATACTTTAAGGATAACAACTTCTGGTTTATTATATTTAGGACGTTACGATGTAGATTCTTACATCGTTATAGGGGCGGTCGGGTAGCCAAGTGGTTAAAGCGTTCGCTCGTCACGCCGAAGACCTGGGTTCGAATCTCGACATGGGTACGATGTGTGAAGCCCATTTCTGGTGTCCCCCGCCGTGATATTGCTGGAATATTGCGTAAAGCCATACTCACTCACTAACACCGTTATCATGCTGGAGTGGAAACCAGAAGTATGTTTTCATGGAGACTGTACATGTGGCCGTACTACCCTTCTAAATGTACAACTGAAAAGACTTGTCATGGAACCTTGTGGACGGCGTGATACTGTATGATGTTGACTTTAGCACAGTGTACGTATCAGATTGATCCCAAACGTTAAGGCCAATCTCTTCTGGTAATCATGATCATGGGCAAGGTGAGGTGAAATGGGGTTAAACGTCACAGCGCCAGGCAGGGTAACAACAAATACCATTTTGTAAGGTTTTTTGGTGTGACGCGGCCGGGCATCGAACCCCCGACTTTCCGTTCTCCGGGAAGACACTCTACCACTAGACCACGGAGGCTGTCTACGATCATGGTTGGTTGGTTGGTTGGTAGGTTGTTCAACGCCCCACTCAACAATATTCCAGGTATATGACTGCGGTCTGTAAATAATAGAGTCTGAACCAGACAATCCAGTAATTGACATCATGAGCATCGATCCACGTAATTGGTTGGGATACTACGACACGTATCAACCATGTCAGCAATACTGCCACCCGATCCCGTTAGTCGCCTCTTACGACAAGCATAGTCGCCTTTTATAGCAAGCATGGGTTGCTGAAGACCTATAATACCCGGATCTTCACGGGTTCCACACACAAGTGCATGCACGTGACTATGTGAACTAATATTTCGCCTCAACTTGAATTTCCATACATAACATTAACTTTTTTACTTTATAGTAAAAACTATGATACTATCGTTGAGGTGTCTTTATGTATTTGTAATTAGCTCATGAGCATCTGTATCTGTCAAGGCATTTGTCTGGGGCATCAGTCCAATGCTTGGGTTCACTGACTGCTCCTCATAGCGATCTTCCTCACGCAAGGGACCCCAGTCTGGTGCCGGGATGCTGGCAAGGCGCAGGCGCTGTTAACATACATCACTTTTGATAATCATCATCACGGCAGACTAAATCGTCACACTTAACGAATTTGCATATTCATTCATTTGTGACTTTTATTATATAAAATAGATCATAAAAATGATTATAGCGCTGCATGAAATTAATGTGTATAGTCCTCTTGCCTAAATCTCGTTAATTGTGGAACGATTATAAGAAATAGTGAGTATTTCATGTATCGAGTGAAAATATCTCCTTTCCCCCGACACGAGATGAGAGAAACATGATATTTCACGAGACACATGGAATATCCTATCTATTATATACTTTTTGTGTAGTATGATATTTTTGTATAACAATGTAAAACCTTGATACGTAGATTATCCCCAACACCCAGGGACGTGTCCAACCCTTGTAATTAAAGTAGTTCCGAGTTTAGAAAATCTTAAAAATATTCAAAAAAACAACGTTACAAAAACATATTTGAGGTCACTAAATATCATAACCATACATATTGGATATGATTATATACAAAATCAACTTCCACAAAAAAATTCTTGAAAGCTACGAGACCGCTGATGGAAGCAAAGGAATACACGCTGGTCAAGTGACAAAAATGGCGCTTTGTGAAACGAACAGCCTCGATTGACGAGTTAAATGAGAAATTTATAGTTTATAACGAAACATTTTCAAGAGAATAACAAACGGCAAGAAGCGATATTAACTCCATAAATGACCATCTGTTTTATTTGCCTTGTCAGTGTGGAAGTAAACCTTTTGTGCAAGGGCTAGACACTTACGATAAAGGGAGACAATTTGTGGGGAGGTCACTCTTGTATGACACTAGTTCCGTCAAAGTGTTATGTTCACTGCAGTGAAAATGCCACTTTTCTCAACTTCAGAAATCTCAGTCTTTCACACTGAAGTATACAATAATAATGTAAACTTGATTTCAGCAGGCTATATCATAGTAGTCGCAAAGAACCCTGTCTCGGACAGACAAACCAGAGGTCGATAGCATGAACAGCGACCTTCATCCTAAACGAGGCTAAAATGAAACTGATTACCTATAAGCAAGTGTATAAAGAGATGGTACAGCATACCATACCTGCTGTAAACTTCCCTTCCGCTTGAGCGTCTCGTAGACAAACATGATAGGAATTGGTACAGAGATTCCGACTGCCACTAGAATTCCTATTATTTCGGCATATTCCGGATAGATGTATTCTCCATAGCTGGGCGGCTCATATCCAAACAAGGAAAGGATGAAAGCAGCCTGCCAACACAGAAATATAGACATACACAGCGAGGATACAAACATAATAATTAATAAGGTAAAAAGGAACACTGGTAGGTCACAGCGACCGAAAAATTGATTTTGCAATCGAGCAGAACCCACTATATACTGATGAGCAAACGAAATTATACCTCTCACTTGATTTATATCTTTGATTTTCAATTGAAAATATCTTAAGATAGCGATATTACATCCAAAAAAGTGAACTGTACATACGCTTGGTCAGCAGTCAAAGAATACTTCCAGACAGTTTTATTTTTTAGAACATAATTTGATTTAAAACGTTTAAAAATTAAAAATAGACTTCGCATAACACCCAACTGCTGTTTGGTATCATAGACATCTTCTATTTGAAAACAATAAATTTGCTTTTTTCGGCACAATTTTAGAACATTACAAACACGGTAGGGGTCATATGGTTATATCAAACACTGGATTGTCTGTTCCAGACTCGATTATTTACAGACCGCCGTCATATAGCTGGAATATTGCTGATTGCGGCGTAAAACAACAAACCAACCAACCAACCAATGTATTTTTACACAATATTACCACAGATGAGTGATGGTCAAATAGATTCAGTATACTTTCTTTTGCCCCCCAGTATATATACTCGACCAAACGAAACCAAGATGTGGTATCAAGAGATTCATTATGTGACTTCTACAAGGCTTTGATGGATATACGTGGGGCATTTGCGTGTTTGGAAGATTGCAATATGAAACGGAAATCAAACATTAACGGAAACGTTTTAGCACATGCCTGTTTTATCAAGCCACAATCTCATTCATGGCAGTCGCAAACTCAAGCACCATTGTCCTAAATGGACTGTCTGGCACATTCTATGGATCTATGGGTTAGATCACGGATCTATATAGGTCCGTGGTCAGATGTGTTCTTTACGTAAAACAGATTGCTCTCCACGTCAAGACATTTTGTCCTTCGAATCTGTCGACTTTTTGTACGCAGTCATTCTGTCGACGATACACACAGCTCGCCATGTCTCATTTTAAGAAGGAAGCGGGACTCGTCACTACACCAAACGCAACGCCAACGTTGAGAAACCACTGAGGATGTAATTGACTCTGAAGTCGATTACGTTGAGGTACAATAATGCCATGTTAACGTAGGGCCTTGTTTCTGGAATTCTGGCGGTTACTGACAGTATGCGGCTATAGGAAGTAACCCCGAAACTTGTGTTGCAGTATACAATGCAGTTTGTTTCTCGTTTCATATTGCTTTGGGCACCAGCATAGTCTGCCACCAGCCTCTTCTCATATTATATTTGAGTCTTGACATGACGATTTTCAAATTCAGATCCTTAAATGAATTATTTGTGAAAACGACAGGTGTCAAAAACATGCTTTAAAAAAAGTTCGTGACAAATTCAATGGTTCCCAAAAAATGAAACATGCAAATGTCAAAGATCATCGATATTAACTCTCTCAAAGACAATTAAACCGTTTTGGGACATTTTATCATTTAGAATGAACATATAGACTCTTTTTAGGCAAAATAAAATATTTTCCATCCTCAAAATGTCCTTCCTCAAGAGTATATACAAAAACATGTTTTATGTAATCTAAATGTGTCGAAAACGTCACAGTGCATTATGTGGTACCACTGCTACTTTAGTTGCATATGGCATATTTTGAAACCTAGTCTGATAAACAGTACATACAAAGAGAATGACGGGCGTAACATAAGACGACAGAAAGCTCAAGACAAGTGGAGGACGACGGCCTGTCATCCTTTCTATATCTTTGCTGAACTTATCAGAACCTGCAAAAAAGAAACAGTGTGCTGTATGTGCATGTTACATGCAAATCCTTTGTCTGTAGACTTTTAATTTCATCTGTTTAAAAAAACACTACCCACAAAGTTACATGAGAGCACAAAAAACACTTTTCGACGCTATCAGACAGCGTTATTATTATTGCATTGACGTTTAATTTACCAAACAGCAAAAGAAACGCAAGTGTAGATTATGATTGATAAAACAGGAACTTTGCAATGCGAAACTTTCAAAACAGAAATGAACCAGATTTCCAGTGTTCATTTACACACGTGAAAAAATCACGTGTATTTTTTGGTCTGTTCGTTATAAGCTTCGGAAAAGGAAAACTGCCATCAGCTGAATCTGTCACTTCAGTCGACCTAAGAGTGAGTGAGTGGGTAGGGTTTTACGCCGTTTATAGCAATATTCCAGTAATATCGCGGTGGGGGACACCAGAAATGGTCTTCACACATTTTACCCAAGTGGGGATTCGAACCCGGGTGTTCAGCGTGACGAGCGAACGCCTTAACAACTCGGCTACCCCACCGCTCCTATTCGACCAGAGAAGCATGCCCCAACTGAGCCACATACAAAGAGGAATCGCCATCAGCATGTTGCAAGCCTGATCAACGCCTCCTGCTGTAGCCAGACACCTTGCATGTTGCACGACGACCACCACAAGATACGTATCTCGTCACCTGGTGACACATCTCCGAAACCAACTGCAACCTGGATGGCCTGTATCATCCAACAGAATTTATCACCGTCTGAGAGCAGCAGGGATCCAGTGCCGCCGCCCTTAGGTTGCCCAATACGTACTCTTCGGCTCCGCCAGCAACGTCTGCAGAGGGCCCAACAGCATCAACTCTAGATTCCACCTGTCAAACGCTGATGGACGCATACTTATGAAGAAGTTGCAACGAGCGTTATGCTGACTGCTGTGTTCTGCAAGCCAGCGGATGGTAAGGGGGGAGTCTGGGGTTGTGGGTTAGGATTTAGTTATCACCACAGGACGCATCTACACGTCTTCCGTGAACATGTGACAGCGGTTTTCTATAGGGATAACGTTCTTTGACGTCATGTTACACTTCTATTCATGGCTCATCCCCAACTCCAATTCTTCCAGGACATGGCCCGTCCCAGCGCAGTCATTCCATGGAGTTTTCATGAGATGGAACGTCATCAATGTTATACCATGGTCTTCTCCCTCCCGACATGGCACCAATGGAACATGTCTGGGATGAGATTGGATCCCGACTGGTAAGAAGAAGGCAGTCAAAGACTCTTCATCAACAGGAGGCTGAACCGATGCAGGAGAGAACCCAGCTTCTTCAGACGTTTTCCAGACACAATCAACTCAATTAGTGTACGGTGCACAGATTGTATAGCTGCTCCGGGAGGCCATCAATTATGTTATCAAAGCTACAAGACACTTGTCATTTTGGCACTCAAGGGGTATCTCCTTGAGCATGACAATTCATATGGTAATCAAACACATGCCCTCAAAGGTTGACCTGTCAGAAAATTGAATTAAAATGTATGTCTTATGTTTTCAAGTATTTCAAAAGAAAATTGCTTTCTTTGCTGTTCAGTTTAAACAAATAACAATTGTATAGTATGTGTTGAGAAGCGAATGCCTGAGCTGGGTTTAACACTGAACATATCAATCTGGAGAGAAGGTTTCTTGTATGGCGTCCCATACCGTAGATCCAGTAGATGACCACACATTCCAGGCAGCCAGTCACAAGGGCGTTGAAGGACGAGGAGTACCAGTCCAACAACTGGAAGTAGTACACTCCTCCCTGAAGAGTACAAGTCGTTATGTAACACATTAGTGCAATGTCTGCAAACATTTTGTTTGCTTGTTTTTTGTTGTTTAACGCCGTACTCAGCAATATTCCGGCTATATGACGGCGGTCTGTAAATACTTGAGTCTGGACCAGACAATCCAGTAATTGACATCATGAGCATCGATCCACGCAATTGGGATACGATGTCATGCATCAACCAAGTCAGCGAGCCTGACCACCACCCAATCCCATTAGTCGCCATTTACATGCAAACATCTAAGGTAAGGACAAATTGCATTTGTTTGGGGAAATCTTCAACGGAAATTCATTTTAATATCACCTTCTTCGTGTTGTAAGGACGAATATGCCAGGTTTGTGATAATTGGATATGTAACAGTAACTGAACATTGCCCGTTGTATCTGGCAGTGGATGGCAGCAATGGCAGCGAAAATTTTCATTTTTAATTTGACTTTCCTAGCCATACATTGTTTCCAAATTGAATGTATTTCTATTTCTCACAGATCATTCCACTGAAGCAGGACACGTGACGATCCGGATTAGAATAGGTCTTCAGCAACCCATGCTTGCTGTAAAAGGCGACTATATTGTTGAGTTCGGCGTTGAGCAACAAACAGACAAACAAACAAACAAACTGAAGTAGGGGTTTTAATCTAATGTGAGTAGGGACACTTACCGCAGTCACAAAAGGAATAGTAGACAGAAAGGAGACGAGACAAACGCTCAGGGTGACAACAACCCGCTTTTGTTGATGAGTCGAAGGAAATGCTTCCAAAATACCCGAGATTACACTTTCTACGAAGCTAAACTGTAAGAAAAGATAATGGCTTTACTTGTATGATACTGCATGTAGACAACAAAAAGAGTATGTACGGATGTGATTGGAAATATATTTAGCACAGCTATAACTCTTGAAAAATGCATGTGTGAACTCGTCGAATGATATACTTGCGATTCAATATTGCCATTGAATTAGCGTATTTCCACTACATAACTTGAAGAAATGGGGAAAACACAATCGAGTGGAAGATACCTCGAAGCAATTTGACGTAGTCTAAATGTTTGCCTACAAATAAAGTTGTAAATCAGCTCACACCCATAACCCAAAATAACATTGGTTTCAGTAGCATATACATTTGAAACCCAACGTGCATTTAAATATAACATGCACGTTAAATCAACAAACTGGCAATGCCTATTTTGATCCAGATGGGCAGATACTCAATGTTTTACCATGGAGTCTATGCCAACGGTGAGCAGTGTGAAGAAGAAGAGGACTGCCCAGAGTTGAGGAAACGGCAGATTGGCTACAGCCTCAGGGTAGATGATGAACCCAAGTCCTATTCCTAGTAAAGTACACAAAATTGTTATTTATTCAGCTACAATTGCAACACAAACATTGAATCCTACAGAACGTGATATGTGTTGTTACAAGTTGTGTTCCATCACCTACTACATGTAAACAAACTAAGAAACGTCCTTGTGAAGATGTTCACACTGGGCGTGTTCATGCTAGTGCAGTTGGTCATTTACGACCGAACGATTACAACCAACTGGCCTACGCGCAAATCTACCACGCCTGCTGAAGTTAATGAATTTGCAGGAGTATGCAGATTCGCGTGTCCAATTGTCAGGTCGAGTTTTTTATATATAGCTGAGCTTTGACAAGGAATTATCCATTTACAAACTTATCTTACTGATATTAAAATAATATGATTATTTACGACGGATGCAATTCACATCACGTGTTAAACACCAGAACGATTAATCATACAAATTGCCTAAATAAGTATTAAGTCAAGAGAACTCACGTTAGAGTTTTAATGGTGATCATATTTTCATTGTATGATGTTACAGAGCTACCAACCTGATGATACTACTTCAGATATGGGTACCTGGGCCTCACTGGCCATGAAACCAAGAGTAGAGAACACCACCAGACCACAGAAGATACTGCTTAACTCACCGATGATCGTTATAACCAAAACATCCCTTAAATGAAACATACATATCACATCGTTTTGCATGCCATATATGAGTTCATTTGTAATGCTAAGTTCTTTATTTCTTTATTTCATGTCTGGTAGAATATATGAGTCCTCACACTGAATGCAAATCCTGTGAATCTTCGGAATAATGAAGTCCAATTATATATACACTGTGAGTTTAATCTTCTGATCTGATCTCAGGTTGAATAGCATTACCTGAACATATTATTGTGGAAAGGGTTGAATCGCATTACCTGAACATATTATTGTGGAAAGGGTTGAATAGCATTACCTGAACATATTATTGTGGAAAGGGTTGAATCGCATTACCTGAACATATTATTGTGGAAAGGGTTGAATAGCATTACCTGAACATATTATTGTGGAAAGGGTTGAATCGCATTACCTGAACATATTATTGTTGAAAGGGTTGAATAGCATTACCTGAACATATTATTGTTGAAAGGGTTGAATCGCATTACCTGAACATATTATTGTGGAAAGGGTTGAATAGCATTACCTGAACATATTATTGTGGAAAGGGTTGAATAGCATTGCCTGAACATATTATTGTGGAAAGGGTTGAATAGCATTACCTGAAAATATTATTGTGGAAAGGGTTGAAAAGCATTACCTGAACTTATTATTGTGGAAAGGGTTGAATAGCATTACCTCAACATATTATTGTGGAAAGGGTTGAAACTGCCCATGGTGATGAGGCCGCCGAAAGTTGTATTCATGGAGTAGAAAGCCTGCAGCAAGGCCTCCAGCCACACCTTACGTGGAAATAAACTCGTTGATGTCATTGCACAGTACTGATTCAATGTTAACGTTGAAGACTTTAGACAATCAAACTCAGCATGTCATTTTGTAATATTGGGCCTCAGCCCTTTTATCGTAACACTAAAAGTTATCTTTTCCACAAAAATTCTACAAATATATCATGTATATTCATCATACTACAGACTGACTCTATCCATGGACATACTTAATCAAGAACGTGTACAGCCATCAAACAGATCTCTCCTTGGAATAGATAGTCAAGAATTGACATATAACATACATCTTGGAAAAAATAGTGTTATGAAATGTGTAATAAAAATGACAAAACCTTTTCCATAATCATACAAAATCTCTGCCGATTGCACTATTGCTACTAATATGACCTGAGCCGAGAGTAGGTAGGAGAAATCAGGTTTCGGGAAATAGAGAATGCCGTCTTCGGATCCCGGCATCATGCACGACCTGATCAGCAGCACAGCCAGCAGAAGGTACGGCGTCACCGCTGTCACGTACACAACCTGTGTGACATTGGCATAATGAGTTTGGGTTTACCAAGATGTTGGATGTATAGTTAGTTTTCTTACCCTTTTTCAAGCCAGATTGAAAGATATGTACAGCCAAGAATGGACCAATATATTTTCATCTACTAGAGCTCAAAGTTTCCAAAACCGCCTCCGTGGTCTTTTGGATAGGGCGTCAGCCAGGGGAGCGGAAGGTCGAGAGTTCGATCCCCTTCCGCGTTATACCAAAATACGTTAAAAGGTGGTACTTGTTGTTACCCTGCCTTGCGCTCGGTATAATAGGGGTAAAACAAGGACTGGTCGGCTCCGAGTCAGTAGACTGTTTGCGTGGGGTATTCGTGTTAAACTGTGGTATGGTATCTTTAATAGCAATATAAAATCGGCATTAATCCAGACTTGTACAAGCAGCCACACACACACACACTAACACACACACGCACGCACGCACGCACGCACGCATGCGCATACACACACACACAACAATAAATAAATGCATTTGAAGTTTTTGCAAATTACAGTTGAGTGTTCAAACGTCGTCTGTTTCAAATATTAGGCGCTCCATAATACATATACACGTATAACACATGGCACCTACCTTTCCAACTGATTTGACTCCGAACATCAAACAGAGAAACAAAACGGCCCAAGAGATAAAAGCACATATAACTAGATGGATCTGGACTGAACCAAGTGTGTCCACGCCATTGGACACCCTCAGAGCATTGTATCTGCAAAGACAACACAAAGGTATCTACCCATACAGTCAACTACGGTTATAACGAACTCAAAGGGACCACTAATTTTAGTTCGTAATAACCGTAGTTCCTTATAGGCATATGTACAGCATATATACAACTAAAGACCGGGACTAAAATATAAGTTCGTTATATCGGTCATTTCGTTATAAGCGTGTTCGTTATATACGTAGTTTACTGTATTTGTACAATCCCACTTCTGGCCAATCTAGATTTTCATTTAGCACATTGCTATGTTCAATATCATTTGATATTTAATTTGTTTATTTACATCATCCTTCTCATATATTGGAATGCAAAGTATCTAAAGCGTTGTTAAAAAATATCCAAATGTCTTCGAGATGTGCTCTAACTCACATGATCTATTTCTTTAGAACATTAACTGATTAAATGATTAAGTTGCTTTCAAGTTGTTTTTATCATATACTCTTCAAATTGTAGCTCGTATTCGAGAATATCATGATTTCAGAAAGGAAAGAGCTTTCGAGGGATGGTAATGGATTGATAAGAAAAAGGAAGGACTAAGTGTAACATGACAATCAACGGAACATTTGACTCGTGAAAATCCGGGTTAGAATAGGTCTTCAGCAACCCCTGCTTGCCGTTAAAGGCGACTATGCTTGTCGTAAGAGGCGACTAACGGGATCGGGTGGTCAGGCTCGTTGACTTGGTTGATGCATGTCATCGTATCCCATTTGCGTGGATCGATGCTCATGATGTCAATCACTGGATTGTCTGGTCCAGACTCGATTATTTACACACCGCCGTCATATAGCTGGAATATTACTTAGTGTGGCGTTAAACAACAAACTTTGTGTGGCTGAATGAATAGTCCTAGTCCTAGGCTTTCAAACTTTTCATGTTTAAACCATGGATGGAAAGCAGAATAGTCAAACTGTGCACAGACTACTACCGTCTTATCCTTTTTACATGCACATGTTAGTGCGAATGAATATATCATGACTGCTGCAAGGCGTTATACACAGTAAGTGAAAACATTACCACTTAAAAGAAGACACAGACTCACTGCCAGAATTCCTCTGATGCTGTCAAGGACTCGTTTGGCTTTCTCCAAGCACCTGTACCCCCGGGGACATTTCCGGCAGTGAGATTCAGATAGGAGTCGTTGTATGTGATGTTGCTGCCGAGATCTTTGACACACAGATCTGTGTTCCACCAATTGCCACAGGTTGTCCAAGGCAGTGTTGGCCAAAATGACTTATATAGATAGTATATAGTCCACGCAATGGCTAGATTGTAGGAAACGGAGCCTAAGAATGAAACTATTGTCTGCGAGGTTCCAATGCCTGGAAAGAGAAGCAAGTAATGTAGAAACAATGTTGAAGGTATTATTCCACATCAAAGTTGATAAACCGATAAAATAACATAAAATCAGTAGAAAGAACGCGTACACGTTCATGTCAGGATCAAGCGTTGTACTGTGGCCGAGTGGGTTAGATCGCTGACTTTGTGTGCTGGCGATTAGGTGCCTCACTCTGGGAGTGTGGGTCCGAATCAAAAGTACGAGAATCTGTACTTAACGAAGAAAGCGTTATCCCAAGTACAACATTTGTTACATTTGACCACTTTCTAAATGACATCGTGTGTTCATTTCCTTTTACAATTGCTTCTTTCCCCAATTAACATCTTTACAAGTGAATGACACTGGTGTATGTTGAATATGCACTTGTGCAGACAGACACTGTTTAAGTCCACGGGATCTAGCAGAGGACAGTATTACGTATTGGAGAAAACACGCCTACGAGGTTTTGGTAAACAGAGCATGCCCTGGGGAGAGGGAAAAACCAAGGGGCCGAAGCTGTCCTTTCACCAGAGACTCTGAAGTGATGTCGCTTTTAAATATCCACGCGGAACTGTACACATGACATTCAATTTTAATTGAATTAAAATTTTGAATTTCTACTTGTTGTCATATTTTCAGTTACTTGGTTAAACCTGGGATTTGAGGTTTTACATTCAAAGTAAAACCTCCCGAACGAAAATAAAACCTCATAATAGGTTTTACTTTGAAAGTAAAACCTCACCATAGGTTTTAATGCCTATAGAAAGAACTCTCTTACTTAATAGAGATCCCAATGAATAGGTTATAAATTGGCGTCCTGACCTTTAAACAAAGGGCACATGGTCCACACGTGAGCTGCACTCCTGCTGGAGAACTGACCAATGGAAACCTCCAGGAAGAAGATGGGAACAGCGCACAGCAGTATTCCACTGAAATATGGGATGAGGAAGGCACCTGTGAAACGAAACAAAAAATATTAAGAGATAATATTCAACTATTTCATCGCGAATACACTTATCGTGACGACACCAATTGTGTAGATCGATGCTCATGTCAATCACTGGAATGTCTGGTCCAGACTCGATTATTAACAGAGCGCAATCGTAAAGCTTGAATATTGCTGAGTGTGGCGTTAAACAACAAACACAATCACATGTCATGATAAATGTTTTGAGTGAGATTTCTCCACAATCAGTATTATGTTCACAGACCATATTCTTCCCAAGTTTCGGGCCGCAAATAAGTATTTCATTCATATACAACTTGACAAGTGTTAAGCTAATTTGCTGTTTACATATGCCAAAAGGTATATCAGTGCTTTCTGAGAAAACAATATTTATGTATTTACAAAACTGATGACTGCCTGTAGTTGATGGTAGGTAGCATATGTTTTACCATTTGTGAAGTCATTTTCAATCAATTATGCTCAAGATGTGTTATAATAAATTACATCCATACATACCTCCTCCATTCCTGTTACAGAGGTAAGGAAATCTCCAAAATGTCCCAAACCCTACAGCAAAGCCGATTTGAGACAGTATATACTCTCTTTTATTTGTCCAAACTTCTCGTTGTCCACGATCGCCTGCCTTTCGTCCTCTCCCCGACATGATGACCAAATGGTTCACGCACCTCTCACGACATTTTTAAACTTGAATTAGGAACAGCCAGTTAACTCGTTTTGTTTGCTTATACATTTGTGTTTGCTTCACGCATGTTTCGGGGAGCACCTGTTAAGAAATGATGAGAATGTTTGCAATGGGGCGGGGACGAGTCCAAATGTACTGCCCGGGTACCCATCACCCTATTACCCGACCCTACCCGGGTACCTACTGTAGGTCTCAGGAGATGTCTCAAAATGTCCGGTAGCGAGCATTTTCCATAGCCCTCGCAAAACGTATTTAGATACATGTATTAAACAATCTGGTCATTCATACACTGAAGTTGAATTAAGTTATATATTTTTTCAACCATATGAAAAATCGGTAGGAATGGGTGCATATTCAGAAAGAAATGCGAACATTAGTGACTTTACTGTAACCATAGAGTTCTAGATCATTTTTGTCATTATACAATATATCACGTGACTAACCACGGGTCCGGATAGTCCTGTGGGTACCCGGGTCCTACTCAGTACCCACCCGACCCGAGCACCCGAGTTACCCGTCCCAGCCCTACCTACTTACGAGGGGTGGCTGAAGAGTTCTAAGCCTAAGTGGGATATCTCAATCGCATTGAAACAAACTTTTGCCACCAACAAGTACAATCATTTAATGAATCATAGACATAAGAACTGCAACTGTAGTGTTATTATTGTCTTTGTACCAGACCATCTTGTGAACCTACCCTTTGAAATCACCAGAAATGGACAAAACTGGCTATAGGGCAGTCATCAAGTACCTGCAACTGAAAGAGCTAACTCAAACACAGATACAGGCTGACATGGTCTCAACTTTAGGGGGTGATGCCCCTTCCTTTTCCACTGTAAAGAAGTGGGCTGCGGAATTCAAGCGTGGCAGAGAGAGCCTTGACGATGAGAACGGCCTTCAACAGCAACCATTCCGGAAAAAAAACATTACCCGGGTGCATGACATGGTGATGGCTGATTGACGATTGACCACTGGACATATTGCCAGTGTTGTGGGCATCTCTCATGAGAGAGTTGAGCACATTATCACCAACGAGTTGGGAATGACAAAAGTTTCCGCAAGATGGGTGCCAAAGCTCTTGACAGCGGATCAGAAACGTGTGAGATTCCTGACGTCCCGTGACAATTTATGCCGTTTTGAAGCAGATCCCGATGATTTTTGGCCCGATTTGTAACCATGGATGAGCCCTGGATTCATCACTTTCAACCAGAAACCAAAATTCAGTCTAAACAATGGAAGCATCCGGAATCACCAGCCCCCCAAAAAACCAAGTCGGTTCCTTCTGCTTGAAAGGTGATGGCTTAAGTCTTTTGGGATTCCAAGGTTATTCTGCTGATTGACTATCATGAAAAAGGCCAGACTATCAATGGAAGACATTATGCTGACCTACTGAGACAGTTGCGTGAAGCTATCAAAGCAAAGCGACGGGGAATGCTCACTAAAGGAGTCCTGTTCCACCAAGACAATGCTCCTTCTTCACAAATCGGTGTTTGTCATGTCAGCGATCCATGATTGTGGCTTCGAACTCATTGACCATCCCCCTTATTCACCCGATTTGGCCCCGTCAGACTTCCACCTGTTTCCCAAAATGAAAAAGGAACTAGCCGGTCACCATTTTCCTAGTAATGATGAAGTCAGTTCCGCTGTTAATGACTTTTTTAGGATGGCTGAAGAAAATTTCTTCATGACCGACATCCAGGCCTTGCAGCATCGCTGGCAAAAGTGTGAAAACCTGGAACGGGACTATGTGGAGAAATAAATGAAAACCATCGATTTTGTACGGGTCTTTCACAGTTAGACTTAGAACTTTTCAGACAACCCTCGTATTAGGGGGTTGTCTTTGATTTAATATCTAGACTAACGTGTAACCCCACACGAACATCACGACAACAACCCGTCTTACATGCAGTGAAAACAACTCTCTGTCCACTGGTCGCATACATGAATTTCTTGTTTAAGACAACCCAATAGAAGGAATATGTGCATATGTATTTCAGTGCAGAGCAAATACACCAAATATCATCACTTCAAACTGCAAATATGTCTGAGCACAGTTTCAAACTGTATAATAATTTCGTACCAAATTTCCATTTTTCATTTTTTCAATGATGTGATTTGGTTGGTTGGTTGGTTGGTTTGTTGTTTAACGCTGCACTCAACAATAGGTCTTCAGCAACCCATGCTTGCCGTAAAAGGCGACTATGCTTGTCATAGGAGGCGACTAACGGGATCGGATGATCAGGCTCGTTGACTTGATTGATACATGTCATTGTATCTCAATTGCGTGGATCGATGCTCATGATGTCAATCACTGGATTGTCTGGTCCAGACTCGATTATTTACAGACCGCCGTCATATTGATGGAAAATTGCTGAATTCGGCGTTAAGCAACAAACAAACAAACAAACAAACAAAACTTAAATGAGTCAACATTAGTATAGAGCTGACGAAGTAGTTACTTTACTTACTCACTCACTCACTCACTCACATGTACTTACGTACGATTAAGGTACTTAAACACCACAGCCTTCACTTGAATGTTCTCCAAGATCCTAACGTTCAGCTGTATCGTTAATATCAGCAAATGCTTGATAAAAGTGTCACAGTCTAGTATATGTAATTATTTATTTAACGCATGAATTAACTCATAGTCATGTAAATAGGTTCTTATCTATATATCGCTTTACATTATTATTGCCATTTCAGCAATTGTAAACTAATTATTCATAAGGAATGGCATCGTTTTTACATTTGAAACCTGTCCATGTTTATTTGAATAGAATATGAAATGCAGGTTAGAACATGCATGAAAACCATTCAACAGGATTTACTAAATTGATGCTTTTAAGAATAATAGACCAGTGCAATAATTGGTGGCACCATACATGGATAACTAGATCCATAAATGTCATGTCATCAATGTAAACATCTTCAAACTCTATTTTTATTCAAAGTTTCACATCTGAAATTCGCATTGTTTATAAACTATTGTTTATAACATGTCATATTTGGTCTACTTGTTCTTAAAATTCCCGGAGCGGTCGTGTAGCCCAGTGGTTAGTTAAAGCGTTCGCTTCTCACGCCGAAGCCGAAGCCCGAGTTCGATTCCCGACATGGGTACTATGTGTGAAGCCCATTTCTGGCGTCCCCCGCCGTGATATTGCTGGAATATTGCTAAAAGCGGCGTAAAACCATACTCACTCACCCACTCACTTAGAATTCCCGATATATTGATACTTGATCAGTTTCAGTATTATTTAAATCCTGAAATGCATGACGTGTGTTGGGCATAGAAAACGAGAGAACGCCTACGTGCCCGTCATCGAAAGCGGCTTGCGGCTTCATCCATGCCTGAATACGTGCGTGACTGCGCCCAATTACCGTTCAAAGACGCTGGTTATCAAATTCACTATGTAATCGCATGGTAGTAAAAAAATGGTGTAAGATGTAAAACAGTGCGAATGAATTGAAACCTATAGTGTTGATTTTGTTTGAAATATGCCTGTGTTGGTTAAACATTTTTTAAAATTAGTTTTTGTCAAATGAATTTTACGAACAAAGCGTTTGCCGACGTGATCATGCCTTGCAACAAAGTTTTCTTGTGTCGTTATAAGGGACCTAGGCTAACATCTTGTCTCTGAAATGCACATATTTTTACAGAAGAAAAATTATGAAATGTAATAAAAAGCAACCCAGAGACTTTCTTCGATATTGCAGTAATCTATACTTGCCAAACATTATAGACTTGTCTGGGCTGTATTGGATATATTTGTTTCAGGGCCTGTATGACATGTTCAGACTATGGCGGACTCTTACCTTGAATATGTCTATGTCTATCACTTGAGACGAGTCTCTCCTTACTGTTCTGTCCAACTGCCTTCAGTTTGGCATTCTGTATC
Source organism: Haliotis cracherodii (assembly GCF_022045235.1). Classification (NCBI taxonomy): domain Eukaryota; kingdom Metazoa; phylum Mollusca; class Gastropoda; order Lepetellida; family Haliotidae; genus Haliotis; species Haliotis cracherodii. Next base: position 657,768 of record NW_027266296.1, on the reverse strand, counting down.
CTTTCACGTTGACTATGTCTCTCCAAAATCTGTAATACATACGCCTTATTTCGTTGTTGGCTGTTTGTACAAAACACTCCATATTGCTCAAATATTAGCAAAGCCCTAGCCAAGGTAATCCTTGTACGGAAGCGTATTCTTGTAAAATCAATCTAGCGGTTGATAATTACTATAAGTACACAGAAGGAACTTATTACAATTTCTACACTTAGACTAGAAATTAAAACCAGATAACCTGTGAAGATACACTGCCATTTAGAAAGTGGTCAAATGTATCAACTGTTATATTTGGGATCACTTTCTTAGTAAAGTACTTATTCTCGTTCTTTTTGGGATTGAGTCTCGTCCGGGATTCGAACCCACACTGCCAGAGTGAGGCACCTAATCGCCAGCACACAAAGTCAGTGATCTAACCCACTCAGCCACCGAGGCTTCTACAAAAAGGAAAGTCCGACAACTGGTAGTCTAGATCACATACTTTGTGTACCCCTCTGACAAGGGTAATTTGGCACGGCTCCCATGGCCGAAAGCTATGAACACACAATGCCATATATGATAATAAATTGACATTGTCACTGTGCATATGAGCACAGTAGCCACATTGAAACAAACACAGAAAATGAAAACTGACTACTCACGTGGATTTCAGAAAATATATATATAATGTAGTCTTAAATAAAACAACCAAATAAAGAAACAAACTGCCAATGTGGAAATATCGACCAGTATAACATTTTTACAAATTAAACACGTTACTGCAATGTCATTTGCATACATAGCGGTAACAGCTTGTCAATAATTAGAAAAGAAATAGAAATGAAACCTTTTGAATAAGTAACTGAAAACTATTCACAGATGCCGTATTAATGATAATAAGGGTGAGGTTACCGTAACTGTACCTAGGACTCGCGCGTTTTAAAGGACTAAGCCTCATGTTGTTGATAGCAAATGTACGCTGAACGATGTAGATTAATGTACCAGTCGTAATATGTTAATGGCTGTTCTTGACTTTAGGTGATGGTAATCAACTGTTACCATTTATTTTCATTTTCATGGGCGCGTTGCTAACTGCGTTTTGGTGTTGAACACCTGTACATTGTATTTCTAACAAATAAATGTAATAAAGGTATGAAACCTATACAGTAAACTACGGTTATAACGAACACGCTTATAACGAACTGACGGATATAACGAACTTACTTTTTGGTCCCGACTACTTGCTGTAGTCATGCTGTATATGTACTTATAACGAACTACGGTTATAACGAACTAAAATTAGTAGTCCCTTTGAGTTCGTTTTAACCGTAGTTTATTGTATTTACATTTACGAGAAAACAAACCAAATAAAATACATAATAAGGTGCGGCACGAGTTATTTCCCTTCTTTTTGTAACTGCAGTTAATCTGCTGGGGTGTCACACCTTAAACATGGCGAAGCTATTTGCCTCACATTTTGCAGAAAACATACAGGAGTAAAGAGTCAAATATGTTAAAGACAACACACAAAAGGCACTAATACCTTTGATCATCCGTAAATGGCTTCCACGGGAGATAACGCTTGGGTGAGATCAAGCGATATCTACACTGTAGATATCGCTGCAATAAAACTGCATCACAATGTTTTACAGACCATTGTGATGTCATTGGTTTCCATGACGTCACAATCAAATGACATCACAGATGGCTCTGCTACTGAAGTTGTTAGCAGTACTTTTTACTTAAGACACTGCTTATTACTGTCTACAAACTGAAAAAGTTGTAAGAATGATGTTGGATGATAGATAAAATCTCACCCTCGTGTCTTTTGATATCAAATATAACAACACTCGTTGATATAATTGATATCAAACGACACGAGGGTGAGATTCTCTATATGTATGTACTTAACGGAGAAACAACAAACTGACTTTAAAGCGATTGATTCGCCATGATAAGCCGAAGTTTTGAACCATTTCTACTTTGACGCTCGTTAACGTAACGGGAGCTCTATAATAACTTCTTCAGTAGAAGACTTCCGACACAGCTTAAACAGGTACCTAATTTCACCCCGTATAACTGAAAAATTGATATCTTGAAGAATTCGGAATGTCATTATGCAAATTTTAACTTCACAACTCGCATGCGCGAACTAAAGGATGCAAGGCTATGGATCACTTTTTAAGGTGAGATGAAATTGGGTTTTAACGTCGCGTCCAAGATTATTGCACTTATATAGCAACGTACACGCACGTTTGTGTGTGCGTGTGTGCGTGTGTGTGTGTGTGTGGTGCTGAGATACCATGCCGCAATTTAACATGAATACCCAACTCAGACACAGTATACTGACTCTGAGCCGACCAGTCCTTGTTTTAGCCCCTTAATGCCGAGCGCCAGACAGGGTAACAACAAGTACCATCTTTTAACGTCTTTTGTATGACGTGGCCGGGGATCGAACCCCGGACCTTTCACTCTCCGGGCGGACGCTCTACCACTAGACCACGGAGGCGGTCGATCACTTTCTAAACATTCAAGAGATGATATGTCCAAGATGTATCAAAATATAAACGTGAACCCGAATACGCCCATGGGACTACTTCTCAATAAGGTTAATTCGAGATCAGGTTGTATTTCTGTTATGGGGGAGAACCTATGCCCAGATTGCCTTTTCTTTTGAAAACTATCTTTCCAAGTTTCGATCGCTGATGGTAGAGACCAAAGGATTCGTTTTGTGAAATAGACGTTGTGTTACTGCATGTGACACTGCAAAGACACTATCAAACATCATCAGTAACCATCGTAGAACACGTGGTTCGTCACAGTCGTATACTAACCATTCCAACACTACAACTAAGGGGACCATTCTAACCAAACACAACTCTTCTCCAGCACAAATATTGGCTCTCGCTTGTCATACTGTGAGGTGAGGTGAAATTGGGTTTAACGTCGCGTCCAAGATTATTGCACTTATATAGCGACGTGCATGCACGTGTGTGTGTGTGTGTGGCTGCTTGTACTAGACCGGACTGATGCCGATTTATAGTGCTAGCACACTGAGAAACCATGCCGCAGTTTAACATGAATACCCCTCTCAGACACAGTATACTGACTCCGAGCCGACCAGTCATTGCTTTAACCCCTTAATGCCGAGCGCCAGACAGGGTAACAACAAGTATCATCTTTTAACGTCTTTTGGTATGACGCGGCCGGGGATGGAACCCCGGACCTTCCGCTCTTCGGGCGGACGCTACCACTAGACCACGGAGGCGGTCGTCATACTATGAGATTTCCCTGGATACATATTATCGTATTTCAGAAGAAGAAATATTACACGTGGGACACACTATAAAGATGCTGAATCTAACAAAATACTTACCCAAAAGTCGTACAAACCAATGGGGGTGATGCCTCCTTTGCAAAGGGAGGTTGGTTGGTTGGTTGGTTTGTTGTTTAACGCCGCACTCAGCAATATTCCAGCTATATGAAGGCGGTCTGTAAATAATCGAGCCTGGACCGGACAATCCAGTGATTGACATCATGAACATCGATCCACGCAATTGGGATCGATGTCATGCATCAACCAAGTCAGCGGGCCTGACCACCCGATCCCGTTAGTCGCCTCTTACGACATGCATAGTCGCCTTTTACGGCAAGCATGGTTTGCTGAAGACCTATTCTACCCCGGATCTTCACGGGTCCTTGCAAAGGGAGGAAACCACTCTCAGAAAAATAAGGCCATCTGTCGGGAGACTTCGAAGATGTACGAGAAACTGCACACGTATCGATATACCAAACCGCAGTTCAGGATATTTGATTGAAAAAAAGTTGTCATGTAAAAAAAAAATGATGCTTCAATCTGCGAAAACAAATTGTCTGCCACAAAAATACCTTCTTGCAAGGCGTTTTTTTTTAGGTAAATAAATATTTAAACTTATTGTCTTAATTATATAATATCTGGTTTTGCAGCAGTGGCCAAAAACACCAAAAATCTCATGATCATACAAAGTCCCAGCCCGAAGAGACAACCGGATAAATAAACCCACAAGGAAACAATATGTGGAGCCAAGATTTGGCGCCCCTACTTTGAAATTGATGGAATGTTCCATAATTTGGTAAAATAACTTACTCTCTCACTGACTCGTGTATTAAGGCAGGCTACGGTATATGCAGATAAAGTATTCAGCGTGGTAGGACACAATCTAGTTGATATTCAGAATAGCAACAGAGCCAGTGAAGAGTGAGTGAGTGAGTTAAAGTTTAACGTCACATCGGCAATATTTCAGCCATATCGTGACGACAGTGAAGAGAAACTCCAGTCTATCACAGGCAACCTGGGCTGATCTTTTTGATTAAATTCTTTAATGTACAATATCATAAGCTAATGCTTATGTATATCTTAGTATCTAATATTAGCTGACCATTATCAATACCATTTTTAATCTTAGTTCAGTATTGGAGTATGGCAATTACGAATCTGGAGTAAAATATTCATTCGGTTTTCACTGAGTTTGTTGATAGGTGTTTGCCCGTTGCATAGGTAATTCAGGGAGACACGATGTTCATTCCCTAAAGTAAATTATCTATGTAGTATTTGTAGTGATTGAGTGAGTGTGGTTATACGCCGCTTTTAGCAATATTCCAGCAATATCACGGCGGGGGACACCAGAAATGGACTTCACACATTGTACCCATGTCGGGAATCGACTCCGGGTCTTCGGCGTGACGAGCGAACGCTTTAACCACTAGGCTACCCGACCGCCCCTGTAGTATTTGTAAGCCAGGCATTTAGCATGCATTTAACATGGATCTCGAAATATGTAAGTCAATATGTGTTTACATGCTGTGAGACAACCGGTATTCCTATACGTCAACGGTATACGCGCGTCCCTGTTTGGCCGAATGTTGCGAATTGCTGAAAAAAAACTGTCAGAAAGGAGAGAAGCATTGTTCTTCACAGTTCCTTCAATTGTTTATCATGTAATGTCTTTTTAAATGCAAGGTGAATTTTTGCAAAGAACTATGGTACTACTATTGTGATATCCTTATATACATCATGGTAGGTTTGGTATTCTTTGTGACCCGTAAAAATCCGGGGTAGGTCTTCAGCAACCCATACTTGAGGTGAAAGGCGACTATGCTTGTCGTAAGAGACAACCAACAGGATCGGGTGGTCAGGCTCGCTGACTTTGTTGATGCATGTCATCGTATCCCAATTGCGTGGATCGATGCTCATGATGTCAATCACTGGATTGTCTGATCCAGACTCGATTATTTACACACCGCCGTCAAATAGCTGAAATATTGCTGAGTGCGGCGTTAAATAACAAACAAACAATGGTATTCTTTGTTTGTGTATCTGGCAAGGTATTAGTCGGTGATGTCAGTCCAGTTCTCCGGCTGGCCGCCAGTCTGCTTCTGATAGCCATCCTCCCTAAACAAGGGACTCCAATCTGGTGACGTCTACTGCCAAGGCACAAGCACTGAAAAATACATCTCTTTTGATAATCATCATTGACAACGCACACAATCGTCAAATTATGCACCAATATTAGAATCAATCAGATTTTTCTGGCTTCGTTTATTGAATAACATAAATTGCCAGTGTAACAAGCTACAATGGATAGAAAAGCATTTGACATATTTTTTCTCTGTTCATGCCAATGAGTATTTAAATGTTCACAGAGATTTAATCATGTCATGTTGAGGTGTTTGGAAAAGTCTCCTGAATCGAAATAGTGAGTGAATGTTGTTTTACCCCAAACTATAATCAAGCCTTACAATGATAGACTTATGTGCAAAACTAACAGGAACCAGTAATATATTATGTCTGTCATCCACAAATTGTTGAGACTAACAGGACGTACAAAAAGAATAATGGGGAAACAAGATTTGTTTGTTTGGTGTTAACGCCGCACACAGCAATATCCCAGCTATGCCAGGGGTCTGTAAATAATCGAGTCTGGCCCTAATCCAGTGATTGACATCATGAGCTTCGATCCAAGCAATTGGGATACGATGACATGCATCAACCAAGTCGGCAAACCTGAACACACAATCCCGCTAGTCCCCTTTTACGACAAGCATAGTCGCCTTTTACGGTAAGCATGGGCTGCTGAAGACCTATTCTACCCCGGATCTTCACGGGTCGGATGGTCTAAGTGACGTTTACATCAACCTCAACCAGGGCAACAGAATCTGAGCAATTACGCCAAGTTCTTGGTGGAAAAGGGGGCTGCCATTCCATAAAGTTTCCTCCACAAGCTTCTCGGTTCCATGGACAGGGAGTGTGCTGGAGATGGTGAAACAACCGGAATATGCCAAGATGTTTCCGTTCACGTTGGTTGAACTGTGATGATCTTTGGTGTCTTCCAAACACACACATGCCGACCACAACGCTTTTAAAGCATTGTAGAAGTCACACAATCAATTTCCTGAAAACACGTGCGTTGGTTTGTTTTGGAAAGTATGTAACTTCACTGCTTTCATTGAGCTCTGTAGTGTTGAACAATTCTGTATGTGACTGTTCTCATGTTTATGCTAAGGATCATTAAATAATTGCCTGTTGCCCTCTCATTCAAAAACGGTCTTTTAGTACTGGACACTTAGTTTGTTGTGGTTATTAGTTAAGAAACGAAAATAGTGTTAAGTCTGCAACTAAGATGTCACAATGAGGCAGCGGAAGGCAATGAGAAATACTGTATCGCCACAGTCTTACCTGCTTACCCTTTTCGCGAACACCTGGTGTCATCACTGATTTTCAGTGGCCCATGCATATAGCTGGAATATTGCAGAGTCCGGCGTTAGACAAACAAACAAAACGTTCGGTTATGACAGAACAAAATAAACTAATAGTTTCTGCTCTAGCCTTGCTCCAAGGCTGTACTTAACGGTAAGTCCGTGGTGTATAGTAACACTATCTTTATAATAGGCAAGTCTGGATACTAGAGTAGGCGGATACTATATCTACGGACGCTAGTTTCTTAAAGAAACAACTTGTTCTTATTATGTGTATAATCAAGAAATAATGATTTAAACAAATAATTAATGCCTTAGAGACTTGTGCAAGTCTATTTCTGCTCGTACAAATGCCTCTTTAAAACAGACATAGCTCAATCCCGAGCGGTAAGGGATGGCCAGAAACATGGTATTAGATGAAGATATGTAGAAAACGGTCAAGGTCATGTCGGCTACTCCTGGGGGATGGAAAGAGGTCGCGCCCTGCACGGACGCACGTATCCGGGGAGACCCATGTCCCCCTCCTACAGATCAGGGTCAGGTGATCGCTCATTGTTTTTTCTGGTTATCCACATGTCGAGAATGTTGAGTGTAAGTGTTTCTAGACACGACAAACTAATTTACCTTCTGCCAGAGTTTCTCGGACAGAGTGATGTATCGGACTACGTTGTGGCGATACAATGGTTGTGTTCATAGGTTTGTGATTAAGATTCGGATTTGTTTTGTTTTTTATAATGGAATGATTGTCAAATTATGGTTACACAGGAGTAGGTCACTTACGTTTGTTTGTTGTTAAACGCTACACACAACAATATTGCGACTTTATGACGTCGGACTATTAAGTTGTCTCGCTCGTACGACAAGCATCGAACTAACATATAAACCCTGAAACATCTCCCCTCTCTCTCTCTCTCTCTCTCTCTCTCTCTCTCTCTCTCTCTCTCTCTCTCTCTCTCTCTCTCTCTCTCTCTCAATTTAAACGGGGCGGTCGGGTAGCCTGGTGGTTAAAGCGTTCGCTCGTCACGCCGAAGATTCGGGTTCGATTCCCGACATGGGTACAATGTGTGAAGCCCATTTCTGTGATATTGATGGAATATTGCTAAAAGCGGCGTAAAACCATACTCACTCACTCACTCAATTTAAACTAAAACGTGACTACATACTTCCTCCTTAAATGTGTTTTTAGGCGGTACATGTCAATGTCAAACTCTGACCTATCTCTTACGAGCCGTGATACTGATGCTATTTGTTAAAAGACAGATGTTCCAAACCTGAGACTATCACGTGACTTTTAAGCTCCCCACAGCGATATCATAAACATTGATTTGACTATCGGCGTTCACAATCAGCTCTATGAATATATCACTAGACAGGTGTCCAGTCGAAGTGAAAGTGTGACGTAGAGCTTGGAAAGTTGTACCTCTTTAAGAGATATGGCGTTTTAACAAGGGTACACATTCCCAGTTCTTATCGCAATAACACTGTTGTGTCTTTTTTCAAGAAGCTTGTAGGATATCGACATATGAAATCAGACATATATACAGAGTACCGGTTTTCATGACAAGCAAATTTATTGCACCACACACAGAAATATCACACAACACACACACACACGCACACACACGCACACACACACACACACACACACACACACACACACACACACACACACACACACACACACACACACACACAGAGATAAACATAAAACGTCAACGCCAAAGAATAACCAGTCTCGATTATCCGCCGAAAGACATTCCACCTTATATTAAAGGCAAAATAGTGGAAATAGTAGAAACTAATGTTTATGTATCACTGAAAGGTATTATGTTATGTTTTAAAAACCGTTTTTTAAATACCCATTCTTATGCCACTATTTTGGAGGTGTATCCAAAATCTGTATTCAGTTTGTTTACAATTCCTTTTACATTTTTTTCCTGTTTTTGAAAGTCCAGTTAGCTACTTTAAAGATCGAATTGTTGAATTTGCAATGAATTGATTTCTTAAATGCGCTCGCCTGCCACCAATTTGAATATTTTCTCAGATGTTCAGGCCACGTGAACGGGTCATGACACACTTTCACGATTTGTTGTTATATAAACGTGTATGCGTGTGTGTTGTGCGTGTGTACGTGCGTGCGTGCGTGTGTGTGTGTGTGTGTGTGTGTGTGTGTGTGTGTGTGCGTGCGTGCGTGCGCGCGTGCGTGTATGTGCATGTACATGTGCATGTAAGTGTCGGTGGTCCAGTCATCTAAGGCGCCAGAATTCACTGTGCAGAGTTGCCTTTCTTAAGGTTCCCAGGATCCTATTATAGTTGATTCGAACCTCAGGTTCACCATGCTTATGTTTCTAGTTTTGTCAGCATCCTACACGTGCTCGTGGGTTAACAAAGCGGTAGACATCACTTCCGGTTTTCCTCCAAGCTGATACGCCATGAAATATTTTTCAAAGCAGCATTTAACCAAACTTATTCAATCACTACATATTGAAGTGGTAGAATAAAAATTAGGAAAAGTTAAAACAGAAAAGAAGGGAGAAAAGAATAAAGAATCAACAAGACACACACAAAACAACATAATTTCATTACTGTGTCAGGCTTGTGTGCATGGTAAAGACTTCCCTTGGGTGATACACCATCAGGCATTCTATCCAGATCATGTCAACATTGGTATTAAAATCTTTGACTCTTAATACCACACCAGCTGCCCTGCTTATGTCAATATTTGAATTAATAATTGCCCCAGATCAGTTCATGATAAATTAATGGATCAAAGCCGGCAGTTAAACGGGGTGACTCAAGACCTTCATCACACTATCAACTTACATTAATTGACCGGTATACCATTCAAACTATACCCTCATTTACATCGCAATGAGTCCGTAAACACCGGAAATGCTCCTAGACTACCACACAACCGGAAGTTGTGATTTGATTCACCATATTTGGTAAGCTTCATAGAAAGGTCAGTGAGTTATGACATTTCATTGTTTGTTTGCTAAAATATATATAACCCACAGTAACATGCTTCTGTCATTAAGGGTGATATCATGCTCCATGTATTTAATTAGATTTATTCAACTGCATTTATATTCAACATAGTGGTGCTTATATAGCATATATACTGTTCGATGTTTGAAAGGGGTATTTTTATCCTTCAAAGATACACAAAACTGCACACAAAAATGTCAAGTGTATCAAAAGAGAGACACATTTGATTATCCTTATCAAAGGTTGAGTATTACATTATGCAAATATTAATTTCATTTATCAAAAACATTCAATTCTACTTTCCTTAAACACATTTTTCTATCTGTGGGCGGGGCGGTCGGCCTGGCTTACAAATACTACAGGTGCGGTCGGGTAGTCTAGTGGTTAAAGCGTTCGCTCGTCACGCCGAAGACCCGGGTTTGATTCCCGACATGGGTAAAATGTGTGAAGCCCATTTCTGGTGTCCCCCGCCGTGATGTTGCTGGAATATTGCTAAAAACGGCATAAAACCATACTCACTCACTCACTCACTATCTGTAGACTAGACTTGTTTCAAACCTTTCCGCCGGGCGAAAAAAAGTATACACTTTGACAAAAAATATTTTAAACGTAATCAAACAGTAGCCGGAACACTGCAAACGTAAGTTTAAAAAACCCCATTGATTCCCGTATCCAATACATGTCTTTTGTGTTGAATCTTTAGCTACCATTCAATCTCATTAAAATCAGATCTTAGTTCTCGCTACCGCTAAACAAAGCTTAGCGGTAGCGAGAACTAAGATCTGATTTTAATGAGATTGGCTACCATTAAACATGGGTGTATTCTTTCATTTGCTGGGGCCTTTATTATGTCTTGTTGCGAAAGCAAGTATAAAAATATAAGTGTATTGTACACGTTTTACGGACCGAAGACCAGCATACAAATCAACATTCTTCTTCTAAAATGTACAAGGTTATATTTTGAATAAAGATTAATTACTGTTGCGCTAGGAAACATTAGTACTGGAATAATCGTGGCTAAATCTGATGAATTGGCCTCTCGCTTGTGTGTGTACAATTACCCCCAATGCTACCCCAGCGGTAATGAGGGGGCATGTCCATATGATAGATTGATAAACCCGTAGACGAAATAAAATTTCACTGTCCGAAAGGTTTCCATGGCAACGGGTACTGATGATAAACGACAAAGGGAACTGGCCGGCTTTGTTTCACTAAGTCTCAGACGATAATGGGGAATTGATTATTCAAAATTAAAAGCACGTGCGGTAGCACGTAATCTGCAGAAGGGGTCAAGTTTGGGGGACTGCGGGAGATGCTGAAGGGGGAGGCGGGAAGGGGAAAGGAGTGGGGTGGGTACGGTGTAGGTTGAATTAAAAACGGTTGCAATTGAGAGAGATGCGTAGTGCCTCGGTGATTAGGTTCATTTTGAATGGAGGGTCAGCTTAGATTCATTTGGGGAGGGGTGACGGCGAAGATGATCCCTGGGAGGGTGGGGGATCATTGTTGAAGGGTGCCTTTATCACATTATAGGGTGCGGTTCATTAGTGGTAGCTGGGCGTTATCCATTGGGGATCTGAAGGGACGATTGCAGATTACCACTGGAAGCGGAGCGTCTAATCGCATGTTCGCTTCATTGCTATTTCACTTAAACTCTCAGCCAGCTTGTCAACATTATTTTGTCCCAAGAACTTCTCAATCCATTATGCAGATGCAGAGGCAGAATACAATTTGTAACATTCCCCAGTTCTTCAGCAAACGACTCTCAGACACCCCCCCCCCCCCTCCACCCCCCACCCCCCACCACACACCCCCACCACCGCCATGCCAAAGTGTATTTCCTCTATGTGGCGAATTCGCACACTCTCTCTCGCCCCCTCTCCCCTCTCACTATATCTATCTCTCTTTCTCCGTCTCTCTTTCTCCGTCTCTCTCTCTCTCCCTCTCTCTCTCTCTCTCTCTCTCTCTCTCTCTCTCTCTCTCTCTTTCAGTCTCTCTTCCTCTCATACATTTGTGATAACGGTGTGACAGCCCTCTATTGTGCAGAACTACATAATTTACATGTATGTCACGAATTGCATTGATTATTGTCTGCTGTGTTTATGCAATACTGTTTAAGTCCACGCCTTACATTCAAGACAAACATATTGGATATAACACAAGGTACACTTGTTCGAGATTCCGAAATTAGAAAATATATCCCCACAAGGACCATATTGTACTGATTCAGAAGTTAAGTCTGGTATTTGTGTTCATACATATCACTCCTTGCTCTCATCAAGACGTCTCTTTGTTGTTCAAACAAGATTGGAGCTGCCTTTTCATAAATCGTTATGATCATATTTTGTAATTTCAATATTTTGCATATGACACTATCGCGTCTTTTCTCTCTCAGTATATACAGATACTTCCCAACTCCTACACCCTGAACAGAATGTAGGTATTAAAAATATGTCTGACATCTTTAGCTCTACGCTTGTTTAGGATCTAAACACAAATCTAAACATGTTTTTGAAACTTAGAAACAGTTTACGTCTCACACTGTGTTTAGAATGCAAGCTTGTTCTTAAAGTGCACGTTTTAACTTATTGAAGGATATGGCTGGACGCAAATGTAAATTTTGATAATGCTGTAACGGAGTAGTTTTGTTTTAAGCCGATACCCCACTTGACAAGAGCACCCCCTGCCCCCGTGTCACACTACCCAGTGACCCCCTCAGTACAGGTACAGCGTATCGTGTCTACTGACAATAACGCTATCCCCATCGCCTTACCCTCAACATTCCCCGCAGGGGGCTCCGATACAGCCTGGTCCCATTGGGCGTGTTTATTTCAGACAAGCTTTCACTGATACGCTTTGCCGAGGGGTAATGCATTGGCCCGAACATTCAGGCCCCTTGCTCCAATCCCCAATACGTCAATGCTAAATATTCTCTTTTGATTGATTACTTGTATCTCGGTAACAATGTGATTCGCTGGTTAATTTAACTTGACAGGAGTAGAAATCTTTCTCCCAGACCCTCGAGAAAAAGATTTAAATAGGGTCCAACTCAAGTCAAGAATGAAATTAAGGAATGTGTAGATATATGTTTTTAAACTACTACTACTACAACTACTTGCTGCTACCACTACACCACCACCACCATTACTACCACTACCGCTACTAATACTAATACTACCACTACTACTACTACTACTACTACTACTACCATTACTACTATCCCTACTAATGCTACTACTACTACCACTACCGCTACTACTACTACTACTACCATTGCTACTACTACTACTACTACTACTACTACTACTACTACCACTACCGCTACTACTACTACTACTACTACTACTACTACTACTACTACTACTACTACCACTACCGCTACTACTACTACTACTACTACCATTACTACTACTACTACTACTACTACCATTACTACTATCCCTACTAATGCTACTACTACTACCACTACCGCTACTACTACTACTACCATTACTACTACTACTACTACTACCATTACTACTATCCCTACTAATGCTACTACTACTACCACTACCGCTACTACTACTACTACCATTACTACTACTACTACTACTACTACCATTACTACTATCCCTACTAATGCTACTACTACTACCACTACCGCTACTACTACTACTACCATTACTACTACTACTACTACTACCATTACTACTATCCCTACTAATGCTACTACTACTACCACTACCGCTACTACTACTACTACTACTACCACTACCGCTACTACTATCCCTACTACTACTACTACTACTACTACTACTACTACAGCTACTACTACTACTACTACAAATACTACTACCACTACTACTATTACTACTACCGCTACTAATGCCACGACGACGACTACTGCTACTACTACTACCATTACTACTAATGCTACGACTACTATTACTACAACTACTACTACTACTACCACTACTAGTACTAATACAAACACTACTACTACTACCACCACTAGTATTACTACTACTACCACTACTATTACTACTACTACTACTACCATTACTACTGTTACTACTAGCATTACTACTATCCCTACTAATGCTACAACTACTACTATTACTACTGCCATTACTAATGCAACGACGACGACTACTACTACTACTACTACCGCTACTTCTACAACTACTACTACTACTACCATTACTGCTACTACTACTACTACTAGTAGTACTACTACTACCACTATTACTACTACTACCACCACTAGTACCACCACTACTACTACTACTACCACCACTAGTACTACTACTACTACCACTACTATTACTACTACTACTGCTTAATTTCAACCACAATTCATTTATTGTCAACATAAAACTGACCTTTTTTAGGCCCGATACGTCACACTGAATACAAAGTCTGCCTGTTTGTATACAGGCATTGTATTGACAGATAGAAATAGTTGACATACGTCTCAGAACTGTACAACCACTGATCACAGTAAATAATTCAGCAACCAATGTTTGTCTTAAGACTCGACTAACGGTATCGGGTGGTCAGGCTTATCATTTCCCAGTTGCGTAGATCGATGCTCATGATGTCAATCACGGGTTGTCTAGTCCAGACTCGTTAATTTACAGACCGCCGTTATAAAACTGTAATATTGCCAAGTGCGGCTGGACGTTAAACAAAAAACAAATCACACAGGCACCTGATTGTTCGGACTATGAAGCCTATGAGTAGCCCCGGCAGTTTTACCCCTAGACCGAGGTGGGTGGCACACATGACTAGATTTACTGCCCCTCTCTTAGACTTGCCTCCAACTATCTCTGGCATTCACCGTCAGTTTATGTGAGAACAACTCTTCTAAATATTTATAAGTTTTTGATATGTGCACCTCTCCCCCTAGCTTCTGTCTTTTTCCCTGGGGATGAGTCAGCGAAGACTGCTCAGTATGGAGCGTAGCCCTAGCTGTCGACAACATCCAACGACACATATGCCATGACGTCACAGTCAAACACAAAAAGTGAAATATTTGGGATACAGCAGAGACCATACACCGGTATATCTCAGGATATAGTAAAGATTCTTTCGGCCCAAAATATTGTTTCTTTACGGTGAACCAGAAAGCAAATATATACATTTGCTCTTACAAAATTGTGGCGCTACGCCTGTCGTCATATATACTATTTATATGTATTAGGATAGCTCTATCGCTACTTTCCCTTTTTGAAACAGGGCCTTTGGTCTTTGGTATGGGTAAAGATTCAGAGTGATAAAAAATATCCAACTTTCCAACAATCAAATTTCCCTTTTTGTTAAGCAATATTTTAGCAGCTCCAGGCTTTGGTGTCTACATTTCACAACGTTATTTGTACAATCGAGTCAAAGAGCGTCAAACGACTCTTGCTCAAATGCTCAAAAGTTGTTTGATCAAGGTTGCCACATCCAAGGCCTTCCTAAAGCGTTCAAAACGTCTTTCTGTAGACGTGTAGAGGACACACTTGACGCATCAGTGACCATGATGTCCGATGTAACTCCCTGTTTGGACTTGTACCAAATTTTCCCGTGATCAATTGACTTTGCATGTGTTTGTGACAAGTACAACCAGAGGGGCAGGATACGCTCAACTTTTCGTGAACACTTGGTATCATCACTATCAGATAGTGATTCATAACCTCGGGATTATGAAAAAGTTGGAATCGTACAATCGACTCAGTAGATGTTTCTATTGATCATGGAAAGGGTTTTGTCTCTTCTATAGAAACGTTTGCCACTTTTGGTGAAACCCATTAGCACAGGTATTTTGCTGCGAAATCTAGAAAAATAACCAGGGCGAACCAGGATTCGAACCCAGGATCATAGGTTTCTGACACCTGTAAGGGACGCAACTCCGCACAGCGAAAAGTTTGGAAGGGAAATTGGGGGATATAACAAATTGGGGGATATAACAAATCGGGAAACAGTCATTTTCTAGCTGACTTTACAAGTTAGAAACAGAAAAAAAATCTGGACAGGAATGGCAGTCCCAGCTAGGTTTGTTTAAATCGATCACACGTTACTTTGTTTACCTGCCAACTGACGGCGGTCTGTAAATAATTGAGCCTGGACCAGAAAACCCAGTAATTAACAATCGTTCTGGGTAATTGGAATACTATGACATTTGTTAATCGAATCAAAGATCCAGTTAGTAGCTTCTTACCACAAGCATGGGTTACTGATGACCATTTCTAACCCGGAATCTTAGTCTGTCTTACAGACCCTGATACATTTATATCAACTACAGCCCATGCAAGTCTATAATGTTTGGCAAGTCTAGATTACTGCAGAAAATGAAGAGAATCACTGGGCTCCCTTTTTATTAGATTTTTATTTTCTGTATGATATGTTCATTTCAGAGACTATATGTTAGTCTACCGGAATCTGCACGGGGCTATATGCTAATGATTACACTGATACAAACATCCTGGAGTATCGTGTATAATGTATCCAGTGTATCATGTATCCAGTGTATCATGTATCCAGTGTATCATGTATCCAGTGTATCATGTACCGTGTATCATGTATCCAGTGTATCATGTATCCCGTGTATCATGTATCCTGTGTATCATGTACCCAGTGTATCATGTACCGTGTATCATGTATCCAGTGTATCATGTATCCTGTGTATCATGTATCCAGTGTATCATGTATCCTGTGTATCATGTATCCAGTGTATCATGTATCCAATGTATCATGTATCGTGTATCATGTATCCAGTGTATCATGTATCCAGTGTATCATGTATCCAGTGTATCTTGTATCCAGTGTATCATGTATCCGGTGTATCATGTATCCAGTGTATCATGTATCCAGTGTATCATGTATCCAGTGTGTCATGTATCCAGTGTATCATGTATCCAGTGTATCTTGTATCCAGTGTATCATGTATCCGGTGTATCATGTATCCAGTGTATCATGTATCCAGTGATTCATGTATCCATTGTATCATGTATCCAGTGTATAATGTATCCAGTGTATCACGTATCCAGTGTATCATGTATCCAGTGTATCATGTATCCAGTGTATCATGTATCCAGTCTGTTATAATCAATATCCAGGACCCTTTCACCACATATAGCCTCGTTTTGAAAGTGACGTCACCAGCTTCATCTCTATTGTAACTAACTTAGCACAAAATGTCTCTCGCGCATGAATTTCAAATCAACAACCAATCAAAATCTTTCTTCTAAATGCGAGTCGGGGCGGTCGGGGCGGTCGGGGCGGTCGGGTAGCCTGGTAGTTAAAGCGTTCGCTCGTCACGCCGAAGGCCCGGGTTCGATTCCCGACATGGGTAAAATGTGTGAAGCCCATTTCTGTGACATTGCTCGAATATTGCTTAAAGCGGCGTAAAACCATACTCACTCACTCACTCAATTTAAACTATAAACGTGACCGCATACGTCCTCCTTAAATGTGTTTTTAGGCGGTACATGTCAATGTCAATTCTGGTGTCCCCCGCCGTAATATTGCTGGAATATTGCTAAAAGCGGCGTAGAATCATACTCACTCACTCACTCTAAACGCGTGTCGGACATGGATCTACATTCAAACTATCGCTGGCTCACCGACTTAAAAAAATAGTTTCCAGCTGGAAAGGATGTTTCCCTGGGGACAAAGACAGGGAGGGAAGTAGACTAACATCTAGTCTCTGAAATGAACATATCGTACAGAAAAAACAGTTGTTCAGTTATCTTAATAAAAATATAATAAAAGGGAGCCCAGTGACTCTCTTCATTTGACACTGCAGTAATCTAGACTTGCCAAACATTATAGACTTGCATCGGCTGTATTTGACATATATTTGTATCAGGGTCTGTAAGACAGACTAGGAGGGAAGTCATTAAGCTACAATGTGTGCTGGTTGTATTTCCAACGGCAAGCACAAGTTGAGGGGGTGGGGGTGGGGGTGGGGGTGGGTTGATGCACTCTCCCTACGGGCGCGGGGAACATAAACTAACAGAAAGGATACATACCCCCATGCCATGCGAGTGGGGACCGGTTGACAACGAGTTCATCTAACGGAACACATATATTGCACGCATACTTTGGTCCGAGTCGGCAAGCATACCACAGTTAGGCATGTATAATCCACTCCGTTGTGGCAGAAAACAAATTTAGAGTTATTCCCCTTGATCAGTTTCATTCGGAAATATCGTAAAATATATTCTCTTACATCATTAATTCGAGATACAAAATTGCGGTTGGTATGTTGCAAATGTAATGCCAACAGTACGGCAAAGGCGAAAATAAGAAATATACGTTACAAAATTCGACATTCATGTGTAATGTAAGTTAGATCGTAATAGAATGGATGTATGATACACTTGATGATCGACGATGTAATTACATATACACAAGGTTTTTTTTCAAACTACAACTCCCAGACCTATGGGCAACTGACAGTGGAGTATAATCACCCTTTAAATAAAATAACTCACCAAATCACAACCACGTATTCCTGTCATTCGTGACCAATACGTGTTATTCCGGGACAAGCCGGTTACGGAAAGAGGCGAGTGTTGACGAATGGTGTCCTTGTAGCATTTCGTACGAAAATATCCGAACAATCAAACAAAACGACAAATCTGCAATATGGCAAATCTAGATCTCATCTTTCAGGAAATGAAGAGATTCTCTTGGCGCCTTTATATAAAAAGACAGTTAACAAAAGAAGTCTTCAACTATTTTCATTTCAGGGACCAAATCTTAGTCAAGCCGTAAAGATGATCCTCATTTTACATTAACCCCAATAAATCTATACTAAAACACAATTTAACCAAAAAAATCTTGAACGAATAGTTGCATTTCAGAGACTTAATGCAAGTCTACAACTAATGGTGGAAACGACTAAGCAGACATTTTAAATTACAAACAAAAATTCTCATTTTACCAAACGGCTCCTATGATGGACCACGCATCTCATGACAGAATGTGTCGGCATAGTACAGTCTGACACATTCCAACCGTTATAACAAGCCAACACTGTACAAAGTGCTACATTGGTGGCTTTGAGTGGCCATTTACCGCTTTTCGTGCACCTGCTACGTCACGTGACCTTTAAGGCATGTATGCCAATCAAGATAACATACCATGTTATCAGAAGTCCATTACTGTTCAATACGCCACCCTCGGGCATACATACTGTAACAGGGATGGGACTCGGGCTAGTTGCTTGGGCTTTGATCTTGGTCAGCTGCTATTTAGCTATGGGTAACAGTTGGTTTGTCTAGACAAGTGCTCCAATATCAATATCTTCATAGCAGAGTTAAGAATGAAACAGTTTAGAACCGTTTCTCAGCCACTGTTAGACTAACGTCTAGTCTCTGAAATGAACATATCGTACAGAAAAAAAACAGTTGTTCAGTTATCTTAATAAAAATATAATAAAAGGGAGCGCAGTGACTCTCTTCATTTTCAGATAATGCAGTAATCTTGCCAAACATTATATACTTGCATGGGCTGTATTTGATATATGTTTGTATCAGACTACCATGGTGCTGCAGTAATCTAGACTTGCCAAACATTATATACTTGCATGGGCTGTATTTGATATATATATTTGTATCAGGGTCTGTAAGACAGACTACCATGGTGCTGCAGTAATCTAGACTTGCCAAACTTTATAGACTTGCATGGGCGGTATTTTGATATATATTTGTATCTTATCTGGGTCTGTAAGACAGACTAAGCCACTGTCAACTCCGAAAATATCGTCTAAGTGACCATAAATTAAACACTGAATTAGGAATATCTTTAAATCCAAGGCTTTGTTCTAATTTCGCCATTATTGAAGATGAAAAACACTGTGTAAAACGCTGTATCAAACATTATCATCAAACACGTAATAGTTGCAAGGTAGACACAACCGTTTGCTGAAGGAAGGAAAAGCACTGTTCTTGCCTAGGTTCCAGAATTGTTCCCTAGAACGATTTTATGAACGCTTGAGGCAAGTCATCAAATTTGCACTCCGAGCACTTGAGACATAACGGGACTGCATATTTTAAGCCCCCCTCGTTATTTAGCCCATGGGCTTATAAACGAAAATCTAAAACGCCTTTAAGCCCATGGGCTTAGATAGAATTGAAACAGTGATTGATCTCCCTGATCGGACGTTCTTCAGCAAGTGTTGCGGCACGCTTCTATGTGGCCAATTTGCACCAACATTGAACCTAAATCTCAGTTAGGGGTTTCCACACTTACTAGCCATTTTGGGCCCATAGCGTAGGTTGGTTGGTTGGTTTATTGTTTTACGCCGCACTCAGCAATATTCCACCTATATGACGACGGTCTGTAAATAATTGAGTCTGGACCAGACAATCCAGTGATTGATTACATCAGCATCGATCCACGCAACTGGAATGGATGACATGCTTAAACCAAGTCAGCGAGCCTGACCACCCGATCCCGTTAGTCGCCTCTTATGGCAAGCTCAGTCGCCTTTTACGGCAAGCATGGGTTGCTGAAGACCTATTCTACCCCGGATCTTCACAGGTCCATAGCGTAGGTGATACCCTGAATACTCAATGTGGCATTTTAAACGCATATTACAGACACGCATATCTGTGATATCCGTTTGTTGCTCCTACTGGTACAGCTCCCATTTCAGTTTTGAACGTGTTCTTCGCTCATAACTTTCAAGTTGAAAAAGAAAATCACGTCTTTTGTTAAAGTGCTGTTCTCTCATTTCATTTTTGAGTATTGTTCCATTAATCTTGGGATATTCATTCTCCCTATCATGCTTTTGTCCTTTATCGTTTTCAAGCCATGGGCTTACATTTGGATAAAATGTTACTCAATCAAAATAGGCAATATCCGTGGGTAATCCCAGGGCTTAAAACGGTCTTCTAGATAGAGATCTTATATAAATATGGTTTTATAAATATAGTTTTACATTTATTATTTATATATAATACATTTTTATTATCACTGTCCTGGCCAGAAAACTACTAGTTTTCATGACATCCTGCTTTTCGTAACCACAGGACGATGGAATACTACCGTAAATGATCCGATAAGCTGCATATGGAACGGAAATAATGTTGGTGATGAATTCACTTTTACAGACCTTCGTAATTTGTTTACTGTAAACATTTGCCAAAAATGCGAAGAAATTACAATTTCAGTATCAAAGTACAGAAATTGTGTATAATCTGCACTCATTCTAAACACAATGATATATGACGGTTAACGACTGCCTGTCATTTTTATTCTTCGTCATATGTTGAGGTTCTGCGAAATTAAGTTCTGTTCAGTTTTGCCGTGTCCTGATCGGAGTGTTTGAACTTATTTTATGAACGCTTCAGGCAATGCATTATATTGTAGGCACACGACATAAACACCTGTCGCACGCCTGATGTATACAATAGTCGATTTTGTGTTCTTTTAATTATTTTCTCATGTCAAAATTAACCCTTTATTGGAGAACGTGGTAAGACGTCGGTTTAGTCAAAAAAAAATCAGTAGTTTACGGAATCTGAACTTAAACCAACAAATAACTGGGGCCATTAGCATCATTTTAACATTATAAAAGGGGGATGTGGCCGACACAGAAACCCATCCTCTGTATCTCCAGGGCTCGCATCTCGGTAACCTAGACTAGTCCCTGAATCCATTCCCGTGCTTCACAAACCAGAAGCCAATTTGATTGCAACACTGCACAGCGAATCGCGGCGCCTTAGACGACTGTGCCACCAGTGCCCCCTGGTGACGTATAACCCCATGTTACTATCTCACTTTTATTAGGTCAATTAAGAATGGGTCCCGTGAAGATTCCGGGGTAGAAGAGGTCTTCAGCAACCCATGCTTCCCGTAAAAGGTGACTCTGCTTGTCGTAAAAGGCGACTAACTGGATCGGGTGGTCAGGCTCGCTGACTTGGTTGATACATCACTGGATTGTCTGGTCCAGACTCGATTATTTACAGACCGCCGTCATATAGCTGGAATATTGCTGAG
This sequence comes from Haliotis cracherodii, assembly GCF_022045235.1. NCBI lineage: Eukaryota > Metazoa > Mollusca > Gastropoda > Lepetellida > Haliotidae > Haliotis > Haliotis cracherodii. Next base: position 636,099 of record NW_027266296.1, on the reverse strand, counting down.
TGCGGCGTTAAACAACAAACCAACCAACCAACCAACCAATTAGGAAGAGAGTGTTTTATTTTCTTTTTTTTCTTTTGTCTGATACAAATCTATAAAAGTAATCGTGATTCTAAGGTAGCAAGCTTGTTGTCTTTCAAATCACAATTCTACCTTGAATTTCAGTGTGATTATTTGTTGAAATAAATCACATTTCCTTTTACTTTGACAAAATTCCCAGACATGGTACTGGCATTCGAGACAAGTGCAGCTGGCTCGTTTGAACCTTGTGGTATTGTTCCAGGGACTGTCGATAGCTTACAGCACGCCACGCTTTCGTATGTTAAGTATGCATTTGATATAAAGATATTGTTTCTTCAGTTCAATTTTTCTAAGATATGTTTTGACCTTACAGTTGTCAGGTGGCAATAGTTCCAAGCATTTGAACTCGAACCTTACTTATTCTCGAGCAAATTTTACACGGATTCTGTACTTTCAGACATATTTAGTATTTTCTTTACCGTTTGTCAAATTCAGTATTTTTTCACAGGTAGTCAAATTCAGTATTTTCTTTACAGGTTGTCAAATTCTGGAATTTTGATACAGGTAGACATATTCAGTAGTTATGCATAATATACATATATAATTATGAGTTTGTGACATACTATACATTCAATGTCTAACGGGAGGCGGTGTGGTAGCCTAGTGGTCAAAGTGTTCCCTGGTAACGTCGAAGACCCGGTTTCGATTACCCATTTGGGTACAATGTGTGAAGCCAATTTCTGGTGCCCCCCTCCGTCATATTGCTGGAATATTGCTAAAAGCGGCGTAAAACCATACTCACCCACTTCATACATTGTACCCATATGTCGGGAATCGAACCCGGTTCTTCGGTGTGATGGGTGAGTGGGTGGATGAGTATGGTTTTACGCCGCTTTTAGCAGTATTCCAGCAATATCACGGCGGGGGACACCAGAAATGGGCTTCACACATTGTACCCATGTCGGGAATCGAACCCGGGTCTTCGGCGTGACGAGCGAACGCTTTAACCACTAGGTTACCCGACCGCCCCATCAACTGAGTAGAATATCAATGACTAGATATGACTGATAAAATATTTGGTATGAACAAACTATGGGCATGATCAGTTTTAGAAATATATATACTCTGCAAAAAAAAGAAACGCAAAAGTGATTTCAGATGTATATTTTATGTATCATATAAATAATCAACAGATGGTAATTGATTGTTTGATTTGAGCAAAATCAGGATTTACGAAAAAATGGCAAACCCTTAACTGAACTGTTACCAATACATACATATATGTGACTGTTTGATTTCAATTCTACCGTGAACACTTTTGTATTAGTCAAAGGGAGATTATTTAACATTTGAAACCTGTAGCTGGTCTCTCTGTTTCAAATTCAATTTATCAATGGCAAAACTAAATTTAGTGTGTGTGTGTGTGTGTGTGTGTGTGTGCTTGTACTAGTCCGGACTGATGTCAATTGATAGTGCTAGCTCACTGAGATACGATGCTGCAGTTTAACATGAATACCCCACTCAGACACAGTATACTCACTCCGAGCCGACCAGTCCTTGCTTTAGCCCCTTAATGCCGAGCGCGAGACAGGGTAACAACAAGTACCATCTGTTAACATCTTTTGGTATGACGCGGCCGGGGATTGAACACCGGACCTTCCGCTCCCAGGGCAGACGCTCTACCACTAGACCACGGAGGCGGTCTAAATTTAATCCTACATTAAAAACTATGTGAGTTATCACCATTCTACCATGGCAAACGTGAAATCTTTGGGTTTGACGAAGGAAATGAGTGAAATGGCGCTAATTTAACATTTAAAACCTTTATTGCGTTCGGTTCCAAATTGAACTGAGCGCTGTCAGCTCTACAGGAAACTTTGCTCTATTTATGTATCACCCTGTAAATTTGACATGCTAAAATTAATCAAATACCTGAGTTCTATACCCAACAGATTGTTTTTGGAGATAATGTATTGAGTAACCTTACAGTAAAGTTCAATACAAATGATGCAAAGATCTGCCAGTGGTTGACATATCCCATTAAGTACCTCGATGGTATATATAATAATCGAGACTTGCTATGTTCAGGGAAGCCGAGAATACCTAGTGTATTTGAATTTGAATATAGGTTTCTATATTATCTACGTTTCTCAAAATGAAACACCTTTTCGTCCTCGCCACACTGGCCATTGTCAAAGTTATGGCAGCTGGTGATCCTGACAGCTTCGACGAAAACGTCGAAATGTCGAGTGACGGAAATCTTGATGCTGAATTTGACGCTTGGATAACGTCGGAGGAGAAGCAAGCGAAGAGTGGACAGGCAAGTGTGGAATACAAGGAGGGACAGAATAACCATGGTAAAGACAGCGGAGACGATGTCAGAGATGACGAGGAAGAAGATGACTGGAAGGCTGGGGGTGCTACGAGGGGTAATGTCAGAGATGACAGGGAGGATCGCCGATTGGACATAGGAAAGAGGAGAGGCAATGGTAGAGGAGAATGGATTTCCAGAGAGGTTACAATGGTCAAGAAGCACCCATACCAAGGTCAATATGATTTTTATCTTCTTTCTTTCGGGATAAGTAATCAGTACTAATTCTTGTTCACGAGGAATAAGCACTGATTTTATTGGGACGAAGAATACAAAGGCATATTCTGCCGACTCTCACAGGGGGCACGGGTGGCCCGGTCGTCTAAGGCGCCGCGATTCGCTGTGCAGAGTTGCGTCCCTTGGGCACACCAGAATCCTATGATTGTTGGTTCGAATCCCGGTTCGCCCCGATTATGTATCTAGGTTTGTCAGCACCATACCCGTGCTCGTGGGTTTCACCGAAGTGGTAAACATCTTAGACCTGCATCACTTTGGGCTTTCCTCCCACATTAAGCTGACACGCCGTGATATAACTAAATACTGTTAAAAGCGGCGTTAAACCCAACTCACTCACACTCACTCACTTTCTTTCGGGATAGGTAATCAGTACTAATTCTTGTTCACGAGGAATTAGCACTGATTGTATTGCGACGAAGCATACAAAGGCAGCGTGTGTCGACTCTCACAACGATAGGTATCAATTTGGATTATACATCCGTTACCAGATACCCGTCTGCAGGTGATAGAACACATGATAGTGCTCAGGTTTGGTTGAGTCGTCTAAGGCGTCGGTTCGACTCCCAGTTTTGATCGGATTGTACATAACGGTTTGTCAGGACCATTCCCGCCCTCGTGGAGGGACATTTGTCACTAAACGGTGACCATAAATTTACTTTCATCTCTATCTTCAGGTTACATTGTCAAAAAGGAAAGCAACTGTCATCTCCAGTTTACTGAGAAAATGTTTTATTTCCTCATAGATAACATTCATGTGAAGAAGGCAAGAAGTAGGCATCTACATGGGTAACCAGTTATGCTCTTCTTGCTTGTCTGTTTCTTGATCAATTTGAGTTTATATCTCTGCTGGATTGGCAAACTCAGAACTCGAGAATTTAAGTTTCATGTATATACATGATCTGATTTCGTTCAGTAGTGAACAATTAATCTATTTCCACTGATTTACCCAAATGAACAAGTAACAAAGGAAACCAGTGAAACAGCCTCATCTATTTCATAATTAGAATTGACATACGATTCAGAGTGACAAAAAAAAACTCTCCACAAGATTCTACCATGACATTGATGAATGCTTGATGCTTGATTTTCAAAAAAATTACGCCTTTAAAAAAGACGTGCGTATGAATACATAGATATCCTACATATAAACTGGACGGCAAAAGAAAGTATAGGTCGAGTTCCATGATCGATAAAAAAAATTCAAGAAGAGGTTTTGTTGAGAATTATAATATAATCTAGGGAGGGGTAACAAATGATTGATCAACCACAGTTTGAATAAAATTGTGCAATCACAGGTAATGTAAGCTCAAGGTAAACAATGGTGGGGTAAGAAATTTCATTTTCAAAAGTTGTCTGAAATGTCACCAAAAAATTGTCAGACACTCTACAAGTTCATTGTCGACACAGTTGCCTTCAATAGCGTGCTTCAATGCATGCTGTGATACGCCGCCTCATCGATGATGTCAAGTCTTCTGATGACGTGGACTGGAATCCGTTGCCACTCGTCTCTCAGGGCCTGTTGCAATTCTTGTCTGTTGACGGAAGGCTGATGGCGTGCTCTAATCTGTCTGTCAAGATGGTCCCACAGATGTTCAATAGGATTCATCTCGGGTGAGTGGGGAAGGCCAGGGCAAAACGTCAACGTTCTGCTGGTTTAGAAAGTTCCGAGTCAGTCTTGGAGTATGGGGCCTGGCATTGTCGTGTTGAAACAATGTCCCCTGCTGTTGGTTTTGTAAGAACGGAAGCACAACACTTGGTCTCTGTACTGCACAGCGTTCAGGTTTCCCTGTAAAATCCCTAAATCAGTCTTCTGATCTCCACAAATACCGCCCCACACCATGACACCTCCCCCGCCGAATGGATGGACCTCTCGAATACACGCCGGAGCCAAACGTTCTCCTCTGCGTTGATAAACTCGTTCTCTGCCGTCATTTCGAAACAAGTTAAACCGACTTTCATCAGTAAACAGCACTCGACGCCAATTTCTCACTTGCCAGCGTCGAACCTGCCTCGCCCATCGCAGTCTCCCTCGTCGATGTTGAGCAGTCAGTACCATTCCTCGGAAAGGACGATGTGCTCGGATTCCAGCAGCACGAAGTCGTCGTAGTACTCTACGTTGGCTAATGGGATGTCCCAACGCTGTTGCTGCCGTCGCCGTCGCCGTCGCCGTCGCCGTCGCCGTTACGAATCTGTTTCGCAGGTGAATGAGCCGTATCTGACCGTCTTCCAGTGGTGTTGTCACTCGGGGTCGTCCGGTCCTAGGCCTGTCCTGTGTCCTCCCTGTCTGCTTGTATCGTTGAATCAGCCTGGCTACTGTCAATGGTGTACAACTTAACTTTCTGGCAATTCGGACCTGTGTTGCCCCCATTTCGGCCATACCGATCTCTCTCTCTCTCTCTCTCTCTCTCTCTCTCTCTCTCTCTCTCTCTCTCTCTATCTCTCTCTCTGCTCCAGTGACAGTCGTGGCATTTCTTTTGTGTGCTTTCATAACGTGTGGTTATACCCTGCAGACGGACGCATTTATACAGCTAACCTGCACGTGCAGTTTATGCCATAGGCGGGAAACCTGTTTCCACCGCGATGGAAATAGTTTTCTGTATTTTCATTTTAGTTTTGACCTTTTCGTTTTTGTGTTTGACATTTTCATTTTAGTTTTCGACCTTTTTGTTTTTGTTTTGACATTTTCATTTTAGTTTGTTGTTTTTTTCGCTTCACTTTTCAACGATTCAGTATCTTCCTTATACATAATTTATCACATAGTTGTATGACAAATCGTGTTGATTTGCAAAAGGTTACGATAACAGTATGTGAAATATCAAAATATTGAAAAACAGACTCCATGTCACTTATAGGCCACTGTATTCCACAGAACCTAGACTTCATATGTAAGAGCGACAGGGGGTTATAGGTTTACTTGTCACACTTGAGCCGTCTGCTGCATTTGACATGATAGAACACACCAAATATAAATTACATACATTGTCAGGACAAGAGAATACCAGTGAAGATAACCCACCGAAAACTATTTCATTTTGCGTACATGGCAACATAGCTGTGAAAATTATCTGAATGGACAACTGAGTGAGTGAGTTGGGTTTAACGCCGCTTTTAACAGTATTACAGTTATATCGCGGCGTGTCAGCTTAATGTGGGAGGAAAGCCCGAAGTGATGCAGGTCTCAGACGTTTACCACTTCGGTGAAACCCACGAGCACAGGTATGGTGCTGACAAACCTAGAAACATAATCGGGGCGAATCGGGATTCGAACCCACAATCATAGGTTTCTGGCGTGGCCAAGGGACGCAACTCTGCACAGCGAATCGCGGCGCCTTAGACGACTGGGCCACCCGTGCCCCCGAATGGACTTCTGAAAATCAGTGATAACCATATGTGTTCGTGAAAGGGTAATCATGTTTCTCTACCAGTAGGATTAACTAATGGATTGTTCACACCATGAAATATGACTAGAATGAAATGTCCTCAAATGATTCTAGTCATACTTGAATGGACGCACTCGGTCAGTCACTGTCAATCAAGCAGCATCTTATGGAATAGTTCTCAAGTGGGAAGGTGTTCCTCAATCATAGGATAATTAAATGCTTGTTTTTTCATGGGTTTCACCGAAGTGGTAAACGTCTGAGACCTGCATCACTTCGTGCTTTCCTCCCACGTTAAGCTGACACACCGTGATATGACTGGAATACTGTTAAAAGCGGCGTTAAACCCAACTCACTCACTCACACTCACTCTTTGAAACAACAATATCTGGTATTCCTGCAGTTGTCAACATTTGTTTATTTGCTTCCTTTTGAATTTCAGAATCAAACTGTCCAAGGGATTTTGTGTATATCGCCAAGCTGAAGTTCTGCTTCAAAGCGATTCACGAGAATCGCTGTATGTATACCGCCAAGAGAAGATGTCGGGGCATGGTCCAGGGAGGTCGCCTTGTTCAACCGGACACAAGCGACAAACTGAAGGAACTAACTAAATACACCAACAGCCTTAAACACAGTAAGATATTATGATTAGTCTCCAATAAAGTTGTAATTTCTCGTATTATGATACTATCAATCTGCAGTGTTACGTTAACGACTACTCGAAATTAAAATGTGTTTACAAAATAAATGTTTTTTAATTCCTTGAAGGTGAAGTGAAATTGGCTTTAACGTCGCGTTCAAGATTATTGCACTTGAATAGCGACATGGATGTGATTGTGTATATGACTGCTTGTACCAATCCAGATTAATGCCGGTTTTATAGTGCTAGCCCACTGAGTTACCATACATTTTACTGACTCCGATCCGATCAGTCCTTGTTTTATCCCCATAATGCCGAGCGCCAGGCAAGGTAACAACAAGTACCATATTTTAACAGACGGGGATCGAACCACCGCTCAATCGAAAAGATCAGGGAAGCACTCGAAGACCATGACGTCAGGAGTAACTTACATGCGAAAGTGATTATAAAATATTTTGGACTTTGGGTGTGTTCATAACATCATCTTACTGACATAGAGGCCTGGTTGTTTGCAGTATTAAGACGTTAATAACACAGTCAGCTTGCAGGATGTGTCCGTTAAGGCAATTACATCAACTCCACGTGAGGATTCTGAGTTAGAATTGTCCCAGCAACCTTTGCTGGTCGTAAGAGGCGACGTTTCGCTAACTTTGTTTGCTGTTTAACGCTGCACTCAGCAATATTCCAGCTATGTATGACGGCGGTCTGTAAATAATCGAATCTGGTCAAGATAATCCAGTGATTGACATAATGAGCATCGATCCACGCAAATGGGATACGATGACAAGCATCAACCAAGTCAGGAAACCTGACCACCCGATCCCGTTAGTCGCCTTTTACGACAAGCATAGTCACCTTTTTACGGCAAGCATGGGTTGTTGAAGACCTATTCTACCCCGGATCTTCACAGGTCCAGTGTCACGCGGACAGAATATCGGGTGCCTATTTCCAAAATATTCATAACATGAACATTTGGTTCCAGTGACTCGAACTGGCTTCAACATTGGCGCCATGAAACTGTTCTCAGTCTACAATTGGATGGACGGAAGCGAAATGAAGTATTCCAACTGGTGCCCTGGTTCCCCGGATAGAGGTCATATGTGTGTCAAACTCATCTCGCAGCGAGAAGACGAGGGCACGTGCATGGACGACGACTGCTGCTTCCGCCCGGGATACTTCATCTGTGAAAAACCTATCCTGTAATAATAGGGGTGGCCCAGTCTGAAGTCTGTTGAAAGCATCTTCCCGAGGTAAGTGAGTTGACTGACTGTAAAAGTCCAGTTTCCACCCTTGCCGAACTAGGCTGGAATTATGGAGTTACATTTTGCCTGGACTAACGAATCAAAATCGCGCAACGAAATCGAAATCCGGTTATTAAACTGTCGTGCAGATTTAGGTCGATTACTGGATTTGCAAAGCATGTGCACCACTAACTCGTCAGCAGATATTTTCCAAGACTTTGCATGTTTATGATCAAGTTGCTCACGTTATTTGATGCACTTCGCGATGTAAGAACCATTTTTATCACAATATAGATCTTGACTATCGATCAGATCGTCTTGACTGGCCGCCGCCATTTGGCTTGAAACAAATGCAAGTGATAAGAGAGGTAGAATCTGATTGGTCCATAAGAGAGGGTTATAAAGAACATAACTCGTAATAACCACTGGTGGCGCTACGATTGAGCCTAGGAATTCCTGCCTTGTTCGGCAAGGGTGGAAACTTGGCTTTCAAGTCAGTTAACCCCATTGCCTCGGGAAGATGGTTGAAAGCGACATTAAACCTAACTTACTATCCTTTAATATGTTTTGTATTATGGGTGTATCCAAACCCTTTTTATATCTATCCAGCCAGCCAGCCAGCCAGCCATCCATCTCTCTATCTGCACACTTCTTGAGGCGAGGTGAAATGGAGGTTTAACGTCGCGTCCAAGATTGTGTGTGTGTGTGTGTGTGTGTGTGTGTGTGTGTGTGTGTGAGATTGATTGTACTAGTCCGGACTGATCCGATTTTATAGCGCTAGCCACTGAGATACCATGCCGCAGTTTAACATGAATACCCCACTCAGACACAGTATTTTGACTCCGAGCCGACCAGTCCTTGTTTTAGCCCCTTAATGCCGAGCGCCAGACAATGTAACAACAGGTACCATCTTTTAACCTCTTTTGGTATGACGCGGCCGGGTATTGAACCCCGGACCTCCCGCTGTCGCATACTGCTTGAGAATTTTAGGAGCTTTGAATGGAACTTGGATATAAACGGAAGTACAAAGGCAACTTGGCACCTATATTGACTCCGTTATTAACCATTCAAGGAAATTTGTCCCGGTTTTGCAATAACAAACACCAGGTACACTTTTCCAGCAAGATAACGCTAGACCTTATACAACCGGAATACCATGAACTTCTTCACGTCTACGTTTTGCCATGGCCAGACTCGATTATTTAGAAACCGCCGTTATATCACGGGAATATTGCTGAGTGCGGCGTTAAACAACAAACAAACAAGTTGCAAATCACGAGACACAGGACAAGCTATTCTAGTGAGTGAGTGAGTGAGTGAGTGAGTGAGTTGGTTTTAACGCCGCTTTTAACAGTATTCCAGTGACATCACGGCGTGTCAGCTTAATGTTGGAGGAAAGCCCGAAGTGATGCAGGTCTCACACGTTTAATTACCACTTCGGTGAAACCCACGAGCACAGGTATGGTGCTGACAAACCTAGAAACATAATCGGGGCGAACCGGGATCCTAACCCACAATCATAGGTTTCTGGCGTGGCCAAGGGACGCAACTCTGCACAGCGAATCGCGGCGCCTTAGACGAGTGGGCCACCCTTGCCCCTCATTATTTTAAGAAGGATAAAGAGATGAGTATTAACCTCCTGTGTTTTTGTATCGTAAATATCATATACTTAGGAATAAAAAAATATGTATTATGCTCTCCAAAAACCGGTGCCCCTGTCAGAAAGATGTCTACAATATTCATTTTATTAAAATGGAGTGACTCCCTTCAAAATGGGGTTAAACGGGTCGTGACATTATAGTATCGACCAACAATGATAATGTAATAAAATCAGTCATATCACAATGTATAAGTGAGTATGATGTCATCTCGTTCTAAAAACAAAGTGCTTGTAAAGTGAGTGAGTGAGTGAGTATGGTTTTACGCCGCTTATAGCAATATTCCAGCAATATCACGGCGGGGGACACCAGAAATGGGCTTCAGACATTGTACCCATGTCATTGAACCCAGGTCTTCGCCGTGACGAGCGAACGCTTTAACCAAGAGGCTACCCGACCGCCCTGTTGTAAAGAGATACCCAATCACTAGTTGGGGTATGGATGGTCCAGTAGTCTAAGCCGTCGGAATTCGCTATGCAGAGTTGAGTTGGGGCACGCCAGAAACCTAGGATCGTGTGTTCGAATCCCTGTTCGCTCCGATAATATTTCTACATTTGTCAGCGCTATACTCGTGCTTGTGGGCTTCAGCAAATTTGTACAGTTTAAAGCCAGCATCATTCAGGTCTTTCCCATCACACCAACCTGTTTGTTTGTTTTTTAACGCCGCTCTCAGTGTGTGTGGCTGCTTAGTCGGTTTTATTGTGCTTAGCCCACTGAGGGACGTTGTCGCTGTTTAACATGGATACCCCACTCAGACACAATATATTAACTCCGTGCTGACCAGTCCTTGTTTGATCCAGATAATGCCGAGCGCCAGCCAGGAAAACAACAAGGACCATATTTTATATTTGGTGTGACGCGGCCGGGGATCGAACAGCCTACCTTCCGCTCTCCGGGCAACTGCGCTATCCACTAGACCACAGAACATTAAGGAATGATATAGCAATGCAATCATTAATTTTCTCTCTTTAACTGAATGAGTCATATATCATTGTCGTAAACATAAACACCGGCTGTCAACTTCATACCAAACAGACCGCCTCCGTGGTCTAGTGGTAGAGCGTCCGCCCGGAGAGCGTCATACCAAAAGAGGTTAAAAGATGGTACTTGTTGTTACCCTGTCTGGCGCTCGGCATTTAGGGGCTAAAACAAGGACTGGTCGGCTCGGAGTCAGTATACTGTGTCTGAGTGGGGTATTCATGTTAAACAGCGGCATGGTATCTCAGTGGCTAGCACTATAAATCGGCATCAGTCCGGACTAGTACAAGCAGCCACACACACACACACGTTCATGCACGTCGTTATATAAGTGCAATAATCTTGGATGCGACGTTATACCCATTTCACCTCACCTCACCTCATACCAAACATAGAGAAACTCGAACTGTAGAGATTTGTATTTAATAAGAGGGTAGTCGCGCAGATGTCGCTACGTGTTGACGTGAAGCCCGACTGCATATAACGACACCTCAGTCGTCCGCCTTCCTAATCACAAGAACGGGAAATAATAATAACAACAACAGCAACAACAACAACAACAATAATGTCACGATATGACACAGTCCTGAATACCTCCCTGAAAAACGTATGGTCGTTGGTTGGAACCCATGATGCGTCCTGGTATTCCTTCTTGGTTTTGGAGGGTGACAGCACACCATACCCGTGCTCGTGGGTTTCACCAAAGTGGTCACCGTCAAACACCTGCTTCACTTCGGGCTTTCGTCCCACATCAAGCTGACACACAGGACTTACAGGAATACTGTTCCAAGCGGTGTGAAACCCAACTCACTCACTCACTCACTCACTCACTCACAGCTACATCATCCTGACACAACGGTTAACGCATGCTGACACGCAAACGGCGTTAAACCTGACGCGGATCCTGCACAGCTAATTGCGGTGCCTTGGATACTTGGTGTATCCAAATTGGAAGGGTCATAATAAATTTGTTTTGTGTGTTTTCTGTTTGTTTGTTTGTTTGTTTAACGCAGCACTCAGCAATAGTCCAGTTATATGTCTGTTGTTAATCGAGTCTGGACCAGACAATCCAGAGATTGACATCATGAGCATTGATCCACCCAATTGGGATACAATGACATGCATCAACCAAGTCAGCGAGCCTGACCACCCGATCCCGTCAGTCACCTCTTACGGCAAGCATGGGTTACTGAACACCTTCACTGGTCGGTCATACTTCTAAGCTTAAATTGAGTCACGACACACGTACCACGCTTCAAGACATGGGGAGTTCACACAGGGATGGCGCCTTATAATTACACGCCGTGTCGTCGAGGCAGGTTTCAGTTTGTTTCCATATGTCAACACAGGGCATGCCATCATTTGGTTCATTGGGACACCAAAACCCCTTCTCGATGGGTTTTCCATTAATCCAGGTGTATTCGTAGGCGTCCCCTCGTTTACCACTCGGCCGTGTACCATTCAGATGTCTACCAGTCAGCCATTTAAGACTTGGTCGTTTACCACTCGGCCGTTTACCATTCAGATGTGTACCAGTCAGCCTTTTAAGACTTGGTCGTTTCCCACTCGGCCGTTTACAATTCAGATGTTTACCAGTCAGCCTTTTAAGACTTGGTCGTTTTCCACTCAGCCGTTTTCCACCAACAAATGCTACTCCGCCTGTGAGAGCAAATAACCAATTGTTATCTCACTATATGCAATATGAGGTTAATGTAAATTATTCTCGGGTCTCTGTGCTTAAAGTGCCAGTGATGAATATGCTGTGTTTTCCGTGTAGACCTAGGCTACCTTTAGATTTAACCGCACAGCGTGAGGTTTCAAATGATCAGTTTAGCGCGTTTAATTCACAGGTAACCTAGCTCTGCATTTAAAACACAGAATGTTTATTTCCATTCTACCACGACTAAAATAAACCTGAACTCTGTCTGTTGTTCTATAGTTTAACGCCGCACTCAGCAATATTCCACCTATATGACGGCGGTCTGTAAATAATCGAGTCTGGACCAGACAATACAGTGATTGACATCATGAGCATCGATCCATGCAATTGGGATCGATGACATGCATCAACCAAGTCAACGAGCTTGACCACCCGATCCCGTTAGTCGCCTCTTACGACAAGCATAGTCGCCTTTTACGGCAAGCATGGGTTGCTGGAGACCTATTCTACCCCGATTCGTGACCAACTCGTGGTATTCCGGGACAAGCCGAATAGCGATTCGTGCCCTTCTCATGGCCATTTTTGCGACCGGGTTCCGTCTTAGCGCAAACGGGCATACCTAAAACAATTGTCAACTCGTTGCGTAATGGTTCACATATATTTCCCCATGTATATATATTTCAGATGCAATTTAAAGCACATCTGGACATGCGGAATTATACAGTATGATTGGGCACATTTAACTGTGTCTTGGGTATATTTTTAGATGCAAGACATATGTAAAATCTAAAATTATTTCTGAGGGATTCTTTGACGAAAAATTTGAAATCATACGCGCACTCTGATTGGTTTGTCGTATTTTCGCACATTATATTCATCGATAGGAGGGCCGAGTCTTCTTGCAGGTTACGGAAAGGGGCGAGTAGTGACGAATGATTCTACCCCGGAACTTCACGGGGCTGTGAACTCGGAGTCAAGGAAGATATTGAGTGAGCGACATGGGCTTTGCTTTGAATGGGTTGTCGATTTCAATTCAGGAAACGGGCGGTGAGGTAGCCTCGTGGTTAAAGCATTCGCTCGCCACGCGGTAGACCCGGGTTCGATTCCCCACATGGGTACAATGTGGGAAGCCCTTTTCTGGCCCCGCGCTCGTGCTCCCGTGCTGGAACATTGCTAAAAGCAACGTAAAACCATACTCACTCACTTAGGGAACACCGATTGTGTAGTAGATAAGGCGTCTACCAGGAGAGCGGAAAGTCGCTGGTTCGATCCCCGGCCGCGTCATATCAAAAGATGGTACTTGTTGTTTCTCTGCCTAGCGCCCTGCACTAAGGTGGTGAACCAAACAAAATCGCCTGACGAAATAGACATCCGGTTCGTAAGCAACATCGATTCCAACGTGCAGATTTCGGTCGACTGCAGGATTTCCAAAGCATGTGTACCGTCAACTGGGCGTCGACAGATGTTTTGCCATTTTCATGTTTTCAATCAAGGTGCTCATGTGATCTGATGTACTTCGTGGGGTAAGACAAGTTTTATTACGATATATTGTGTTTGAAGCAAATGCAAGCGATATGAGCGATGGAACACAATACAATACAACCTACCTTTTAGATGTTCAGTAACATAACGTTGGACAGCAGAGAATTTTTCCCTTTCATCCAGAATAACAAGTCGTCCATTCTTTCCAAGATTCAAACAATTGGTATTCGCGTCAGTCCATGTCTTCTTTGCAGTGATCAGCTTGAAACAGATGTTCAACGTCTTGTTGTATTGGAAGTCAGAAGGGCAATATCTCCCTGCGTGTAAAACACATTAAACATGTAGCTCACCTAGTTATGTATTCAAACGTTTAAAACGTCAACGAAGACAGCAACTTTTGTTGTCAGCACTTACAGGGTACAATTTCTGATTAAATATTGAAGCCAAGTAAGAAACAAATAACAAAATATGAATAATTTCTGAATATATTACAATGAATGTAATGTTTTAATTTTTAACATGGTTGCAGTACACAAAGTAAATACCTTCTAATGATGTTTGTTTGTTTGTTGTTTAACGCCGCACTCAGCAATATTCCACCTTCTAATGATAATAGTTTTCTCGTTCTAAGCTGGGTGACATAAAAATTAATACTTAAAGAGACAATGTAACCACATACTCTAGTGAGAATCATTTACCTTGTGGACTTAAACGGGAGTTCCGAATGTAAATAATAAAAACTGAGTAATATTGTTTGTGGATATCTACCCATCCTTTCGTTTCTGAGCGCCATGACATATACACACAAAGGCGAGAACATTCGAAGGAGGCGACTATGCTTGTCTTAAGAGACGAATAACGCAATCGGGTGGTCATGCTCGTTGACTTGGTTGATGCATGTCATCGTATCGTATTCGCCGCTTACGACAAGCATAGTCGGGTCTTCACGGGTTTGCTTCCATGAGGAATGGTCTGGTGGAAAAGATCTGATTTTGTGGAGAGTGTGATTTCCAATACCAATTCCAATGTGGCCTACACAAGACATCTAAAGGAAACTGGCCTTAAAGGGCCAGGATATGGTATCACCAGGAAGAGATTATAAAAAAATATTAATATTATTGTAATAAAGTAATATATAAATCAATAAAAATAGAATTAGCGGAGAGTGTTTCTGTATCGTAAATATAGCAGGAAAGCAAATTTATTATCTTAGTTTTTGGAGAGCATAAAACATATTTTGTATTCCTAAGTATATGATATTTGCGATACAGAAACACAGGAGGTTACTCATCTCTTTATCCTTCTTAAAATAATGGGGGGCACGGGTGGCCCAGTCGTCTAAGGCGCCGCGATTCGCTGTGCAGAGTTGCGTCCCTTGGGCACGCCAGAAACCTATGATTGTGGGTTCGAATCCCGGTTCGCCCCGATTATGTTTCACGGTTTGTCAGCACTATACCCGTGCTTGTGGGTTTCACTGAAGTGGTAAACGTCTGAGACCTGCATCACTTCGGGCTTTCCTCCCACATTAAGCTGACACGCCATGATATAACTAAATAATGTTAAAAGCGGCGTTAAACCCAACTCACTCACTTAAAATAATGGGTGTTCAAGACGTATATTCACTCAATGAATAAGCTTTAGAAATCGCGCATGAATACAATTCTTGGTTGAATCACTTTATTGATCAAATAGTGCCAAATGACTTGCAGCCAATTTTGTCGCCATGGTTGGGGGGACACTTTGGGAAACACCTGGTGTGTAGTTTTCTGGACAAAAAATGCATCGCATTGATATATGGAGCTTGAAAGTAGTTACTCATCTGCATATTTATCGGATCGTGATGCCATGTTTATCGAAATGGTTATCGCATCGATAACACAAACCTTTATATGATATAACATATTTACCTAAACTAATTTGAATCAGCTTCTCGTCCATCATTCTGGAAACATCATCCATATCGGTCCGGCACATGTCCTTCATTCGTTTCTCAAGTTCATCCAGCTGGTCCAGCATAACATTCTCAAAGGCATCTACACTGGTTTTAAGATGGGCCAGACCGCTTGAGACCTTCCTTGTTTCCTGCTGTAGTGTCTCAATAGGTGATGAATTAACATGCAGGGTCTGGACCATTCTTTCTCCACGTACAATCCCAGCAACCATGATGAAACCAAAACACAGTGTTGCCACCATATTGGCACGATGGTCAGTCTTGAAATACCACAAGAAAGCTTGTTAGTGCGTTTATATAATCTGCTTAATGCGTACGTACGTGTGACCTTTCTTTGTGTCTTTCAAAAGTTTGGAAACCTGAGGTTCCATGCTAGGAATGTGTTTGAATCTTTGGCAGAGGCGTGGCCAGGTCAACAGAAGTGCCAACGAATTTACCGTTGTTGTCAATTGACACGCTAGTTAACAAGGTTACTGTGTTGAATAATGGGGGTTTACTCTCACAAACCTCATTGTTCTCCTGGCTGACATGGCTGATTAACTCTATTACTCATTATGCGCTACTTGGCAGTTATAATTAACATTGTAATAAAGAATTCAGAATGCGTCAAGGGCAAGGCTTATTGGGTGTAACGACAAACATCATTGACGCTGTTCTTAATATCGTACAATATGGTTTCGATTAGAAAACCCTGACGGCCAAGGTGACACCGTGTTGAAGAAGGTATAACCAAAATTAACCTTGGTTTCGATTGTTGATACAAATAATTTAGAATTATGAATGCAAATTTAATGATTATTTTTAACTTCGTCGTTTAACATGCATCAAATAGAAAAAAAAGAACACGGCTCATAATTTTGTGTAAATAAATAACGCAGCCTCAATCTGCTTGAAAAAAACAAACAGCCTCAATAAAAAGGCTCGCACACAATATTTTTTGTTTGTTTGTTTATTTGTTGTTTAACGCCGCACTCAGCACTCAGAAACCTATTGAAGTGGTTTGCACTATGACACTACCCCTGAACGTCATGGAGGTTTTGTCATCAAAAGCCTTTTACAAATAGTGACAATAATGTAAGTACAAGCATACAGTAAAATGCATTTCTCCAATCACAAAGATCAGATGCAAGAAATTGAGAAGCCAATATCATTCAGCCCAGATCTTCTGAATGGCACTTTCCCGTTAAAAAACGCGATATCTCTCACCGCAAAGACGGCCCAAAGCAGTTACCAAGCCTATAGTTTGCTTAATGGGCACTTCATATCACAGTCAACCACTGTTTCCGTCATATGACAGTGAGACAAAAGGAGTCTATAACCATGCCCAAGGATACAACCCAGGGACTTGCATGATATGGCCTCTGGAAATGGAAGATTTGAAATAATTGTTAATAAACGATTACCATTATAAACCCATGTTTCATACCTAGAAAGTGGACCTTCCATTAGAATGATTTAGCAAGTCTAGATTGCCTCAGCATTAGATTTTTGGGCTCCATTTGGATTTTTATTATTTTCGTTCTGTAGATATATATTTAGATAAGATAACTTTAATTCTGGGACAAATGGGCTAATGGCCATTCTTCAAAGGGCCTTTAGATACAGGGGCAACCATAGGAATTAACTAAACCGGCCAGTACAATATTGTCTAAGGAGGTACAACTCTGATGTTTTCTTCAAACTAATCATTCATCACTGATCATCTCTATCAAAACTAATCATTTAATCTTTTCAAGACCTAGATGTACATAATGTGTTATTTAATGCATTTTTTAATGCAAAAAAACAAATTGTCATTTTTCAATTATCATAAATGTTTGTCGGAAAGAAACAAAAAGCCCTGTTTACTATGTTTACTTCAAACTTAGAAGGTAATTAATCATTATCTGCTATGGCTCACTCGAGCAGCCATTATAGAAAAGTTATCATTTTTCCAGTTTCATCCATGATTTTACGTATGCTTCATTTCTTACTAAATGTGGCGCGGTTTGGTAAGAGTGATCTCGTTTTCTGATGACCTACATCTGTCTGGCGGTGTTTATTGATTACAGAAGGGACATATATGGTGGATTTAGATTAGACACCCCCCTCCCCCATCTTTCTGGGATAATGTAGATATTGAACACAGTGAAGGGTCAGTGACAAACGTTGGACATTAATGTTTTTGATGCCTTTGCAAACAATATGATGAAGCATTTTGAGCCATCAACCAAATGAGGACGCCCAACCCGACGAGACATAGTACATTGTCTTCTATTTCATAACAATTTGCTGATACGAGGAAAGAGGCATCTCATATTGTTAGAAAACCCACAGTAGATGGACTTCCCTGCAAAGTGCCTCGTCAGAGAAATCGGAACCTTGCATGAAATTATTGACCTTTTCAGGCATCTGTGGAGGTTTGTCAACCAAGGAGACTGAAGAGTTAAGTGATTCTGTTTCATCGACTGTTGACCGCCTCCGTGGTCTAGTGGTAGAGCGTCCGCCCGGAGACCGGAAGGTCGTGGGTTCGATCCCCGGCCGCGTCATACCAAAAGAGGTTAAAAGATGTTACTTGGTGTTATCCTGTCTGGCGCTCGGCGTTAAGGTAGTCGTAGTCAGTATACTGTGTCTGAGTGGGGTATTCATGTTAAACTGCCGTATGGTATCTCAGTGGGATATAGCACTATAAATCGGCATCAGTCCGGACTAATACAAGCACACACACACACACACACACACACACACGTGCATGCGCGATAAGTGCGATAATCTTGGACGCGACGTTAAACCCCAATTCACCTCACCTCATTGACTTCGGTTGTTGGTCGAAGCGGTGAGATGTTAGTTTGGAATCAGCTTCATGAACTTGCAACAATTCAACCAGGCAATCGTAGCAGCTTTTTTTTCCAAATATATTCTGATATGAAAAGAATTTAGTTCCCACGAGGAAACCGATACAAGGATAGCGCTGCATGGAATTCACTTGTCAGAGCGATATGACCATATGGTTAATCCAAGTGATGACATAAATGTCATGGTACTTCTCCTGTACTAAACAAATAAAGCTGTGCTGGGGCCATTTGTATATCTTGAGGTGAATGAAATGGGGTTTAACGTGGCGTCCAAGATTATTGCACTTATTTAGCGACGTGCATGTACATGTGTGTGTTTGTGTGGCTGCTTGTACTAGTCCGGACTGATGCCGATTTTTAGTGCTAGCTCACTGAGATACCATGCCGCAGTTTAACATGAATGCCACAGTTGAACATGAATACCCTACTCAGACAACAGTATACTGACTGCGAGCCGACCAGTCCCTGTTTTAGCCCCTAAATGTCGAGCGCCAGACAGGGTAACAACAAGTACCATCTTTTAACCTCTTTTGGTATGACGCGGCCGGGCTGTATATCTTGAACCTGGTAACTGTACACAAACAGAAACAGGTACGTTCCCATCAGCGCCTGTAGTACATCGACTAGCAGCTTCAAAAAAGTTGGAAAATCATCTGTTTGCACCAAGCTCTTGCAACATTCCAAGCGGTTTTACGCCGCTTTTAGCAATATTCCAGCAATATCACGGCGGGGGACACCACAACATTCCAAGAAGGAACCTGCGACTATGAAGAGATGTGACATGTCAGACAATTTTAAGGATGACGTTACCTCAGCATGGGGCTATATTCTGTTAAAGAAAATACTACCCCTGAGCAACACTGGATCGTTTGCCATATGTGTTGGCGTCAACAACTGACTGCTCAAACAAGTAGCCATTTGGTGCCAAAGTCACGTACCCAAACAGATCCTTGGTGAGCCCGTTGTCAATGGATGGAGAGTAGCAGCGGACGGTTCTTTGGAAGCAATGATGTTCACATAGGAGGTAGCTCCAGCTTACGTGAGAGGTCTCACACACTTGTATTGCACAGACAACAACTGCGATGTGGACAAGAAGTTTGCTGAGCATACAAAAATCATCCAACAAATAAAGATTGAAATTTATCGGAACACTATGATTGGGTAACCCCTATAGGACCACATTTTCATGATGAACGGACAGAGGCATGCTGTCACGGGCACGATGTGCACGAGGTGCTGGAAAACATGTGTTTGCAATAATGTATCGTGACAGAATCGTTGTACTTCATTATCAGGGAGCACAACAACATTTGCCTCTGAGGATTGCAACAACTGAATGTTCTTATGCTCCCTCAGCGTCAAGGTCAAGGTCAAGGAGAAAGATTTCAACATAGCCGAACATGACCGCTATGGAGGGGGCTCAATCATGTTTATGGTTGGGATCAGCCGAACTGGATGAACCGATCTCCATGTCCTGCAGCGGAGCACGTTGACAGGTGTGTGCCACAGGGATGACATTCTGCATGTGTACGTGTGACCGCATGATGGTGCAATGGGACCGGACTTCATCATCATGGTCAGGGTCATTGATGCCTGCTTTAAGCAGGAGACCATTGTCCACATTGAGGCGCCAGCCCGGTGACCAGACCTCAACCCCATTGAACACATGGGGAGCGAGCTGCAGATCGCCCCATCACGACGCCCTGTCACTCTTACAAGAACTCGGAAATGTTCTTACTGCAGAGTGGAACAATCTTCCCTTGGCAATCATCCAGACATTCATTGGGAGCTCGAGACGCCGGTTCCAGGCTCTGATCGCATCACGTAGATCACATACGTACTGCTGGGGGTTGTTTTTGTAGACAATGAATGTGTTTTCGTGATGTTTTGACGTTTCAATTTTGGTAAGATGTTCTCATTTTGACGGGTGATATGACTGATTATTGGTCACATGTTGTTTGGTGGCATTGTGTGTCTTCACGCAATATTGTCTTTTGGCTATTTCAACAGATGCACACAATTTGAAGTATTTCCTTGTGGTGGTCCTTTGACTTCATAGCTTACGGGGGTATATACATGATAGTTGTTCGGTATTGCCCTTTAAAGTGGTGGTCCTTTGCAACCTCTGAGTAGATTATAATACCTCACAGCAACGGTGTATGCTTTTGGATGGTGATTAAACTGTCATATTGCGGATGTTTGGGATGCTTGTTTCTTGCTTCAAGCCGCATTCAGCAAATGTCCAGTCTGTAAATAATCGAGTCTGGACCAGTGATTATCACCATGGGCATCAGTCTACACAGTTGGCATTCGATGACATGTATCAACCAAGTCAGCGACCCTGACCGCCCCTTACAAGAAGCATAGTTCTGACTCGGATCTTCACGGGTCTATATTACGGATGTGTGGATGAATGGATAAATTAGTAGTTACAAAAATTTGCAGAAAATATTACATATGATGTTATTCTGGATACTGTGATATTAAAATACACTCACATTGAATTTGCGCTCAATATATCATGCACAAAAAATGTATAATCTGAATTAAAATGATTATCACGTGTGGCTACGTCCCGAAACTTGAAGCGCACTTAAAATATTTTTTAGTAATGTACCACCATTGAAAACACATAAATGAACAAGTTAATAATAACAATTCTCACTTTTATTGATATCATTGCAAAGCTTAAGCTTTACACAATGTAATGGACATAATGTTATTCTTGTTTTTGTCAAATTGTTCTTTTGTGGGATTTGAAAACACTTGAAAGCGTGTTTTTGTCCAAATTGAATTTAGACGCTTGAAATACAACTATTCAATGAACTTTTTCAAAATAGATGTCTATGCTGAATAAAAGGCCAAACCATTTGCTTTAATTTGCAATGAATTTTGATGAAATATATAAACTATTTCAGAAATTATTACCTGTTTCGTGAAAATAGGTGTTCGTCTATTTTTTCAGACATTGCCATGGAAACGTGTTGATTACCATGTGCTATACCCATTTCATGAGACAAAAAACATACTTTTCTTAAAGAGTAGATGTGTTCCATCACTACAAAATATGTAGTGAATTGTTATACCTACCTATCTCAATGAGTCCCAAACCACGAGTCTATAAATTTTAGTCCGCTTCCCACAGACCTAGTATATTCAACCCGCGAGGGTTCCTGGGTAGAATTGGTCAACAGCAACCTGTGTTTGTCGTAAGATGGTTCGGGTCGTCAAGAAATGGTGACTTGTTTGATAGCGTGTCATCATGCCCTGATGGTGTGGGTCGATGACCACAATCACTTAATTGTCTGGTCCAGACTCGATAAGTATTTACAGGAAAATTGCTGAGTGCGGCGGTAAACAATAAACACTGTAAACTCGTATAGACATATTTTATCATCCAAAACTGGCTTCTACGGGATTAGATCAAGCGATATCTACTCTGTAGTTATTGCTGTAATGAAATTACATCACAATGCTTTGCAGACCATTGTGACGTCATTGTTACATGACGTCACAATCAAATGACATCACTAATGGCTCTGCTACTGAAGCTGTTAGCAGTACTTTTTACACTGAAGACACTGCTAATTATTGTCTACAAATTGAAAAAGTTGGAAGAATGATGTTGGATGATAAATAAAATCTCACCCTCGTGTCTTTTGATATCAAATATATCAACACTCGTTGATATATTTGATAAGCCGAGGATTTTTGCCACTTTCATCAACTTGTGTTGATATATTTGATATCAAAAGACACTCGGGTGAGATTCTCTATATATCCCACGTGATAAAAAAAACCTGGCAGTATTTATACTTTATACGCCAAAACGCAATGTGTATATACATATAAAGACCTTATCATACAAAAAAAAATTGCTGTTTCTGCGCTTTATTTCCTCAACATAACGCAAGTTAAACTCCTTATTCCGCAATGACAGATTCAAGTTTGTGCACATGTGAAAATGTTTACTCTGAAGCTCCCCACAGGGTTAATTTGTAGGTGTCGCTGAAAGCCTAACAAGAATGCAAACGGAGTTCAGAGTTTGTAGTGTTTTGATATTGCTTAGTGACGTCATATCGAGGTTAACCACACGTACATCGAAAGTAGGGTTAACCTCAAAGCGGAGGTTGTTAGCACAATATCTGCCGACGGGATATTTAAATAGATGTGATAATATATATATGAGCCAGTAGTGGAATCATATCAGTTCTACTGGTGTCAGATGAGAGACGACTGTCTAAAACGACGCAGATATGTCCGGGTACAGAAGACTGAATTAAAAGTGAGACTTGACTGAACTGACAGCGGAAGATAGGGTAAGTTTGGAATTACTGTGTAGCGTTAGTGAGGATTCGTTACTTGGAAAATGATACACTACTCCACGGGGATATTATTTATATTTTCATGATACACAAACCTGATTCTCGTATTGTGTTAATTTTATATTTACATGTAGAAAGATATTTGGTCGGTTGGCTTGTTGTTTTTCGCCGCACTCAGCAATATTCCACCTATCTGACGGCGGTCTGTAAATAATCGAGTCTGGACCAGACAATCTAGTAATTGACATCATGAGCATCAATCCACACAATTGGGATCGATGGCATGTATCCACCAAGTCAGCGAGCCTGACCACCCGATCCCGTTAGTCGCCTCTTACGACAAGCATAGTCACCTTTTACGGCAACGGAAAGACGTATTTGATTATCCCTACAAAAAGTTGAGTGGTACCATATGGCCCCCATATTAAGTGTCCATAGAGGTACATGATGAGACCGGGTCTTTTGGCAATGTTACAGGTAGAGATGAATAACTGGTCATGTATTTAGGGACTGATAATTTAAGGGGGAGGGGGTTCATGAAAAAGTGACAATTAATAAATTATAAATTTGTACAATTTGACTGGTCATTTATTAAAGAGGAACAAGAAAAAGAAATGTTACATATAACTGAAGCGGTTGGGGTGTTGACAAAATTTGATACAATCCTAAGAACAATCTCACTCCACCCCTCACCCCACCCCTCACCCCACCCCTCAACACCAATCTCTTAAACCTCAGGTGTATTGCGATGTGCTTCTTTTGGGCCAATCAAGACTACTTAACTTCTCCATTTCAACAGAGCGTGTGAGACGAACCTGCCATGACCTTCACAATGACAAGAGAAGGATGCGATGACCCTACTAAAGTATGCCTCTTCCATGACAAGAGATGGAGAAACCGATTTCAGTTCTTCATCAATCAAATAAGAGTTGAAATAGTCCCTGTTATCAACCTAGCCAAGTTTCAAAAGCTAGTGTGTACCTGCGAAGGTCAAGGTAATGACTATTTATCACAGAGATACAGGGTATGGCTGGGAAGGGTAACTCGGGTACTCAGGTCAGGTGGTTCCTGAGTGGCACCGGATACCCACAGGACTACCCGGACCTGTGGTTTGTCACGTGATATATTGTTTAATGGCAAAAATTATCTGGAACTTCCAACGGTTACAGTATAAGTGACTAGTGTTCGAATTTCTTTCTGACTATGCACCCATTCCTTCTGACTTTATATGTTTGAATTGAGATAAAAGTTTAGTCAACTTCAATGAATGCATGGCCAGATTGCTTTCTATGAGTATCTAAATACATTTTGCAAGGGCTACGGTCAAACTATTCCCAGCCGGACATTTGTACCCATCTCTTGAGACCTACAGCGCGTACCAAGGTAGGGTCGGGTAATATATAGTGGGGTGGGTACCCGGGTAGTAAATTTGGACTCGTCCCAGCCCAAGAACTAATAAATGGCATCAAACATTTGGACTCATTATCTGCAAAGTCTCATTTTCAGACGTATAACTGTTCATGTAATGATTGCAGTTTTTAGAAATAATATCTGATTAATTGAAAGTAGACATGTATGCTGAAATGTTTTGAAATAATGATTTGAGAGAGAAAAATAAGATATATTTGTACAGTTCACACAAATGGCGATATATATATGGAAGTAAGTTGACGTCAGAGTTCTATCTTTATGACATCAGAGTATAATTTTATCGCGGCACCCAAAAGGTCACTTTTCTTCTGGAAGATCACGTGTGATACTTATGATACTGGAAACAGGTTATAATCTCTTCATCATCTATAGGATGTGTAGGAATATTACACCTGAGTAATCTGTCCCATCTATGATGTAGTGCCATATGAATTGCAGCCATGTTTGTTTACATGAGCACTCACGCATTCGGAAATCAGTATTTAATGATTAATGGAACGTGATGCAATAGTTTTTGACAAGTAATACCACATCGACAAACACAGCATACTGAAAGTAGTTCAAGCGTGGTGACCTAATTTGCATATTTATCGGATCGTGATACCAAATTTATCGGATTAGTTTATCCCATCGATAACACTATTCATTATATACTAAATTATTATTTATCAAAGTTGAAAAGAGCCTAAAAATGATATCAGATAATTTTTATCCTTTTCAGATCCAGAGACATTTCCTAAGGATTTTGACAAGGTCTTGTCTGAGTTTTCGATCAGAGATATACCCCCAAAAGAAGCCAGAGAGTTTGTAAAATATCTCTATAGGTCTGACATCTGGAAAACAGAACAAAATAGAAGTACAAGTGCAAAGAATCTCATCTACCTTCTGCAGTGTTCACTGCAACAGGACTTTGGCCTCATTGATGGTCACGACTCCAGGCCTGACGCAGCCAACCCGACCAAATGGACATCAACAACGGTCAGATTTACGGTGAAAAAGTTTGAGCCTCATTTCATGGGTTTTTTCATTGGCATAAAGGGTCGAAATATCCGTACGGTAGAGAGAAAGTTTAAGTGCAAGATCCGTCTGAAGGCGGAATTTGTCTCCAGTCAGGGTTGTGGAATTGCAGCAGTGATTGAATACCTTTCAAGCAAACCTGTAACTTTGGAAGATATTTCTCAATGTCTTGAGAAAGAAGCTAATCGGATTGTCGTTGAAAGAGAATACTGTCAGCGGAAGGTAGGTGTTTGACTTGCTTCAGAACAAACAACTGTATTACCTTTGGATATGGTACAAGGAATGATAGAATGTCTTTGTTAGTTAGTTCCACATGATTAAATTTTGATGGGATGAGCTCATACTTTTCCCAGAATAGTCCTTTGTGACCAGGGATTTGGGTCAGACAGATCCGCACAGAGTTGTCTCCCTTGATCGTGTCAGGATCCCCATGATGCTTGATTTGTGAAAACCACTCTTGTGCTTGCAGAGATATACTACTACAAAAGGTTCAGGACACCCCGATTCTTTTGTATTAATAGTTAATTAATGACCATGATGATGGATTAACTACAGTAAAATAAAGAAACCTCACTGCATCATGGTCTGACAACACCTCCACCATGAAGGAAAATTCACATGAAACATTCTCCGAGAGGGGTGACTTCTGATCTTCACGCAGAGAGGTGAAGAATAATGATTTGATTTTATTATCCCCCGCCTCGAAGTGAAAGGGGGTATAAAGGAATGGGTGCGGTCCGTCCATCCATCCATCCCTCGTTTCATTTCCGGACCAGAATTAAAAAACCATGAGAGATATCGTAACCAAACCTGGTACATAGATAGGTCTGTTGGTGAACTGGTGCCTTTTGATAGTTTGGGATTTTTTAAATTCTATTTTTTCGAGTTTCCATAGCAATGACTTGACTTATACTGAAAATAGCAGTAGTGCTCGTTACCGGAGCAGATCTTGAAAACTGTACAGTATTTCTTGCGCACAACCGGACATGTCGTATTGGTGTCACATGAGTATTTCATGCTTGTTGTGATTGATCATGCCCCGACAGCGTGGATTGTTGTTCATGCTTTCACTCACTGGTTTGTCTGGTCCATACTCACTTTTTGGCAGGCTGCTGTAATATTGCTGAAATATTGCTGACTGCAGACTGCATCATTAAACAACATTCACCTGCTCACTTGACTTCAAATTGAGATTAAAAGATGTTTCTTTTGAAACAGCATTTTGATCATTGATATCAGATGATGTGATCTTTTTGTCAGACGCTGGAGTACTATCGCAAAAAGAGTGAAAGGAGACACAGGACATTCCGCCCAAAAGGTAACTAGTTCTGTCGACCATTAGTTAACATTTCTGTGTTCTGTATTGGCCATATTAAGTGGCCTGCTCTCTTAACCGCCCCCTCACCAACTTCAAGAATGATCTGTGAGTAATCTTAGTAAGCATCTCCGTATAAGACCGAATATTTACATTTATCCACATTTCCTTGTGTAAACATGGTAAATGACACAAGATTTACATGACGGTCCATTTTTTCTTGTGTAAATGACACAATATTGACAAGACGGTCCATATTATCTTGTGTAGGTGACACAAGATTTACAATCAGTCCATGTTGTCTTTTCTAAATGACACAATATTTACAGAAAACTGCAGCCCAGAAGGGTATATAATTGCCATGCGACTGTTTATATCAAAGTTGTTTTAGTTTCATTGATGTTTGAACTAGGTTTGTTCACTTCTTCCGAATTCTGAAATCAAATTTCAATAATATGTCACTAATGATATACACAAAATGTTGCGTGACGAAACTCCTTTTACGTATGTTGATTTCATGAATATTTATTTCAACTGTAAGATCATATATATTTGTCATAAAGATGTAGGTCATGTTTTTGTTTATAGTTTACAAATAACACCTGGTCGGGTTACCATGGTATATTGTTTGTTTACCTGGATTCCATTTCATTGGTTCAAAGAGCTCTTGTTCTGTTTTGAGAGGTACAAAATTATCCCTTATTCCTAACAACTGTTTTGTGGTAGCAGGGTTTGCATTAGCTGCATCTAAAAAATATAAGTACCGTATTCGACGTAATAAACGCACATGGCGCCCTCAAAATTAAAAATAGGAGTCTCTTATTGGAATATTATTTTAGTGAAAAAAACAGAGTTGAAAGATAAATATCGTGGTGTATGCCGACAGCCTGAAATGTTTATGTACGACAGATATTTTTTTCCAGATTTAATTGCCCATAATTAAGTGTGCACATAACACATGAGTGCGTATTATACGCCAATAAATAAGTCTTGTGTACATTCGGATGTGTACATCAATCGGAAGGGGTGCTAACTGGGATTGTTCACTGGCCAATACATTAGCAAATATCGCCGTGGGTGCTTATCATGTCGAATACGGTATACATATTTGAATACATTGTATAAGTGTTTAGGAAGCAAATCGCGTAGCAGTTTTCACGGGATTACGATTCATGTCCATTATGGGTTTTTAATGAGATATGTTCAGAATCAGGAATCTACAGTGATCTCTAGCTACAACGCTATATACCTGGGGTCCAAATAATTGATGGGTGTTATAGACGATCAGTGGTTTAACCTGTATTAAGAAAACACTATGGGACTGTCAATAGCTCTGTGTTGCCACAAGTCAAAATCAAAATCATTCATATAAAAGGGAGCAGAACAGAGATACGGTTATCGCAGCTAGGCTTGTGTAGCCGGGTGGTGGTGCTAACTCTGAATGAGTTATAGCCACATAACTACCACCCACTTATAACCCCCCTTAGATTCATTCTATACATATATACATACATGTTCATCTATTATCACCATCACTTCATTCTGTGTTCATTATATGTTCATTATATGTTGTCCTTGTCTGCAGTTGAATGTCAGCCAGCTAACACCAACCTGATACCCTTTTGCAGCCTCTGTAATTTCTCCAGCTTCACCTGGACTTCCCCCTATCTATTTTTAGATATGTCCACCACTTTATGTGACTGAAGCATCTTGACTTCCTTTAATATTTGTCAGATGCTACCTTTCTTTTGATTGGCCCTTTGGTCCACTTCTTTAACTTCCTTTCTCACCTGCCCTCCTCATGCATTCTGCATGAACTCTTTATGGAGGGAGGACTCTTGTTTACAGCTTCCCTCCCACCATCTACTACAAAAGAATAAATATCATCATCATCTTCAAGAACTGCCTCATGTTTTGACTAGCAGCCCAGTGGCTGGACACATGACACCACGCCCGGCTACACTTGCATGTTCAGAAGAAAGTGAATGTCATGTGCTTATATTCCACTTGTACAGATGCATACATCAATGAGAAGACAGCAAGCATAAGGAAGTACAAGAAGAGAATGGGAGCCAGCAGAAAACAGTAAGTTCTAGGGCTGGGACAAGTCCAAATTTACTACCTGGGTACACATCCCGCTATTCCCCGACCCTACCCGTGATAGGTCCCAAGAGTTGGGTACAAAATGTCCTATTGGTAATAGTTTGACTGTAGCCCTGGCAATATGTATTTAGATACACATATAAAACGATCTGGTCGTGCATATGCTGAAGTTGAAGTTTTTTATCTTTGTTCAAACATATAAAGGTCAGAAGGAATGGGTGCATAGTCAGAAATAAATGCAAACATTTGTGACTTGAATTGTAACCGTAGAGTTCTAGATAATTTTTGTCCTTAAACAATACGTCTAGTGACCACGGGGCCGGGTAGCCCTGTGGGTACCCAGGTCCTCCTCAGTACCCACCCGACCCGGGTACTAGAGTTACCCGTCCCAGTCCTAGTCACCTCAGGACATATAACTTGAAACAGGGATTTTCTTTAGGATTCCAAAATAAGTGGTCGTAGCAGCAAATTGTGAGAAAAAATCATTTGTTCAAGAGTGGGAATTCTTAGGATTCTTATTTTCGAAAACTCAGAGGTATTTTCCTTTTCCTTTCTACTTGACCTGTTATCTGTGAAATACAGGATGGGATATATATTTTATTTCCAATATCTGAATGTTTACTGACATTTGTTGCAGACTTAGGGCCGAATATCAATCTCATTAAAATCAGATCTTTGTTTAGCGGTAGCGAGAACTATACATACATCTTTAAGCCTGATAATGATGTTACAGCATGTAGCACACATTAAAATACAGCTATGACATCAATCTATTGTTTCAACTGTAGATTATCTGTAACAAATTACAAATTTACTTACCTGCTTTCTGCAATGCAAATTTTAAGCTCAATGCATTAATACTTAACCATGTGCATTTAACAAATGTACTGGCTACAATGATCAAATCACTCAAAATGAGTGTGTAGTACGGATGTACGTGCTTGTTCAAATGCAGCACAGAGACTGAAGCACAAAGTTATAGATTCTCAAGTGAAAAGAATACCGGTATGAGGAGCCAGGGAACTCCAGAATGCGTACTGTACATGTCTGGCTTCCTGTATGTCGCTATATACGTCATCTACCTGAGGCAATTGAGATAACTGACTGTAAAAGTCCACTTTCCACCCTTGTCGAACTAGACTGGAGTTTTGTGGTTAACCAGTGGTTAATATGAGTTGTTCCTCCTATTGACCAATCAGATTCCACCTCTCATATTCCTAATATTTGCTTCAAACAAAATGGTGGCGCCAGTGAGGAAGATCTGATCGAGTTAATCGAAGAAAAGTTTGACATTCCCTGTCTCGCAGACACCCAGTGCATGTGGATTGTAGCACAACACTTGAGCAATTTGATTAAAAACATGAAAACATTTGTAAATTCGGCAATCAGCCTACATGCCTACAGCAGTTGCCATGTTGTTTACAAACAGGATGTCGATTTCATTACACGATTTTGATTGGACAATGCATAGACTCGTTAGTCCTGCCAAAATATAACTCAGAAATCCCAGCCTAGTTTGGCAAGAGTGGAAACTTGACTATTATAGTCAGTTATCTCCCCTGTTTCAGGAAGATGGCTACATATAGGCTAAGTTCAATAATCTGTAACACGAAGCTTAACCCCATTTCACCTCTCCGCCTCAGACGGAAGTAGATCAGTGAGCCCCTGGCCCCAAACACAGATAAAAAGTGTGGATATTTCATGCTTGTTCTTCCTTGAACTTCTCATTGCATTGGAATAGTGCAGATACTGATGATCACCATGGCAACAATCAATATATCTATCATAATCAGGGGCCAGTCTATCTCAGTGTTTGTCTGTTGTTTAACGCTTCACTCCAGCTTTTCCAACTATATGACAGCAGTCTGTAAATAATCGAGTCTGAATCAACAATCCGGTTATGAGCACCGATCTATGCATTTGGGATGCAATAACATGCATCAACCAATTTAGAGAGCCTGACCACCCGATCCCACTAGGCACTGCTTCCGACAAGCTTGGGCTGCTGAAGACCAATTCTAATGCGGATCTTCACGGGGACTGTCTCAGTGACTATTGTGAATAGATATATATGTTCATTTTCCTTCATGTATATATGTGGATTTGTGTTCGCAGCCACCATGTCAGACAAGTAAATGTCTCCAAACTTGAAGGGAGCCGCTGCCTCAACTGTTTGGTCAGCTACACAACGCCATTGTTCAAGGATGCTAGGTGTACCCACCACCCTGGATACATAGGTATTATCATTATTGTCCTGTTGCTATGCAACACCACTGTTAAAGGATGCTAGGGGTACACACCACCCTGGATACATAGGTATTGACATTATTGTCCTGTTGCTATGCAACACCACTGTTAAAGGATGCTAGGTGTACACACCACCCTGGATACATAGGTATTGACATAATTGTCCTGTTGCTATGCAACACCACTGTTGAAGGATGCTAGGTGTACACGCCACCCTGGATACATAGGTATTGACATAATTGTCCTGTTGCTATGCAACACCACTGTTGAAGGATGCTAGGGGTACACACCACCCTGGATACATAGGTATTGACATTATTGTCCTGTTGCTATGCAACACCACTGTTCAAGGATGCTAGGTGTACACACCACCCTGGATACATAGGTATTGACATAATTGTCCTGTTGCTATGCAACACCACTGTTAAAGGATGCTAGGGGTACACACCACCCTGGATACATAGGTATTGACATTATTGTCCTGTTGCTATGCAACACCACTGTTCAAGGATGCTAGGTGTACACACCACCCTGGATACATAGGTATTGACATTATTGTCCTGTTGCTATGCAACACCACTGTTCAAGGATGCTAGGTGTACACACCACCCTGGATACATAGGTATTGACATTATTGTCCTGTTGCTATGCAACACCACTGTTAAAGGATGCTAGGGGTACACACCACCCTGGATACATAGGTATTGACATTATTGTCCTGTTGCTATGCAACACCACTGTTCAAGGATGCTAGGTGTACACGCCACCCTGGATACATAGGTATTGACATTATTGTCCTGTTGCTATGCAACACCACTGTTGAAGGATGCTATGTGTACACACCATCCTGGATACATAGGTATTGACATAATTGTCCCGTCTCAATACCAAGCCTCACTCAAGCTGCATATTTGTGTAAAATCCCCAAAATAAATTGCCATAACCCAATCAATTTAGAAACGCTTTAAGCAGAATTAATTTTTTCAAAGATCAATCCAATGGTTTAAAAATACCCAATAGACTGGACTCAAGGGTGAAAAAGGGACTACTCAACTTTTGGAAGGGATAATCAGATATGTGACCCGTGAAGATTCCGGGGTCGTCAGCAACCCCTGCTTGCAGTAAAAGGCGACTATATAGCTGGAATATTGCTGATTGCGGCGTTAAACAACAAAAAAACAAACAAACCAAATCAGATATGTTGATCTATTTAAACATACACAAACGATGAATTGCAAAATGACTCAAAATTGGGAATAGTCTGTTAAATGTCAATACCATACATGGTAGTGAATACCCTGTACCCAACAATATCTGCTGTTAGTTATTTTTGTTCCAATTACTGGAAAAAGTTGTTTTAAAACTAGCATGTTGTTATGTGTAAAAGTTGACATCTTGAACGGAGTGCCCCGTAATGGCATTTGATAGACTATTCCTGATTTTGAGTTATGTTATTCTTCATTGTTCTCATTTGGAGCCAATCGGACTGTAATATATCATGAGATAGTTTTGTGTATGATGGGAAGTTATTAGTATCCCCAGTAGTATATATTGAAGACCCATAGAAACCTATCAATAGCCAATGTCAAAGATAACATATGTAAATATTCAATGGCTCAAACCTTTAACTTGACAGTAGGGATCTTTCGTCACACCCTTCTTGTCCATCGCCTGTGAACAATTTTCTCTCAGAAACCACAGAAACGATGGAAGCTGAAACGTGCATGTATATTCCAACCGATGAGGACACCGAAATGTGTTCAAGCATACACTCAGATTTCAGACCCGTGAAGATCCGGGACAGAATAGGTCTTCAGCAACCCATGCTTGCCTTAAAAGGCAACTATGCTTGTCGTCACATAAAAGGCGACTAACGGGATCGGGTGGTCAGGCTCTCTGACTTGGATGATGCACGGTCATCGATCCCAATTGCATGGATCGATGCTCATGATATCAATCACTGGATTGTCTGGTCCACACTCGATTATTTACAGACTGCCGTCATATAGCTGGAATATTACTGAGTGCGGCGTTAAACAACAAACCAACCAACCAACCAAATCAGATTTCAAAATAGCAACCATTGCCATTTGTCATCCATTTTGGAGGATCAACTCTATGACCAGGTTAGCTACAATGGTGTGGCACTAGTTTTATTATCATGCATCAGTTAAGTGTTGCCATGACAACACAAGGTAAGGCAAGGGTAATTTATTGAAGGGTTAGGGCTGGGACGAGTCCAAATTTACCACCTGGGTAGCCGACCCCCTATTGCCGACCCTACCCGTGTACCCACAATAGGTCTCAAGTGTTGGGAACAAAATGTCTGATTGGGAATTGTTTTACCACAGCCCTGGCAAGAACTGTTTAGATACATGTATCAAACTATCAGATCATGCGTTCACTGAAGTTGACTGAAGCTTTATCTTTACTCAAACATATACAAGCCAAAAGGAATGTGTGCATCGTCAGAAAGAAATGCAAACATTAGCGCCTTGTAGTGTAACCACTGAGCTATAGTGAGTTTTTGTCATTAAACAATATATCACATGATTAACCACGGGTCCGGGTAGTACTGTAGGTACCTGGGTCCTACCCAGGACCCACCTAACCCAAGTACCCGAGTTACCCGTCCCAGCCCTAGTTAGTGGGGACATTGACCAATGAAGTTTTATGCATTTAGAAATATGAACAATTTTTGCTTAAAACAAATGACCAAGTATAACAATAATTTTGATCAATGACAGTGATAAGATGTAAATAAGTTGCATTATCATAAATTAATTTAATTTCTGATAAAAGAAAATTAATATTTTTAATTATGGAAGCACATTTTCTTACACTGACAAAAGATCAGTCTGCATCAGTGTTTCATAAGTCTTACCGGAGAATAGGCATGTTGTGATATTCATGTCTCTCATTTCAGTACAGGGGCGGTAGGGTAGCCAAGTGGTTAAAGGGTTCGCTCGTCATGCCGAGCAGCCGGGTTCGATTCCCGACATGGGTACAATGTGTGAAGCCCATTTCTAGTGTCCCCTGCCATGATATTGCTGGAATATTACCAAAAGCAGCGTAAAACCAACTCACTCACTCACTCATTTCAGTGCATATCATGATATATGAGTCATGATACAATATTTACTGGGTATTTTAAAAAACAATTTGCACAGATATTGAGTAAATTACTTCCCTTTCCCTGTGGCATGGCCATCAAAGGTTCGTTGCGATGACCATTTTGTATTAAACTTGCATAACTCATTCTAATAGTTTCATGAGATTGGATTAAACATTTTTTTATGTAAAAGGTCGAAAGATGACATAAGCCTGAGTTCACAAATAGAGTCGTTATCAGACCTAGTTATTGCAAAACTTTGTAAATACAGTGATCGCTCGCTATAACGCTACCAATGGGGTCCAAATAATTGGTGGGCGTTATAGACGATGAGCCGTTTAACCGAGGCCGAGGCGCGCGCTCGGAAAATCTCAAATCATCAATATCATATTGAATATGTGTTTATCTCACGTCACATCACTATTTCCCGCGATGTTATTGAAAATAAAATTCTCGGACACACATTTCGACAACGGGTCCACATCAAAGAGCAAAATAAAGACGTTTTAAACAAATCTTTAAATATATTATACAAAGTGATAAATAAAATCAACAAAAATATATCTAAAAGTAATCAAACTTACATCTAAGTTATTATTTCCATCGTTTCGTGCGATCGCGTGTAATGTAAGTCAAATGACATCTCGGCTTTCGTCGCCTTGAATTCTCGGCTCGGACACAATGTTTAATGCAAAAATATATGCATGAAAAATCTCGTAACCTGGCTCACAGCTCGTAACCTAGCACGATACATTCGCGTATTACTTTCCGAATCAATACAGAATTAAACCATGAGTTGATAGGGGGCACAGGTGGCCCAGTTGTCTAAGCCTTAGACTCTAAGGCGCCGCGATTCGCTGTGCAGAGTTGCATCCCTTGGCACGCCAGAAACCTATGATTGTGGATTTGAATCCCGGTTCGCCCCAATTATGTTTATGTTGTCAGCACCATACCTGTGCTGGTGGGTTTCACCGAAGTGGTAAACGTCTGAGACCTGCATCCTTTCCTCCCACATTAAGCTGACACGCCGCGATATGACTGGAATACTGTTAAAAGCGGTGTTAAACCCAACTACCCACACTCACCAAGAGTGGATACATGGTAAGGCATACCCTGTATTATATCAGCAGGTGTAAAGTTTTCATTGTTTCCATAAGTGATTTGCAACACCCCAACTGGAGAACTAGTAGTTTTTCTTTTTTTCATCTTAAAATTGTAATGTTTATTCCGTTTTTAATAGTATACCGATTTTATCCTCGTTATAGTTGCAGAACCATTGTCTAGCACCAACGGGGGCAAGAAGAAGACACCCAATCATAGGTGGACCTGTTGTAGCCTCGTGACTCAAACATCGCACGTCACCATGAATGAACACACAGAGACAGGGTACGTTTGTGGCCATGTGATGCAGTTCTTGTCTTCTGTTTCCAAAGGAAGGTAGTGCATGAATGTTATTTAATGGCTCAGTCAGCAATATTCCAGCTATATGAGTGTATTTTTTCAAGTATGGTCCACACTAGGGATGGGTATTGGAGGTTTAAAATGTGGTTGAATATTTTGCAAAGCACAAGGCGGTATTGCGATATGTTTTGTTTGTTTGTTTGTTGTTTAACGCCGCACTCAGCAATATTCCAGCTATATGACGGCGGTCTGTCAAATAATCAAGTCTGGACCAGACAATCCAGTGATTGACATCATGAGCATCGATCCACGCAATTGGGAATGATGACATGTATCAACCAAATCAGCGAGCCTGACCACCCGATCCCGTTAGTCGCCTTTTGCGACAAGCATAGTCGCCTTTTACGGCAAGTATGGGTTGCTGAAGACCTATTCTACCCGGGAATCTTCACGGGTCTATTGCGATATGTATCACAATATAATGTATAATTCAAAATTTTTGATTCAGAAGCAATCTGATACATTAATATGAACTGAAGTTCATAAATGGAAGAAAACAAGATGCTGGTACAACATGTTTACTCATTCAATAAATATGCAGTCATCTTGGGGCCCCAGATGCTTCCTAATTATTTTTTGGGGTGTCCTTTTTCCACAACCCACACCCAATCTCATTAGAATTAGATCTTAGTTCTCGCTATTACTAAACAAAGATCTGAGGACATCCCATTACCGGTCATGTCAGACTGACCTTGCGTGAATTTTGACCGACCAATGGAAGGACTGACAAGAAGTCGACATTAGCCAGTCAGAAGGCAGCTTTCATGATATGGTAAGCGACGCTCTGATTGGTCTGATGAAAGGTCGTTCTGACGTGACCCCAAATGGGATGTCCTCAGATATTTGTTAAGTGGTACCGAGAACTAAGATCTGATTTTAATGGGATTGCACCCACACCCAGACTCCAAATCTCACTGCCCTACCCCCAACCTTAATGTCGACATATCAAGCTGGTAATGTACATAGGGCTTCCAGTAAGCTTATGTCTCGTGTTTTCCAGCTGTACTGTTGGCCTCCACAACTGGCGACCCGATCGGAAACAAGAAAAGGGTGATATGAAGTCGAAAATTATGCATCTGGAATAATCCCATCTCACTGTAAAGTTGGAGCCAGTTCCAGACTACAGTCTCATTTCAATGTGGATCTAGAGTTGATACTGCAGACCACAGTCTCATCTCACTATGGAGTTAGAGCTGATTCTGCATTCTGCAGACTACAGTCCCATCTCACTGTGGAGCTAGAGCTGA
Source organism: Haliotis cracherodii (assembly GCF_022045235.1). NCBI lineage: Eukaryota > Metazoa > Mollusca > Gastropoda > Lepetellida > Haliotidae > Haliotis > Haliotis cracherodii. Next base: position 599,394 of record NW_027266296.1, on the reverse strand, counting down.
TTCTGCAGACTACAGTCCCATCTCACTGTGGGGCAAGTGTTGATTCTACAGACTACAGTCCAATCTCACTGTGGAGCCTGAGCTGATTCTGCAGACTTCAGTCCCATCTCACTGTGGAGCTGGTGTTGAATGATTTTGCAGACTAGTCCCATCTCACAGGAGCTAGAGTTGATTATGCAGACTATATTCTCATCTCGCTGTTGCTAGATTTGATTCTGCAGACTACAGTCCCATCTCACTGTGGAACTGGAGTTTGATTCTGCAGACTAGTCCCATCTCACAGGAGCTAGAGTTGAATGATTCTGCAGACTAGTCCCATCTCACAGGAGCTAGAGTTGAATGATTCTGCAGACTAGTCCCATCTCACAGGAGCTAGAGTTGAATGATTCTGCAGACTAGTCCCATCTCACAGGAGCTAGAGTTGAATGATTCTGCAGACTAGTCCCATCTCACAGGAGCTAGAGTTGAATGATTCTGCAGACTAGTCCCATCTCACAGGAGCTAGAGTTGAATGATTCTGCAGACTAGTCCCATCTCACAGGAGCTTGAGTTGATTATGCAGACTATAATCTCATCTCGCTGTTGAGCTAGAATTGATTTCTGCAGACTACAGTCCCATCTCACAGATGCCTGGGTGAAATAAGTTAACTTAGCTGATGCAAGTTTATTCTTTTATTGCCACACGATCAGCCCAGTCAACATGGTGACCATCGATCCCGGATTTTAGTTGATTCTTACGACAGACATGGAGTATTCTGTCAGGACATCATGGAGCTGTTGGTGCCAGACGTAGTAAATAATACAGACATTGAACTGAAGATTATCAGTTTTGTAAGGATCACTTACTGATTCTCAGGCAAAGAGACACCTTACAGTGCCCTTAGACAGCAAATCTGGTTTGAAATAACACTTACGTTAGCTGTGATATGCTGGAGAAATAGATTTGAAATACCGTATTCGACGTAATAAGCGCCCCACTCTAATAAGCGCTCACGGCTAAGATATTGGCTAGTGAACAATCCCAATTAGCACCCCTTCCGATTGTTCAATGTACACAAGACTTATTTATTCGCGTATAATACGCACTTGTGTGTTATATGCACCCTTAATTATGGGCAATTAAATTCTGGAAAAATATATCTGTCGTACATAAACACTTCAGGCTGTCAGCATAACCACAAAATTTATCTTTCAACTTCACCAAAATAATATTCTAATAAGAGCCCCCTATTTCTAATTTTGAGAGCGCCCTGGGCGCTTATTACGTCGAATACGGTATTACATGTTGTGAGAATCAGAACAGGTTAAGTGGAATGATTGTGAATCAGACTTCTTTATACTGCAGCAAGTTAATTTACAGGACTTCCTGAGGCCAATATGATGGAATATGCTGTGAGATTAGTATTTAAAGGGTTGCTGAAGACATTTTCTACCCCGGATCTTCACAGGTCCAGGAGAAAGGGGTAGTAATTAGCGACAACAGCTATTTCTCACCATATCCAAAGTACTGTTGTAAATTATAGTCTCAACTTTTGATACACACGGTACAGGTGTTTCTATTTATTTAAATTCTATGTTACACCAAGCCGATTATTTATGATATGGATGTGAACTTTATACAATAAATCGGATTGAATGCCAGAAATGTTTGAGATTTTTCACTGTGTATGAATCCTTTCCTTTCCTCTATTTGTCATCCAAACCAAATTTCATAAAAAAACATGCAATTCTGCTTGAAGAAATAGATACATCAATTAATTATTAGGTTTGGACAATATTTATCAGACCAACTTTCAGTTTTCACAAAGACATGTCACGTCATCCTTTGTATCATGACACCATCGCATTCCAGGGTGATGTTTTAACATTCCAGAGTGACATATTAGCATTCTAGGGTGACGTTGTAGCATTCCAGAGTGACATTTTAGCATTCTTTTTACGTGTTAGCATTTTTTTTTACGTTTTATCACTCTATGGTGATGTTTTAGCATTCCAGGTCACCGTTTTAGCAATCTAAGGTGACGTTTTAGCACTCCAGGGCGACGTTTGAGCATTCCAGGATGTCTGTATCCCAACTGCAGAATTGAGTAAGAGAGATAGTGCTATGAAAACATACTGATAACTTTTGAGATTTATTTCACAATGTTGATAAACATGTTTTCCAATCTGCGGGTGTTATTTAGTATTCGATGCCTGGATAACCGAAGATGTGTAATCTTCGGCTAGTGCTGTCAGATCCAAATGAAACTTTCTGACATCAAATACGCAAATACACCAACAAATGTGAAAACACTGTTTCTCACCTAACTCAATATGTCAGTATTGAAAGTTGAATAGTACAAAGTTTTTATTAGTTTTTAATGAACACATTACTTTCTTCTTTATACATTTATTTCATATATTATATGAATATGATAAATGTATTAATACCATTTTTTAGTTTTGTTTGCTGTTAAACGCCTCAGTGAGCAATATTCCAGCTTTCTGACGGCAGTCAATACCACAGTACATAAGCATATGTTGTTTTTTCAAAATGTGCACAGCAAATGGTTTGTTATTATTCAATACAGGCTCAGAGAATGTAATCAAGCGGAAAAAAACAATATTGTTACAGGGTATGTCGTGATGCATACATTTGTACAGTACAATCTGACAGGAGCGTTCACAGACTGCTGACTTTGATATTAACAGTGATCATATGTTAGCTGTATTTGATTAAAAACACTGAGATGGTAACAGCTGACACACATGTGTTTAGTTGGTTTGCAATGACAAAAAACCTTACTAAACCCTTCCCGTGCTCCAGTACCTGGTGAGAGTTTGCAGTTCCCACACATATAACGTCATTGTACGCAATCCTACCGAATCTAACCATCCATGGTCAGTTCCCACATGATCCTGGGTAGAATAGGTCTTCAGCAACTCATGCTTCCCATAAAAGGCAGTTATGCTTGTCGTAAGAGGCGACTAACGAGATCGAGTGATCAGGCTCGCTGACTTGGTTGATGCAAGTCATTGTGTCCCAATTGCATGGATCAATGCTCAGGATGTCAATCACTGGACTGTCTGGTCCAGACTTGATTAATAACAGACTGCTGTCATATAGCTGGAATATTGCAGAGCGTGCCGTTAAACAACAAACAAACAGTTCCCATGTAGCCCGACTGGTACTTCATATATTTTATATTTTTCTTATTTCACAAGATAATGCTGTGAAGAGGGCTGTAAAATTAGACTACTCACTTGTCTGGCCCTAAAAATAACAAACAACACATTTTTTTGTTCATATCCATTTTTATTTTATCATTCTGGGAGGGGGATATGGGATTTTGTGTGGAGACTAAATATTCTTTCAGCTTCATATGCAAAACCGAGTTTAATTAAACTATGAGCCTAAATATTTTTAACCAAAAAAAAATGTTTCTTTTTTTCTCAACAGTCTGAAGTATAATTATTTCATTCAATTATTTTCTGGGACAATGTATTTTTTTTTAGTAATCCAAGGCTCACGCAACCTCTCTGGAATATCAAGTGGTTGGTGCCTAACTGCAACAAGTCAAGGTATTCAAGGGTTATCTTTGGATGCTACACAACAATACCAGCTGATCTAAAAATCAAATGACATCTCACTCGGGTAGCCTAGTGGTTAAATTCCCAACATGGGTACAATGTGTGGAGCCTATTTCTGGTGTCCCCCACCAAGACATCTGGAATATTGCTAAAAGTGACATAAAACCATACTCACTCACTCATTGCCAGCTCAAAGCATTAAGATGTTAGGTACAGAGATTGGCACTAGCCTGCCAGCCCGTATCAGTTTATCCAATGTTAAAGGCATCCTGAGGACTAGTAGAAATAACCTGTAAATACTTCAAATGTCGCTAACAGATCAGGTCACTTACAGATATACGTCCAGTGAAATTAGTGATAACATATGACAACAGTCAGATTGTTGATTTGTTTGTTGTTTATCACCACCTCAGCAATATTCCAGCTTTATGACAGTCTGTTAATAATCATATCTGAACCAGACAATCCATTGATTGATATTACGATCCATGATGTCAAGGTACGATGACACACAATGAACCATGTCACTAAGCCTGATCACCTGATCCATTAAGATACCTCTCAGGACCAGCATTGTGTGCTTGGAGTGAGTGAGTGAGTTGGGTTTAACGCCGCTTTTAACAGTATTCCAGTTATATCACGGCGTGTCAGCTTAATGTTGGAGGAAAGCCCGAAGTGATGCAGGTCTTGGACATTTACCACTTCGGTGAAACCCACGAGCACGGGTATGGTGCCGATAAACCTAGAAACATAATCGGGGCGAACCGGGATTCGATCCCACGATCATAGCTTTCTGGCATGCCCAAGGGACGCAACTCTGCTAAGCGAATCGCGGCGCCTTAGACGACTGGGCCACATAACCTGGAATCCACACGGGTTCCCAAAACCATGAAATTCTACTAGTCCTCAGAATACATTTAACATCAGACAATCTAACAGGATAGTGCCAGCTTGTTTCCCTGACATCTTGATGCTATGACCACATATTGGAGAAGGCCAATGCAAGTTTTCAAGAGATCTCACAAGACCTTAAATCAGCTAGCATCATCACCTAGCCGTTAGAGATCAAACTTTCATGTAATGTCTCAAAACTTACACACCTGCTTAATCTACAAGTTTTGTCATCTTTTGTGATACATTCTACCATAACATTGAAGAATGCTTGATTCTGATTGGTTAAAATTTTTAATTTTCCTTTTTGCTACAGAAACCTCTTTTAAATATTAAAAGCACTCTATAGAGGAACTACATCAAATTTCAAAAACACAGTAGACATATCTCCTAAGTGGCTATTAATTTAGTCATTAACAGTCAAAACAAAATCTGTCACACAACACTTTAACAAATGCCCTGATCCAGTTAAACAGTGTTTCCCATAGGATAATTCTCCAAATACATTACACCTTATACATCTATAAAGTCTCAGCTTGCTCAGTGGCTGAAAACACAGGGCCAAAAAAAAGCAACAAATTCTCTACCACTCTGCATAATAATAAAGGCATCCAATTTCAATCATTGAATATCATATATGAATCAGATTAAAACTTGTGTCTCTAAATTGAGCATTTCTAAATGCTGCCACCATATTCCTGGAATACTGCTGAGTAGTGTTGAACATCAAACAAAACATCAAACAAATTTGGTCATCTTTAAAAAAAAGATCAGTTTCCCTTACAGATGACAGAACATACTATACCTTATTCGGCGTAATAAGCGCCCCGCTCTAATAAGTGCCCACGGCAATATTTGCTAAGATATTGGCTAGTGAACAATCCCAATTTGAACCCCTTCGGATTGATCAATGTACACAGGACTTATTTATTCAAGAATAATACACACTCGTGTGTTATATGCACCCTTAATTATGGGGAATTTAATTCTGGAAAATATATCTGTTGTACATAAACATTTCAGGCTGTCTGCATAAACCATGAAATTTATCTATCAACTCACTTTTTTTCACCAAAATAATTTTCAAATTAAGAGCCCCCTATTTCTAATTTTGAGAGCGTCCTGAGTGCTTAATACGTCGAATATGGTATGTGAAATATGTTATACAACAAATCAAGGGAACTTATATATACTACTCAACTTTCAATAAGGATAATAAGATATGTCATTCTCTTTAACCATACACTTGACATACTAAGAGAATAGGTTTCGTGTATCAGGGAAAGAAAAATATCCTTATCAAAGTGGAATAGAACATGTTATGTATCATGTCATTAATGCTCGCCAATCTAGACCCTTGTGTTAATGACCGCCTCCGTGGTCTAGTGGAAGAACACCCGCCTGGAGAGTGGAAGGTCCGGGGTTGGATCCCCGGCCGCGTGATACCAATAGAAAATGCTACTTGTTGTTATTCTGCCTGGTGCTTGCTATTTAGGGGCTAAAACAAGGACTGGTCAACTTGGAGTCTGAGTATACTGTGCCTGAGTGGGGTATTCATGTTAAACTGTGATATGTTAATAAAATCAGCATTAGTCCAGCAGCCACACACACATACGTGCATGCACGTCGCTATATAAGTGCAAAAATCTTGGACGCGACGTCAAACACCATTTTACCTCACCTCACCCTCTCTGATTAACCACAAGAAAATCTGGTCCAATGCAAATCAGTTCAACCAAATTACACCTGTACACTGTTGTATTTTTGATTCAACTGCATCACCCACACTGCAATTAAATAACAAACTGACTGACTGACATATTTCTTGATGTATTTGGACTGGTTAACATACCGATAATATGACCGATATCTTTCACTCTACAAAGATCATAAATATTAATATTAAATATTAACCTAGCACTTCACAGTTTTGAGTCTGTGGATTCTATTTTAAGATTGGCAAAATCTGCATATGGAGCTACATGTTCAGCTGCCATTTCAATATTGCAGGTGACACGCCCCTTGCGCTTTCCCTCGCTGTCCACAAGATACTGTGTTCGATGGTGGCGAGGATGTTTACGTTTCAGTTCCTCCAGTGTCAAGCTGCTGTTCAGTATTTCTCCCTCCCCGTAAACATCCGGCACTTTCGGATATAGGTCATCACCTGTAACATTGCACACCATTTTTAGTGAGTGAGTGAGTTAAAATTTAACATCGCATCAGCATTATTTCAACCATATAGCGACGAGACCAAGTTTAATATGTTAACAATTAAGTCATTTAAGCAAAGGACTATTTAAAATCAATTCATGCATACCATATTTAAAAACAATTTTCACACTATTAATAGAGATGACAGTTGATAGATAAAAAATAATAATCATGATAATGAGAACGCTTGTACCCTCAAAATGCTACACAATTAGCCATCAGTAGATCAGTATGCCCTTGAAGTCATTCTCATCAAGCTGCCTAGCAACCACATTACCATCTCATCCTACCGGGTACCCATTCACAGCAGTGTTAGAAATTGGCATTAATCCTGTAGTCCTTGTCAAACTGCCCAATAGTTGAAGTATCATAAGGACTTATAGACATTTGTCGTTATTAGGGGTTTGGCTATGTTATGATTAAAAGGACTAGTGGTCTTAAAAACAGTTTCTATCACTGCATTGGTTGGTGAACAGAGGCATATTTCAAACAAATTCCCATGGTCAAAGAGTGAGTGAGTGAGTTGGGTTTAACGCTGCTTTTAATACTATTCCTGTACTATCGTGGCATGTCAGCTTAATGTGGGAGGAAAGCCTGAAGTGATGCAGGTCTCAGACGTTCGGTGCTGACAAACCTAGAAACATAATCGAGGAGAACCTGGATTCGAACCTATAATCATAGGTTTCTGGCATGCCCAAGGGATGCAACTCTGCACAGCGAATCGCGGCACCTTATACGACCGGCCCCCTTTGGTCAAAGAGATACCACATGAACATGTGTTTCAGTGTGGGGCAGAACCAACACCCTAGAAACAATCAAGTACGCTTGCACCCAGTGACTATCCACTACTCCCCATGACCAACATCGCCTAACTTCGCCTGATTGTGACTTGTACTCTGTACACTGGGCCATGTTCCATCACAGAATGAACATGACGCCCCATTCTAGTAAAATGTCTGACATGATATTCAGGGATGAGAATGGATATTTTTCTTTTCAGCTGAAACTTCTTTGCAATGGAGTGTGGTCCATAATTTAGGGGTGTTTAGGGGGGAAGCCATGAGTTTTTAACAAATTTGTGGTCACTAAAATTCATAGAAATTTGTGTATCTGTGGAAGATTCTCATCCCTGGGTATTATAAAACTTTGTGAGGGAGTTAATCATCTCACCAGGCATTAGGTACAGGACAGAGTCGGCACATTCAAATCTGACAGGAAGCCATCGCTCAATTCTGTTCTTTGACCGTGCCCAGCTGAAGTGATGCAATTCCTCAAGGCTGGACATGTTCAGCAGTCGAGCCAGTTCGTACATCTGAGGTGGAGCTATACCTGCCCATCCACCTTCAAATTCCATTAAAATGTTTAATGGGGATCCCCACTGCAACAAAACAAACATTATTTTAAATAATAACTTATCATGTTATAGAAAATAAAATATATATTGTGTTTCCTATTTCATCCTATGCCATAATTGAGTAGGAGGTTGCTTTTATTTGGGTTTATTAAATTTTAATCTTTAAAACCCCCCCAGCAATTTGCAGCATGTCAGTAAAAGCCTGCTGTATGTGAATATGATCATGATATTCACTAGCTTATCTACAGTGAAGTGCAACAAAATTTACACTAGTACTAGTAAATTTACACTCCAGACAATACCGGGATGGTGATACAATAAAATGGTACAGCTGAATTTGGGAGGAAATGCTAAACTGATGCATGTTTTAGATGCTTAGCCCTGGAGAAACATACAAACACAAAATATGGTTCTGACAAACCTAGAAACTCTCAGGGAATTTGAACACATGACCATAGAACACAACTGTGTGTGCAGGGAATTGGGTCAGTCATGCCTCTGGTAAAAAGTGATGATGATGATGATGATGATGATAGTAAAAATAAATAAAAAATAATATTTAAAAAACAATGCAGTTTACCGGGCACAGCCCAAGCTCTACCATCCGCTCAATTACTGCGCTATAGTAGGACCTCTGTCTCGCCATACTGTTACCATGCCTCACGCTTCAGTGACTCGCTTCACGATCCAACACCCCTTTTCGGTCTTAGCGAAATTTACACATCTTTACGATCCAACACCCCTTTTTGGTCCTAACTGGATATGAAAAAGTGCGACCGGTAAAGTGCACTACTCCCAAAAATAATAATACATGTAATAATAATATTAATTGTTATCACTGGTTATCACCAACAGTAATATCAGTCACTCGTTAAATCATGTTTATCCAGCCAAGTCAATATTATCTACAGGACATTCAATGTCATACATTGATGACAGTATAATCATGACGTAATGTCTGTTCACTGTCATACTCATAGAAACTTCTTTATCATTTGCAATCGTACCTGGCTGTGGACAGTTTCCCCCTTGTCTTCAGCAACATCTGGTTTTTCTTCCAGGCAACACAGAAAGAAGGCAGTATCGTATCTTCTGGGTTTACGATGAAGAATGATCTCCTGAGCTGGTGTCAGCCAGTCCGACCACTCGTATAGTGACCACACATCAGGCACAATATTCATATCACGACACATCGTGATGAATTCTGATGCGTTTTCTTCAACTCTCTTCCTCCAAGTATTAATGTTTGAATCTGTTTTCAAGGCATTTCCATATGTTGGCGAGTCTACATTCATTACCGTCGTTTGCTTCAAGTTGGAAACATTTCTCGCTAGCAAAACGCCTGATTCTTCAAACGTTTCTCGTATAGCGCATATCCTAAACGCTATTTCACTGGGAATGGCAGTGAATTCTGCATCACGAATTCGACTGAACATCGGTGCCCCTTGTCCATTTCCTTTCACAAAATTGAATAAGTTCGACCTTGAGAGTTCACCAGCTTGACCGAAAATGTCGAGCCAGTCTTTCGAAAAGTCTGCATCACTTGCTACACCACCAGGGAAGACATACAAATTGGGCATAAAAGTTGACTTGCTACTTCTCTTTAGCATAAGGGTTTCAAAGTTATCTCCCTTTAGTTCAGCTGTCCTGCGACTTGAACCAACTGGTTGGAATGTTATACCGTTGCGACATTTGTTAGCTGAAACAATTATCAGAGTAGCGGCCTCTCGCCAAGATTTCAAAATAGCTGCCATGCTTTAACTTTGACAGTACGATCTCTTAGTCTGTTGACCGATATTAGAACTCTAAGCTCTCGAGCCTACACAATCGCTGCCATCTTGGATTTACAGGATCGAAGTCCACCGAGCTCCTCACACCGCATTTGGTAGGTTGACAGTCTGCTCGGTTGGATGGGCCCTGCTCTGGACTCTGCACTACCGTACGTTCGCTGTCTCTGACATATCTGACACAATAAATTATCAGTGGGTTGGTAAATAGTTATGCTTTGAAATTGCGGCCTGGCGTATTTGTTAACAGCGTGCGCAAAGCGTGCTTGGAGCGATCACAATTCATAGGCGGATCCAGAGGGGTCCGGACTCCCCTAGACTAACATTTAGTCTCTGAAATCTTATATTACACAATATCCTTCTTGGCTCTAAAAGTAAGAAAAAATTCCCTTTACTGATGTGGAGTAGAGCAAGCTGGAGCTGGCTAGACTTGCGTTTGTATTCGTTCCTAGATTATTATTTTTTTCATAAAATAAATATATTCCACATTCACTGGTGCAGGACTAGGACTCCCCATCCTTTTTGAAAACCAAATGTAGTATGTTTTATGCAGTAAACTTATCTGAGAGAGAATTTTGATATTTTGGACCCCTCCCTTTTAAAAATGCTGGATCCGCCATTGCAATTATCTTAATAGAGGGCTATGTAAGATTACACACACGCGTACGCACGTACGCACGCACGCACGCACGCACGCACGCATACACATTCAAACGACCTTATTCGCTTTCTGGACAACATTTGAGACAATTTAAGACGAGTTTTTACAATAAATTCCATTAATGCCGAACGCCATGCATCTCCTTACGTCTTAGAGGTTGTTATTACAAAGGAACTGATGTGTAATGTTGGGCCTACATATAGGCTAGAGTTAGATAACAAAATGGGGACCCTGGGTATACAGGCCTCCATAGCAACGTAAGCTAGACGAATTGGTTCAAAAGGTCAAACGATGTATATATACCACGATGCCTCGTCGAATGAGGCGACTGACGAATTAGGTCAAAAGGTCAAACGATGTTGTATATATACCAGGATGTCTCAAACCTTAAGGAATTAATATAAAAATCCTTCGTGGAAATTTTGAACTACTCGGTGGTCAGGCTCGGAGGCTTGGTCGATCGCGCATCTGATGAGAGGACACGTTATGCTTAATATCCAAGAAAAGGCTTAAAATTCACACCCATGTTGGGAATCAAACCCAGCTAATGGGTATTGGCGCATCCACTTTGAAAGATGTATGAAGTAAATGTTTCATACATAGTTGTGCATCCAAGAAAGTAATCACAGTTAATCATCATTTTCTCTATATAAACAGAAAAGTAGGGCAAGGTCCAAATTGTATACCACCCCTTTTCGGAAAGATACGATCATTTCCGAAGTCTAAACGTCATCCTAGCCTTAAACGGCACTGCGTCAAAACGTGTTTGACGATATCAGGTCTGAAAAACTCCGGTGCCATACTGTCATGTGTGCTATTTCTTTGTTTACAGGGGGCACTGGTGGCCCAGTCATCTGAGGCGCCGCGATTCGCTGTGCAGAGTTGCGTCCCTTGGGCACGCCAGAAACCTATGATTGTGGGTTCGAATCCCGGTTCGCCCCGATTATGTTTCTAGGTTTGTCAGCACCATACCCGTGCTCGTGGGTTTCACCGAAGTGGTAAGCGTCTGCGAACTGCATCACTTCGGGCTTTCCTCCTACATTTAGCTGACACGCCGTGATATAACTCGAATACTGTTAAAAGCGGCGTTAAACCCAACTCACTCTTTGTTGAAACGTTATGACCACGTACGTTCTTCTGTATGTCACGGCGATAAATTTGTTCGGTTTTTTTTGCTGAACGCCGCACCCAGCAATATTTCAGCCTTATGATGGCGGCCTGTTCATAAAGAATTGAGTCTGGGCCAGACAACTCAGTGATTGGCATGATAAGCATCGATCCATGCATTTAGGATACAATGATACATCATGCATCAAACAAGTCAGCTGACCATCTGACCATCCGATCCCGTTAGCCGACTTTTAGCTAACAAGCATGAGTTGAAGATGAATTCTAACCCGGATCTTCACGGGTCACGCCAGTGGTTAGAAAAAACCCAACCGAATCTGGACCAGGCAAACAAGTGATTGATATAAAAAAAAATATTAATAATAAAAATAAAAAGTGACACAAATCTCTTCTAAAGGCAGAGTCAGTTGTTCAATTCCACCAAAAGCATTTGTTTATGAATCACTATGAAGTAGTGATACCAGGTGTTCGCGAAAAGTTGGGAGCATCCTGACTCCGCCGGTGACACCCGTCACAAACACATGCAAAGGCAAGACAACTGTTCACCTGAAATGACACGGGCACATATGGTATTAATCAAAATAGGGCCACACATGCGTCAAATTTGGAAATGCCCTCCGCGTGTCTGCGTGAAATCGTTTTGAAAGCTTTACCAAAGCCTTGAATAATTGTAACCGTCTAGCTATTTGAAAACTACGTAGAAAAAGGCCTGCTCGATTGTGCCTCAAAGGTTGTGAAATCTGGTCACCGAAGTCTGGAGCTGCTGGAAAACTGCTCTACATAAATAATGTAGACAATTGGAAAGTTGAAGTCATCTCTCTTATATACAGTCTTACGGAGTTTGTTGTCTGTCTAAATTTAAATATGAAACAGTGAGTAAGTGAGTGAGTATGGTTTAACGCCGCTTTTAGCAATATTCCAGCAATATCAAGGCGGGGGACACCGGAAATGGGTTTCACACATTGTTCCCATGTCGGGAATCGAACCCGGGTCGTTGGCCTGACGGGCGAACGCTTTAACCACTGGGCTACCCGACCGCCCCTAAATATGAAACAGATGAGCCAGTTTCGCAGGTTGCGTCTGTTTCTAGCTCAGGTGAGTAAATCAGTTGAAGGAATTTGGCTATATGACCATGATTGAACTATAACAGATACTCGACATACCTGAATCTATTAAGTTTAACTTCTTAGCCAAATTCCTCTGTTTTGAATGTGGCAACTCGAGCAGAAATTCTGATTCATGTGCATAAAAAACCCCAGATCAGCAAGGAGTGAGTATGGTTTTACGCCGCTTTTAGCAATATTCCAGCAATATCACGGCGGGGGACACCAGAAATGGGCTTCACACATTGCACCCATGTCGGTAATCGAACCTGGGTCTTCGGCGTGACGAGCAAACGCTTTCACCACTCGGCTACCCGACCGCCCCTATCAGCAAGGAGGGGAGCGCAATTGCTGTCACGCTGTCGAGTACGACACACAATTGCACACCCGATCCACAAAGTCGTACGACCCATCTTCCCGAGGCAAGGGAGTTATCTGACCATAAAAGTTCAGTTTTCACCCTTGCAAAACTAGGCTGGAATTATGGAGTTATATTTTGGTTGGACTAACGAGTCTATGCATAGTCCAATCAATATCGCGTAACGTAATCGACGTCCGGTTCGTATACTGCCATGCAGATTTCGGTCGATTGCAGGATTTGCGTCAAGACTTAACAGATATTTTCCAAATATTTTCATGTTTTTAATAAAGGTGCTTACGTGATTTTATTACAATATAGACTTTGATTATCGATCAGATCGTCTTGACTGGGCGCCGCCATTTTGTTTAAAGCAAATCAGAGACTATATACCGATATATTCTCTCTGAGCAAATGCAAGTGATATGAGAGGTGGAATCTGATTGGTCAGTGGGAGGGACATAGAATGGACATGGGTTACAGCAGAGACCATATATGGTCTCTGGTTACATCTAGGGGACCTAATGTAACCCGGAATCCCTAGTGCGTGTATGTATACAGATATGAGAATGGTGAGAAAATATATTATAAGAACAGACCCTGAGTGAGTAAGTGAGTGAGTTTGGTTTAACACTGTTTTGAACCACAGGCCTAAGACGCAAGTCTAATATCGATGATTATATGTGTATTCGAGATTGCGAGATCGTTTGCATTCGTATAGAATAAACCCTTAGTGAATGTCAAATTCTTGCATGTCGAATAGTATACTGACTGTAACGTTTCCCAAACTTGGCGCCGGACCCGTGAAAACCCGGGGTAGAATAGGTCTTCAGCAACCCATGCTTGCCGTAAAAGGCTACTGTGCTTGTCGTAAGAGGCAACTTAAGGGGATGGGGTGTCAGGCTCGCTGACTTGGTTGATGCATGACATCCTATCCCAATTGCGTAGATCGATGCTCATAACATCAATCACTGGATTGTCTGGTCCAGACTCCAGGTCCTTTTTGGCCGTAAGCCGTTTTAGCCTAATGCCACCACGAGCTGCGTGGAGCTTGGAACGGCGCGTGATCACAAATACACCTACCGAGATGGCATCCGCAAGAGCGCAGTGAGTACTTCAATTAAGATCAAGGCTATAGCCTATACTAGTATATCGTGTGGCATCTTTGTTAGCGTAGTAATAATTATGTAACAGCTCTGATTTGCAACTTAGGTAATATGTATAGAAACAAAAGTAGAAAAAAATCGCATACGGGTCATTCTCAAAAAATGTCGGAATTTCAACTAAGCAAAAACATCAAAATTGTCTTTTGTAAAATACCTTTTTTATTGACTCAGTACGCAAAGTAACTTCTGAATAACAATGTTAAGCAAAATGACACCTTAATAATCAATGATGTCCTAATTATGATAATTAACACTGAATAGGAAAAATATGTCTGTCCTGTTTCCATGTTAAAGGGGCACTGATCTAACGCAATTCCCCGGACTGGTTGTTGCCTTTGTTATTGTTTTTTCCCCCGTGAGTACCCGGATGATACGTAACGCAACTGAGCGTGACCAGAGACTGGCTACCGTCTGCAAGGACAACTAAATAAACTTGGAGGCTGGAGGCAATATTTGTTTTACGCATTTTTGCATAAACACTGATTGGTTAACTGTGATCTATAAAGATTTCGACAAAGGGCGCATGTTAATTAATTTCTTCAGCCCAAGCAAACAGACAAAAAGAACGGCGGAGCTCATCGTCATTTGGAAATACCCCAGATGGTTATAGTTTAATACTAAAAAAAAATATTCATGCAGTGAAAGCATTTTTGGATTTCGGATTGAGTCTATAATACGATTACTACTCCCTTGTTGTCATCCACGTTTTCTCGTATAACCCTACACTTGTGTATTTGTCGTCATTCACTTGATGCTAAGTTAATGAATTTATTACAGGTACAATTAGTGGTAGCACCACTTAGATTACCTGACAAAGGTTCCCATTTGGCATTTATTGTGTCGGGGGTAATTATTCAATCTAAATCCAGGTTTGAAGTGAGGTGAAATGTGTGTTATGTAATATGCACGTGGCAGCCCAGCAAGAGATGAATGATCAGTTGATTTACTTTTTTTTGTAAATCAACGGATCGTTCCTAGTCATCAAAGGATTAACAGCAAATACGTTGATTGATTAATCACTGTTATCTTGCACAGTTGATATGTCAAAAGTGAGTGTTTACATGTCTAGGTTTACTAAAACAAAGGGAATACACTCATACCATGGCGTGAAGTGCCGATGTAAAAACAACATACTTTGTTCAAAGGGTTAACTGATAATACGTTGATTGATTGATCATTGTTATCTATCAATGGATTTTTTAGGAAACGTGGACGTTATGAAAATAGTTGTCAAGTGGGCTTTCTCAGCCGACCCTTGAGACTTGACACCTATGTGAAACACCTGAAACAATCCAAGTGATCAGTTGAGAAACGAACATGGGTTATAATATCCCGAAACGATATATATCTTTTAAAATATTTGATTGTTACAGAGACACGTGACATCGAATAAGTTTCTTTGTACAGCTGCAGACGAGTGGGATATTGTTCCTTTGTGTGGATATTCACGGATACATTCCTCGAACAAGGAAGCTGCCTAAAATTTATACACATAAATTTGGTAGGTTGAAATTATAGTATTTGCATTTTGTTTTCCTTCTTTTGAACCGATTCGTTCTTGTTTCTCTACGTCTTAGTTGGGAAATTCTTCAATGCGCGATAGACTTTGTTTTCACAGGTCTTTTCCTTTGTAAGCGTGTATATATTACCGTCAATTTTTAAAATGTGATTCTCTCAGGCAATTTATAAAATGTGTTTTTGTCTAAAAAAATCTGTCCAGATTGATTAAGGGCCTATAAACATCACAACAGATTATTTTGTAGTATTAGAAGCCAAACAACATAGAAATGTACTTTTCAACGTAACATTTTCAGTTTCTTAGTGATGATATTAAACATAAAATTGTTTGGAGTTCGTTATTATAATAGTACAGATGGAAATGTTTTTCAGTCACTTTGTAAAATAACTGAATATTTAGACGTTTAATAAATTTGAAAATGTTACACATTTTGACAGTAAAAAAATATACACACTATAAAAAAGCAATGCTCAGGTGAAATATTTACTTTGTGTTACAAGTCAAAATAGTGTAAACGAAAATCGCAAAATTGCCAAGCAAGTTACTTATCAAAACTTCGTCACCATTACCGATGCTACCCACAAAGATACCTACATTTCCTTATTATCTCGAATTTTTTTGTTGATCAATGTGACCATACGCCCTTATTACTACCCATAAAAGTGACTAATGCGCTTACGAATGGCGCTGCAGAGGTCGCGAACTAGTCTAGATTTCTGCTATACATCCGGGTACTCACTGGGGAAAAACAATAACAAAGGCAACAACCAGTCCCGGGGAATTGCGTTAGATCAGTGCCCCTTTAACAATTATATTTTCTGCAGCAATATTTTTCAAAGTTCAACACAAATCATGTCAGTTCTTGTTTTTAAATGTATTGTTTTATATTTCAATGAGTACAATTAAAAAGAGATTGATACATTATTTTATGGACAGATTTGTCCAGCATTTGAGTCAAATGAAAACATTTGAATTCATTCAAATCCAATATGACAAACATACCCTGATTATTGCATCATATATTTGACACATATACTTTATTAGATGACTTATGTTTGAATTCAAATATGTTCTTCTGAAAAATAAATAAAAATAATCAGTATATTTCTATTTTAAGTGCTGGTAACAGGACAGACACCGTAGTAACAGGACGGACAATTGAAAGTAACAGGATGGACAATCGGCTTTGATTGCAGATAACTATAACGTTCAGGAGTTCAAGATTTTGAAATATCTGACAAATACGAAAAAAGTATGTGCAATTGATTACACCTGAACATATAAGGTGTAATTAACTGAATATTTTTGTATGTAATCTGAACTATAGAAACCGGTTGGTAACAGGGCGGACAATTGAAAGTAACAGGACGGACAAACTTATGTTTGCAGTCAACTATCCTGTTCAGAAGTTCAAAGTTTTGAACTCTGACAAATAAGAAAATGTTTTGCTTAATTAACAGTATCTGATCATATGGATGTTATAAACTGAATGTTCTTTTATGTAATCTGAATGTAGAATACTTGTAGGTAACAGCACAGACAGAAGTAACGCCAAAGACAATAACT
Organism: Haliotis cracherodii; assembly: GCF_022045235.1. Classification (NCBI taxonomy): domain Eukaryota; kingdom Metazoa; phylum Mollusca; class Gastropoda; order Lepetellida; family Haliotidae; genus Haliotis; species Haliotis cracherodii. Next base: position 582,080 of record NW_027266296.1, on the reverse strand, counting down.
TTTGCATTTTGGGTTAATCCCTATAATTACAAAGAATATAAATTGATTTAAACTTACACTAAATAGTCATGGGACAGTTTTTGTCATGAAGCAACAACATAATAACCAACTTTATCCATGTCAAACATCAACATAATCTGGAGAAAAAAACTTGTCAGAAGATTTCCTGTTGAAGCTGTATTCTTTTGCAATTGTATTCGCAAATACTCAAATAAACGGTCTGCATGGGTGAATTATAGTTTCCTTAAAAGTACAATTCACTTGTATCTATGATTATTTGATTAGTGCCAAAATTAAATGATGCCTTTCATTCACCCAGAAACCACAGGTTGTTTATTGTTTCTGTTTTATCATATCTGTAATAGCTTCCCAGTAAAAAATTTCAACACTGAAGTGGGAAGCAGTGCCTTCAATCTTCTTTGGTTCAGGAATGATGGTAATAATGTCCTCGTGCTGGTACCAGCATTTGTCCAGCAGGAGTCTTGGCCAGAATAATAATTTTTGATCCCATTTTTTGCCAGGCTTGTGCATGCATTCCACATATATATCATAGGTAGAAACATCTATGTATCCAGGATATGGAAAACCATCATATAACACACCAACACATTTTCCAAGACACTCTTCTGTATCATCTGGAACGGATAGTAAAATGTCACTCTCACTTTTCTCAACCTCACCCTTCTCCACAAAACCACCTGTCCTCTCCACACTTTTCTCAACCTCACCCTTCTCCACCACACCACCTGTCTTCTCCACACTTTTCTCAACCTCACCCTTCTCCACCACACCACCTGTCTTCTCCACACTTTTCTCAACCTCACCCTCCTCCACAAAACCACCTGTCCTCTCCACACTTTTCTCAACCTCACCCTTCTCCACCACACCATCTGTCCTCTCCACACTTTTCTCAACCTCACCCTTCTCCACCACACCACCTGTCCTCTCCACACTTTTCTCAACCTCACCCTTCTCCACAAAACCACCTGTCTTCTCCACACTTTTCTCAACCTCACCCTTCTCCACCACACCACCTGTCTTCTCCACACTTTTCTCAACCTCACCCTTCTGTTGTTTTTTCATCAGATAACTATCTTCAAGAAAGTAGTCTATTTTTTATGTATATATGTTTTTTCTAAACTGTGATAAATTTGAAAACATATCTCTTAATGTTTCATAAAATTAGAATATTTAGTGATTGGATAAGAAAAGTTAGATAAAGATGACCAAATGTCTGTGCTGTTACTTTTAAGTCTTAACCAACTTTTTTATATTTTGCTTGGAAGATTTGTACAACCACAGCCTCTTGAATGCCTGTGTTATTTCAAAGGAATTATTTGTGTTAATATGGTAATTATATTATTGATTGGTTATACTAGGAAAGACAGTTTAAGGTGATGATAAGTCTGTGCTGTTAGCCTGTTACCACAGAATGTCTGTGCTGTTACTTTTTCATCAGATAACTATCTTCAACAAAGTAGTCTATTTTTTATGTATATATTTTCTTGTAAACTGTGATAAATTTGGAAACATATGTGTTAATGTTACATAAAATTTGAATATTGAGTGATAATACAAGAATAGTTAGATAAAGCTGACCAAATGTCTGTGCTGTTACCATGGTTACCATAATTTGTCTCTGCTGTTACTTTTAAGTCTTGAACAACTTGTTTTTATTCAGCTTGGAAGATTTGTACAACTATAGCCTCTTGAATGTCTGTGTTATTTCAAAAGGAATTATTTGAGTTATTATGGTAATTATATTATTGATTGGTTAAACAAGGAAAGACAGTTTAAGATGATGATAAGTCTGTGCTGTTACCACCAGTGTCTGTCCTGTTACTTGTTTGAAGGTAACAGCACAGACAGTAACAGCACAGACAAATTGACATTAATTACAGTTTTTTTTAATGAGACCTCCCTTGAAATGTTGAGACCACATGGCATTGTGAACAGTTCATATTTTCTAATATTCGGAAAAATGCTTTTAGAAAAAAATATTTGTTTTGGCAAAAATGAGCAGTAACAGCACAGACATAAGAAAAGGGTATTCATGATAGGAATAAACGTCGAGCAGAATTATCCAAGGTCTTCTCTCACTTGAAGGACACTGCTGCCATGATAGTACAGGAAGTAAGCTGTATTTCTGTTATTTTGAATTATGGGAATCTTGAAGGATTATCTATTTTTCAGTATTGATCCATCCTGGTAACAGGACAGACACTTTTTTATGTACAAGTGTTTCTTACCAAAAACCAATATAAATAAAAGTGTGTATCTTTAAAAGATAATTTTATTCCAAGAGTTAGAAAGGTAATGTACAATATATCAACATTTTTTACATAATATTTTTTATAATAATGTTGATGTGCAAACATAGGGTTACGGACACACCCTTCAGCTCAATTTAACCGCAATTAAGCAGTTTTAATTAAAATAAAATACATAATAAGAATTACTGAAACTTAACTGCTAGACACCATGGTATGTTCTACAAAAAACACTTGTGTTAAAACATATCTAAAATAAATATTTTAATTGTTATTCAACACGGACTAAAAATCTCACTTTTTTTTTAGAATGACCCATACACGAGAACGATTCAACTAGGCTAACTGAAGCTTGTCATGTAATTTTCCTCGTTGGCCACCTTTGGACTCAAATCGGACCCACATCACGTATAGGCCTATATGTGATTAGTCTGTTTTATGAATATTAAACTAAATGACAGGTTCTGGGGATTCATTGTCTTACTGCTGTTGGTTTTGTTTCCAACTAGCTTTATAGTGTAAACATTTTAAGATTACTTCATTTGCCAAATCGGCAAATTCTTAATTTCTAAGGTAGACGATTAATACAAATGTTCATAGATCTATATACAGTTACAGGATTGATGATCATATGCTTAAAAAATATATATGAGTATTATCAATCACTGATGCTAGTTGACACTAAATTCTCTTTTAATGAAAACATGTTTGACAGTTCAGACCTGAAAATGTGGAATATTAGCAAACACTAAAAGATCTATGTTCAGCTTATCACATTATTTGATACTAATTTTTAACAATTTTACTGACCCATTTTATTAAAAATTTTTTATATAGAACCACCCGATTCAAACTCTTGGAATTGACATGATTGAGGGAAAGTAGTTTTTTTCAAATGTCTAACTACTTTACTGGCTAGCGACCAGTTATCACCATTTTTTTTACGTGTTATTTCTGAAATATTCCATTTACAGAGTTGACAGTACTAAATAACTGTTTCTGTTATAACGTGATAAGAGGGATTCCAGATAGTTGAAGTAGAACTTTCCCGTTGACTAACTGTACCAGTTAATGTCATCGTTAAACAAGACGTGCCACGTGATCACTCTCACCACTTAAGTTACATAAATTACATTATCATCTCTGATATCGCACTCAATTATTATATTCATTTAAATTAATAAGAAATGTTTTTATCAGTTTGTCGTCTGCCCACTCACATGAAAACCTATATTCCCAAAATTTGATCTACACATGCTTAACCAAAACACTATGTACTGGTATAATGTTTCTGCTATTTCTTCATCCTACAAATAAAACAACATTGTTGAATGTGTGGAACGACCTTTGGTCATGACATTGTGAATATCAAAATAACAATTAACAATCGGTAACCATAGCTTCTTATTACTAACATCCAGTTTGGGAAATAAAACACCAGCTGCCCTCGGGCAGTTCCACGCAATACATGCCTGTCAGGGAGAATACCCCTGAGAAAACAGCTAAAGGCATCTTCAGCGTTGTTTTGGGCGGTTGGGTAGCCTAGTGGTTAAAGCGTTCGCTTGTCACACCGAAGACCCAGGTTCGATTCCCGACATGGGTACAATGTGTGAAGCCCATTGCTGGAATATTGCTAAAAGCAGCGTAAAACCATACTCACTCACTTCAGCGTTGTTTTAATGTGATATAAGTTGTGGACACGGAAATCAAATGGATGAACAGACGAAAAAAGACGTAATATAACAATTCTGAGGCAGAAGCAGAGAGACTAGTCGTCGGCCGATCATCATGATTGTTCAAATTGCGCAGTGTTTCAAGCACCAGGAACCCGTTTAAACCCAGGATAAAAGGGGAATCCCTTCAGTGGCGGAACGTTTCATTTGGGGGATGATTTTGCCTCACGTTTTTTATCATCTGTTTTACACTGTTTCCGTTTTTCAAATTTAATTTTGGTCAAGCATTTGTGATTAAGTGTGCCCTAAAGTATTAAAATCTGCAAAGTTGCTTTGTTGACTTCACTTACCCGTTAAGAAAAAGCAATCCATTGGTCAGGAGAGCCAGTTAATATTGGAAAAAATGGCAATTCTAAAACATGACTGTGGACAGACCCCTATGGACAACAAACTACTTAATGGGGTTGATATTGAGGGGAGTGGTTCTTGAGGTCTTCAATGGTGTTTGAATTTAGGGTCCCCCTTAATTTTGAACTTTGAAGATTTGGTTTTATGACAAGGATCCCTTGACTTTCATGCTTAAATTGGATCCCTGCTACTTCATACCTATGTGTCTGATGTGAAGGATAAAACACGTTCCGAGGTTTTGGTTGAAAATGTAAACCCGCCTGGGAGGGAAGATCCTAAGGGCCGTGAGCGTCTCTGTCATAATGTGGACAGCTTACAGTCGAGTTTCATTTAGTGGCAAGATGTGGGAGAGAGAGGAAGGTGACGATTTATTTCTCACACAAACGAAAACTAAAAATGCAGATGACTGTGACACAGGAAGGGGGGCCTTCAAAGAATATCATTGTAAATGTCTACTTCAATTAAAGTGAAGAAAATCTAGTATTGCGGGGTTTTTTTAAAAATAAAGGGTATGGAAGTCCTGGGGACTTGATCTGAAATATGTAACTTTTCATAACGATGAAAATCAAGTCCCTGGGTCTTCCACAGTAAGTCCTGGGTTTTCTACGCAAGTAAAACCTCATGTGGGTCTTTCTCAAGTTTGAAGAAACCTAATGATCAATACAAATGAACACTCTGAGGTTTATAAGTGTAGGCTGTCAACTGACCCTCCAGCCCTTTACTTCAAGTTATAGGATGCCCTCCTCCTTTTCTGGTAGCCACACGTTAAAGGGCCAGCATATTTATTTGCAACTCAGTTTTATTTTATTTTGGTAATATTGAAACCATAAATGACACACCATCCAAGCAACAACATGACTAAAGAAATCCTTTGTTACCATGGTTACCAGGCCAACATTCTGCCGGGGGACTCACACCCTGTCAGTTCCGATGGAACTGTTCCGGGAAAACAGTCGACGCTTGAGTGAACGGCTGAGAAAGAACAAGGACGTCCCTGATGCTGCCTACGTCCTGCTTCAAGGGGGAGAGTCAACGACCAGATACTGCTCGGACAACGAGCCCATCTTCAGACAAGTAGGAAGACTCAGCTTTAGAAAATTATGTGCTCTTAAGACTTGTTGGTTGGTTGGTTGTTTAACGCCGCACTCAGCAATATTCCAGCTATATGACGGCGGTCTGTAAATAATTGAGTCTGGACCAGACACTCCACTGATTGATATCATGAGCATCAATCCACGCTATTGGGATCGATGACATGCTTCAACCAAGTCAGCAAGCCTGACCATCCGATCCCAATAGTCGCCTTTTATGACAAGCATAGTCACATTTTACGGCAAGCATGGGTTGCTGAAGATCTATTCTACCCCGGAATCTTCACCGGTCGCTCTTAAGACTAGTCAAGCTCTTAAGACTAGTCAAAAGGACCAGTGGAAACCTTACTTCACTAGTCCTCAGAGTTTGTAGCTAGTCCTGCTTGAATAAGACAAAAATGTTTTCTATGTTTACAGTTTCTGTCAGTCTTATTTTTATTCATTTGTATAAAAATTGAAGCTTTGAGAACTGGTTCAGAGTTATAGCCCTCATATGTCTTTGGCTGGCGGACTAGCAGGAATTTTGAAGGCTGTGTACTTGGATAACAGAGAGGAATCAGATGCCTTTGACCATGTTGACTCTGGACTTACATTCTTAAATATTTAGTCTATTATATCAGCCTTATAAATTCATTTTTAAGACTTGTCAATATGACAAGTGCAAAACTTGAGTTTGTAACTAGTCCTGCTAGACTGACAGTGATAGAAACTAATGGTTGTAGTCCACTAGTCCTGATAATGATAACATATCATATAGCAAAACCCTTAAAAAGGGAAAATTTCTAATAGTCCTTATTTATAGGATAAAACACGCCTCCTCGGTTTTGGTTGAAAATGTCAAACTGCGAGCGAGGGAAAAGCTCAAATTTATCAACTGTGAAGAGATTGGTTAGAATAGGTCTTCAGCAACCCATGCTTGTCATAAGAGGCGATTATGCTTGTTGTAAAAGGCAACAAATGGGAACGGGTGGTCAATCTTGTTGACTTGGTTAATGCATGTCATGGTATCCCAGTTGAGTTGATCGATGCTCATGATATCAATCACTGGATTGTCTGCTCCAGACACGATTATTTAAGAGACTGGAATATTGATGAGTGTTGAGTTAAACAACACACAATCAAACAAACATGCAATTTATTAACTGCAGGTCTGCTGGTATTTTTTCTATCTGTACACAAACAGAATAATTAATTACTGTGTGAGTGTCAGTGTGAGTGTGTGTGAGTGAGAGTGGGAGTGTGTGATTGTGAATGTGTGAGTGTGTGATTGTGAATGTGAGTGTGTGATTGTGACAGTGTGAGTGTGTGATTGTGACAGTGTGAGTGTGTGATTATGACAGTGTGAGTGTGTGATTGTGACAGTGTGAGTGTGAATGTCAGTGTGAGTGAGTGGGTGTGTGAGAGTGTGAGTGTGAGAATGTGTGAGTGTTAGTGTGAGTGAGTGTGAGTATGAGTGAGTATGAGTGTGAGTGTGTTAGTGTGAGTGAGTGAGAGTGTGAGTGTGTTAGTGTCAGTGTGAGTGAGTGGGTGAGTGTGAGTGAGTGTGTGAGTATGAGTGTGAGTGTGAGTGTGAGTGAGAGTGAGTGCGAGTGTGAATATGTTAGTGTGAGTGAGTGGGTGAGTCATAGTGAGTGTGAGAGTGTGAGTTTGAGTGTTAGTGTGTGAGTGTTAGTGAAAGTGTGAGGGTGAGTGTGTGAGTGTAAGTGTGAGTGTGTGTGAGTGTGAGTGTTAGTGAGAGTGAGTTTATGAGTGTGAGTGTGAGTGCTAGTGTGTGTGTGAGTGTGAGTGTAAGTGTGAGTGTGTGTATGAGTGTGAGCGTTATGGGAGTGTGAGGGTGAGTGTGTGTGGTAATTAATTATTCTGTTTGTGTACAGATAGAAAAAATACCAGCAGACCTGCAGTTAATAAATTGCATGTTTGTTTGATTGAGTTGATCGATGCTCATGATATCAATCACTGGATTGTCTGCTCCAGACACGATTATTTAAGAGACTGGAATATTGATGAGTGTTGAGTTAAACAACACACAATCAAACAAACATGCAATTTATTAACTGCAGGTCTGCTGGTATTTTTTCTATCTGTACACAAACAGAATAATTAATTACCACACACACTCACCCTCACACTCCCATAACGCTCACACTCATACACACACTCACACTTACACTCACACTCACGCTAACACTCACACACACACACTCACACTAGCACTCACACTCACACTAACACTTACACTCACACTCATAAACTCACTCTCACTAACACTCACACTCACACACACACTCACACACTCGCCCCTCACACTTTCATTAACACTCACACACTAACACACTCAAACTCACACTCTCACACTCACTCACACTAACATACTCACACTCACACTCACACTCACTCACACTCACACTCACACTCATACTCACACACTCACTCACACTCACTAACACTCACCCACTCACTCACACTGACACTAACACACTCACACTCTCACTCACTCACACTAACACACTCACACTCACACTCATACTCACTCATACTCACACACTCACACTCACTCACACTAACACTCACACATTCTCACACTCACACTCTCACACACCCACTCACTCACACTGACATTCACACTCACACTGTCACAATCACACACTCACACTGTCATAATCACACACTCACACTGTCACAATCACACACTCACACTGTCACAATCACACACTCACATTCACAATCACACACTCACACATTCACAATCACACACTCCCACTCTCACTCACACACACTCACACTGACACTCACACTGACACTCACACACACTCACACTGACACTCACATGCTCCCACTCGCACAGTAACACTCACACTAACATACATTCGCACTCACACACTCCAACTCTCCCACTCACAGGCTCCCACTGTGATTCCAGGAGTCGTACTTCCACTGGGCGTTTGGTGTGGAGGAACCAGACTTCTACGGGGTTGTGGAGGTGGCAACAGGGAAGACCATTCTCTTTGCTCCCAAATTGCCAGCCTCTTATGGTGTCTGGATGGGCAAGTAAGAGAACCGTTTATCATTTTCAAAGTGTTTATGTCAGCCATGTGTTTCAGAGAGGTAAGCTTAACTCAAAACATTCACTAGCCTGAATAGTGATAACATACCGAGTCTGAAATTCCAATAGCCCTTGGGATACTGATAGCATTAGACAAGTAGTGGGTTGGTGCGAAGTTGCGTCCCTGTTTCCCTGTTTCTGTAAGTTTAAATTTCACTGAATTATTAATCAGAACGGGGGATCCAGATATTGGGGGTGGGGGGGCATTTTGTATTTAGTAAATTATCATTCCCTTTGGTATTAGTAGTTTTTTGAGGGTATTCAATATGTTTTTACTCTCTTGGGTTATTTCCTGTCATGGCCGAAAAGTTGTGGTTGGTGACGTGTCTACACGTGACACTGAAACTGAGACATTTACTCAGTGAAATTTGGTTTGGGAATTTGTCACTCTTTGAGGTGATTTTTTTGTGGTGACACTTTGTCCGACATATATGCATCAGCATCTGAGGCAACTCATCGTCTAAATGCTGTGCAGAGTTACCTCCCTCATTAATGCCAGAATCCTATGATCCTAGGTTCGAATCCCGAATTTGCCCTGATTTTCCATCTTGGTCAGTGCCATACCCATGCTTGTGGGTTTCACCGAAGTGGTGCATATCTGACGTCGGCATCACTTCAGGCCCTTTTCCCAATTATCCCAACAATCACATAGTGAAATTACTGCAATACTGTATGAAACTCACTAACTAGGGATGGGACGGGTAACTCGGGTACTTGGGTCAGGTGGGTCCTGAGTAGGACCCGGTACCCACAGGACTACCCGGACCCGTGGTTAGTCACGTGATATATTGTTTAATGACCAAAACTCACTATAGCTCAGTGGTTACACTACAAGTCGCTAATGTTCGCTTTTCTTTCTGACGATGCACACATTCCTTCTGACTTGTATATGTTTGAGTAAAGCTAAAGCTAAAGTCAACATCAGTGTACGCATGATCTGATCATTTGATACATGTATATAAATAGGTCTTGCCAGGGCTGTGGTAAAACAATTCCCAATCAGACATCTTGTTCCCAATTCTTCAGACCTTCAGTGGGTACCCGGGTAGGGTTGGGTAATAGGGGGTTGGGTACCCAGGTAGTAAATCTGGACTCGTCCCAGCCCTAACACTCAACACCACACATATGCAGTGATCACACTGTTTTTCTTACTAAAAAATCTGTACGATATATTACTCTCTTTTTTCACAACAGATTGCTGACTTGTGAAGATTTCCGTGTGCGCTATGGTGTGGATGAAGTCCATTTTGTGCCTGATGTAAGATTATGTTCATAGTCCTCAGTTGTTTTTTCTACAATAATATTTGATCAGGATTCACAATGGTTGATGCATGTCATCGTATCCCAATTGCGTGGATTGATGCTCATGATGTCAATCACTGGATTGTCTGGTCCAAACTCGATTATTTACAGACCGCCGTCATATAGCTGGAATATTGCTGAGTGCGGCGTTAAACAACAAACCAACAAACAAACAAACACAATCTTCACACTAATATGTTTTGTTTTATATCAGATTTAGAATCATCAAATAAGGTTTAGAAATCTGTAATTCACTTGGAACACAAGTGGCATATTAGTGAAAGAAACTGTGAAATAGCTCCAATATACAGCCAAACCTTGCTATCTCGAACACTTTTATCTCGAATGTGTGGATATCTCAAACATATTCTCCAGTCCCGACCGCCTCACTGTATCTCTATCTTACCTCATTATCTCGAATGTCCGGATATCTCGAAGTTTCAACACGGGCGTTAGGTTTGAGGTAACGGGGTTCGACTGCTCCCTAAATCAAAATGTCATCATGTGTGTGCATCAGACCCTGATAAGGCTGAGATGATACACCAACTGTGCGATAACTATCCCGATACCTTGCTCACGATCTGATACGTAACACGATACCTTGCTCATGATCTAAAACGTATCACGATGCCTTGCTAACAATCCAATACGTATCACGATACCTTGCTAACGATCCGATACGTATCACGATACCTTGCTAACGATCTGATATGTATGACGATACCTCGCTCACGATCAGATACGTATCATGATACCTTGCTAACGATCTGAAATGTATGACGATACCTCGCTCATGATCTGATACGTATCACGATACCTTGCTAATGATCCGATTTGTATGACGATACCTTGCTCACGATCAGATACGTATCACGATACCTTGCTAATGATCCGATATGTATGACGATACCTTGCTCATGATCTTATAGTATCATGATACCTTGCTAATGATCCGACACGTATCACGATATGTGCATGTGCTCTTATCTAGGGTGCATAAGCCATCTTTTTCATAGACAGCAAGGTCAAATACCTGGCACACTGATGATTTACAGTTGCCAGTGTGAGGTACAGCACAATGTAGAGCTGGGATGGGTATCTCAGGTACTTAGGTCGGGTGGGTACTGAGTAGGACTCGGGTACCAACAGGACTACCAGGACCTGTGGTTAGTCACATGATTATATTGTTCAATGGCAAAATTATCTAGAACTCTATAAGTGACAAATGTTAGTCATGTGATATATTGTTTAATGACAAATATTCCCTTTAACTCCATGATAACACTGCAAGCACTATGTTCAGATTTCTTTCTGACTATGCACACATTACTTCTGACTTTATGATGGATGTTTGCATAAAGATAAACTTAAGTCAGCTTGTGTATGCATGACCAGATTGGTTTATAGGTGGATCTAAATACATTTTTACAGCAGTAGGGTCAAACGTTTCCCAATCAGACATTTTGTACATTTTTGGTAATAGGGGTTTGGGCACCCGGGTAGTAAATTTGGACTCATCCCAGCCCCAGCACAATGGATGAAAATATTTACCTTGTCACTACTTATTTTCACTAGTAGTTAATGTTTGATGTAACATTTAGTCATTTATTAAAGAATAATTCAAGGTAAGAACTGTTGCTTTTGGCTCTGTGTGCGATTGTGAACGATTGTATCGAGGAGTAAACAATCGCGATCCACCGATGCATCTGTGTTTCATCCGACTACTACCAGTCATCTAATGGTTAGGATGAACCAATCACCACTAACATACTCTAATCATATCACGTGATTACGGTGCCCAGTTATTTATCAAGCAGACCTGCTTAACATTACTGATCTGTGTCTGTTTTGTTTTTGTCTCTCTGCCCGTGATATAACTGAAATATTGCCCATAGCAGTATTAAACCCAACTCACTCACTCAGTGTATTCTCTCAGACTCATCCAATATGTCCCCACTGTGTCTGTTTTGTTTTTGTCTCTCTGCCCGTGATATAACTGAAATATTGCCCAGAGCAGAATTAAACCCAACTCACTCACTCAGTGTAATCACTCCCTCCTCGGTCTAGTGGTAGAGCGTCCTCCCGGAGAGCGGAAGGTCCGGGGTTCGATCCCCGGCCGCGCCATACCAAAAGACGTTAAAAGATGGTACTTGTTGTTACCCTGTCTGGCGCTCTGCATTAAGGGGCTAAAACAAGGACTGGTCGGCTCGGAGTCAATATACTGTGTCTGAGTGGGGTATTCATGTTAAACTGCGGCATGGTATCTCAGTGAGCTAGCACTATAAATCAGCGCAGTCTGGACTAGTACAAGCAGCCACACACACACACACACATACATGCACGTCGCTATATAAGTGCAATAATCTTGGACGCGACGTTAAACCCCATTTCACCTCACCAGTGTATTCACTCAGACTCATCCAATATGTCCCCTCTATGTTGGTGTAACATTAATCTGGCTTTATTTTATTTTCAGATTGCCAAGGTGCTAAAGGAAAAAAATCCATCTGTTATCCTAACCCTGGTGAGTGAGATGCTCAGCTTCATGTGGATTTAATAGGATAAAATTAAGCATTTCAGCTGAACGTTTCTGTTTCTGTTTTTTACTGTTCCACGTTTGATGGGGATATTTTTATCTTCTTGTGTCATTATCCCTATCAAAAGTATATTTAGAAAAGTGTTGGTTGGTCTGAACATTGTGCAATGTGTGCAGTGTTAGTTAAACCTCTCTTAGTTTTAACCAGTTGTAACCTTTTGTGTTAGTTAAACTGATATATCACAATATGTTACTGGTAAATACATACGTTTGAATTCAAGAGAATAACAAGAGTTTGCCACTAATGTGGCTATATCCCCCGCCCCTGTTGCAGAATTTATAACATAATTAAATCTAAACAAACCCTCACCTTTTTTAACCGAGGTGGAACTTGCCATGGAAACGTAAAAAATAAAAATTTCTAAAATTTCTAAATAGCAAAAGGCACCAGTTCATCATGTACCTCACAGACCTGCAAAGTTTGATGAAAAAATATTGAACGGTTATGTTATGGTTATGCTCCGGAAATGAAATGTGACGGACAGACGGACGAACGGAGCCCGTTTCTATATCCCCCGCCAACTTTGTTGGGCGGGGGATAATTAAGAAATAGCCTCTCAGATTTATCCAGTATCAATATGGCCATTTTATTATGGCAAATACACTTGACCCACTCGCCACCATAGCTGTGTTTTGAATACTGCTTCAACATGATGAATGATGCTGTGCTTGAAATAGCTTTCCAATCAAAGTGCTTATAAATGAGAGACATTTTGTGCAAAGTTACCCATTGGAGAGAAGGAGTTCGTGAGGTCACATCGGAAGTGAAGCTATGGTAGCAAATGGGTCCAGTGTTACGAGGTGGTTTCCAAATTGGTATCCAAACTGCACTTGGCAGGTAGACCTTTAAGAAAGTCTTGATTTTCCCTCCTCCCTACTAGAAACTGTCCCATCCAGAAACTTCTTGAATGATCAAGTCTGCCCTGTTCATGTAAACAACAAAGGGCAGATAACTCTAAATTTTCATACAAAACATCTGAAAAGTTCCACTCACTGCGGTTCAAATCCTGTCACGACAGTGGAAAAGACTACCAGTTGTCGGACTTTCCTTTTTGTGGAAGCTGAGTGGGTTAGATCGCTGACTTTGTGTGCTGGCAATTAGGTGCCTCACTCTGGCAGTGTGGGTTCGAATCCCAAATGGGACTCAAAAGTGGGTACGAAAAATAATTCAATTTTTTTATCTGACTAACCCAACATCGATCGTTGAATACACTCAGTACCTCAAAGCTTTATTGTCCAAACTTAATAGATAATCCCTTCATGACAGATCTGAGATGTGCCATCTGTTTCCAGTTTATGCATCTATGTTTAACTATGTTTGTTTTGATTGCTGTAAATACATCGTACCTAGAATGATAGTCCAATCGGTCAATCACTGTAATAGGCAATAAACTGAGTTGACACTGATTAATCGAGGATTTATTACTGAGAACATCTTGGAATTTGAGTAAAGTGTGTTTACTAAAACACACTGTTTGAAGGGGGCGTGGCATAAATGTAAATGTCCGATTGGGATTTTAAATTTTCCGGACCCCTGGTTTAAACTTTGCTAAATTTATGGAACCAGGATGCAGCCTGGTTTTGTCTGATGCAGCCTTGTTTTGTCTGATGCATCCAGGTTTTGTCTGATGCAACCAGGTTTTGTCTGATGCAACCAGGTTTTGTCTGATGCAACCAGGTTTTCATGTCAACATGCACTTGGTGCAAGTTAAATAACGTTCCTTAAACTGAGCCCTGTCTACAAATTTCAGCATGGGTTGAATACTGACAGTGGGAATTACAGCCGTGAGGCAGCATTTGACGGAATCGGAGAGTGAGTAATAATAATATCTAACTTATCAAGTCATAATAGGGCAGAAACATTGTCAATGTGAACTAAATTTCTCACTCAAGCAAAACCCCTTACATACATTCTAACCTATTTCTGGTGTGTCATGTTGGAATATTGTGAAAGGCAGCATTTAATACTTGTAACTGGTACTGTTGACTGTTTGACTGTGGCTGAAAACTAAGAGGAGAATCCTCCGCTCGATATCCTTATTAACATGGATATATATATCCTCCTGCTACGGGTTTTCGAGCCCCAATTAAATATTCCTGATTACGTGTCTGATAACAATCCCAATACTCTAAAATTAGAATTCCTTTTGTTCACATTGTTTCCTTTTTTTTCAGATTCAAAGTTGACAATAAGCTACTTCATCCAGAGATCACGGAGTGGTAAGGAGAGAAAGACTAGTTTTCTTGTAGTTATATGTACGCATATTTCTCTACAGTTCTCTTTTTTAAGCCATAAAGACCCAGGTCATCATGTCTCAATTGCGTGGATCGATGCTCATGATATCAATCGCGGGATTGTCTGGTCCAGGCTCGATTACTTACAGACCACCATCAAATGGCTGGAATATTGCTGAGTGTGGCCTTCAACAACAAAAAACAAACAAAATCATATCACTGAAATATTGCTGACAAACAAACAAACAACCCTTATTTTGACGTGAGTGGAAGTTGGGTCACACAGGGCCCCAAATACCTCATGCTTGTCAAATGAAGATTGGGATTTCAGGCTTTGTGATGGCTGATTGTGAGTCGTCATACCCTGACGGCAAGGGACGTTGCTCAACCACGGGTTTGCCTGGCCAAGACTATTATGTCGTTACATAGCTTTGTAAAGTTACATGTTTGGCCATATTTTCTTGTGGTTTGCACAATTTGAATGATTAAGGTGTTATCTCCCTTTGCATTCCACACGTCAAGCTCCTACCAGTTACACTCTTGGTCAAATTGCTGACGTCAGTGTGGGAGCGGCCATTACAAGGAGATTGAAATTTTCCCTCTTACCCCAAATGTTGTAACATTTATATTTTTGTTTATGTCTTTGGGAATGCCATCATAGTGAATTTTGAAAAGGTCACGACTGACCAGATTTCCCAGATGAATTTAAATTTTTGTTTGTTTGATCAAATTGGTTTGAGATTGCAAACGGAAAATCACCCAACTTACAATGCCATACTTGTTATACCAGTTACATGCTAGCTGAAATGAAATAGAAATTCAAAGTGACAAAACTGACAAGAGTTCAGGTAGGGGAAGATTATTTGGCATCCCACGGCAGTCATCACTTGTTTGTTAACATAGGGAGCGTCGGGTGGCCTAGTGGTTTAAGTGTTCGCTCGTCACGCCAAAAATCCGGGTTCGATTCCCAACATGGGTGCAATGTGTGAAGCCCATTTGTGGTGTCCCCTGCCATGATATTACAGGAATATTGCTAAAAGTAAAACCATACTCACTCACTCACTGTTTACATAGCAGTCACTCAGTTGCGAGTTCAACTTCAAACATGGCTGTGGCCACCTATCACTGTGGGGAGCTTTCACTGGTAGGGACAGCTCTGTGAACAGGCAAAAGCTGTGAGGATCTTGTCCACACGTTATCACTCTGTTTCTTTGAATGTGATTAGTATCCTAGACCTTGGATTCTACACATTGTGGGGCTGGCAAAAAAGATCGATAATCAGAATTATCATCGATGAAAGAAATATTTACGATTATCAATTTGAAAACTGTCATCGATAATACCTTACATATAATATTGTGATGAAATAAAGTTTAGATTTTCCAAAACAGACTTGTTATTGTCAACAATTTTAATTGCTAAAGATGGAAAGTAACTGTTTTTGTTATCTCTTAAATGTCCACAAAGTAATCTTGTGCCACCACTCACCAGTGGAGTGAAATATGTAGATTTATTTTGGATTTTTTTTGAGCATATTTACTCTATGATACTTCTCCAATATTTTTCGATAATTGATTGATATTTAGTTAAAGATTATCGATCTCTATGATCTGTATCGATAGCCAGCCCTAATACATTCTGTTTTGGGTATGTATGTATATATTCTATGAGATTATGATGTAATTGTGTGACTGAGTGGGTTGTTTTTTTTCTCAAGGGCAGAGTCCATTGTGTTTCTGTCTGTGTGTTATTGACAGTAAATCTGTTTATCGAAATAGAAGTGCAACTCTTGTATCCTGTGTTCATGTTTTAATTCATTCACCTTGAATATTTCTGATTTCCGTACAACAAACACACCAAACTTGTCACTTCTGCTACAGCCGGGTGTTCAAGACTGACTACGAACTGGATGTGCTGAGATACGTCAACAGAATCTCCAGCGAGGGACACAAAGAGGTAGGCTTCTAACACAGGGCTGGGATGGGTAACTCCGATACCAGTCCACTTCGGGCTTTCCTCCCACATTAAGCTGACACGCCGCAATATTACTGAAATACTGTTAAAAGCGGCGTTAAACCAAACTCACTCACTCACTCACTCACTCACTACGATACCAGTGTTCCCGCTGGCTTTTGCAACCACCAGTCCTGGTGGACTGGCTACTCCAAAAATTACCAGTCCCCCCTTAATTATTGTCAGTCTCATCTTTCAACGATGTATGAAAATTACCTCGTTTTCATTCTTTCAACGTCAGGTTCATTGCAATGACTTCATGTCTGAACACATGCTGAAGTAACTTAGTTAGATCTGCACGTCATTCACCCAAAGTTCAGTCAAAATTTTCTACCCTGTTTTGAATATTTCGAGACTAAATCACAACAAATATATATTTAACCTTGAAGCAAAGCAAAATGTTTTTCCTTGCATTAAAAAGGGGAAACCCTGATGGTAACAGACAAGATGACTTTGTAAAAAAATATACTTATTTGAATATCGCTAATGTTTTGTTTAACAAGAAAGAATTATTAGGTACTTTATTTGCTGATCTGGCAGTCTCACGAGATACCGGTCCAAGCCTAATTTTACCGGTACTTCCCGGGAAACAGGAACACTGGGTACTTGGGTCAGGGGGGTACTGAATAGGACCACGCTACCCACAGGACTACCTTGACCTGTGGCTAGTCATGTGATATATTGTTTAATGACAAATATTCCCTTTAACTCCATGATAACACTACAAGCACTATGTTCACATTTCTTTCTGACTACGCTCGCAATACTTCTGACTTTTGTGTGTTTGAAAAAAGATAAAGTCAACTTCGGTGTAGGCATGACAATATTGCTTTTTACTTGTCTGTAAATACCTTTTGCCAGGGCTCCGTGAAAACAATTCCCCCAAAAACATTTTGTCTGTAACTCTTGATACCTACTGCGGGTAGGGTTGTGTAAAAGGGGTTGGGTACCGGGGTAGTAAATTTGGGCTTGTCCAAGTCCTATTCTTCAACACAATGAAAGGGCACAATTGGTCCAGTTGTCTAGTTCACTGTGTAGAGTTGCCTCCCTTAGGTGCACCAGACAGCTATGATCTATGCCCAGTTCATCATCACTATAACTAAGCTTGGAGTTTGCTCCAAAGTGCTGTGCATGTACAACCTTCTGTTATGTAATATATTTTACTTGTGAATGTTTACTTCAGTGATTTAGTTAATACAAATTAAGGACCCATGAAGATCTGGGTTGGAATAGGTATTCAGCAACCAATGCTTGCTGTAAAGGGCAACTATGCTTGTTGTAAGAGGCGACTTATAGCTGGAATATTGCTGACTGCGGCATTAAACAACAAACAAATAAATAATACAAATTAAGACAAACCTCCACAAAAATCATGTTATGTTTTGACGCCTATCACTAGTTTGACACCAAATAGAATTAATCACATGACTAATATTATGACATGTGGTTGGTTAATTGTGATGGTAGAGTGAGTGAATAAATGTGACAGTCAAGAAATAGAAGCATGTGTTTTTCTGAATATACATCCCTCTCACCAAGGGGGGCTCAGGTGCCCAGTCGTCTAGGGCGCCGCGATTCGCTGTGCAGAGTTGCGTCCCTTGGGCACGCCAGAAACCTATGATTGTGGGTTCGAATCCCGGTTCGCCACGATTATGTTTCTAGGTTTGTCAGCACCATACCCGTGCTCGTGGGTTTCACCAAAGTTGTAAACGTCCGAGACTCGCATCACTTCGGGCTTTCCTCCCACATTAAGCTGACACGCTGTGATATAACTGGAATACTGTTAAAAGTGGCGTTAAACCAACTCACTCACTCACTCACTCACTCACTCACTCACTCTCATCAAGGTGCAGACCCAATCACATAAAACTACGTAAGTTTTCATCCTAAATTAAGCTGCCCTGCCATAATGTAACTAAACACACTGTGGCATCACGCCCCACTTACTCCTCTAGAAAAGGGGAAAAACAGAAAATTTCATGAAGATAATTTGCATCATGTCGCTCTGTGTTTCAGATCATGAAATGCATGAGGCCTGGGCTCTATGAGTATCAGGCAGAAAGGTGAGATCAACATCATCAACTTGAAGATTTGTAATTATTTTGTTTATTATAATAATCAAATGGGAAATAAAATTTTAAAGAATTATTCATGTTATTTGTGTAAGAAAAGAAACCCCAAATGAGGTCAATATTACAAGCAATGTAGTCCTCTCACTTGTCATTACCAATCATGCTTTTCATTCTTTCTTTATCTCACTTCCATCTTCCTGAGGCAAGGGAGTTAACTGACTATAAAAGTCCAGTTTCCACCCTTGCCTAACTAGGCTGGTATTATGGTGTTACATTTTGACTGGAATAACGAGTCTATGTATAGTCCAATCAAAATCGCGCAACATAATCGAAATCCGGTTCGTAAACTGTCGCATAGATTACGGTCAATTGCAGGATTTTCGACTTGTTGTCAACAGATATTTGCCAAACCTTTTCATGTTTTTAATGAAAGTGCTCGCGTGATGTAAGACCCGTTTTATCACAACATAGATCTTGATTATCGATCAGTCGTCTTGACTGGGCGCCACCGTTTTGTTTGAAACAAATGAAAGTGATGGAATCTGATTGGTCCATAGGAGAGGCTTAGAAGGGACATTACTCAAAATAACCACTACGATCAAGCCAAGGAATTCCAGCCAAGTTCAGAAAGGGTGGAAACTTGACTTTTCAAATCAGTTAACTCGGGAAGATGTCTCACCTCAGGCCAAAATTACTGAAAATCATTTTTTTTTATATTTCATATGTTGACTGTTGACCCACACTTTTGAAAAATATTTCTGTAAAAACAAAACATCAATACCAGAGAACAACTAGCCTTGATTATCCACCGAAACAATGTGAGATTAATGTCTGAAAACATTCTGGAAATGTCCAATATGATACTAAGACCTCTACACATACGACTTATCTGGTCCATCTTCTTTCTCTTTCATATTTCCACAATTGGCCACACAATTTCACCAAATTTATCCTTCGCTCATCATTCAAAACATCAATCAGTCATATCATAAATCCCTCAAAATATCAATCTCCCAAAATATCAGTACCTTAAAGCATGCCTTCTGCATGTGAAAGTCTTGGGTATTTTTCAGCCTGTTCCATAACTATCTTTCCTTCAACGGTGGACTAAGGAATTTGGCGTATACCTGTGTCTGTGGAAGGTTAGTGTGAGATCTTGCTGTCACTCTGACTTAAATTTGTTTCAGTGTATTCTGTCACTATATTTACTTCAATGGCGGACTGAGGAATATGTCCTATACCTGTATCTGTGGAAGGTTGGTTGACATCAGTTTCTTTGTTGAAATAGGTAGAAGCCAGATACACCAGCATGTATGCACTGTGTGAATCATGGTAGGATGCTGACTGACCTTAAAGATCCGGGTTAGAATTGGTCTTCAGCAATCCATGCTTGTCGTAAGTGGCGACTAACGGGATCGAGTGGTCAGACTCGCTGACTTGGTTGATGCATATCATCGTATCCAAACTGCTTGGATCGGTGCTCATGATATCAATCACTGGATTGTCTGGTCCAAACTCTATTCTTTACGGACCGCCGTCATATAGCGGGAATGTTGCTGAGTGCAGCCTTAAACAACAAACCAACAAACAAATGGTTGTTAACTATGTATAGGTTCACAGCAAAGTACTTTCTTATACTACAAAATATAGCACTAAATCTGAGGATCAAATTGTGATGGTTTGTTTCTAGGACTATGCGTTAGATATGTTCTCCAGGAACATGTGATTTTTGTGAGAGAAGACGGACAACAGAATGATACCAGGTGGTGGTGGTGTGGTTGATGCATGTCATTGTATCCAAAATGTACAGATTGATGCTCCTGATGTCAATCACTGGATTGTCTGGTCCAGACTTGATTATTTACAGACCGTCATCATATAGCTGGAATATTGCTGAGTGCAAAACAACAACAAACACAACATGAACAAAGTTCTTATTATTAGCAGAATTACTTGGCAATTATCTTGAAGATTTTAATATCAGATAAGGCCATTTAGAAGGCAAATAAACAATTTTTTATTGTGTGTTGTTATAGTTGTAAAAGGTATTTGTTGTGAAAGTTAGACACCAACACATCAGCAACTCTACTGATAAACAACTAGAAACCTTATATTTCTTTTGTTTGGTGGTGATAATTGATGATTTTGTTTTGCCAGTGGTGACAATGGATCGATTCTACATTATGGCCATGCTGGAGCCCCAAACAGCAAACTGATCAACGATGGCGACATGTGGTGAGTGTGCAGCAGACAGTGTGCTTGCTGGAATTCTCTAGCAGGTTCACTAGGGGATGAGTACAGTGTCTGGCAGGGTTGTTGTCAAGGAAGCTCCTTGTCTAACTGTAGGGGAAATGCTTTGTCTGGGATGAACATTGTCTGGGATGAACATTGTCTAGCAGGTCACTGTCAAGGGATGAACATTGTCCAGGATGAACATTGTCTGGGATGAACATTGTCTAGCAGGTCTCTGTCTGGGATGAACATTGTCTAGCAGGTCTCTGTCGGGGATGAACAATGTATAGCAGGTCTCTGTTGGGGATGAACATTGTCCAGGATGAACATTTTCTGGGATGAACATTGTCTAGCAGGTCACTGTCAAGGGATGAACATTGTCCAGGATGAACATTGTCTGGGATGAACATTGTCTAGCAGGTCTCTGTCTGGGATGAACATTGTCTAGCAGGTCTGTGTCTGGGATGAACATTGTCTAGCAGGTCTCTGTCGGGGATGAACAATGTCTAGCAGGTCTCTGTCGGGGATGAACATTGTCCAGGATGAACATTTTCTGGGATGAACATTGTCTAGCAGGTCTCTGTCAGGGATGAACATTGTCTAGCAGGTCTCTGTCGGGGATGAACATTGTCTAGCAGGTCACTGTCGGGGATGAACATTGTCTAGCAGGTCACTGTCTGGGATGAACATTGTCCAGGATGAACATTGTCTGGGATGCACATTGTCTGGCAGGTCACTGTCCAGGATGAACATTGTCCAGCAGGTCATTGTCATCTATGAACATGGTATAGCAGGTCATTGTCCAGGATGAACATGACCGCCTCCGTGGTCTAGTGGTAGAGCGTCCGCCCGGAGAGCGAAAGGTCCGGGGTTCGATCCCCTGCCACGTCATACCAAAAGACGTTAAAAGATGGTACTTGTGGTTACCCTGTCTGGCGCTCAGCATTAAGGGGCTAAAACAAGGACTGGTCGGCTCGGAGTCAGTATACTGTGTCTGAGTGGGGTATTCATGTTAAAATGCAGCATGGTATCTCAGTGAGCTAGCACTATAAATCGGCATCAGCCCGGACTAGTACAAGCAGCCACACAAACACATACACGTACATGCACGTCGCTATACAAGTGTAATAATCTTAGACGTGACGTTAAACCCAATTTCACCTCACCTCACCAGCATGAACATTGTCTAGCAGGTCATTGTCATGGGTGAACATTGTCTGGGATGCACATTGTCTAGCAGGTCATGGTCCAGGACGAACATTGTCTAGCAGGTCATTGTCATCTATGAACATTGTCTAGCAGGTCATTGTCATATATGAACATTGTCTAGCAAGTCATTGTCATATATGAACATTGTCTAGCAAGTCATTGTCAGGGATGAACATTGTCTAGCAAGTCATTGTCAGGGATGAACATTGTCTAGCAAGTCATTGTCAGGGATGAACAATGTCTAGCAGGTCATTGTCCAGGATGATCATTGTCTAGCAGGTCATTGTCATCTATGAACATTGTCTAACAAGTCATTGTCAGGGATGATCATTGTCTGGCAGGTCATTGTCAGGGATGAACATTGTCTGGCAGGTCATTGTCATAGATGAACATTGTCTCACAGGTCATTGTCAGGGATGAACAATGTCTAACAGGTCACTGTCAGGGATGAACATTGTCCAGCAGGTCACTGTCAGGGATGAACATTGTCCAGCAGGTCACTGTCAGGGATGAACATTGTCCAGCAGGTCATTGTCAGGGATGAACATTGTCTGGCAGGTCATTGTAATAGTTGAACAATGTCTAACAGGTCATTGTCAGGGATGAACATTGTCTGGCAGGTCATTGTCATAGATGAACATTGTCTCACAGGTCATTGTCAGGGATGAACAATGTCTAACAGGTCACTGTCAGGGATGAACATTGTCCAGCAGGTCACTGTCAGGGATGAACATTGTCCAGCAGGTCACTGTCAGGGATGAACATTGTCCAGCAGGTCATTGTCAGGGATGAACATTGTCTGGCAGGTCATTGTAATAGTTGAACAATGTCTAACAGGTCATTGTCAGGGATGAACATTGTCTGGCAGGTCATTGTAATAGTTGAACAATGTCTAACAGGTCATTGTCAGGGATGAACATTGTCTGGCAGGTCATTGTCATAGATGAACAATGTCTAACAGTTCATTGTCAGGGATGAACATTGTCTGGCAGGTCATTGTCAGGGATGAACATTGTCTGGCAGGTCATTGTCAGGGACGACAGGAGAGATGTAGTTGTAGTTGTAGATGTAGATGTAGATGCGTTGTGTTGCAGCTTGTTTGACATGGGAGGGGAGTACTACTGCTACACGTCCGACATCACCTGCTCCTTCCCTGCTAACGGCAAGTTCACCCCCCAGCAGGCTGGCGTGTACAACGCTGTGTACAAGGCAAGTCGGGCCGTCCTTGACGCCATCAAACCAGGTACAGTTGGCCACTCAGGCATTTGTAGAGTAATCACATGGCACAGAAAAACTAGGGATGAGGTTAAAGGAAGCCATCTATTCATACATAACGGATGGTTGGTTGGTTTGTTGTTTTACGGCGCACTCAGCAATATTCCAGCTATATGATGGCGGTCTGTAAATAATCAAGTCTGGACCAGACAATCCAGTGATTAATGTCATGAGCATCGATCCACGCCATTGGGATCGATGACATGCATCAACCAAGTCAGCGAGCCTGACCACCCGATCCCGTTAGTCGCCTTTTACGACAGACATAGTCACCTATTACGGCAAGCATGGGTTGATCTAACGTGCCATGTGACCTGAACACGTAGCTTTAGAATTCCTTTTCTGCATATTCCTGGTTTTGGGATTAAGCAGCCCTAGCAGGCATTTATCTTAACCTGCTCAGAGGCCAATATTCAGCCCCAAGTCTGCAGCAATGTGAGGAAAAATTCCAAAATTAGCATAAGAGGTTGCCAATTCAAGTCACCATGTCATGTTGGACCCAAATTGGATTTATATATTTCCCAATTCATGTAATAACTAATAACAAATTATATGGCTGATATCAGTGATAACAGGACGAACTGGGGATATTTGTTTAGTCGATTACAAGTTCTTAATTTCAATGCTAAATGGACGGCCTATATATAATTTGGACCTAAGACAAAGTACTACATCCCCTGACTTCCTGCAGGTGTGAACTACGTGGACATGCACAAGTTGGCGGAGAGGGCGATGTTGGGGGTGCTGAAGGAGCTGGGGTTGGTGCAGGGTGAGGTGGAGGACATGATGGCTGTTAGGCTTGGTGCCGTCTTTATGCCACACGGCCTCGGCCACTTCATGGGCATCGACACCCATGACGTGGGAGGATATCCACAGGTATTCCTTACACATACAACATAGGAGTGAGTGAGTTAGTATGGTTTCACGCCGCTCTTAGCAGTATTCCAGCAATATCATGGCGGGTACACCATAAATGGGCTTCACACATTGTAACCATGTCGGGAATCGAACCCTGGTCATCAGCATGACGAGCTAACGCTTTAACCATTAGGCTACCCAACCGCCCCATACAACGTGGAAGATACCCACAGGTATTGCATAGACATGCAATGTAGGAAGATACCCACAGTTACTGGTTAGGCTGGAAATACGCTTGATTTTAAGCTTTAAAGAATTTTGAAAATACTTAATGGTTCAGAATACACCAATATGGGTTGAAACACCTTTGCAAAGTATTTATTTAAGCTTAGACCAAGATTCAAAGGCATATTTAAAATTTTCTATTTTTATTTTTATTACTATTAAATATTATGAAATTGCAGCAATACAAAGGTCTTTCTGTTGTTTCTGTCTGATCATGGCTGGTGAAGTTTCTTTCCTTCCTGGTTCAGGGTAGTTCACGGTTATAGAAATGTTGCCATGTCGAGATGCTGAGGCCTTTGTTACAGGCCAGCTTGTGTTGTCGCAGGGTAACCAGGTCCTTGCTGATGCAGTAACCATGACTCTTGTCTTCAGGGAACAGAGAGAATTGATGAGCCTGGGCTGCGATCGCTCCGGACAGTCCGTAACCTGGAACACAGGATGGTGCTGACGGTGGAGCCAGGGTGCTACTTCATAGATCAGGTGGGTCTGTCAGTAGAAGTGACATGCCATGTCCTAGGGTCCTCATAGGTCATCAACAGAAGGCTATGGTGTACCATGTACTAGGGCCCTCATAGGTCATCAACAGGAGGCTATGGTGTACCTTGTACTAGGGCCCTCATAGGTCATCAACAGAAGGCTATGGTGTACCATGTACTGGGGTCATAGGTCATCAACAGGAGGCTATGGTGTACCATGTACTAGGGCCCTCATAGGTCATCAACAGGAGGCTATGGTGTACCATGTACTAGGGCCCTCATAGGTCATCAACAGGAGGCTATGGTGTACCATGTACTAGGGTCATAGGTCATCAACAGGTGGCTATGGTGTACCATGTACTAGGGTCCTCATAGGTCATCAACAGAAGGCTATGGTGTACCATGTACTAGGGTCATAGGTCATCAACAGGTGGCTATGGTGTACCATGTACTAGGGCCATAGGTCATCAACAGGAGGCTATGGTGTACCATGTACTAGGGTCATAGGTCATCAACAGGTGGCTATGGTGTACCATGTACTAGGGCCCTCATAGGTCATCAACAGGAGGCTATGGTGTACCATGTACTAGGGTCATAGGTCATCAACAGGAGGCTATGGTGTACCATGTACTAGGGTCATAGGTCATCAACAGGAGGCTATGGTGTACCATGTACTAGGGTCATAGGTCATCAACAGGAGGCTATGGTGTACCATGTACTAGGGCCCTCATAGGTCATCAACAGGAGGCTATGGTGTACCATGTACTAGGGCCCTCATAGGTCATCAACAGGAGGCTATGGTGTACCATGTACTAGGGTCATAGGTCATCAACAGGTGGCTATGGTGTACCATGTACTAGGGTCCTCATAGGTCATCAACAGAAGGCTATGGTGTACCATGTACTAGGGTCATAGGTCATCAACAGGTGGCTATGGTGTACCATGTACTAGGGCCATAGGTCATCAACAGGAGGCTATGGTGTACCATGTACTAGGGCCCTCATAGGTCATCAACAGGTGGCTATGGTGTACCATGTACTAGGGCCCTCATAGGTCATCAACAGGAGGCTATGGTGTACCATGTACTAGGGTCATAGGTCATCAACAGGAGGCTATGGTGTACCATGTACTAGGGTCATAGGTCATCAACAGGAGGCTATGGTGTACCATGTACTAGGGTCATAGGTCATCAACAGGAGGCTATGGTGTACCATGTACTAGGGCCCTCATAGGTCATCAACAGGAGGCTATGGTGTACCATGTACTAGGGCCCTCATAGGTCATCAACAGGAGGCTATGGTGTACCATGTACTAGGGTCATAGGTCATCAACAGGTGGCTATGGTGTACCATGTACTAGGGTCCTCATAGGTCATCAACAGAAGGCTATGGTGTACCATGTACTAGGGTCATAGGTCATCAACAGGTGGCTATGGTGTACCATGTACTAGGGCCATAGGTCATCAACAGGAGGCTATGGTGTACCATGTACTAGGGTCATAGGTCATCAACAGGTGGCTATGGTGTACCATGTACTAGGGCCCTCATAGGTCATCAACAGGAGGCTATGGTGTACCATGTACTAGGGTCATAGGTCATCAACAGGAGGCTATGGTGTACCATGTACTAGGGTCATAGGTCATCAACAGGAGGCTATGGTGTACCATGTACTAGGGTCATAGGTCATCAACAGGAGGCTATGGTGTACCATGTACTAGGGCCCTCATAGGTCATCAACAGGAGGCTATGGTGTACCATGTACTGGGGTCATAGATCATCAACAGGAGGCTATGGTGTACCATGTACTAGGGTCATAGGTCATCAACAGGAGGCTATGGTGTACCATGTACTAGGGTCATAGGTCATCAACAGGAGGCTATGGTGTACCATGTACTAGGGTCATAGGTCATCAACAGGAGGCTATGGTGTACCATGTACTAGGGTCATAGGTCATCAACAGGAGGCTATGGTGTACCATGTACTAGGGTCATAGGTCATCAACAGGAGGCTATGGTGTACCATGTACTAGGGTCATAGGTCATCAACAGGAGGCTATGGTGTACCATGTACTGGGGTCCTCATAGGTCATCAACAGAAGGCTATGGTGTACCATGTACTGGGGTGATAGGTCATCAACAGAAGGCTATGGTGTACCATGTACTAGGGTCATAGGTCATCAACAGGAGGCTATGGTGTACCATGTACTAGGGTCATAGGTCATCAACAGGAGGCTATGGTGTACCATGTACCAGGGTCATAGATCATCAACAGGAGGCTATGGTGTACCATGTACTGGGGTCATAGATCATCAACAGAAGGCTATGGTGTACCATGTACTGGGGTCATAGATCATCAACAGAAGGCTATGGTGTACCATGTACTGGGGTCATAGATCATCAACAGGAGGCTATGGTGTACCATGTACTGGGGTCATAGATCATCAACAGGAGGCTATGGTGTACCATGTACCAGGGTCATAGATCATCAACAGGAGGCTATGGTGTACCATGTACTGGGGTCATAGGTCATCAACAGAAGGCTATGGTGTACCATGTACTGGGGTCATAGATCATCAACAGAAGGCTATGGTGTACCATGTACTAGGGTCATAGGTCATCAACAGGAGGCTATGGTGTACCATGTACTAGGGTCATAGATCATCAACAGGAGGCTATGGTGTACCATGTACTGGGGTCATAGATCATCAACAGGAGGCTATGGTGTACCATGTACTAGGGTCATAGGTCATCAACAGGAGGCTATGGTGTACCATGTACTAGGGTCCTTATAGATCATCAACAGGAGGCTATGGTGTGCCATGTACTGGGGTCATAGGTCATCAACAGGAGGCTATGGTGTACCATGTACTAGGGTCATAGATCATCAACAGGAGGCTGTGGTGTACTATGTACTAGGGTCCTTATAGATCATCAACAGGGGGCTATGGTGTACTATGTACTAGGGTCCTTATACATCATCAACAGGGGGCTATGGTGTACTATGTACTAGGGTCCTTATAGATCATCAACAGGAGGCTATGGTGTACCATGTACTAGGGTCATAGATCATCAACAGGAGGCTATGGTGTACCATGTACCAGGGTCATAGATCATCAACAGGAGGCTATGGTGTACCATGTACTAGGGTCATAGATCATCAACAGGAGGCTATGGTATACAAGACAGCAACTGGCCAATCAGATAGCTTGATTCTTTGTAGGGCAGGAATACACTTACATCATGCACATGGCCATGCTGACATATTTCTAATGTTGTAGGGTGGTCATTCATCCGACTTTGATCATGCCAAACGTATTTCACAGGTGCTGGATGAAGCCCTTGCCAACCCCGTCCAGGCCAAGTTCCTGAACCGAGACCAGATTGACAGACACAGAGGTTTGGGAGGGGTAGGTCAATGTTCTTGCATTGTTAGATTGGAATCACATATGCATTTGTGCAGAAGTATTCCACCTCAAATTTAGGAAGTTCCTGATTCTCGCTGATCAATCAGAGGTTCACAGTATCTATCTCAGAGAAACAGACATGCATTGGAAAATATTTCTTCCCGATTCAAGTTTAGCTCGAACTGTCAAAGGTAGATTTAGTTTATGATTTATCATCCAAAACTGGCTCCCACAGGAGATATCAAGGGTGAGATAAAGTGATATCTACAGTGTAGATATCGCTGCAATAAAATTGCATCACAACGCTCTACAGACCATTGTGACGACATTGGTTACCATGACGTCACAATCAAATAACATCACTAATGGCTCTGCTACCCTAAGCTGTTAGCAGTACTTTTTACACTTAAGGCACTACTTATTACTGTCTACAAACTGAAAGTTGGAAGAATGATGTTGGATGATAAATAAAATCTCACCCTCATGTCTTTTGATATCAAATATATCAACACTCGTTGATTAAAAAGTGGAAAAACTCCTTGGCAAGCCTCGGAGTTTTGCCACTTTTATCAACCCGTGTTGATATATTTGGTATCAAAAGACACTTGGGTGAGATTCTATATATTTTGAGACCTTGCTCTTCAAGTTTTCAGTATTCCATGCTTGTTGCAAGAGTCAAACAAGTACTAGTGGGACGATACACTGATGCATCAGTGGATCACGATTTTTTACTTCCTGATAGTATCGATCACACTGAGTTTTAAAAATATTGATTCTTACCTCAAATGTTTACTTTAATAACTCTTACACCAAACACTAGTAGTGAAAAGGTAAATATTTTTATCCATTGCTCAATACTTGACACTGCCAACTGTCAATCGTCAGTGTGCATGTTATTTGGCCATCTTGTCTATGAAAAGTATGGCTTACACGCCACAGTACATGCAAGTATGGTGATACGTACTGGATCATGAACAAGGTATCACGATACGTATCGGATTGTATAGTGTATAGGCCAAGCCCAACAAATAAGGCTGTCACAATGTGTCTTGACTGATGGTGTTGGTCCTCATACCCTATGGCTATCGACCATCCTTTAACTGGTGATGAGGAAAGCTTGATCTTGATCTCACAATCCATCACTCTTGTGGTGTTTCAGGTGCGAATCGAAGATGACGTTCTGGTCACAGAGGATGGTGTGGAAATTCTTACCCGCGTACCTAGAACAGTGGAGGAAATTGAGGCCTTGATGGAGCAAGGGAGACAACTACCTCGGCAGCCCCTGCCCCAGGAAACAAAGAAATAAGAAAAACAAATTTTTGCCATTTCACCTCAAAAAATCCAATGTGATACAAATATGAAATTATATTCAATTCATTTAATAAAAATCACTTATCATGTTACGGCACATTTCCTTTTGCTACAATACTAGTGTTTTGTTGTCATGGAAATATGAAAGTGGCAAGCATGGTAAAATTCCACGAGTTTGGAAAAATCAACTTCTGAATCTAAAATGTCCTGCTTATACTGAGAGACCCGAGACATAAAGACATCTCCAAACTATAAGATGTATTAAGAGTGTTTTAGGTTACCAGTACTCAAAACTGTAAATCAACTAGAAAAATGCTTTTTGCCCGTTAAAACTGACTAGAATGTTTCACTGCCTATTGTCTTTGAAATACAGAGAAACTGCCGATCTACCTACCTGTGGTGTGAAGTATTTGACTCACAAGAAGTCATATCAACAATTTTACAGGAGAAAAGTTTGAAAGAAAATGGAAAATTATATTTATTCAAAGTCCAAAGAAGGAAGTCTGAAACGGACCATAGAAATATACGCATCTGACTCCTTCATACTACTACTGCTGCTCTTCCTACTCCTCCTCCTACTACCAATAATAATGTAGTCTGTGCGAATGCACTGCACAGGTTGGTGTGAGGTCATCACCTCGGGACAGGTGTCAGGCTATAGGCTGTTTCATACATGCATGACAACAAATATTTTCTAAGTTTATCATTTTACCTGTAAAGGTACCTTTTTAGGCCAATCACAGTGTCAGATAGGATAGGGTAGATTTCTTTTTTTTGATATATACAATTTCACAGCCCTATGATTAGTATTTAATTAATGAAGCCAGAAAAGCATTTTTCTAGTATTTTCAACACTACTTTAGAGCCCTTGGTAAGCAAATGTGGGGGAAAATATATCTTGTTCACAACTGAGAACTTTTTTTTAATTCAGGTCCTTTAACATTCAATTTTGAAAAAAACCCGGATTTCTTAGATGATCACTGATGACGACTTATCAGCCAGTATTGACAGGCTTGCGGAAATTTGAGATATGGAAGAACCCAAGTTTCATAGTAGGAAAACTAATCCCATCTTGATATTGAGACTTGGCGGATTCCGCACTTAGTGTCCTTAGCAGGCAAACTGGGGGAACTTGTTGGAAATGTTAAAGAACCAAACAATTTTGAACTAACTATTTCAGAGGTATTTTAAAATTGCATTCAATTCAATAATTCATTAATTAATAAGCATCTTGCCCTTTCTGTTATCAATGGAACAAGTTATCTTAACCAATCTCCACATCACTATATTTACATGAAATCGGAACTTTTGATTCAAATTTTGGAATTTTTACTGACAATTACTGCAGACTTGTGGCTAAATATCGGCTTCTGAGTAGGTCTAGATAAAGCCATTTAATTTATTGATTTATGATTATGACCAAGATGATATTAAATATCCTTTTAAAATTGCAATGCAAACAAGAGCTCTAGGAAGATGTATTGAGACATTTTAATCCAGAAATGTTGCAATATTTCCTTCATGTTTTAGCTATGAAGATGGCAGTATATAGATCACATTATCAAGATGAAAATATCTACCCAAGGTCAAGCATGCTAAACCAAACTATCTCATTTTCACTGCAATAAAATTGTTAAGTTGCAAGATTACTTTGTTTTGTTGATTGTGACAGAATAAAATTGAATGTGTTACTTACCTGAATGAATCCTACAGCAATTTTTGTTTGTTTCCATGGACACAAGTCAAGGACTTTAAGCAAGGTTTTGACCATTTTAAGAACTCATCTTAATACCATTGAATGTTTCTCCTCTGAACACTACATGGAGTCAGTAGCTACATTCGTAAGAGGCAACCAACAGGATTGGGTGGTCAGGCTTGCCGACTTCTTTGATGCATGTCATATTATCCCAATTGTATAGATTTCACTCAAATGTATTTTGTGCAATTCATGTGATAACACAACAAAAGCTAATAGACCCTATTAATAATCAAGATTTCCGCCCAGTGTAGCATTTTGTACATTGTTGGAGAAAAGAAGCAAACACAAGATTTAGTCTGTCAATCTGTTTCAATAACAGTGCATATTTGATAGTGTAACTTTATTCTTTAAATATAGGATTAAATACAGAATCTCACCCAGGGGTCTTCATATCATACATATCAACAAGGGCGAATCCAGCCTTTTTGAAAGGGAGGGGTCCAAAATATCAAATCCTCTCAGATAATTTACTGCCTACAACATTCATTTGGTCTTCAAAAGGGCAGGGGACGGGGGGAAAAAAGAAGAGTCTAAGATTCCAAGGTTTGCTGTGGAGTTCAACTCTTATCAATAATGTTAAAAGACCCTGTGAGATTCTATTCATCGTCCAAAATCATTCTTCCAACTTTTTCGGTTTTGAAATCAATAATAAGCAGTGTGTAAAAAGTAAAGCTAACCAGAGTGAGTGAGTTGTGTTTCACGCCGCTTTTAACAGTATTCCAGATACATCACGACGTGTCAGCTTAATGTGGGAGGAAAGCCCGAAGTAATGCAGGTCTAAGACGTTAACCACTTCGGCGAAACCCATGAGCACGGGCATGGTGCTGACAAACCTAGAAACATAATCGGGGCGAACCAGGATTCGAACCCACAATCATAGGTTTCTGGCGCGCCCAAGGGACACAACTCTGCACAGCGAATCGCAGCGCCTTAGACGACTGGGTCACCCGTGCCCCCAAAGCTAACCAGAGATTAGATTGGAGATATCACCCATAGAGGCCAGTCTTAGATGACAAACATTACTACACGAATGGCTGTCAAAAACCATTTATCTTACGATTTGTTTCCAAATGTATCTAACTAGCGGAATTGATTTTGATACAGTTGGAAATGTTTTCCAAGATAAATGGTACACGACAGGCAGGAGTGTATTAATCTGATTCTCACACACCCTAAAATCATCTGGGATCTGGTGGTCAGGTTCACTGACTTGGTTGATGCATGTCATCATATCCCATATATTGCATGGATCGATGCTCATGATGTCAATCACTGGATTGTCTGGTCAGATTTTCAGACTGCCGTCATAGCTGGAATATTGCTGGATCATAATCAGGGCTATGAACCCACCACGGGCAAATTCAACCTGAACGAGTATTATGCTCAACAGATTGTGGTGCCACCAGCCCGGACAACGACTAATGGCAACAACGTATGGAAACAGAACCTATGGTAGAACGGGCGTTGTTCTATGGAATGAGTCCAGTGGATGCCAGCTTTTGCTCAACCCTCCAGACCATCTTCTTCAAAAGATCATCTGACCGAGCACTCTTGAGCAGTAACTACGTAGATAAGATGCACTTTGTAAATCTATAATCTATTAATATGACAACTAGGATAGTAATTTTTGCAGCTCCTTAGCAGCTTAAATTTAGCTTGTTAGATAAAGAAATAACTGTTTTTGTATACACATTCACAAGGTGAGTTAAGTTCACTAATATCACATGTCAGCTTTATCATGTTAATGTGGAAAGACAGTGTACAGTGCTGACAAACTAACAGGACGAACCACAGATTTGATCCAACAATCAAGTTTCTGGCTAGAATGGAACCCAGCACAGAAAGCATGTGGCCTAATGGGCATCCTAAGTAATAATTCCAATGTATACCAGATCTACAATATCAGTTACTTTTTCCTTAACAAACAAGCTAACTTTTAACTTGCATCCTAGTTGGGGAACCAGTTCAGAATTGGTCCTCACAGATCTATAGATGTAAGCTAAAATGGGTTGTGTGGTCAGGTTCAGTAACTTGGTTGATTGCATGTCATCATAATTTGATTGCATATTATTAAATTAACCACTGGATTGTGTGGCCCAGAAATGGTTATTTACCGACCACTGTAATGGTTATACAGCTGGAATATTGTGGAATGTGTTGCTAAGGCCGCATATTTGTTTTTAGTCATCTTCCCGAGGCAAGGGAGCTGACTGACTATAAAAGTCCAGTTTCCACCCTTGCCAAATTCAGCTGGAATTTTGGAATTATTACATTATATTACAATTTAGATCCTGATTATTGATCTGATCGTTTTGACTGGGCGCCACCATTTTGTTTGAAGCCTATGCAAGTTCTAAGATCAGTGGAATCTGTCAATTGGAGGAACATAGAAGGGACATAACTCATAGCCACTGGTGGCGCCACGAAATTCCAGTGCAGTTCGGCAGGGGTGGAAAGAACTTTTTTTTATAGTCCGTAAATTAGAAGAGAAAAAACTTGACCCCCCAAAACAAGATTTTATCACTGCTGTTAGTGAGAAATGGTGAATAATACCTATAAAGATACAAAAAATTATCTTTCGGTATTGTTTTGCAATCATACATAGGGTGCTTTTCATTCATTAGTAGCGGTACTAATCTGAAGTTAGATTTTAAAAAATTAAAAACGTCAACAACCTACTCAAATTTTGTAAAGAGACTAATGAAACAATCTTCGCTCACTTGCATCCTAAAAGCAAGAACATCCAAGAGACCTGCTCAGTAAATGTTGCTCAAATGCTTTAACACAGACATATGTAATGCATTTATTTATTTAATTTACACTGAATTTAAGACTTATAGATAAAACGAACTAATAAAATACATGTATGTATGTGAAAAAGTTGCCATAAAATGACAGGATCAATGTTTCATTTACAAATGAAATTGAGTGGTGGTGTTTAGTCAAGTTGATGTGTTCTAATACAATACAGCCCAAAAAATTCAGGCATCCAAGAACGGGTGACGAAGATACAGATCCTTCTACATATATTTAATAGGTCGTTTGGGGTGGAGTGTCCCATTGTACACATGATACCAAATGTACAGCTTAAAACAACATGCAGCTGGACACATAACCAACATGTTGAAAGACGCACACTATACAGGAGTTATAATCAAGATTAATATTCTGTTGCATTTGTTTATATTCAACTAAAGAACCACAAGCACAAGTGTTGTAAATATGACGGAAATATTTAAATTTATGTTATTTCACATTTTCAACATCAATGAACATATATTATAAACATTTAGATTTCTCTGCTTGTATGACCTGTTTCCAATGAAATCTACGACATACTGATCAGTATATACAGGGATTGATTTATAGGACATGAATCTACAGGAACCAGATGTAACAAACTTAATATCCACAGGAAGGGCCTGCTGTATGCAAATGCTTGCCCTTCCCAAGGACAGATGTTGTAATGCTGGTTATACTTGAAATGAGGACAGAAGTCTACACATTGAAACTGGACACACATTAATATGATTAAATGCATTACAAACACTGTGAACTGAAAGCCTACAGAGTACTCCATTTACATGTAGAGAATACATAGCTGATAATTACCATCCATTCATCTCATGGTACAACACTCGCATCATAAAACATGAAAAACAAATTCACAGTTTGTGCAAATATTCAAGCCCCATACACGGAACCATCAATCTTTTCTTGAACATTTTAAAATAGTAGATATTTCATATACACAACAAACTGTGACAGTCCTCTTGACAAGTTTGTCAGTGAGAAACAGTTCATCCTCATTAACTTACAGACATGCCTCTTGTTGCATTAGTCAATATCCATGTTGACATGTTTCAAACAAGAATGTTCTCTTCAACTTGGAAAAACTCAGCTATTCAGAGTTGTGACAGGCTAGAAAACATCTACCAACTCATCCTGTTCACTGCCTTCTAACGTGGTGCTTCTTCAACAGCAGCAGGTATTCGATTAGTTATGGGTAATCGGGACTCGTAGTGTCCAAAACAGATTTAAAAAGGCATGTCACAGTCGCATCGATTCTACAGTATTGGTTGAACCTAACAAACACCTTGACATTCAAGGCGTGGGAAGATTTGTACCAACAATGTTGAAAAGTCAGATTCCAATAGCGTTCTTGTTTTGACCTTGCTGAGTTCAGATCGACATCCTCTGCAGTTAAATATCCAAGAGTAAAAAATGTCTTCTCGTAAAATGTGAAGGTAATAAATTACTACTGATGAGCACATTGTACTCTTGGCCCATGGTGATCTTCATCATCGTCCTCATCATACGCCTCGCCTCGACGTCCATCACTACCTCGTGTATCTTCAAAGTTGACTAGATCAACATCCTCAACATGATCACCGATGGGTATGTCAACTTTCTCTCTGACAGGAAGCAAAGTCTCCAGTTCCTATAACCAAATGAAGGCTTTCATGTCATGGATTTTAAAAGGGGGTTGTACGCCACATTCAGAAATCACTGACTAACATAACTACACGAGTGTCTATCAGATACCATTTACCTTACAAGTTGTAAAATAAATGGTAAATGATAGGCAAGAAAGCAGTAATCTGTTTCTTATACTCTAAAATCACAACATTTTAGCTTAGAATCTATGCATATTTTGTCTATTCTCATGATTGCTGTGGTGCATTTATACATAACACATCATTATTCTGGTTAAAACTCATATATAGCCCTTCTCTGCCCTTGTTATCTGTGAAAAACATTGTGAGGGAGTGAGTATGGTTTTACGCCACTTTTAGCAATATTCCAGCAATATCACGGCTGGGGACACCAGAAATAGGCTTCACACAGCGTACCCATGTCGGGAATCAAACCCGGGTCTTCGACGTGACGAGCGAACGCTTTAACCACTAGGCTACCCGGCCCCCCCACCGGAAAACATTGTGTAGTATACCACTAATATACACTTGAAAATGAACTGGCATGTAAATTATTGATCTAATATGGGGGCACTTAAAAACAGACTGGTCCAAACATTGTTCAGGGGTCGCTTACTGGAGAAGGGATCATAAAACAGCGAATACGGTACTAGAACGAAATGAGCTGTAGACTACCGGTAGTTGGTTTTGACCATTGGGTTTCAATTTGATTTAGATCTTGTCCACCATCAACTGAGTTTTTAAACAACATTGTATGATCACCAAGTACCGTCACTTTCATTAATCGTATAATACAGTTCCACTCTTACCTTTAGTTTTGCTTCTGTTGTGAAGTTCTGTTTCGGGAAAGTGATGTCAAATTTTATGTACAAGTTTCCTTTCTCGAAGGGGCTTCTGTAGATTGGCATGCCCTCACTGAGCACTGACTTTATCATGCCTGTAATAAATAGCTGAGTATCAGCCTATACCATGACAAAACATTATAGAGCACATTAGGGCTGTTACGATTCACTCTCGTGAATCAAACCATATCCCTTCATGAATTGAATTCGTTATTCGTGGCCACTAGAATAAAATTTATACAATTTATTTGAAAAGATTGTTTTTTTTCACTTGAACTCATCAATTATCTATGAAAGCAAGATATGAAAAATAGTACATATACAAGTCATGCAGTAGCGTAACTTGTGTCAGACTGCCAAAGCCCCTGTTTTTTTCCACCAAGACATGAGGCTATAAGCAGCATTGTTGCAATGTATTGCTAGTTTGCTTCACAAAAAATATCACGGAAATGTTTCAACCTGAGCAATTCCCAAGACATACATTACCGTACATTTTTAATAAACTCAAGTTTTACACTGAAACAATGCCCCCCCCCCAACACAACACAAAAACAATACCAGCTGATTATTACCATGAGCATGTAACTCCGGAAGTTATTGTATTAGTGAATAAATATTTCGTATTTGTTACACTATATTCAGGATGCGTATCATACTCGCCTCATAGTGTATTCGTTGCAGCCCTCATGCACATTTCCTTAAGTGTACAAGTTTTATCATTAAATGCCAGCTATATGTGGAAGGAAATCCAAATGACGTAAATCTGAGTCATTTTCAACTTTTGTGACACCAATGAGTACATGTATGAAGCTGATAGATCAAGGATCACTATCAAGGTACAGGATTTGGACACAGGATGTAGGAATCCTGGCAAGCCTAAAGGCAATGTATATTGTAATGAAGTCACTTCTATTAAATAAGAGGACAAAGTCATCAATATCCCCAGCAATGGTAAATACTTTTCAGGACTAAATATGTGAAACTTGTTGCCATGGAAACTCAAAAAATTATTTACAAAATCAAAACCAAACCATCAAAGGCACCAGTTCACAACTAGACCTATTATGTGCCAAGTTTGGTAAGAAATGTTGTGACGTTTTCAAGATCTGCTCCGGAAACCATTTCCAGCCTGAGACAAATCTTTTGCCAAGGTAACTCAAAAAATAAATTTAAAGAAAATCCCAAACTTATCAAAAGGTACCAGTTCACCACTAGAACCATAAATGTATTGTGTTTAGTGAAGATATATTGTACGGTTTTCAAGATCTGCTCCGGCAACAAGCATTACAACCATTTTCAACCAAAGTCAAGGTTGTTGCCAAAAACTAGAAAAAGAAGATTTTTTTAAAATCCCAGAGTAACAAAATGCACCAGTTCACCACTAGACCTACTTATGTACCATGTCTGATGAGAAATATCGTACGTTTTTCAAGATCTGCACCCCCTTGCCCCATGTGCGGGAGATAAAAAAGCACATGCCTTGTAGTAAACCTTGCTTATGTTTCTACTTACTCAAGTGTTATTAAAACCTGCTTGATAATAGTTACTCAACTCCTCACCATATGACCGAGACACTACAGCTGCGAGGGGGGATGAACAGAAGAGTGAAGGTAAGTGCATACATTCACACCATACACACAGTAACATCAATTGGGTATTCAGCTAGATCATGTACATCATGACAGGGGAACCAAAACTGGCTTCACACATTCCAACATAGTGACTTACACCCTAGTGTTCAGCATGTGACCACTTTAACCATTAAGCTATTCTGTGTACCTGGGTGTATGACCTCTCCTGGAGGGTTCTTGATTACCAGTTCCCGGCCGTCTAGATGTTTGAGGGAGAAGTGGAAGCCGCACAGAGCCTCTGTCAGTCCTATAGTGTGAGTGCAGTAGAGGTCAACACCATCACGGGAAAACACAGAGTGTTCCTTCATCTGGAGTACGATAATCACATCACCTGGTTCCATGTCGGGCTGCAGGGGAGAAATGTTAGCATTTTGTTAACAGACTGTTTGTTGTTAACGCCAAACTCAGCAATATTCAAGCTATGTGACGGCAGTCTCGAAAAAATCCATGTGACTGACATGAGCATTAATCTACACAATTGGTATACGATGACATGCAGAAACCACCTCATCAAGCCTGCCACAAACAAGCATGTGTTGCTTAAGGCCAATTGTCATGCAGATCTTCATTTGGGGACATTTGTTAACAGTTAAGTGTCCCTTAAAAAAAAATACACATTTTTTTGACATTTCTTTAGTCATATTTATAATTATATAAATAACATCAAGCAGACTGTGAAATTTGTACAACAGTTGATGACCGTTATCCAACAGATCCAAAGAAAACCATCAACTAATCCTTGATTGTTACTTGCTTTTGTGCTTTATGCTCATTCATTAACAAGAGGCGACAAACAGGATCGGGTGGTCAGACTCGATGACCTTGTATCTCAATTGCGTGGATCGATGCTGATGATGTCAATCACTAGATTGTCTGGTCCAGACTCGATTATTTACATACCGCCGTCATATAGCTGGAATATTGCCGAGTGCCGAGTTAAACAACAAACAAACATTAACCAACCTTCATCTTCTCAACCAAACTTTTTTTTCTATTTTCGACTTTGTTTAAACAACCAATATTGTCTGCATTATATGTAACACAGATATGGGTCAAAGAAACTGTGGTATTCAAAAGTCATGGTCACCTTGCACGGCAAAGGTTCGCGACTCAACCAGTCACTCATGTCCCATGGAAAACTGACAGAATGGTCTTATTACTTTTATACAGAGTTCCAGATAAGCTTTTGGTCTTATGGGTATTTTACCCATGCATTTAAAAGTCATTGAGTATCAGTAATTCTATCTGGGTATTCAAATTTCTGTTACCCACTAGTATTTACACATGTGGGTATTTAAGTTAAATATTTAAAAACACTTCATCTACATGATCTAGGCCCTGCAAACTGGTTTCGTGTGGGTTCGAGAGCTTTATAGGACTAAAAAATACCACGATACTTCCACAAGAAAGTGTGATGGCCAATGATCATGATGTAACTGTCATCATGGAGTTTGGCAAGGTTGACGGAATGCCCGTTTATAATTTCAAAATAAGTTGCTGATTTGCTAATCGAATATGCAGTGTTATTTCACAATATTTTGATGATACTCACAAATGCTATTTTTGTAGCGTATCTGTAATGTTCGTTGTGTGTTTGATACGCTTTTCATTTTACTGCGTATTTCTGCATTTCTGATGCGTATTTTACGCAGATACGCAGCTTATCTGGAGCTCTGCTTTTATAGTTATAACGAACAGTACACTATGTACTGTACAGCATGTACACTACGATCCATCACAAAGGGTTATTCCACTCTACCTGCTGATCCCCCTCTCCTCTGAATGGAATCTTCTGGCCATCTTTCATTCCTTTGTCAACATGCACTTCCAAAATCTTCGTCTCATTTGTCACTTTCTTCCCCTTGCATGACTTGCACCTATCCTTGTCACTAATTGTCTCACCTGAATAAAACAGTGCACACCATGATTCAAACTAAAGCTCGAAGTAAGATGAGAATGTGTTTTTACTCAGTATATGTAAATATATATAACAATACTGGCAAATTATAGACTGGAAAGATAAAGGTTTCATTAAGAAATATTCATTAGCAGTAGTTTGAGAGTTATGGCTGTGTTCGGGACAAATTGTTTCCAATGAAATGTAATAAAATAAAATTAAAATGGAAAGATTTAAAAATAGCAAAAAGAACCAATTAAGCTAATGAGCAATGTACATGCCAAGTTTTGTTAAAACATGTAGAAAGGTTTTGAAGTCATTGCCCCGAAATGAACCCTACCCTCATTTTTGAAATTGTTTCCATTGAAAAATAAAATTTGGAAAAAATTCAAAATAACCACACTCATTAACAAAAGTTTAAACTTGAGCAGACATATCAAGAGACACTCAGTGAGGTTCTACACTTTTGTCAATTCATATGATAAATGCAACAGACTGTAACATAAACAAAAACAAAATTTCAAGTTGAAATACAGCCTGATACCATCTTCCAGTCAACATACCTTCACCATGACACTCATTACATATAGACTGCATCTGCTGCACCATCCCTGGCCCCAGCTGACGCAGTGTGATCTTCACGCCCCGCCCCTGGCAGTTACGGCACTTTACCGTTGCTCCCTGCTTACCCCCCATGCTGCAAAGGACAATTCTTGTTCAGCACTATGACAAAACTATCCATTCCACACATACCAAGATACTCTATATCCAATAAAGTAGCAACTTATGAGGTGAGGTGAAATTGGGTTTAACGTCGCGTCCAAGATTATTGCACTCATAAAGCGATGTGCATGCACTTGTGTGTGTGTGTGTGTGGCTGCTTGTACTAGTCCGGACGGATGCCGATTTATAGTGCTAGCCCACTGAGATACCACGCCGCAGTTTAACATGAATATCCAACTCAGACACAGTATACTGACTCAGTCAGTAGCAACTTATAAACAAAGAGATCTTTCCTCAAGTAAATGCACCAACAAATTTTCTTCGATCATGTTGAAATATTTAATGTCTATACATTCATGATATTAGAAGATCTACCATGTTTTCCAACCACATGTACATGATATAAATTTATGCAACCTTTAGTTCTGGCAACTAAGTTTACATCAGGGACAACTTGCACAAAGCAATCTTAGCGCTACAACTATCATAAATTTATGTTAAAGTATGCAAGATACGATCGTCGTAGTGCCACGTTCGCTTTGTGCAAGTGGGATCCACAGACCCTTGAGTCATTGCTTAAATGTTTCTAGATCAATCAATATCACGAGTGTCCTAAACGCACTATCCTATCATATCTTTACACAAGGCCAGACATTCCATACAACACTGATTGCCTTGTATCGCCATTTTAAAGCCCTGGCCCTAGCCTACCAAACATACCAAATATTGTAGGGAAAACTGGAAACACAAACTACAATCACAACATAAGCTCTCCTCTCGCCAACTGAACTGTAACCAACATTGAAAATAATATTTAGCTTTTTTACAACAAGAAGCAGTACACTGTACAATTGCTGGAAACCATTGTGTAAGCATTTATGACTCATAACTAATCTTAGTACAAGCTAAAATGTGCCTTGCTTCAACACACTTGTTGGTAGCATACTACATGATCAAGTGCAGTGAAGCAAAACAGGGATCATCTCAAGAAAAAAATATCAGAATAAAATATAATGTTAACAGTTTAGACAATATCTTAAAACTGTAACCTGCACTCAGTGTACAGGCTAAACATAATAATATAGGAACAACTGGAGAGATGGTCAAATAATGAGACAACTGGTGTTGATATCTATATCATAGAAATCATAACCATTTGATACAGACCCTCCTATCCATCCTTCTTACAGGTGAACTTATGACCGCAAGTTAATGTGACCTGTTTGTGCTCTACATCTTCAATGCAAGTCTTTTGAAGGCTGATGACTTCAGTAAAATGTGCAAACATGACAATGTTTAGTAAACACCTTGAATTACCCCCTTCATTACATTATTAATTGCATAAGTTTTAAGAACTCAGGTTGAATAATTTTCAATATATTTGTGTATTTCTGTTGTACTGCTATGAGATGAGTAGTGCTAACAGTAATAGTGAAGACATGGCCCAAAATAAATATTGTTCTCTGTTCCTGACAGTAATTCCTTAATAGTACAACAGAGAATTCACGGAATTGTTGCATCATAAGCAGATAATATCAAACACAGCTGACTACAGTGGAACAGTGTTCTCAACCAACAAAGTGTTTGCAAAACCAGAAACAGACCCTTTAACACCATGTGTTTCTAGTCTGCTACCATTACCTTTAGATAAGGCAACACATGACTACTACATCTACAAACTGAATTCAGCTATGTATTATTAACATACTGCGGTACCCAAGTACATTTCCGATCTTGAGATTAATTGACAAAAGCCCCATTCCTATTGTAATGTAATTACACAAATTCACACAACACTCTAATGACATCATTTCCAGGATGACAAGTTCAGTTCAACTAACTTTCCTTCAGGCCAAGACCATGACTGTTGAAAGGCTGACTGATATCTCAAAAACGTTCTCCAGGGCTATAATTTGTAGAATGCTGAAGATAAGTTTATGTGATATCACTGACAAAAGCTGGTACTGTGAGGTGGTCCAAGTATATAGATAGATGTTTTTTGGTAATTCAAGGCTTTGTCAAGACACATTTAATACATTTCAAGGCCTTTTCAACAATGTCAAAGATAGAATCTAAATTCAAAACGTTTTCAATCCTGTGCAAAAACTGTTAAAGAACAAAACATTACATCAGAAATAAATGAAGAAAAATGCTGTAATTACCCATTGCATTTTCCACAAATCACAGTTTTGCTTAGTTGAAGTTTGGCAGTTTTACCATTGTACAAGTCTTCTAAAGACACTCTGAAAAAAAGTTGTATTATTAAAAACATACAAATCGAACAAATATATAACATTGTCATGGGAAGTATGCTGGTGACTATTCCATGGTATGTGATAAATGTTCAGCCATGTGATACATTCTATGGAATTATAACCCACAAATCACTTTCTTGGACATTTTTTAAAAGATGGAAATCAGCACTAGCCAAGAGCTTGTTTCAGGTCGGTTCATTTTCTTGGACACTGAATGATTGTCATCCAAAATGTACTACTGATTTAGTAGAATCATGAAAATGTTCTAATTCTTTAAGTCTAGCAAAATCATTGTGGTTTCTATTTTATGGTCGCATATGAAAATATTGAACATACTTGAGAGGGTGGAAAGTATCTTCCCCACGCCTCCTGCGGTTCCTACCCCCGCCGCCGCCACCGCCTCCCATACCCGGGAAGCCAAAGAAATTTCCAAACAGGTCATCAAAGAGACCGCCTCCAAATCCACCCCCTGAAACAAACACACAAAATCATACATGAAGTCACAATAGGATTAAGTAATTTGGGGTTTACGTCACTATCATCAAAACATCACAGAGGACACTCAGAATGTACCAATACCAATGTTCCTCTATGAGGAAACGTACGCAGGCCTTCAGCATGAGAAAGTGTTTCAAGCATTAGGCTATCCTCCACAACACAATGAGAGAAGGTGAAATGGGGTTTAACATCACGTTCCAAGACCATTGCACTTACATAACATGCATGGTTGTCTGGCTGCTTGTACTAGT
Organism: Haliotis cracherodii; assembly: GCF_022045235.1. NCBI lineage: Eukaryota > Metazoa > Mollusca > Gastropoda > Lepetellida > Haliotidae > Haliotis > Haliotis cracherodii. Next base: position 537,977 of record NW_027266296.1, on the reverse strand, counting down.
CGAGTCATTTGCTGTTTTGTAATGCTAGCGTACTGGATATCATGCCACAGTTCAACATAAATTCCCCATTCAGATACATTATACTGGCACCAACTGAGTCAACCAGGCCTTGTCTTATCCCCATAATGCTGAATGCCAGACAGGGCAACAAAAGTACCATCCAACCACTGGTATGATGTGGACAGAGTGAACCAACAACCTTTCACTCTAAACAGATGCTCTATCAACTCGACCACAGAGGTTGTCACCACAATAGGAGTGAGTGGTGTTTACTTTAACGCTGCTTTTAACTGTTATATTGCAGTGTGTCATCTTAACACTGCTTAATGTGGGAGGAAAGTCTGAAGTGATGCAGGTCTCAGACGTTTACCACTTCGGTGATATCCAAACACTGGAAGGGCACTTTGTTTCAACTCTAAAATAAACTTTCATGGACATTCGTAAAATTAAAACAGGAAATCCATCAGTATTTTTTTTTAATTCAAATAGGGAAAGAGGCTACCGCATGAATATTCACACGCTTGGAAATATCAGATGCATGAATATTTCACATTGTGATGTACTGTAGCTTAGGATAGTGCTGCAGTAAATGAATATGACTCCAATCTGTTTTGAAACAATGATTAAACTTGAGAAGGAAACAGTCTTACCTGCAGATGCACCTTCCTTCAAACCCTGAAGACCAAATCTGTCATATGTCTCCCTCTTCTCTTGGTTAGATAGAACCTCGTATGCAAAACTTATTTCCTTAAACTGAAACAGATTCAAGTGTGTCAGATCATGACGAGGAAATAGTGTATTTGCTGCATAATGTGAAACAAAGAAGAAACTTTTGATTCTCTACCTTGTTATTTATAGCTAAATTGAGTACCACAATTTTGCATGTTGCTTTCCCTGCTATCCATGCAACATGATGTTTAACGTCGCACTCAGCAATATTCGAGCTATATAGCTGTCTGTAAATAATCAAGTCTGGACCATGCAATATGTACAAGATCTGAAAGTCATTTACAATTCAAATTATCAATGTTTTAAATTCTACAAACTCTCAAATATTTTACCTATATTATTTGATGTCTAAGGGATCATTTTGAACACGTTTTCGATGAAACAAATTACTTACCTTTTCACCAGATTCTGGGTTTTTGTCAGGATGAAATTCCTTTGCCAATTTGTAGTAAGCCTGCAACAAGACAAATTTCATTATTACCCAATTCATAAAAACGTATTACTGATCAAAAACAAAAGTCATCAGAAGATGATAAATCACCTGACCCTACACTAGCAAAAGGCACCACTTCAGCCCCTGGTTAATACATCTACCAAGTTTGAATGAAAAACCTTTCACAGTTTTCAAGTTATGCTCTGTAAACAAAATACGGACAGACAGACCAGATGATGGCTATCCTCCCACAATATATGCAAGGGGAATGAAAGACTATCATCGAGTCCAGGAGCATAGCATGACAAGCCCAATGTTAGTCATCATTCACTTCCCATTTAATACAAAACTATGTCATTTTACCATGGAGGATTAATTATTGGCTCTGTAACCATGGTTTCCAGCAACCATCATAGCAAAGTACCAGAATGTGATATGAATATTTTTTCTGCTACTGCAACACTAACCATGCTAACAGGACACAAACAAAAACATTTATGTTCTACATCTGATCATGCAAAGAAACCAGACATGAAGCAAATTTGTAATACATTAACTTGTTACATATTCAAATAATTAAACTGCTATTGTGATTCTTTAATGGTACTAGTACACAGGAAGGTTATAGCCAATATTGCAATATTGTGTTAAAACAAAAGGTTTACCATCGATCACTGGTCATGATACAAGAATGGACAAGCGTTAACATGATAGAAAATCATGATAGTAATGCACAGACTGAAATAATTAAAAGAATCAATTCAAAATATTTTCAAAGATATGGCCCTAACTGGGACCTGTAATTTATGACAAAATTTGATAGTTATGTGTGCTGGATTACATCAGATCTGATAAGCTTCCCAGATGCAAATGTTGCTCTGTTGAGTTGAACATGTTGATTGACATGATTTACTTCAACTAAATTATCAAGTTACATTCTTGACATGGGCCTTATCCTTGAGAAAATATTCAGCTCATATAAACATCGCATACTGAAAATTATTATGGAGATAGCGTTTTTGAAGAGCCTTAAATAATCTAGCAGGCGGCCCTGTGAAGTGTTTATTGTGCCAGATAGAATGTGAAATCAAAATACCTTGAAAATAGGGTTGCCATGGCAACAGGTGACATCACAGTATGTGAAGGACCATATATACTAATTGAGGTACCAACAATGCATTTTGGTAATAAAAATGATGTATCATACACAGATCTGAGGATATCACCAGCCTAAATCAAATGCTCACGAGAATGTGGTAACAAAAATGGGTTTTTCTTTTTAAAAAGTGACAAAACCCTTTCCATATTCATAAGAAATCTCTCCTAAAAGCAGAGACAAATGTATGATTTTGCTCATACATCATGTACACAAGCATGTGTAATATGAATCACTATCAAATAGTGATGATACCAGGTGTTCACAAAAAGGTGAGCACATCCAGACCCATCAAAAGTTGGAAACACCTTCAGTTTTTTACTTGCCCTCAGGCTGAGGACACTGAATCTCAACTAGCAACAGGAAGTATAAAATTCTGTGTTTCTTTATAAAATAGGCAGAAATTAAAGAAATATATGAGTCACCTAATGATCGTGTAACCTGAAGTGCAAGATAAATGAGAATAATTAATTTTCTAAAAACAAATAAACAAAGCTCATCGTGGTGTGTAATCAGCCACTTAGCATTAGTTAGGCCTACATAGTGGTCTGACACCACAGTCGAGTGTTACGTCAATGACTATTTAGTAATTACAGTCAACATCTTCTAAATTTTAGTCACAACAATATTCACTTTGAACAAATGAATGTATTTGTATGTTGTGCATACAAACTCATTAGAATCTAAAATACGCTAGGTGAATGAGCAAGCACATTTTGTTATGCGTTTGATATGTTTGATAGCTACGTCTGAACATGTAGCCTAGCATTCGTTCAACCCATTTCCGAACATTCTGCCCACATGAAAATAACCTTACAATACATTTGAAATTCTTCGAAAATTGGGTGGGGAAACCCCGTGTAGTTTATGTAAAAATAATGTGATGCGAATAGGTGGCTATGAATGGCTACATGACGAAAAAATACTTCTAGAAACGGAAGAACATTCTTTGTCACGTGCAAAATGACAGCCAAAAGCCAACAAAAGCCCAGATTTCCGTCGTCGGGACTGTGTTAGCTTATACGAATATACGTTCCCCTTTCGAAAACCGTTCTTACCTTTTTGATTTCATTATCGGAAGCGTTTTTACTGACGCCTAAAATTTCGTACAACTTTGTGTCTGCCATCTTACACGAGGTTAGCGAGAAGGATATAAGTGACGTCACCCAACAGCGCCCTCTATTATGAAAATCGTATATCTAAGGGAGGTTATCCTGTATTGCACCCAATTCTTCATGAGGATATTAAAACTGTCGGTAAGGAGATGAGTTCGGTCCCACATTAAATACATCTATTGAACAAAATAATTATTGAATCTGTATTTATTTTTGTATGTCTATAATTCACGGTGACAGTACATCCATTATTTGAAGATAGTTTGCCAGTAATAGCAACGAATGTTTTCATTATTTGTTCCATCATGCTATATTCAACCGATGCACACGTAAAATGACCAGGAAGTTGCTGGACAACTCAATGATCAGTGTTAAAACTCAGCATTCGCCAAACGGTAAGATTTTATGTTTGTTTGTTTGTTTATTTGTTTTTTAACACCACACTTAGCACTATTCCATATTCATGCCATACGACAGCGACCTGTAAATAATCGAGTCCGGACTTCACAAACCAGTGATTGATATTATAACCTTCGTTCCGTTCAGTCAGAGCACGATGGGATGCAATCAACCAAGTAATCTAGCCTGACTACTCGATCCATTAAAGTCGCATCGTAACAATCACATGTTGCTGTAATGAAAAGAGTAGGAAGCTACATCGAAACGTCGCTATATACATATGCAATACATGCAATAAACCAGAAGTTGTTATCCATAAAGTTGTACGTTTTCTTACTTACTCGCCAACTTCTAGAATGCCAATGAAACAGTCAATGAAAAGATGCTCAATTATCTGTGGCCTTCCGTCATATAGCCGCAATATTGCTAAGCAAACGAACAAACAAGCAAACTGTAATAATACGAATGTAACTATAACTTAGCATTATTTGACCAGCAAGAAAATGGTGACGCTATTTCGGCGATTATTGGAGAAAACCACACAAATTATTAACCTGCTCGCCTACCCTACTCAACTCATCTACCAGGAAGAAAGAGTCGTATTTCTCCCGATTTGCCAGGAACACAACATTCATCTGCCCTCGATCAACCGCGAACAATATTTATCAGCCCCCGATTTGCCAGGAACACAATATTCATCTTCCCTCGATCTACCAGGAACACAATATTCATCTGACCCCGATTTGCCAGGAACACAATATTCATCAGCCCTCGATCTACCACGAACACAATATTCATCTGCCCTCGATCTACCACGAACACAATATTCATCTGACCCCGATTTTCCAGGAACACAATATTCATCTGACCCTAATTTGCCAGGAACACAATATTCATCTGAACCCGATTTGCCACGAACACAATATTCATCTGACCCCGATTTGCCAGGAACACAATATTCATCTTCCCTCGATGTACCAGGAACGCAATATTCATCTGACCCCGATTTGCCACGAACACAATATTCATCTGACCCCGATTTGCCAGGAACACAATATTCATCTGCCCTCGATTTGCCAGGAACACAATATTCATCAGGCCCCGATTTGCCACGAACACAATATTCATCTGCCCTCGATTTGCCAGGAACACAATATTCATCAGCTCCCGATTTGCCAGGAACACAATATTCACCTGTCCTCGATTTGCCAGGAACACAATATTCATCTGCCCTCGATTTGCCAGGAACACAATATTCATCAGCCCCCGATTTGCCAGGAACACAATATTCATCAGCCCTCGATCTACCACGAACACAATATATCATCAGCCCCCGATTTGCCAGGAACACAATATTCATCTACCCTCGATTTGCCAGGAACACAATATTCATCTGTCTTCGATCTACCACGAACACAATATTCATCTGCCCTCGATTTGCCAGGAACACAATATTCATCTGCCCTCGATTTGCCACGAACACAATATTCATCTGTCCTCGATCTACCACGAACACAATATTTATCTGCCTTCGATCTTCCTCCTTCTTATTGCAAAATTTTAATATTAAAATACTTCCAGCACTGAATTCTGGTGCAGGAATCTGGTGATTTTATCCATTCTCCGACATTAAACATGTTTATGATGCTTTTTTGTAAATATGTCCCCCGCCTTGGCAGACATACACCTAGTTTGGCTGCAAGGTATGGACTCAGTCGGTTCCCACTTCGAGTTGGTATATATATGATATCATTAAATATTAGATTAGGACTATTTCACCAGGAAGATAACGTTATTCTGCAACAAGTACATTCTTATCAATACAGTTCAGCAGAACGAGGTTCCGATTGCGATTAAAACTTTAATATCTAAATGTATCTGCGACTATGTATGGGTTAACACAAATACTGGCTATAAACAGCCAGTTTTGAGTAGATTTAAAGAAAGACTTGCAGCGACTGAGCAGCAAGAATGGCTTGATAATATTAAGCTTATCCCTAAACTAGATTTGTATGACTTAGTTAAATTTGAATATTGTTTTGAAGTGTATTTATCTGCAGTGACTATACCTGAGTAAAGAATGGCATTAGCAAAGTTCCGATGTTCTGACCCTGTTCTTATGATTGAAAAGGGTAGAAAGATTGGTAGAGCAAGAAATGAGCAGCTCTGTCCACTATTTGTAATACCGGTAATTGAATCTCCGTATCATTTTGTCTCGTATTGTGCCTTTTATCATGACTTGATGTAACATTCTGCCAACTTATTTCAAGTTTTCTACGGCATCCCACGTGTTGAACCTTATCATGTCATTGTGCTGCGCAAAGTACCGTTGTCCCCTTTACTGAAATCAACACACTCCTTCACTCACCCAAGCTGCCCGTGAGGAGATAGAAGGTTAACAGTCATCCTACCGGGTACCCATTCACTGCTGGGTGAACAGAGGCATATTTCGAACACGCTGACTTGCCATGCATAACGTGTTCTTCACTGCGGGACAGGACCGAAGCCATAAAAACTCTCAGGAGTCAAGGGGCCGAACACGGTCACCCATCCAACTACTCTCCGCACAAACGCTGCTTAACTTCACCTGATTTGTGACCGGTGCGCTGAACACCACGTGCAACAACAATTTCACGATGGTCGACCGTGGCACAAAAAAACAATAACTCACTAACCCATTTTCAAGAGGGAAGTAAAAACTTATATTTTATTTATGTAGTGTGGATTCGAATCCCGAATGGGACTCCACACAAAACAGTACAAGACTTTGTACTTTACTAAGGAAATGTATCCCAAACATAACACATGTTACTTTTGATCACTTCCTCAATCGCATTGTCTAGCGACCTTTGATCTGCTAACTGTACTGTAACGGTGACACTAGACAGTCATACAGCTCAAAGTATGCCCAAAGTAGAAATATTAAATATATTTAAAAACAGTTAATTTTTTTCACTTTGAAATTCTTAAATGGACAGGGGCGGTCGGATAGCCTAGTGGTTAAAGCGTTCGCTCGTCATACTGAAGACCCGGGTTCGATTCCCGACATGGGTACAATGTGTGAAGCCCATTTCTGGTGTCCCCCGCCGTGATATTGCTGGAATATTGCTAAGAGCGGCGAAAAAACCATATTCACTCACTCACTCCACACTCATAACCACCTGAAGGTAAAAATTCAAAATGTGTACCACATCCTTTAATAGATACATTCCTTGTTTCACCTCTAGGGGGCACGGGTGGCCCAGTCATCTAAGGCGCCGCGATTCGCTGTGCAGAGTTGCGTCCCTTGGGCACGCCAGAAACTTATGATTTTGGGTTCGAATCCCGCTTCGCCCCTATTATGTTTCTAGGTTTGTCAGCACCATACCCGTGCTCGTGGGTTTCACCGAAATGGTAAACGTCTAAGACCTGCATCACATCGGGCTTTCCTCCCACATTAAGCTGACACGCCGTGATATAATTGGAATACTGTTAAAAGCGGCGTTAAACCCAACTCACTCACTGATTTAACTCTTCGAGGGGTGCCGAGGACAGACTCTCCACCGGAATCGCAACGGAGAATGCAGCACTAAATATAGACTAACATCTAGTCTCTCAAATAAACATATTTTACAGAAAAAAACAGTTGTTAAATTATAGTTATAAAATATAATGAAAAGAAGCACAGAGACTTTCCCCATTTTCAGATACTGCAGTAATCTAAACTTGCCAAACATTATAGACTTGCATGGGGTTTATTGGATATATTTGTTTCAAGGTCTGTATGACAGACGAGACTAAATAGTGCCTTTTCTTGACATCTTATTATAGAATTATGAAAGAGGGGAATATACCTGTGGGGTAAGACTGGTTTAGGTACAGCTGGAGGTAGCAGACGAATTAAATATGATCTAAACTCAATTGAGGATGGAGAGGGTGGCCGCCCCTTTTTTTCAGCCACCCTCCATGTGGTTTTTGGATACTTTGACCCTAGCCAGATACCCGTTTAATAACACACTCGCATCTAGCATGTTTTGTTGTTGTTATTTAACGCCGCATTCAGCAATATTCCAGTTATATGAAGGCGGTCTCTAAATACATGTAATCGAGTCTTGACCAGGCAATCCAGTGATTGACATCATTCGCATCGATCTCCACAATTGGGATACAATGACATGCATCAACCAAGTCAGCAAGCCTGACCACCCGATCCCGTTAATCGACTCTTGCAACAAGCATGATTTGCTAAAGACCAATTCTAAATCGGAATCTTCACGGGGCGCATCTCGCATGTAGGTACCGGGATGAAATGAAAATGTGTCAGTAGTATTTTTTGTTTGTTTGTTATTTAACGAAACACTCTGCAATATACCAGCTATATGACGTTGGTCTGTAACAATCCAGTGATTCACATCATGAGCATCGATCTACGCAATTGGGATACGATGACACGCATCAACCACCCAATCCCATTAGTCAACTCTTTACAAGCTTAGTCGCCCGGGCAAATGTAGCTTCAATCGATCGTGGAATCTGACAGGTATCTACTCATATATACAGTAGATATAACACTGAGTGACAGACTTGGATAATAACCAGCATATCTGGGGCAGTGTCATACATTAGTGTTACGTTTCCCAACTGCAGGGATATAGGTGGGGTGAGATGAAGTTGGGTTTAACGTCGCGTCCAAGATTATTGCACTTATATATAGCGACGTGCATGCACGTGTGTGTGTGTGTGGCTGCTTGTACTAGTCCGGACTGATGCCGATTTATAGTGCTAGCCCACTGAGCATATACACGACGTCCAAGCATGTCCAACACATGTTCAATCGGATTCAGGTCTTATAACAATCTGATCTGCTTGAGGGAAAATATATTTGGGAGAGGGTAGGTTGTTCTTGCACAACACACAAAAAAACGCCTACCCCCACCCACCTTGAATATCATATATCGGTCCTTCAGTCGGCTCTCACAACACGGATTGCTCACTGGGGGTAGTCTTAAGTTAAACAGTAACAGTTTGCCATGTCAACCCCGACCCGTGAAGATCCGGGGTAGAATAGGTCTTCAGCAACCCATGCTTGCCGTACTCAGCAATATTCAAGCTATATGACGGCGGTCTGTAAATAATCGGGTCTGGACCAGACAATCCAGTGATTTACATCACGCAATTGGGATCGATGGCATGCATCAAACAAGTCAGCGAGCCTGACCACCCGATCCCGTTAGTCTCCTTTTACCACAAGCATAGTCGCCTTCTAGGACAATCATTGGTTGCTGAAGACCTATTCTACCACGGATCTTCACGGGCAGTCTAGTGGTTATAACGTGCGCTCGTCACGCCTAAGACTTGGGTTCGATTTCCCACAAGGGTACAATGTGTCCAGTCGTGATATTGCTGGAATATTGCTAAAAACTACGTAAAGCCATATTCACTCACTGACTTTATTAATAACTTCCATGAAAGTTCTCTCACGCATGAATGAAATTTGATAGGACAGTTCAGAGACCATATACCAGTATAATTACAATCGTAATTGTTATAATTACACGTCTTCACATTCGAATCGGACTCTAAACGAAGCATTTGGTATAGCGAATTCATACAGGGTATTTATCATAATAGTATGGATACTTAATACACCAGACAATCTCGACCAGAGATTAATACAACCCGACGGGTTATATTTACTTCAAGGGGTGAGATAGGATTTATATCTATATTCATGTCGTCAGGACATGAAATATACATATCATGTGACCTTTGAATCCTTAAGCTATAGGCATTGTATTTATAAAGATAATACAGACCCCAAAGCATTTTAGACTGTTCAGTCTTCTAATATATAACCATGCGGCTGCGCATTACATCATCGATACCAGTTTTAATATAGTGCAACCGATATGTATGTAATTCAGTATCCTTGCGCCCAGCTGTGACCTCGTCAACGAGAAAACGCGTTATGCATCTGTCTTTGAAACAGTACGCCCTAAGTTGGTTAGATATGGCAATTAACAAGTCGTAACCTTCTGTAACCACCCGTAATGCTTAGCTAGTCTTACATCACGACGGCAATGTTCAACAGTGTTGAGTTAATGGCTGAGTCGTTCAGCCATTCATTAATGATGTCACTATAGTGGTAAGGTTTTGGTACCCCGAGCTGTCGAGACTTATGTTTAAGGTTAAATATAATAAATATACAAAGAAAGTATCGAGTACTGAGGAATCCTTGAGGTGGAAAATAATATTATGAGTAATGGTTAGTGGAGCTGAGATGGTAATAGGGAGGATTGTTTTATAAAAATAATACCATATGCTCTAGCGTCTTTAAGGGAGGACCACCTCCGTGGTGTAGTGGTAGAGCGCCTGCCCTTAGACCTTTTGTTTGTTTGTTTGTTTGTTGTTTAACGCTGCACTCAGCAATATTCCAGCTATATGACGGCGGTCTGTAAAATAATCGAGTCTGGAACAGACAATCCAGTGATTGACATCATGAGCATCGGTCCACGCAATTGGGATCGATGACATGTATCAACTAAGTCAGCGAGCCTGACCACCCGATCCCGTTAGTCGCCTATTACGTCAAGCATAGGCCCCTTTTACGGCAAGTATGGGTTGCTGAAGACCTATTCTAAACGGGAATCTTCACGGGTCGCCCTTAGAGCGGAAAGTCGGTGGTTTTAACCTCAACCGACGTTAAAAGAATACTTGTTGTTTCCTTGCGTGGCGTTTGACATTAAGGGGATAAGGTGTCCATGACAAACAGCGTCATGGTATTTAACTATAAAACCGCACACACACGTGCATGCATTCACGTCGCTATATAAGTGCAATAATCTTGAACCTCGCCTCACATGTAAAAGAGTTCGATATGAAATATGAGATGTTAGTTCACGTACAGTGAATCTAGGTTGATTATATATATGTAAGATGATTTTGTGTAAGAAACTTCACAAAAGCCTCTGAGTCCGCAAAGACTCGGGTTAGAATAGGTCTTCAGCAACTCATGCTTATCGTAAGAGGCAACGGGACGGGTGGTGAGGCTGGCTGACCTGGTTGATGCATGTCATCGTATCCAATTGCATATATCCATGTTGATGTCAATCACTGGATTGTCTGGTCCAGACTCGAATATTTACAGACCGCACTGGATTGTCTGGTCCAGACTCGAATATTTACAGACCGCCGTCATATAGCTGGAATATTTGCCGAGCGCGGCGTTAAACAACAAACAAACAAAACATTAAGAATCTTTGTTAAATTACAGTTAATTACCTTTCAAACAATATAGGCTTAAAAAAAACCCAAAAAACAGTACAGGTTTTATGGCCTTGTCTATCATACTGTGAAGTTTAAGAAGCACACAATTCAAACTGCTAATTCGTTAAGATTATACATGTATGGATGCGTACTTGGTTTTGGTATATTTATTGTTTTTCAAATAATTCTTTTTCAAATTAAAGTTTAAACGAGGTCAAAATTTCAAATTTATATTCTGCCTGGCAATTTTGTGTAACACACGTTATGGTGAAATGATATTTTCATTCCCACTTGGAGATCAATTTTACATGTAAAGAAGATTTAAGAGTGACTTCTTCCCCCTCCATTATACCATTGTAACGGTATCAAACTATCCTCGTCTGTCTTGACACGTGATTGTTGTGTACACAGCGAGAAGACTGACCCGTTTATAAAGCCGTAAAGTCATTATCATAATTATGATAAAGTTTCGGTTATTAATAAACTGGTTTGATCACATTTACTATTTTCTTTGGATATAAATTATTACACATGTTCCCGACATTACTTTGTTCATAAGAAACGGTGAAATCGGGTGACGTAGAGGAGTTGCATCCCTTTAGCTTCTAGGATCCGCTACTTGTCGGATGGAATCTTACATACCCGATTATGACCGTTGGTCTATCAGCACCTTACTCCACGAGGTGTAATCACGTTTACGTCAAACTTTGGGCTTTCGTACACTTAAATGGCGTTGAACAATGATTTACACAATCCTTGATTTAATGGAGACCGGGCCGCCTCCGTGGTCTAATGGTAGAGCGTCCGCCCGGAGAGCGGAAGGTCCGGGGTTCGATCCCCGGCCGCGTCATACCTAAAGACGTTAAAAGATGGTACTTGTTGTTACCCTGTCTGGCGCTCGGCATTAAGGAGCTAAAACAAGTACTGGTCGGCTCGGAGTCAGTATACTGTGTCTGAGTGGGGTATTCATGTTAAACTGCGGCATGGTATCTCAGTGTGCTAGCACTATAAATCTGCATCAGTCCGGACTAGTACAAGCAGCCACACACATAAACACATGCATGCACGTCGCTATATAAGTGCAATAATCTTGGACGCGACGTTAAACCCCATTTCACCTCACCTAATGGAGACCGAATCCGTGGTCTAGTGGTAGAGCGCCTGCCCTGAGAGAGGAATGTCAGGGTTCAATCCCCGGCCGCGTCATACCAAAAGACGTCCAAAGATGGTACTTGTTGATACCTTGCCTGGTGCTAGGCATTGAAGAGGCTAAACAAGGACTGGTCGGCTTGGAGTCAGTATACCGTGTCTGAGTGGGGTATTCATGTTAATGTGCGACATGGTTTCTCAGTGGGCAAGCACTATAAAATCGGCATTAGTCCCAAAAGTAAAAATAGACACACACACACACACACACACACACACACACACACACACACACACATTCTTTTAAAAGAATATTGCTATATGTGGCTACAAATGCACCGTACTCTTTTGACCTGAAGACTTGCCCCTTGAGACTGATGAACTAAACATTGCTAATATGGTCTTTGGTGTCACGTGGTACTGTGCACAGGTCACAGGTCACAAATCAGGTGAAGTTTAACAATGTCTGTCGAGGATTACCACGTTAGGCAGCTTAAATCGTAACAGTTTCTAGGACTTCGGTCCTGCCCCACAAGTACAACGCAAGTGGGTGTGTCCGAAATATGCCTCTGTTCACCCAGCAGTGAATGGGTACCTGGTACCCTCTAGCGCCTCACAAAGCAGCTTGGGTTTGTATACTCCCCAGGGAGTTGAGAATGAAACGAGAGTGCACGCTGATCCATTGCCCGGGGTAATAGTAATGTGGCACCATGATCATTCGCCATGGGTGGATTTGGTGCATTATAAATGGACTTACTATTATTTACAGTTCATAATATATACGCGATAAACCCTCGCGTCTACAAAACATATTAGTGAAGAAAGAAGCGGTTATCGAAATGGACCAATAGAACAAAGAAAACTAGCATCAGCTGTTTACTCATGTAAATGATGGAATGCTTGACTTCATACGGCGACCTCTCACGCCCACAGCAGAGCACAGGTCAACAAAGGGTCACGGCTGATCACACTTGCGGACATATTCACCATGTGATATATTTATATATTTCGTTCTGCCTCAATAGGCATGATAGGCGACAACTCTTGGGACACTGACATCCAAGTTCGGCTTTCTTTTTTACCCTTCTAAAAACTAAAACGGTTGATCATGTTTTGAAGATCGAAGGAAGACGAAACGCCTACTCATTGCATGACTCTACCTGATATTATATCCATTTTATGGTCTCTGCTCTAAAATCAAACGATTATGCAAAACGTCAAGGTCATGGTTGGGAGGATCAACATTATTTAAAGAAAGGACAAAAAACATAGAACGGTGTGAACCTCATCAAGTGAAGTCATATGAATGAGAAATATAGACCGTTTCACTCACTCAAATCTCATTAAAATAAGAACTTAGTTCTCACTACCGCTAAACAAATATCTAAAGATTGACAGAACTGCGATCTGATTTTAATGCAATTTGACTCACTCAGTCAGCAACACACACTATCAGGCTAATGAGTGTATAAAAGGCTGATTTAGTCAGTTATTCTATTTTGTGATATCTGAACATTTTTAAATCTATGACCCAAGCTGTTTTTTTTCTTTGTCTTTTTTCTTTGTTCGCTCAGAGACACATACCAAGGGAAGGCTCCAGGGGCAAGTTGGAGGCCGATCACTGCCGCACGAGAACTTTCACGCGAGACTGTGCGAGATTCGAATATTTACATGCGAGGTTTTCGTGAATTAATATTACCTTCGAAAGCCGGGGTGGAATAGCTCTTCAGCAACCCATGCTTGCCGTAAAAGGCGATTATGCTTGTCGTAAGAGGCCAAACCAATCTAACTATATATTGTATGTCTTGAAGACATACACATTTATGGATAACAAGTCTTTATTGTTAATAATGACTTTTCAGGTGATAAAGGGGCAAGAAGTAGCCCCGTTGTCGTTACTATCAAAGAAGAAAGTGTTATCAATAGAAGTTACAGGTCTTCGCGTTTTTCCTACTTCTAAATGCCCACCAAAGACTTGATTGTATATCTTCATATAATAATGTTCTATATCTAACAAACCAATATGAACATGAGATGTTTATCAAATATTTCTCATTGTTCATCGTAGTGTTATAAACATTTTATGAGATTCACTGTTGTTCCGTGTAATTATCACATGCTTTATATTCAACAACAGGTTCTTTGTCGTAAGGTGTTAATCTAGGCATGGTTTGTTCAATTGTCCTGTAAAGAAGTATATCATCATCATCATCATCATCATCATCATCATCATCATCATCATGTGCTTGTTTGTTGTTTAACGCCGAACTCAGAAGTATTCCAGCTGTATGACGGCGGTCTGAAAAAATGGTCTGGACCTGGCAATTTAGTGATTGATATTATGAGCATCGATCTACGCAATTGGGATACGATGACATGCTTCAACCAAGTCAGCGAGCCTGACCACCCGATCCCGTTAGTCGCCTCTTACGACAATCATAGTAGATAGTAGTAGTAGTAGTAGTAGTAGTATCCATCTGAACTATAATTATTATTCCGCTGAAATGTATACTAAGACCTAGCCTTCCTCACTGTTTCTAGTTGCCCCCATTAGTTTATCCCAAGGGCAACACATTGCCTTAATCCATCATTATGACTGTTACACAATCACGTAATTACCACTACCTAGATAATAACGTGAGTAGTTCGGTTGTCCTTGGTAACAACATGATGGTCTTATGTAATTAATTATACTATCATGGTGACTGTATGCATGTTATCTTCGCGATAATTGAAATATCACGGTTTGCAACGTCCTGTCCCCCGTGGTGATTCAAGGTTAGAATATATTCCCAGAAACCACGCTGGTCGTGGGGGCGACTAAGTTGATCGGGTGACTTGCCTGGTAGATTGCGCGATATCGTACCTCAGCGGATTGGATGATTGCTCAAAATTTCAATCACCGGACTATCTGGTCCAGACTCGACTATTTGTCATATTGCTGAAATATTGCCGAGCGCAGCGTTCACACACACACGCACATACGCTCGCACTCTCTCTCTCTCTCTCTCTCTCAAACACACTCACACACGTACATACGCTCGCACTCACGCACACACACGTACTCACTCACGCACATACACACACGTTCATACAGTTAGACCCCCCCCCCCCCCTTCCTTGAAGATTTATTCTCCAATGAATCTGCACAAAATAAATGTCATTTCATATAATTTTTTAAATCACTATTCCTACCGCATAGAATGAACACATTAATATGTAGTACCTGTGACTATATGTTTACACAGACAACCATAAAACAACCAGTTGTATCGCGGAATAAAATAGTTCCTCAAAAGTAGAAGTGAGCGTACATACATGCTCAAACTCCTCTACAGCGACATCTTTTGTCCTGGTGTCTATTCGAGCGGAAACCAGCGAAATTATTCACGCTAATGCGTTGATATGACGTCACGTTGCTATGTGCAACTTTGCACTAATGAAAACAATGCAACGATTGGCGTGAACTAGCCAGTCCCCAGGGAGCATACATGCTAATGCTCAGTGAGAATTAGTGAAAATAATATCACCTACATCCTTGTCCCTATTGGCAATTTGTGACCACTACAACCACTTTAAGCGTGCGATTTATATATTATGTATTTCTCGAACACATGTAAAGAAAACACATGTTCAAAGATAGCAGATTGGCAATCAAGAGAACGCCATGCCTATATACTGGTAACCACACCTACATCCTTGTCCTTATGGGCAATTTGTGACCACTACAACCACTTTAAGCGTGCGATTTATATATTATGTATTTCTCGAACACATGTAAAGAAAACACATGTTCAAGGAAAGCGGATCGGCAATGAAGAGAACGCCTTGTCTGTATACTGGTAATCTAGGATAAGTTGAACCAACTCACTTTAACGTGTTTGAGACAAGAAGGCGGTGCACAGAATTTGGGCACACACATATGGATAGTTGCATGGGGAGAGGGTGTAAGCATGTGCACGTGCAGGTCATGACGATGAAATTAACAAGGCTCCCGTGAACACACGTGTTGCACGTGAGACCATTAAGAGGTCGGCGTGACAAGTCGATAACAGGATTCTCTAAGAGCTGTTTGAAAGAGGTTAATTACAAAGAAATAAACATGTCAGAATTATGTAGCATTTCCATATCATACATTCTCAGGCTCGAGAATTGGCCGATAATGTAATAAATTATACAGAGAAAAAATGTACGAATATATTTCTATCCCGTCACAATATTTTTCAATTGTTGCTATCCTTGTAATCCGAGACAGTAACCGCACATAGCAATCGAAGTACTTGTCGCGGACCACCCGCTACCCCTTTCTTCACAATGGTACGCGCCAGTGGGCGGGCCTCAAACATAGTCATACAGGGTTAATTGCAAGGTCACAACACCAGTTATCCTGGCTTACCAGTAAGTTTGTTTGTTTGTTGTTTAACGCCGCACTCAGCAATATCCCAGCTACATTACGGCGGTCTGGAAATAATTGGGTCTGGACCAGACAACTCAGTGGTTGACATCATGAGCATCGATCCACGCAATTGGGATACGATGACATGTATCAACCAAGTCAGCGAGTCTGACCACCCTATCCCGTCAGTCGCCTTTTGCGACAAGCATAGTCGCCCCTCACGACAAGCATGGGTTCCTGAAGCCTATATAAGTACTTCTTCCCACCATAATTGGGCGGTCGGGTAGCCTAGTGGTTAAAGCGTCCGCTCGTCACGCCGAAGACCCGGGTTCGATTCCGTACATGGGTACAACGTGTGAAGCCCAGTTCTGGTGTCCCCCGCCGTGATATTGCTGGAATATTGCTAAAAGCGGCGTAAAACCATACTCACTCACTCCCACCATAATTACAAATGCTTTCCATGTTTTTTTTGTTTTTTTGTTTAACGCTGCACTCGGCAATATTGCAGCTATATGACCGCGGTTTGTAAATAATCGAGTCTGGACCAGACAATCCAGTGATTGACATCATGAACATCGATCCACGCAAGCTTTCAATGAAATGTAGTACTATTAGGCTTTTATATTGCACTTTGGGGCAAATAATGCAATAAATAAAATATAAATAATATAATAAAATAATAAAATAATAGTGCCTTATGAGATAATTGATTTTGTTGGTTTTGTTGAGGTTATGAATGAACTGAGGTTTTGACCCATTTTCCGTCAGTTCATTGAACTCAGGACCACCAAAGATTATTGCTATATGTGGCTACAAATGCACCGAACTCTCTTTGACCTTAAGACTTGCCCCTTGAGACTGATGAACTAAACATTGCTAATATGTTCTTTGGTGGCACGTGGTAATGTGCACATCGCACAGGTCACAGGTCACAGGTCACAAATCAGGTGAAGTTTCGCAATGTCTGTCGAGGATGACCACGTTAGGCAGCTTAACTCCTAACAGTTTCTAGGACTTCGGTCCTGCCCCATACTGAAGCACAACGCAAGTGGTTGTGTCCGAAATATGCCTCTGTTCACCCAGCGGTGAATGGGTACCCGGTAGGATGACCGTTTACCTTCTAGCGCCTCACAATGCAGCTTGGGTTGTATACTCCCCAGGGAGCTGAGAATGAAACGAGAGTGCACACTGATCCATTGCCCGGGGTAATACTAATGTGGCACCATGATCATTCGCCATGGGTGGAATTTGGTGCATTATAAATGGTCTTACTCTTATTTACAGTTCATAATATATACGCGATAAACCCTCGCGTCTACAAAACATTTTAGTGAAGAAAGAAGCGGTTATCAAAATGGACCAATAGAACAAAGAAAACTCGCATCAGCTGTTTACTCATGTAAATGATCGAATGCTTGACATCATACGGCGACCTCTCACGCCCACAGCAGAGCACAGGTCAACAAAGGGTCACGGCTGATCACACTTGCGGACATATTCACCATGTGATATATTTATATATTTCGTTCTGCCTCAATAGGCATGATAGGCGACAACTCTTGGGACACTGACGTCCAAGTTCGGCTTTCTTTTTTACCCTTCTAAAAACTAAAACGGTTGATCATGTTTTGAAGATCGAAGGAAGACGAAACGCCTACTCATTGCATGACTCTACCTGATTCTATATCCATTTTATGGTCTCTGCTCTAAAATCAAACGATTATGCAAAACGTCAAGGTCATGGTTGGGAGGATCAGCATTATTTAAAGAAAGGGCAAAATACATAGAACGGTGTGAACCTAATCAAGTGAAGTCATATGAATGAGAAATATAGACCGTTTCACTCACTCAAATCTCATTAAAATCAGAACTTAGTTCTCACTACCGCTAAACAAATATCTAAAGATTGAGAGAACTGCGATCTGATTTTAATGCAATTTGACTCACTCAGTCAGCAACACACACTATCAGGCTAATGAGTGTATAAAAGGCTGATTTAGTCAGTTATTCTATTTTGTGATATCTGAACATTTTTAAATCTATGACCCAAGCTGTTTTTTTTCTTTGTCTTTTTTCTTTGTTCGCTCCGAGACACATACCAAGGGAAAGCTCCAAGGGCAAGTTGGAGGCCGATCACTGCCGCACCAGAACAAACGGCAATTTCACGCGAGACTGTGCGAGATTCGAATATTTACATGCGAGGTTTTCGTGAATTAATATTACCTTCGAAAGCCGGGGTGGAATAGCTCTTCAGCAACCCATGCTTGCCGTAAAAGGCGATTATGCTTGTCGTAAGAGGCCAAACCAACCAAACTATATATTGTACGTCTTGAAGACATAAACTTTTATGGATACCAAGTTCTTTATTGTTTATAATGACTTTTCACGTGAAAAAGGGGCAAGAAGTAGCCCCGATGCCGTTACTATCAATGAAGAAAGTGTTATCAATAGAAGTTTCAGGTCTTCGCGTTGTTCCTACTTCTAAATGCCCACCAAAGACTTGATTGTATATCTTCATATAAAAATGTTCTATATCTAACAAACCAATATGAACATGAGATGATTATCAAATATTTCTCATTGTTCATCGTAGTGTTATAAACATTTTATGAGATTCACTGTTGTTCCGTGTAATTATCACATGCTTTATATTCAACAACAGGTTCTTTGTCGTAAGGTGTTAATCTAGGCATGGTTTGTTCAATTGTCCTGTAAAGAAGTATATCATCATCATCATCATCATCATCATCATCATGTGCTTGTTTGTTGTTTAACGCCGAACTCAGAAGTATTCCAGCTGTATGACGGCGGTCTGAAAAACGGGTCTGGACCTGGCAATTTAGTGATTGATATCATGAGCATCGATCTACGCAATTGGGATACGATGACATGCTTCAACCAAGTCAGCGAGCCTGACCACCCGATCCCGTTAGTCGCCTCTTACGACAATCATAGTAGATAGTAGTAGTAGTAGTAGTAGTAGCAGTAGTAGTAGCAGTAGTAGTAGTATCCATCTGAACTGTAATTATTATTACGCTGAAATGTATACTAAGACCTAGCCTTCCTCACTGTTTCTAGTTGCCCCCATTAGTTAATCCCAAGGGCAACACATTGCTTTAATCCATCATTAGGACTGTTACACAATCACGTAATTACCACTACCTAGATAATAACGTGAGTAGTTCGGTTGTCCTTGGTAACATCATAATGGTCTTACGTAATTAATTATACGATCATCGTGACTGTATGCATGTTATCTTCGCGATAATTGAAATATCATGGTTTGCAATGTCCTGTCCCCCGTGGTGATTCAAGGCAAGAATATATCCCCAGAAACCACGCTGGTCGTTGGGGCGACTAAGTTGATCGGTCGACTTGCATGGTAGATTGCGCGATATCGTACCTCAGCGGATTTGATAATTGCGCAAAATTTCAATCACCGGACTATCTGGTCCAGACTCGACTATTTACAGACCGCTGTCATATTGCTGAAATATTGCCGAGCGCAGCGTTCACAAACACACGCACATACGCTCGCACTCTCTCTCACACACTCACACACACACACGTACATACGCTCGCACTCACGCACACACACACACACACACACACACACACACGTACATACGCACTCACGCGCGCACATACACACACGTTCATACAGTTAGACACCCCCCCCCCCCCCCCCCTTCCTTGAAGATTTATTCTCCAATGAATCTGCACAAAATAAATGTCAATTCTTATAATTATTTAAATCACTATTCCTACCGCATAGAATGAACACATTAATATGTAGTACCTGTGACTGTATGTTTACACAGACAGCCATAAAACAACCAGTTGTATCGCGGAATAAAATAGTTCCTCAAAAGGAGAGGTGAGCGTACATACATGCTCAAACTCCTCTACAGCCACATCTTTTGTCCTGATGTCTATTCGAGCAGAAACCAGCGAAATTATTCACGCTAATGCGTTGATATGACGTCACGTTGCTATGTGCATCTTTGCACTAATGAAAACAATGCAACGATTGGCGTGAACTAGCCAGTCCCCAGGGAGCATACATGCTAATGCTCAGTGAGAATTAGTGAAAATAATATCACCTACATCCTTGTCCCTATTGGCAATTTGTGAAAACTTCAACCACTTTAAGCGTGCGATTTATATATTATGTATTTCTCGAACACATGTAAAGAAAACACATGTTCAAGGAAAGCGGATCGGCAATCAAGAAAACGCCATGTCTGTATACTGGTAATCTAGGATAAGTTGAGACAAGAAGGCGGTGCACAGAATTTGGGCACACACATATGGATAGTTGCATGGGGAGAGGGTTACACCCATGTGCACGTGCAGGTCATGACGATGAAATTGACAAGGCCCCCGTGAACACACGTGTTGCTCGTGAGACCATTAAGAGGTCGGTGTGACAAGTCGATAACAGGATTCTCTAAGAGCTGTTTGAAAGAGGTTAATTACAAAGAAATAAACATGTCAGAATTATGTAGCATTTCCATATCATACATTCTCAGGCTCGAGAATTGGCCGATAATGTAATAAATTATACAGAGAAAAAATGTACGAATATATTTATATCCTGTCACGATATTTTTCAATTGTTGCTATCCTTGTAAGCCGAGACAGTAACCGCACATAGCAATCGAAGTACTTGTCGCGGACCACCCGCTACCCCTTTCTTCACAATGGTACGCGCCAGTGGGCGGGCCTCAAACATAGTCATACAGGGGTTAATTGCCAGGTCACAACACCAGTTATCCTGGCTTACCAGTAAGTTTGTTTGTTTGTTGTTTAACGCCGCACTCAGCAATATCCCAGCTACGTTACGGCGGTCTGGAAATAATTGGGTCTGGACCAGACAACTCAGTGGTTGACATCATGAGCATCGATCCACGCAATTGGTATACGATGACATGCATCAACCAAGTCAGCGAGTCTGACCACCCTATCCCGTCAGTTGCCTTTTGCGACAAGCATAGTCGCCCCTCACGACAAGCATGGGTTCCTGAAGCCTATATAAGTACTTCTTCCCACCATAATTGGGCGGTCGGGTAGCCTAGTGGTTCAAGCGTTCGCTCGTCACGCCGAAGGCCCGGGTTCGATTCCCCACATGGGTACAATGTGTGAAGCCCATTTGTGGTGTCCCCCGCCGTGATATTGCTGGAATATTGCTAAAAGCGGCGTAAAACCATACTCACTCCCACCGAAATTACAAATGCTCTCCATGTTTTTTTTGTTTGTTGTTTAACGCTGCACTCAGCAATATTGCAGCTATATGACCGCTGTTTGTAAATAATCGAGTCTGGACCAGACAATCCAGTGATTGACATCATGAACATCGATCCACGCAAGCTTTCAATGAAATGTAGTACTATTAGGCTTTTATATTGCACTTTGGGGCAAATAATGCAATAAATAAAATATAAATAATATAATAAAATAATAAAATAATAGTGCCTTATGAGATAATTGATTTTGTTGGTTTTGTTGAGGTTATGAATGAACTGAGGTTTTGACCCATTTTCCGTCAGTTCATTGAACTCAGGAGAACACTGCCGGACAAAAGAAAGTTTTGGATCTTAAGTTTGCAGTGTTTCAGCGACTGTTTTCAGACGAGAAACGTCTTGATAACGCTTGTGATTCTTTGCTCGAATTCAATTTATAAGTGTACACTTTCTTTTGCCCGGCAGTCCAGAACATCCTCAATACAGTAAACTACGGTTATAACGAACACGCTTAAAACGAACTAACGGATATGACGAACTTTTTAGTCCCGACTACGTGCTGTAGTTATGCTGTATATATGCTTATAACGAATTAAGGGTATAACGAACTAAAATTAGTAGTCCCTTTGAGTTCGTTATAACTGTAGATTACTGTATATTGTTAATGTTTTGTTAGTATATGTGGGTGGGTGTCTGCACTTTATTTAGACAAGCTAGCTAGTAGATGTACAAATAACGGCCACTAACAAAATATTTGATGAGTATGTATGCTTTTCAAACAGTCATGATTTTAAAAACAGTTCTCCCTTTTCTCCGAAGTCTCACCCTCTCCATCTTAAATCACTCAACCACTTCTATCAGTTATCAGCCTCTGAATTAAAACAAGACATCTCAAACGGTAGTAGAGATAGTATGTCAGTCGACGTTAGTGTTGTCATATTTAAATGGCACATATCATTCACCCGGAAATAGGACAAGATGGCGCATCCTGGGACATCGTTTAGTGATGACCTGATACATCGACTGGGATACAGTCTAGCATGAATGTGGCAACACCACAGCGTAAGCAGCTAACTGGTTATAACATCGAGTACATCCCTGTGTGTTGATAGAGGGCAGTCGATACACTGATACGTCAGGGCTCCAATAACCTTTCCGCTATGGAGTACTTCTCACGTTATCATTCAAACTGGGTATTGATAGTTTTCTTTTGGGTATTCTACGTATTTTCTAGTCTGTTGGTATTTTAAAACCAATCAGTTGGCCTCTTTGTATCGTGTCTTCTTACAAACGCTGTTTCAGGTGACTTTTGATGTAGATCTGTTCTGTGCCGCCCCACTCGTGTCACACTGGCATAAGCTCCCGACAGTGATACACGTCTAAGTTACAATAAGCGAGGAGCAGTAGAGTATGCATTATTCACTGCAGTAGAGTTCAGGTTTGTGTGATGCCTGCATTCCATCAGTGAATACATCTCTGTACAGAAATACAGACTAGATCGTTGTACAAAGCGATATTTGAGTGAGTCAGTTGGGTTTAACGCCGCTATTAACAGTATTCCAGTTATATCACGGCGTGTCAGCTTAATGTGGGAGGAAAGCCCGAAGTGATGCATGTCTTTCCACTTCGGTGAAACCCACTAGCTGACAAACCTAGAAACATAATCGGGGCGAACCGGGATTCGAACCCACAATCATAGGTTTCTGGCGTGCCCAAGGGACGCAACTCTGCACAACAAATCGCGGCGCCTCAGACGACTGGGCCACCCGATATTTGAGCCATACTTTTACTTGGACTTAAGGCTAACTTAGGGCTAAGGTTGTTTTGTACAAAGGCACCCATGGGCCATGGCCATGGCCCCGTTCGACAACGCGATTGTAGCGCCAAGATGATCGTAACTCCCATACTTGTACCTACGACAGTCATTGCGCTACGGTCGTTTTGGGGAACGCAAGCTGGAAAGCCCACGTAGGGTAACAGCGCTCAGTGTTGTTGTATTGTTTTTAAAAAATTTAGTATGCGTATTTGTTCGCACCAACTTGCGTATTTGCGCTTATCTGGAGCGCTGAATGCACTGCGTTGCGTCGCCTATGTTGACCTGATGTGACATGACAGATGTTCTTTGTGGTACAAAAACATGATATGTTCCTGATCTTGACAATGTTATCTTTAACTGATCCAAAAACACCCAGTTTTCATTGTTTGTATTGTATCACGATAACAGCGCAGCAGATAATCTATAGGAGTAACATAAGCCTCAGGATGTTGGTTATGTGTTTTGTGTAAATTTTTATGCCCTGTAGTTGTATAGGGGGACATATAGTTTACACATAAACAATCATCTTTGTTATTTAACGATTGCAGTGAGTTAAATTTTCATATTTCTAAAAAAATATGTTCTGTAATTAATACAGATAAAAATATCAATTCCAGTCTAATGCACATCTGAACACCGACGGCTCTATCGTGAGTGAGTGAGGTTTTACGCCGCTTTTTAGCAATAATCCAGCAATATCACGGCGGGGGACACCAGAAAAGGGCTTCACACAATGTACCCATGTACGGAATCGAACCCGGGTCTTCGGCGTGACGAGCGAACGCTTGAACCACTAGGCTACCCGACCGCCCCAACGGCTCTATCGAATAACGCATGGAATCACTGGATTGTCTGGTCCAGATTCGATTATTTACAGACCACCACCATATAGTAGCTGAATATTGCCGACTGCAACGAACAAAACACAAACAATCTTCTTTGTTTAACCACAATTACAATTAGTTATATGTTCATATTTCTATAAACTTTTGAATAATAACAATCTTTGAAATTGAATAAAATGTATTTTAAAAAAACAACACACAAGAAAACAACAAAAACAAAAACGTTACATAAAACCAAGGACATTATATAAATCTATGATCACGGACATTCGTTAATCCAGACCGCGTTATCATGGAAACATCACTATAGGTCATTAAGAACTGAACAAGAAACAGCCCTCGTTTCTCAACAATCTCGTTTAACCGACTCAATATAGCTGAGTCGTTTGGTTAAACGAGTCTCCACTGTACGTCATTTATGTGTAGATCTAATTAACGGGCAGTAAAACGCGTTGGTGCCAATACGAAATACTGTTGCAATTATTGCTGCTTCAGACAGAGCGGCCAGACTCGGCCTAACCAGCTTGAATCATCTCATTCAAAGAACACTTTGCCAACCCCATTTAAGATTAACCGGGCAATAAACGAGTACTCGCATTACATAGACAATGTCTCAATTTCAAACAGAGCATTAAGAATGCACCACAACACCCACAATGAGAAGTGGCCTGTAATATATCTCCGTCATGATATCAAACTGCTACAATATTTGAATATAATCTTCTAAATCTCGTGCATTATTCTTTGTAAGGGTATTTTTTTTATCATTGAAAAACCAACCGGATACCGTGTCTAAATGTAAGTGATATTTGAAGTGATCTTATTGTTTTAACCAGCAGACGATTTGGAATCATAAAAAATTATACCAGTTTAACCCGGAGACGTTTCCTTGTAATGAACGGCGGTTTCACAAAGAATGGTGCGACTTTCTTGTATATATATATATATATGTCACATATTCAGGAAATCAATAATCAATCAATGCTTTCTTGTTTCAATGCCAACTGACGCATAATCCGCACAACCATAATAGCAGATATGCATTTTCATCATGGCACCACGAACTTTTAAGACAGATATTTTCGTAACATGAATTATGTATTGCTCTTTTCAGTTACAAATATATAATGACTTCAAAAAAGGGTACAGCCTTATTACGTAATGTTTGTTTGGTTGTTGTTTAACGCCGCACTCAGCAATATTACAGCTATATGAAATATGTAATATGTAAATAATCGAGTCTGGACCAGACAATCCAGTGAATGACATCAACATGGATATACGCAATTGGATACGATGACATGCATCAACCAAGTGAGCGAGCCGCACCACCCGTCCCGTTGCATCTTACGATAAGAATGGGTTGCTGAAGACCTATTCTAACCCGTGTCTTTACGGGTTCAGAGGTTTTTGTGAAGTTTCTTACACAAAATCATCTTACATATATAATCAACCTTGATTCAGTGTACGCGAACTAACATCTCATATTTATATCGGTCTCTCTTACAGCTGAAGTTTAAGATTGTTGCACTGACAGAGCGACGTAAATGCATAAGCATCGACCCACGCACTTGGGATACGATGACATGCATCAACCAAGTCATCTAGCCTGACCACCCGATCCCGTTAGTCGCCTCTTACGACAGGCGTAGTCGCCTTTTATGGCAAGCTTGGGTTTTTGAAGACCTATTCTAACCCGGTTCTTCGCATGTCTATTACGTAATGTAACTATGTCGGTAGTGCGTAATTCTTCATATAATTGACATTGAAAAATAATGTTTTTCATCTTCTTTGACTTTTCACAAGAAATATTTGCTCGATATACACATACCTTTTCTTACATTTTGTATTCACAGACAGTAAAAAGAGATTCCAAACAATAACACTCTATATAATAATGCCTTAGTAAATTAGTAAAGGTTTACAGGACAAAACATCTAGGTTAACTTAACCATGTTTTGCGAATTGGTTTAAATCTATGAAGCAGAAACTTATAATGTGGATGGTCACCAATGCTTGTCGGCTCAAGGCAAACGTGAATATGATTCCTAGACTATGTTTAAGACAGCATCACCTAGTTCATACGTATGTCTGTAAAAAGGTCTTGCAAAGATATATGACCATGTCGAATGTGTGTATTCACCACATTGCCATACAATTGTCGGCGCACCTGTGGGAGATTGCTGTCAGTATATGACGCCAGGTGGACGACAAGAAGACAGGAGGACAATGTAAGAGGCCCGTGGAGGTTATCAGCAGTCAGACTAGAGGACAACCTATCACGATGCTGAAATTCATGTCAGATGACTAGCCTACCACACATCCATACCAGACGTGTATGCGGTCGGCAAGCATGGCGTCTGAGACTTGACCTAGATATCAGTGTGTCTGTATACTAGAGTGTGGTTTGTATCTGTGTATTGAACCAAAGGCCACAAAGGCTGTAAGTCTCCATTATATGCTGCCAGACATATAATAGGCAAATAGACCGTGAATAATATATGTCAACCTTTAATGCTGAGCCCGCTTCAATATGGTGGTTAAGTGATGTTGCATCCTAGCGGAGATGCAGACGGATATGAAATGCCGTGTTGCTCAATCGTGTTGTCTATCAAGGCATGTCAGAGGATATCTGTCGGTCCTGACAGCGTTCTGGTTGTGTGTGGTGCAGTGCAACTTTGTGTTGGTCGTCCGCACACACACGGAGCACACGTCACATGAGAACCAAGAGGGCCACACATGCTCTCGTGTACTCCTGGCATATCGGCCGGGACCGTCCAATGGACAGTGCGCAGTACGAGCTTGTGAACACTGCTTCGATAATTGGGCTCTTAGTCTCCGTGTGCAGCCGCTGTGGCCGACAGATAGGCGTGGTCAAGGCGAGCAGTTTATATACGGTTGTCAAGTGAGCAGCGCAACGCTTCATCACGGCTACCATCATGGCGGCTCGGCTTAGTCAAGACGTGTACCTTGCATTGATCTGCTGGTGTATAGCACAGTATCACCGTACTTGCAACGGCCGCGAATAGACGCGGTATAGATTTCAGGGGGTATGCTTTTGAACATTCAGTCAAATTACATTTGATGGGTTGGTGAAAGACTCAGATTTGGGGTGTCTTTGAAGTAGGTCTATTAGCTGACGATAGGTAATTGGTGCTGATCAAAAGCTCTTTACTTCAAAAATATGCCGACGGTTCATGGATGTCTAGTACAGAAGTGACCAGATAAACATATATGCATACCAGAGTCACACACTTGGTTGAAGAGAAATCTCCTTCGAGGCATTAGGACCATGCACAGGATATTGTAGTCTATGTGGGCAGCGTTTGTATTGCCTTATCACAAATGTTGTATTGGAGATGTGGCTTTTAGCTCTATGGTTGTTGGGTGTCGTTGTATTGGATATATAGCTGTTGGCTGTCGTTGTATTGGCTATATGGCTGTTGAGTGACGTAGTGGATATATGGCTGTTGGGTGACGTAGTGGATATATGGCTGTTGGTTGACGTTGTATTGGATATATGGCTGTTGGGTGACGTTGTAGTGGATATATGGCTGTTGAGTGTCGTTGTAGTGGATATATGGTTGTTGAGTGTCGTTGTATTGGTTATATGGCTGTTGGGTGCCGTTGTATTGGATATATGGCTGTTGAGTGTCGTTGTAGTCGATATATGGTTGTTGAGTGTCGTTGTATTGGACATGTGGCTGTTGAGTGTCGTTGTAGTGGATATATGGTTGTTGAGTGTCGTTGTATTGGACATGTGGCTGTTGAGTGTCGTTGTATTGGATATATGGCTGTTGAGTGTCGTTGTATTGGATATATGGCTGTTGGGTGACGTTGTATTGGATATATGGCTGTTGGGTGACGTTCTATAGGAAATACGACTGTTGGGTTGCTTTTAACGGCCTTTTGGCTCATATATGAATAACATACTTATGACAAAATAGGATTTATTGTTTTACCGTTTACTCTACTGTGTATAGATCATCAAAAGACTTCATACATAGGTTCTCGTTGGGGGGAGATTTGCGTTTGTTGGCCTCAATGACCTGTCTTTCTAATTGATTGGCTTATACGCGCAGTATAAATTATATATGATTTTCCCAATTCATTATTGTTCCTGGTAGAATCTTTATTGGTAGTTATTTAACATCACATTCACTAAATTTCGATTGAGTCGATACCCTTGATAGGACTTTATGGGTTTTTTTCTTTCCCTGAACACACTACACTCTAGAGTTGCATCATAATGCCGAAATATCAAATGTCGTATCGACGTATTGAGTTTTATCATAATCGAATAACCATTTCTTGTTCGTTTTATTTTTAGCAATCATCAAGCATGGATGTACATACTCTCTTGTGCCTAGTAGTGTCCATATGATTATTGCCCATAGATTCGAGTTAACTCGATTTTAATGTTGAACCTGTTTAAGAAAAAAGCGATAAAGATATATTGTGTGTCTCTTAGCTAATACATCATGGGCTGTAGGTACCTGGGTACATTGGATCATTTGTGACACGCATTAGGATGATATATATAAATATAACAGACAATATTCGCAAAATGGTACAAAAGCGAGGACTTTATTGACATACTTACCCGACTATAGCAATAGCACAGTTGTAGTGTCGGGTCGTGGAGATAACGTATGCAGTCGACGGTTGTATGTAGGACAGGGCGGTGTTGTTTAGATGTTGCAGTCGCAGCAGAAGAAGAATGGAGTATTTGTAGTGAGTGAGTGAGTGAGTGAGTGAGTGAGTGAGTATGGTTTTACGCCGCTTTTAGCAATATTC
Source organism: Haliotis cracherodii (assembly GCF_022045235.1). Classification (NCBI taxonomy): domain Eukaryota; kingdom Metazoa; phylum Mollusca; class Gastropoda; order Lepetellida; family Haliotidae; genus Haliotis; species Haliotis cracherodii. The sequence continues at coordinate 508,657 of NW_027266296.1, read as the reverse complement.
CAGCAATATCACGGTCTGAGACACCACGAATGGGCTTCACACATTGTACCCATGTGGGGAATCGAACCCGGGTCTTCGGCGTGACTAGCAAATGCTAACCACTTGGCTACCTCAGAGAGAAGTATATAATAGTATATTCGGATTAGTATAGGAAAGTTTAATAATAATAATAATGATGATGATGTCAGTAGAAGTAGTATATAATAGTATATTCGGATTAGTATAGGAAAGTTTGATGATGATGATGATGATGATGATGATGATGATGATGATGATGTCAGTAGAAGTAGTATATAATAGTATATTCGGAAAGGAAAGTTTGATGAAGTCTTGAAGTCTATAGTTATGCAACACGTGCATATTGACAAAATATAACAATCAAACAATACAATCATATCGATTTAGAACCACTTTCTATAGCCAGATACATTCTGATGCCCTTCTCCCTCTGTTACATCATGGCGACATCCCGCGTTTCATCCGCGTACGCCTGCCCGCGGTACCCCAGCTGTCGCGGGCAAACCAAATGAACAGCCACCATTTAACGGCGTCCATGCTGACATGCTGTCTCGATATATGGGGACCACGTGTCACAGTGTTGGGGAACTGCAACCGAAATGTAAAGGATCTGAAAGTCCTTATATGGTACATTATTTGGCGCGATTTCCAACATTCTACATCAAGGAACGAACAATGATAGGCGGCCTCGCGTATGAAGGATCAGTACCCATCAGGCTAACATTTAATCCCTGAAATAAGGTAATCTTGTTTGAAAATATATATCTACAAAATAAAAAGTAAAATCCAGATGGAGCCTAGAACAATGCCTAATTCCTAGAGCAGGGGCAATCTAGACTTGCCAAGTCATTCTAGACTCGGATTGGATTAATTTTTATGTATTCTCTAGGGTCTCGGGGACAGTGTGTGTGACCATGATTCATATCCTGTGTCTTTGGTAATGCGATGTTTATATGTTTTGTATAGCTTATTTTAGAGAGGGGAATATTTCCTTATTTCATTACTTCGTGTTCCTTTTGGGGGGGCACGGGTGGCCCAGTCGTCTAAGGCGCCGCGATTCGCTGCGCAGAGTTGCGTCCCTTGGGCACGCCAGAAACCTATGATTGTGGGTTGGTATCCCGGTTCTCCCCGATTATGTTTCTAGGTATGTCAGCACCATACCCGTGCTCGTGGGTTTCACCGAGGCGGTAAACGTCTGAGACCTGCATCACTTCGGGCTTTCCTCCCACATTAAGCTGACACGCCGTGATATAACTAGAATACTTTTAATAGCGGCGGTAAACCCAACTCACTCACTCTTCTTTTTGGCTCATGAGGAACTTTCATAATAACTGCATGCACTTTGAGATATAATCCACAGCTGATATATGTCGGATGTAACGAATTATCGGCTATTACGAAACATATTCTAACCTTAGGGTTCTGTGAGTTGTTTTAACGCTGCACTCAGCAATATTCCACCTTCATGACGGCTGTCTGTAAATTATCGACTCTTGGCCAGACAGTCCAGTGATTGACCTTTTGAGCAATGCTCCACGCCGCGGGGTACGATGACATGCAATCAATCAAGTCCCAGAATCTGACCACCCCCACCAGTTAGTCACCTTATTCAACAAGAACAGGTTGCCGGGGATCTATTTTAACCCTGAACCACCAGGGTCTCTACTCATATAGGGAGTTTATTGAAATCATTGTTACTGTTGATGAATAAAGAACTTCGGATATAACGAACTCCGGATATAACGAACTTCGGATAAAACGAATTGAATGTCAGGATCCCTCGGAGCTGGTTATAACGTGACTTGTCTGGATCTCAATGCCTATTTATGGATAGCAGCTTGTGTATAGTCACCTATACACCAGACTCGCAGTATATGTAACCCCACGTTTGATATGAGACATGTACGCAGAACAGGTATATTTTTTTCAGTCCTTTTACTTCCTGGCATGATGTTGCACTTTTTAAATAAATCTATCTCGCCCATGCCATTCTTTATATTTGTTAAAAGAAATAAGGACCAATTGTTTTACATGACAAAGAAGCATTCATTTATGAATATAGAACATATTACAAAACAAATTGAGTATGTGAGGCTCTTTAAACGATTTATCAGGTTGATCGAAAATTAAATCGACAAAACCATTTCCATAATTATAATAACTCTATACTACCAGACCGTATATACTTAAAAATATACACCGGGTATACAAATATAATAAGGATGGCGCTTTTGTATTTTCCGGCGTACGCACTTAAAACAACCCAATGGAGCTGCTGTTCAAGGAGAATAAGCGACGCATCAACAGCTCTCTATAGACACCAGCGACCTTAAGGGTCATTCTTATCACAACAAATCGTAAGATATCCATATCGGATTGGTATAAAGTCCTTCTCGGACATAACAGATTATCCAGGAAGATCAAATAGGACAGAAACGCTTCTCAGCCGTTTACCCGTTAAATACGAGTCTGTATATATACTACTCATAAGAAGTTAAAGAACACCCGATTTGTTCGTGACAAAAGTTAATCATGATAGATTAACTATAGTCATATGAAAAAATCGGATGTTTCTTTTCAGTAGTAACTTCTTTAGAGTACAGTAAACTACGGTTATAACGAACTCAAAAGGACCGCTAATTGTAGTTCTTTACAACCGTAGTTCGTTATTAGCATACAGCAAATGGCAGGGACCAAAAAATAAGTTCGATATATCTGTCAGTTCGTTATAAGCGTGTTCGTTATAAACGTATTTTACTGTTGTATGTGGATTTCTGTGTATTTGCACCTCCATACCGATTGTGTATCTAAAGATGCTTATAAATTGGGAAATATGGCTAAGTATCAATTTTAAAAAAAAGAAAGAAAGAAAATAAGTGGTTATGGTTACACGCAAAAAGAAAAAAGTAAAGGCTAGATATTTTATGAGAGGAAATAACGAAACAGCACAAAAACAGTTTGTTTGTGTGTTTGCTTGTTGTTTAACATGTTTAACGCCGCTCTCGGCAATATTTCAGTATATGACGGCGGTATATTTATAAACAGTTTGTAAACGTCAAAGGCAAAACGATGTGCACAAAATAACCGCGGGTTCTCTCTTACGGTTTCACTTGTTGTGTTATGTTTAATGTGTTATCTTTTTGTCAAACTTTCGCTCTACAACGTTTGACAATGCTGATGGTTCAATCTCTGAGAGATTAGATAATATATTTCGCCAAAATAAACAACTGTTAAAATACAACTTTTTCCACAAAGTCACGTCAGCGATTGGATTTATAACACATTATAATCGATGAATGGTTGCTCGGGTTTCATTCTGTCCCAGACCCTTTCTTCCGCCAGGGAACCTTCCGTCCCACAGAACACATGCGACAGACGCCTTCCGCAAATCGCCGCGAGCTCATGAATATGTAGCAGGCTCGATTGACCCCTTTCCAAGCACACAGCCCAGAAGTGTCTGCTTGCGATTTGCGGTGCCTACGGTTGAATGTAGACGCCCGTCGCGATGCAAACTGCGCTTTGTCAGCAAATCTAACCATACAGACACACTAAACAAGGTTCCTTCCCGGTCTATGTGAAGTTTTAATCTACTTGGTGAGTTGATTTTAGAGAAATCGCTTGTTTCTTTCGATCGGTTGGCAACTGGGTGTTTCTTCGCGAGCTACCAAGATGGCCTCCGATGGCAAGTTCCGTATTCGACCATTGTTCAGCTCCACGTGTGTAGGGACCCGCCCCAAATACGGCACGGTCTCAAACTTGCTCAGATATTTCCTGAAACGTTGTTGTGTGTATTTAAATGCTTTGTGGGGGGTTGATTTTCTTCCGTCGCGTTAGTCATTGATGCGGATAGCGAGTACAACTGTGCATCAGTGCCAGCCTAAGAGCAGTGAGTTTTACTAGCCGGGCCTGGAGTTATCACTGAAACCAAAGTGGGACATTGGCCGCAAGCCAGATGGCTAGATTTTCACAATGCCAGCTGTATAATGCTACTACCATTATTTACCCAGAAGTCTAATGTTATCGTAATAATATAAACAAGTTTGTTGTCATCAAATGCACTTCATTATCAGCTTCCTGGTTGATGTGGATTTATTTTCTTGCCAATCTACTGCTTAACCATTGCCCAATGTCTTGGAGTCCTGTTCTTGTTTAAAGATGATATTTGATGGTTTAAAATGGGGTTTAATGTCGCGCCGAAGATTATTGCAAATATTTAGTGAAGTGCATGCATATTTCTACGTGGCTGCTTGTACTGGTCAGTCTGATGCCAGTTTTATTGTGCTAGTGCACCGAGATACCATGCTGCAGTTTAACCTGAATACCCCACTCAGACACAGTATACTGACTCCGAGCCGACCCATCATTGTTTTATCTCTTTGATACCGAGCGCCAGGCAGGATAACAAGTACCATCTTTTAACGTTGTTTGGTTAAACGTGAATGGGGATCGAACCGCGACCATCCACTCTCCTGAAGATGCTTTTTCCATTGCGCCATAGAGGCAGTCTGACATATAAATTATCAGATATAGGCCTATAAGTACAATATATTTTTTCGGGGTGGCAATTTTAATGTCATTTTAACTATAGTTATTCTATTATGATAATTATGATAGCTGAAAAATTATCATGATCATATTGTGAAGTTGTACTGCTATGGAAATAGTATTACGATAGTATACATGACAACCTTTAATTTCCCACGTAGCAGTTTTCCTGGCATTATTCAAGCCCGTGTGGATTCCGGGTAAGAATAGGTCCCAATTTAAGCAACCTATGCATGTAAGAGGGGACCAAATGGATCGAGTCGTCAGACTCGGTGACACGTTTTCGATTATCATATCCAGAACGCGTGAATTGTTGCTCACAATATCAATCACTGAATCGTCCGATGCAGACTTTGTTATATGCAGGTGGCAATGATATAGCTGGAATATTGCAGACTGCAACGTTAAACAACAAACAGAGACAACACAATATGTGGGAAATTGTTGAATTTGTTGATCGAGATCTCTGTATAGTCTGCAAGGCTATATTCATCACTTCATACAAGGTTATCAGTGTTGTTTTTTATTGGAAAATGTCTTTAGAAAATACTGATGTCAGTTTAATATTTTGTAATGCATCATTACTGTTTTATTTATTTGGTGTTTCATGCCACATTCACCAATATTACAGCTTTGACCAAACAATCCAGTGATTGACATGTACAAAGCTCCATACAATTAGGGTATGAAAATATGCTCTAATCCAAGTCACGTCTGACCGGTTCCATTAACTTGATTAAGTTACGTCCTATGACAAGTATATAAAACGGTTGCTGTGGACCTATATTCTTACCCAGAATCCCACAGGATCATCATCAAAGTGCTGCCATCAGGCAATGCACTGATATTTTGGTCAATTGCAGGGCTTGATTAAACCACCTTAAAACATGCACCAGTGCAACCTATTATTGAAAAGTGCAACCTGTTATTGAAAAGTGCAACCAAATATTTTGTGTCTACATGCACTCAGTAGATGTAAAAAAAAATCAAATTTGTGTCTGACTAATCCTTACTTCCCAATGTCCACACACAAAAAAATTCTTTGAAATCAATACCTCTAAAGTTAATGTTGGAGAATACATCAGTAACAATGATAAAATTATTAACAATTTGTTCCAAAGGAATGGGAAAAATTGTAAGCTAGGTTTGTGACGACTTAATTTTGACCAGGAATATATATTACTCCTATCGTGATAGAAAGCCATAGTAAGATATTTTTAATTGTTTGTTTTTTAAATTTTAATCCTATATGTCCTAGACATTGAATTGAATTAATTTCTATCAATGTTTTGACTTTTACGGCCAATAAAATCCGTTTTGACATGTTATTGAGACTGATTACTCTCTGGCGTTGACATTCCATATTGTGGATGAAACAACAACAAAAGTATTTTTTCAAGACAAGAGTAAATTTTTCTTCCTCTGAACATGTTAATGATAAGTGAATCTAAAAAATATAAGTTCTATAGTGTTCCACAGTTTAAGAAGTTACTATGTAATATAATATTTATTCCAAGGGGGTGGAAAATCAATGCCTAACTTACCCTACCCGTTACATGAGGTTGCCCCCCCCCCCCAAAAAAAAAATCATCTTCGGTTGTCCGCCAAAAACCTTACCATTTCGAAGACCTTTAGTCAGTTGTGATAAGATATTTGTAACAACTACTAAATATGACTTGTGGAAAAGAGTAAACATCCTGAGTAGAACTAATCTAACTGACTTGTTTAATACCTTGTTCTGATTTTGATCAAAGGGAAATGATTTCTGATTGGTTGATCAGATCAGAGTACCATGTTGCCAACAAGTCATGGCAGGTCGCACTGGCAGCTCAAAAAGTAGTGAAGATATGAAAACGTAATCATCAATGTCGATCTGGACAAGTAGACTTGTCACAATTTTGATATTTCCACGCCCCTGTATTCTCCAATGTTATTATCTGATTGTCTGATAAGAACCCTCAAGAGAAGATTGATTATGATCTATTTTTTGTCAGTATGATTTTAACAAAGAAATTAAGAGAAAGATTTGTATTTTTAGCTTTAGAGACTTTTTTGTGTGGATAACTTGTCCTTTACTTTAATAAATGATAGAAAGGAGTCAAGAGATTCTCATTGTTTTCAGTCTGAAACTGAATACATTGTGACTTTCTTAAGTCTTGTAGACTTGCTTTTTAGTATCAGATATTTTTGTTTCAAGGTATGCATGAGAGTAGAAATAATTTTGAGTATTTTGATGTGTTGCTGGAAAAGTAAATACTAAATCCCTTATATTGATATATTACTTTGGTCGAGTGGCTAATATTTTCCATTTGCCTGAAGCAGACAAGAACTGACATCAATTGAAACATTTGTGAAGCGGATGCTATTTATGGATTTTCTTTGTTTGAAACAAAACATTGAGTGATGAAAGTGAAACAATGAAATTTGACATGCGTGCTACTTTGCACGGCCATAATTAAATTAGCTGCAGTGATATGTTTGCATCTGAGGGACTTGTAATTCAAATTATTTGCAACCACTCTCAGTGAAATGAATGTAAAGATTGCAAGTGTCCCTTGCCTGCATTATTGAATGAATGAATGAGTGAGGTTTTATGCCACTTTTAGCAATATTCCAGCAATATCATAGCGGGGGACACCAGAAATGGGCTTTGTACATTGTACCCATGTCGGGAATCGAATCAGGGTCTTCGGCGTGACGAGCGAACACTTTAACCACTAGGCTACCCGAAGTGGCACATTTAGGTCTGGACATATTGAAGTGGACTGCCATTTCAGGTTTACAGCACATACAAGAAAGGCAGAATCAATAGCATCATCTGAGAACATGCAATAAGCATTTGGAATTGGGATTTAGCTCAGTGGGTACCGTCAAATCTGTCATTTGTCTCTGGAGTTAGTGTGAGTCGAGTCTGATTACTGTTTCTGTAGACCCAGGAAGATCCAGGGTAGAGATCAGGTCTTCTTCAAACCATGCTTGCCGTAAAAGGCGACTATGCTTGTCGTAAGAGGCGACTAAAGGGTGGTCAGGCTTGCGGACTTGGTTGATGCATGTCATCCTATCTCTGTTACGTAGATCGATGTTCATGATGTCAATCGCTGGATTGTCTGGTCCAGACAAGATTATTTACAGACTGCCGTCATATAGCTGGAATATTGCTGAGTGCGGCGCTAAACAACAACCAAATAAACAAACACTGTTTACACAAGTTGACCAAGAAAAGTATATCTTGTATATCACAGCGTTTTTGTTCTTGGCAACTTTGTTAAATAATTTTATAAAGGCAAAGCATACAGAACACCAGCTGTAGGGTTTCAGATCGGTTCATTTTCTCGGACATTGACTGATTGTTATCTGTAATGTTCCAGAGTTTTATTCAATTTGGTAATGGTATGGAAGAATGTCCTATCAAAAGTGAACATTTTCCTCCAGCAAAATAACTGATATGTGATATTTAATTGATGGATGACATTTCGTAATTTTCTTCTGAATATTGTGCTAGCTATTATACTTGGAACCTTCATGATCTAAAAGGGCTTGTCTGTTCCATCTCATTTGAACATTTATCCCATGAAGTCAGCTGACTTTTGTATGTAATACTGGACTATAGTCTGCTAATCTGCTAATGAGTACCATATTTTCTTGAGGAAAGACATTACCATAATGAGACCTGGTTTGATATAAGAACCCTTGAATGCTGGATTTTACCTTTTGAATGTTATTGCATTGTCCTTTATTGCTTAATAAATAAAGCCGTGAGTCTGTCTGAACATTCCTGCTATTGATTTCATAGAAGTTCGATCGTGTGAAGCGAAGAAGTAAAGTAAATGCCATCATCAAATAACAAAATTAAATGTCTTGTTTGTTGTTTTACGCCGCATTCAGCAATATTCCCACTATATGACGTTAATAATGAAAATAATCGCGTCTGGACCAAACAATCGAGTGATTGACATCACCATGGATATACGCAATTGGATACGATGACATTCATCAACCAATTCAGCGAGCCTGACCACCATCCCGTTGCCTCTTACGTCAAGCATAGTCGCCTTTTACAGCAAGCATTGGTTGCTGAAGACCTATTTTACCCTGGATCTTCACGGTTCATATCTCAAGGAGTGGTTAGGTTTATCAATTCATGAGATCATGAGATGTTTTTTAAAAGAAATATTTAATTTCCTTCTGTTCGTTGGTTTGAATCCCAGATCATTCTCCCTAAAATCCAATCTTTTACCTGAAACAATACCCCTCTATGTAATGATCTGAGGACAGTCACTTTGATCCTGAATCGCAGATTTGACCAAATTTTTATCAGCACCTTTAATCACACTCAACCAACTCCGTAGTGTAGTGGATAGAGCGTCTGCCCGGAAGTAGATGATGTTTCAATCCATGGTCATGTTGTACAAAAAGATGTTAAAAGATGTTACTTGTTGTTACCCTGCCTGCACTCAGCACTAAGGGGATAAACCAAAGACTGTTTGGCTCGGACTCAGTATTCTGTATCTAAGGGTGGTGTATCCATGTTAAACTACATCATGGTACCTCATTTGGCAAGCGCCTTAAAACATTACCCAGTAATTCTATATATCTTTGCAAAAAACGTTTGAGTACACAAGCTCTAAGAATCATATGGCTCTAAGCTTTTCAGTAGAGGTTAGTGTTACTATATGGACTATTTTAGCTGAGCTTACTGACAACAGAAGTGTGCAAAGCTTCAGCTTCGGACTAGTGGCTAAAGTCGTACACCGATATTTTATCTCAATCCTGTGTTTGAAGCTAGCTGAATTGTTTGGTAAATTATTTGAGAATGATATGCATGTATAGGTGTAACTATGAAGGTTCTATTGATTCTAATCAAGCTTATATTTCTTCTTTTGTTACAGGTGACGGAGCTCCTCGTGTCTGCAGGCTGTAAAGGGAGACTACTCCCAGTCCGCCATGCGAAGACCCAAGGGTTTTAATCTTCCATTGATTAAATGTAACCTGTGTGACTTCGCAACAAAGAATGAGTATATATACCGCCGACACAAAAATAGGTGTTCCCGTGAACATAGAAAAACAGTTCTAGCTGACACTGAAGTAAGCTTTGCAGAAGACATGGACCCCAAAACAGAAACTGACATGGATGCTTTTGAAGGAGAGCAAGATGCTACGAATGTTGAACAGGGAGAACAGGAAGAGCAGCAGGATGCTGGGGAAGTGGCCATGGCGATGTCCCCGAGTTCTGCTGGGACCTCACTCCCACCTCCATTGGTCAACAGAAATTATAGATGTTCTCAGTGTACTTACGCTACGACAAAGTCTAAGATGTTTCTCTATCACCAGATTGACAGTCATGGTGCCAAGATTAATGTATTCCCATGCCAGTTTTGTGAGTATGCAACCAAGTACAAGCACAAGGTGAGACGGCACATTCAGTTTGCTCACAAGGAGAAACTAGCAGAAGGACGACTTATTCATGGTTTTGAGGAAGGAGGCGTCTTGGGTGAACTTGAGGCTGCGGCAGAATCAAACAAGACCTCTCGTAAAGAGAAAACAGCTGGATCGCTATTCAGGAAAGCTTTGTCAAGGGTTTCGTCAAAGAGCAAGGCTATTAAGAAGAAACCATTGCCACAGAAGACCTATCCTCACATCATGCGAATTAAAACATCATCAGGTGCTGATATGTTCAAGTGTAAGCTTTGCCTTTACAGTGGAAAGAATCGTCACCAGGCCGTGAAGCATGTGAAAGCTTGTCATACAGGGGCAAAGACCTTCAGCTGCTGGATTTGTCCCTTTAAGACTAAAAGCAAGAATGACTTTTACCAACACAAGTCCACCCATGGAGCCTCCTCAGCACAATATCAGTGTCCAGAATGCTTGTATGCCACAGACTTCAAACCAAATTTTGACCGGCACATGGAGAACCATAAAGCGAATAAGCCGTTTAAGTGTACTATATGTAGCTACTCCACTGGTCATGATGGTGCTTTGAAAAGACACATGACCAATCATCATCCTCTGACAGAGAAGAATGCATCGATAGTATTTGGAGGAGAAATTGTCGATACTGATGGTAATGATTTGGATGGTACTGCTGGAGACAGTAAGGAAGAGGATGAGATGGATGAAGAGGAGGCTTTGGATGTTGATGATGAAGAGTATGACCCGAGAGCTCCAGAAGGTGTTCCTGGTTACCCTAGGAGATCTGGAAATCGTAATAGTTGTGAGCTCTGTGGTTTGTCTTACAAGCGACTCTCTGATCTTGGTCGTCACATGAAGATAAAGCATAATACAAGCTTAAGGGAAATGAAAGAGAACCCCATTCAAATTGAGAATGAAAATTCAAATGATAGTTTTGGTGAGGACACTTCTTGGGCAAAATCCCAGACTTCTTGGAAGGACAAGGCGAAGTGCAAGTTTTGTTCATATATTGCAAAATGGCCGTCAGATTTACGTCGTCACATGGCTGTTCACTCAGTTGAGAAAAGATTCAAGTGTCCATACTGTATGAAGAAATACAAGTATCTTGGTGACTTAAACGTCCATGTACGAAGGGATCATAACCGAGAGCCCGAAGACATCGAAGTGCAGAGGGTAGCGATTGTTCCTCTGAAGAAATCTTCGCCACAGATATTTAGATGTCCAGCTTGCACTTTCACAACAAAATGGAAGTCTGAAATGGAGCGACATTCCCATATGCATAAGGAAGAAAAGGCCTACCAGTGTCGGAAGTGTGATTACCAGACGTACTGGAGGGGGGACATTGGTCGCCACATTTTCCGTCACCATGCTGACTTGATGCCCAAGGATACTAAGGATGTGAACATTAAAGAGTTCATGATTGTGAGACCTGAACGGAAGGCTGTTAAATCGAGAGTCCACAAAGCACTCCATCTCACAGAAAGTATCGACCCTGATGATTCTGCCTCTGTGGTAATTCCTGAACCGATGAATACAAGCGTTGATGATCATGAATCTGACTCCCTGAGTACCACATCCAGTGCGTCTCCTCAGAAAGATGTTCATGGAACTCCATCGAAATGTAATCATTGCGATTTTGTCACCAATGCCCCGTCCAAGCTGAAGGCTCATATTGCTACCCATTTCAACCTTAAGCAGTTTAAGTGTCCGATCTGTGGTCGTCGATCCAATTGGAAATGGGACGTCCGCAAGCATATGAAAAAAGATCATCCTGAATCAAATGCTGACGTTCAGACCCTGTGTCTGGAAGAGGCCAAGGCAACAATCCAGGACTACCTTGACACCCAGCCCAATGTTCGACGCGAGCACCACTTTAATGTACAGCTTGCTGCCAAGATGGAAGCTCAGTCGGGTGAAGTGAAGATGAAGAAACCATATCAATGTTCACTCTGTCCATTCCGATCGGATTTCCGTTGGAGTGTCAGCAAGCACCTGCGCACTATCCACAATGGGCAGCTAGGCAGCATCATATTCCTTAAAGAGAAGGATAAGGATAAAGACCCTGATGGGTATGTCCCTTCCAAGGCAGAGAGTCAAGAGAAACAGTCTATGGCTCCTCCTCCACCCAGCAACAAGCATCATGATTTGAGAGCACCCAGTAAGAAGAACACCTTCCGTCAGCCAGTGCCTTCTGGTGACATTGACATGGACAAACCCTACATGTGCGTAGAGTGTGGGAAAAGAGGCGCCATCAAGGGGGACATCAAGAAACATTACCACTATATCCATCCTAATAAAGAAGTGAAACTGATCTATGTACCCGATGGGAGAGAGTTCGTCTATGCAGGAAACACCACTCCTCTCCTTGGGGATGACATGGGATCTCACAATCAGCAGTCTTCCAGTGGGAAAGAAACGGTTGATGGCAAGAGAACAGTGTATGGGGAGAACACCAAATACAGCGATCCTAAGACCCATGGATACTGTAAACCATTCAAGTGTTCCGTCTGTTCAAGACGGTCCAACTGGAAATGGGATGTGAAAAAGCATCTGAGAGACAAGCACTCTGGTGATGGAGGTTATGTTATAATGCTGGACCTGAAGACTGCAAGAGATACATACCATGCAGAGTGTTCTCCTCAACAGGGAAATCCTATGAGAGAAATCCGAGCATTAGAGGCTCAAATGCAAGCGACTGAAACTGAAGCTGAGGTCAGCGGAATGAATGAGGACTTGGATCGTTGCAAGAGGTTTAAGTGTGGGTCATGCTCTTACAGGTCTAACTGGAGGACGGACATTGGACGCCACATCAAGAGGAGACATCGTCACAGTAAGACGAAAGTGATTCTCTTGGATTATAAAGTGGCTAAAGAGACTTTGTCGAGCTATTATTACGACAGAACCTCCAGGGAACCAGCGGCTTCTGATGCTTCTATTGGAAACCTGAAAAAGGAATCCTATAAGAAGAAAAGTGGAACTGAGATGAAGAAAGTGTGGAAATGTTGCAAATGTCCCTTTGAGGCGACTGTCAAATCTCACATCATCCGTCACATGCAGAAACACAACATGAAGCCCTTCACATGCTGTCTCTGCAGTTTCTCAAGCAACTTCAGAAGTGCCTTGTATAGACATCTGAGATGCACCCACGGCAAGACTGATTATCCTACCTATACAAAGATACTCATTAAATATGGGAAAGGATTTGCTGGAGGAAGCAATGGCCAGACCACCTTAGATGACTTTGGTGTTGCAATGAGTGCACTTCAGCAAGGCAAGACCATCATTACAGAGCAATATGTCGACTCATACTTGTGTAGAATCTGCAATTTCCAGTCTCCCAAGGACTATCTAGCCTACCGTCATATTCGTGAAAAACATGGAGTTGAAGACAAGAACCAGGTTTTGAAGATTCGAAAGCGGCAAAGGATGGAGGTGCCGGCTGAGCAGGAGCTCCAGCCCCTGGAGGATCAGATGAAGGAGGAGTCGCCCAATGAAAGGGGGAAGAAGTACATGTGTAGCATCTGCCCTTACAAAGCTACGAAACGGGGACTGTTGAATTTCCACATGACCTATCACCAGCCTCAAGCTGTCAACAAGTACAAATGCAAATACTGCCCCTATTATGTGTGCGCACCAAGACTTCTTCACCAGCATATGAGGCTACACACCAACAGGAAGAACTGGCCGAAAGGACAGAAATCACCAAATGTCACTCCCAAGAAGAAGAATGCCACTCCAGGCATTGCAGTTACCCCGAAGAAGCACAAATGTCCTCAGTGTCCCTACCAGAGTAACAGTAAGAATGACATGTTGTATCACAAGCAGTTTCATAGACCTAAGCCTACAGCTGAGTTCAAATGTGAACATTGTGATTACTGGGTGACTCATCGTCGACTCCTCAAGCAGCACATGAAGATCCATGAGGAATATGAACAACAATTGATGCTGCCTCCACAGTTGGTGCTTCTTCAAGCCTCGCCATGTAAATCAGAAATGTCCGATGCAAGTATCCTGTTTGATGCTGTAGAAGTTGCTTCCTTGAAACAGCGTCTGATTGGTTCAAAGATCACTGCAAGTTTGTCCACAAGCCCTTCGGTGTCCCCGATGAAGATCGCCACACAGTGCTCTGTGGGTACCCGGCCTGGCTATGTCATGAAGAATGGTTCGTACAAGAAATTGCACCGATGTCAGTTTTGTCCCTACACAAATATCCGGAACAGGAATGTGAAACTCCATGAGATGATGCATGGTGCTAGGAAGAGCGACCACCCTCTCATGAAGTGTCCTCACTGCGACTACTATGTTGGAGCTAAGGGACTCCTATCCCATCACCTTAAGGTGCATCAGCAACATTATGTTCCTGACTTCAATGACAATCTGGTAGCAGATCATGCAAAACAAGAAGGCCTTGGAGGCTATGATGACGATGACCGGAGTTCGGATACCACTGAAATCATGCAGGAGCATAAAGTGGACACTCTGCTAGAAATCGCCAGGTTCAAGAAATACTGTTGCGAGAAATGCCCCTATGCAAGTGCAAAACGTTCCCACTTTGAACGTCATTCTGAACTGCACGGAAGCAAACAACGCTTCACATGTGAGTTCTGTGATTACAGTGTTCCTTCGAACAATCTACTTGCTCAGCATCGCAAGCTTCATATGATGCCGAACCAGAATTTACTTGCAGCTCAATCGTTGACCAATTTGCAACATCTAGCCCATGTACCCGCGGATGTTGCCCTAGCAAGTGCCCTGCCTCCTATAGACACCAAAGAGCCAATTACAATCAGTGTTATACATGACCACCTTGATCTGTATGAAAATGCTCCACCTGAAGCTGAATTTGAACCCAAGAAGTTGTACAGATGTGATCGATGTCCATATGCAAATGTTCGAAGAGATCACCTCATTGCTCACCTTAAATTCCATATGGTCCGCAGCGATCTTGCCTGTCCATACTGTGATTACAGTGTGTCGAAGCAGTATCTCCTTTCTCAGCACATCCGTGTCCACTTTTGTCCCTTGCCTGAGCTGTCTGATTGGCTGGCTCAGAATGGACAAACAGACAGAGCCCAGGAGTGCAAAGAGCCTGACATCTCGGAGGCCATTGAGGTGGCTCAAAAGTTCCACAGCGGGACCCAGGAGATAGTTGCACGGCCCAAAGAGGAGAAGGCTGATCCAGAAGAGGAGAAAGGTCTCCCGAGGAAGGAAGATTCAGAGTCTGATCCTATATATCAGGACACAGCAGCTTCAGAAGATAAGGAGATGGATGTGGAGATGAAGGAGGATGAGCCGCAGCCCAGCACGAGCAAAGAGGAGTCCGTAGTTGTGGCTCCAGTGGAGCCAACTCCAGGCCCCTCTTCGGCCAAAGATCCCCCGAATCCGTACATCTGTCAGTACTGTGATCGGGAGTTCACTGCCTCGGAGACGCTGGTCAGACATGAAATGCAGCACTTGATTGGAAACCATTTTGAGGTGAGAATCATTTCCGTATCTGAAAGTCAAGTAATCTAATCTCTTCTTTATTTTACACCTTTTTGTTCAAAACTTTCAGGGTTTGTTTGGCGGACATCACAGTTAATGTATTATATGATTTTCCTGTATTTCATCATCTCACTAAATCATTCATTATTTTACATTGGATACTGCTTCAAAGGGTCTTGTCAGAGCTGGTATCGAGGAAAGTCAGCACTGATCAGTCTTTATGTAATAGCCTTCAAGGTCATTGAGGCTTTAGACCTCAATCTTTGCAACTCATGATAAGATTGAATAAGCCTGTCAACTTTTTGAGACAATGTTTTATGATTTATTTTCTAATACTACTTTTTGCAGACGTGCCCTGATTACATTTCAACTTGCCTAGAAATATGACTTTTGTTTCTTTTCATCCGATATTTGTAAATTTGTTTTATGTTGTTTTCATCCTTAGAACTCCTTTCATTTGGCTGATAAATAAAGGGGGTGTGAATAACTAATGGAAGCACCAACAACAATACAAAGTTAAAAGATAAACATGATAAATGCTGTCTATGTACATTTTCCAATGTCAGTGTGCACTTATATGTCTCATCTGTTTCTTAAAGTTACAGAATGCAGGTAATTGATCAAAGAATGAAGCTTTGTCAGGTTTGAGCGACATAATTGTTTGTTTGGGGTTATTCCATCAATTATTTTCACTCCCCTGTGACATGCACTAACACAAGTAAATGATGAGCAGGAATTCATATTGTTTGATGAATATTGAAAAACATATTTATTGATAGTTAAGTTGAAGAACTTAACATATTTTTAAGTTTCTGTGTGAATGTTGATTTTGAGCAAGGAAATGATGATAAGGTCTCAAAATTCGAGTTTAGAACCAAAGTCCTTCGCAAGTATTTAGCAACTTGAATCGAATAATACTGTCACATCTTTCTCCTTTTCATCCTCATCTAACCTAGATCACATCCCAGCACCAATCCCCCACACAGATGCTTACACTTTTAAAATATCACTAACATTCTGCTGTTTGTCCTTGTTATAGAAATATGTGACATATGCCCTTGATGCAAAGGTAAGACATGCATGGATGTAATAGAAAACTGTTTAGTGCATAGTGTAGTTACAACTTGATCATGATTTTGATGTATTTGTAAATTATTAATGTCAATTCGGTAGCAATACAAATTTATGAATGTCATACTAAATTAATATTTCACTGATACTGTAATGTTCATATTTATTAAGATTACCATGATTATGATGGTCACTAAGGAGGCAGAAAATTGAAATTTAATTTACGGAATCAGCCTGGTGCATGTTCAGTATTAATTTGATTTATTGCAGGTCTTCATTGGAACCTTCTGTCTTTTCACATTCAGAATACCTGATTCTATTATTAGTCAATACTTTATGTTTTGATACTTTAGAGTCAATATTCAATACTAAAATTTCCAATAATAACACTCCTATAGTAGAGTATATGTTTGGTTGAAAACCATCAGATGTTGTTGTCATAATTTCACCATAACCCATTAATAAGCCTCAAGAAACCTGGCTGCTTAGGGGCAGATGAAAATGTGTGTCTTCTTGAATGTATTGGCCAATGGCTGCTGCATGACGTACAGACTTATCTAAGATTCAAAACTAAGTACCTTTGGCAGGCAAATTGTTCAAAATATTTTTCTTATTTCCTAAATTTGGAGATATTTTAACGTTGCAGTTTTGTAAAATAAGTATTAAAACCTTTTCCTTTATTGGTCCTGTTGTCAGGGATATTTTGTTATCTCTACAAAGCCATATCATTAGTTGTAACTATGTACCTGAACTGGATGTTTTTTAGTTCAAAGTAGGACAGTTTTGGTAATAGATAAGCCCATAACGGTCGTAAGGAATACCCTGTGTGTTTTCTTTCGAGGTTGCACAATCAAAAATCACATTCCAGCTGTCACTTTCGTGATCTGATAAGCGATGCTCTGATTGGTCAGATGAAAGGTCGTTCTGACATGACCCGCAGTGGGATGTCATCGGATTTTTGTTTAGCGGTAGCGAGAACGAAGATCACAGTGACGTCTGCCATTCAGTCTTCACTTAGATCAAAATATATCAAAGTGACGGCTGCATTTCAGTCATCACTTAGGCCAGAAACATATCGTTGGGACATTTGCAATCCGTCATTTGTTCATCATCACCCAGGTCAAAAACATAACAATGACGTCTGCCATTCGGTCCTCCATATTGCCCAGCTCCTTCATATTTTATTTTAAAAAAGCCTGAAGAAAATCCCAATGTGACATTACACCGGATATTGAATGATAGATTTTACAAAAGTATGTAGAATTATAGGTCATACAGTCAGAGAACATGTGGTCCAATGTGACGACAACACAGCCTTGTGCAATATTGTCATGAAAACACTTTCATCAACTTCTGGACTAGCCTTGGAATATGTCTGTGTCAAGAGTTCCACTGTTATTCACAGCATGGCATAGGTTTCAAGCATGAAAACGGTGAATATATTAACCATGTTCATTTCTCTAACACTGAATCTACCACCCTGAATGTCACCCTCCAGTAGCCGCCTCCGTGGTGTAGAGGTAGAGCGTCTGCCCGGAGAGCGGACGCGGCCGGGGATCGAACCCCGGACCTCCAGTAGCCGCCTCCGTGGTGTAGAGGTAGAGCGTCTGCCCGGAGAGCGGACGCGGCCGGGGATCGAACCCCGGACCTCCAGTAGCCGCCTCCGTGGTGTAGAGGTAGAGCGTCTGCCCGGAGAGCGGACGCGGCCGGGGATCGAACCCCGGACCTCCAGTAGCCGCCTCCGTGGTGTAGAGGTAGAGCGTCTGCCCGGAGAGCGGAAGGTCCGGGGTTCGATCCCCGGCCGCGTCATACCAAAAGACGTTAAAAGATGGTACTTGTTGTTATGCTGTCTGGTGCTCGGCATTAAGGGGCGAAAACAAGGACTGGTCGGCTCGGAGTCAGTATACTATGTCTTGAGTTGGGTATTCATGTTAAACTGCGGCATGGTATCTCAGGGAGCTAGCACTATAAATCGGCATCAGTCCGGACTAGTACAAGCAGATACACATACACACACACACACACACAAACACACACACATGCATGCACGTCGCTATATAAGTGCAATAATCTTGGACGCGACGTTAAACCCAATTTCACCTCACCTCACCCTCCAGTAATGTATGGAGTATCAATATAATTGATCATTGATTTTACAAATGGTGTTTAGTCATCTTTCCACTACGGCCTGGTTTTATGATTATCGTCACTATTTGATAGTAATTTATAAAACATGCTTATTATATTGTTGGAATTGCACAATAGACTTGGCTATTAGCAGAGATTTCTTATGATACTCGAAGGGTTTTGTTACTTTAGTTGTAAAGATAGTCGTAGCACAAGACCACTTTGTTGAACAGGTAATTACAATGTGGCGTAGTGTGTCATCAAGCCCAGGGTTCATGAATGGTTGCTCATGCTATCATACACTTGATGGCCTGGCCTAGACATGATTATGTATATCTCAGGGGTGCAGCCCTAATATTACTGACTGCAGCATAGGCTATATCGAGTCATTCATTTACTCCTAAAAAAATATGTCAATTTCCTTAAAAAGATATTGTTTTCAAAGTATAAAAATTTAACAAACCTTATCTGAAATTATTGACTTCACTTCCTTATTATTTTTGTGTATATATGCAATAGACTTTTTTTTATTTTGTAACGTTAGCATTAAAATGGCTTAGTTTCTTTACGTAATTGTCAATTATCCCACTTTTCGTCCAATTTTCCAAACATACATTTAGATCTTTGCTTGTGTTCATTTCCTTTTTCAATTAGGTACATAAAGAGAAAGCCATTTTATCCACATTTAAACATTTTCCTTCTTGAATTTTTGAATTCTTTTTTCACATTTATGGAACAACTTGGGTTTCATATCATAAACAAAAATAAGAGTTTCGTTTTTTATTTTGACACTATAAGCGACGTCAAGAGTTTAACAGATGTTTGGTAGTCTTGTACTTTCATGTGCTCTTGACTTGCGAATTCAGGGAATCAGCCTGCCAGAGTGTTGTATCACATCAAGTCTCTGACATCCTCATCAGGATAATTGCCATATTGCCATTTCACACCTGCTGTTTGTGTTAATGTGACAGTAGTCTCACCTTGATGGACCAATATGTTACTAGGTGACAAGGTAATGGTTAGGTTGTCATGACAACATGCTTTCTGTGAGAGTTTATGCAATGAACTAGTTATAACAAACTCAAAGGGACACATAATTTTAGTTGGTTATCACCGTTGGGTCATTATAAGCATATTTACAGCATATATACACCAAATGGACAGGACCAAAAAACAGTTTGTTGTATCCGTCAGGTCGTTATAAGCGTGTTCGTTATAAACATGGTTTACTGTACCAGTACTTTGAAACTTTACGCTTGAATTCCTAACAATAATTAAATCAGGCCACACTTTTTTTTGTATAAAATTTATTCTGATTTTTGCTAATTAGCCAGGTCTGTTTTGTTGAACTGAATAAAAAAAATATATTTGTGTAGCCAATATTTTTAAAATGTTTGGGCAATAATTTGTTAGGGTTGGTTTAGTGGGACAAAAAAAATGCTGGTACTGTTTTGAGTGCTGGGTGTTGAATACAGTACCATGTGTTTACCACTGAGAAGAGTTTGTTCTCTTTTGTGATTGTGGGCATTTCGGTAGCCTAGTGGTTAAAGCGTACGCTCGTTATGCCGAAGACCCGGGTTCGATTCCCGACATGGGTACAATGTGTGAAGCCCATTTCTGGTGTCCCCCGCCGTGATATTGCTGGAATGTTGCTAAAAGCGGCGTAAAACCATACTCACTCAGTTTTATGATTGTTTAGAGGTTGGCAGTAGACCGAAGCTACACGAGTGTTATTCGAGGAAGAGCCAATTTTAGGAGTATTATATTGTTAACATTGGGAAGTTAAAATAATTAGGCCTTGGTTTAATGATAATCAGAGAAGCTTGCGAAGTATTCTCTTGCACCTTTGACTTACATTTAGTCCCTGTTAAAGTTATCTTATTTAAAAATCCTTTAAAGTACAAAATATTATCCAAAATGAGTCCAGGACAATGCTTGATTTCAGACTTGCCAAATCATTCTAGACTTAGTTGGGAATCTTTTTGAATTTAATCTCTAGATCTGGGAGACAGAGTAAAGTCAGTTTCTGCATATCACATCAATGTCTTCTGCTAAATTACTGGACATGTTGCTTTCCAATATCTGCAAGATGGTCATACACATCCATCAAAGGTTTCAGGTTTATTTTCCAAGACAATGACCTATTTTTTGTTCAAAATGTCCTGAAGGTATTTTTCAGTTTTGGAAATTGGACAGGAGAATATCCCGTCAAAAGTTGATAAAATCATGAAAATGTCCAAGAGACATTTTGAAAAGGCACTGGTTTCTTTGCAATGAAGTAAGGTTTTAAGTTTGAAAAAAATCAAAACGGCAGCTGGCAGAAGTATAGGGTTATGAAATCAGTTGAATATCAAGGTGTTTTGTAACCCAATGCTTATGATCCCCATGTTATGTGTTTTTGGACACGTAAGAAACATGTGTAATTTTCTCGTTAATCACAAGAACAACTGTAAAACACTTCATTCACTTCAAATGGGACCCGTGAAGATCCGGGTGAGAATAGGTCTTCAGCAACCCATGCTTGCCATAAAAGGCGACTATGCTTGTCGTATGAGGCGACTAAGGGGATCGGGTGGTCAGGCTCGCTGACTTGGTTGATGCATGTCATCGATCCCGATTGCGTGGATTGATGCGCATGACATTAATCACTGGATTGTCTGGATTGTCGACCCAGGTTTGATTCCCGACATGGGTACAATGTGTGAAGCCCATTTCTGGTATCCCCAGCCGTGATATTGCTGGAATATTGCTAAAAGCGGCGTAAAACCATACTCACTCACTCACTCACTCACTCATTCCATACGATGTTTAATTACAAATATACAGCTCAGTACATCCTCACTCAAGTGGGCTTCTGTAGCTCTGGTATGCTGGTATTACATTTTTCTTGGTATTCATTGCAAAATTTGTTGTAAATATATAAAATTACCCATGGTTGTGAATTAAAGAAATTAACGCTTGCGAAATGTTTGTATATAAGTTGTCATTGCTCACAATATCAATCTCTGGATTGTCTGGTCCAGGCTCAATCAATTACAGGCCACCGCCATATACATGTAGCTGGAATAATGCTGAGTGCAGCGTTTAAACAAACAAACAAACAAACAAACAAACAAACAAACAAACACACAAACGTATAAAGTGGTTCCCATTTGTATACAGGTCTGTGCTAGTTCCGATTGTCTCGGTAAAAACTCAGGTATGTTTTTTCATCCATGTTGTCGGGAACATAGTACATATTGTATCGTATCGCATACCTTCATTCAGTTTGGTGTCCCATTCTTTCAATAGTTGTAGCCTTATAATATGTGGAATTAGACGTTTTTGTTTTTTAATGTACCGGTTAAAACATGATTTTGAGATGAGAGTAGGTTTGTATATTTGGCTGTTGAACAATACATGTAGAAGTTATATATATTTTGCATGGTATTTTTGGTCATTTTATTTTTTGTTTGGCATGAGATTATATTGAAGTTTCTATAATGCCTACATGAAGGATGCCAGTATATCTTTTTGACAGCATGTGTTTATTTTGTTCTTTATTTTGCGTTTCTTCTACGAAAGATTTACAACGTTTTTGTTTTGCAAGTTTAGTTGATGTCTAGAACTTATTTAACAAAATACTAAAAATATGTTTTGATGTATTCAAATTTTGGCTCAAAAGAACCACAGGTTCATATGAGTGTTCGTCTCATTGTTTTGATATTCTTGAGTATGTCGTGGTGTAGTTTACTGTAAGGCTATCTTATTTCTTGTGTAGAGTTACCTCCCTTAGCCAGTGCAGGATCTGCTTATTGGGGGTGGCCCTGTTGTTTGGGACAGTGGGGTATCCTTGTTGTTAATGAGTTTGCTCATCACGGGTTCGATTCCTGACATGGGTACAATGTGTGAAGCCCATTTCTTGTGTGCCCTGCCGTGACATTGCTTGAATATTGCTGAAAGTGGCATAAAACCATACTCACTTAATTCTTAAGCAGCTGCTGGAGTGTGACGTAAAACAATATTCACTCACTCATTAACTTTCACAATGCATTTGTGTTAATTTCCTGAAACATCACGGGTCAGCCATGATCATCATGTTAATGGGTCTGACATTATGAAATCCTAAGAAACTTGTATAAAACATATTTCCCTTGCCCCCGGAGTTTGTAGCTAGTCCTGCTTCAACAAGACAAAATGTTTACTTACATTTTCTGTGATTTATTAGTTCAAATTTCTTGCAAAATTGAAGGATTGAGAACTGGTTCAGAATTATAGCCCTCAAATGATACTACCGTATATCCGTGAGTAGAGCGCACAATACGGTAGTCAATGAGGACTACCATCATTTGATCATTACTCAGCACAGTTTAGCAATCTCACAGAGGACTATCATGAATTTTAAAAGCTGTAGGGGCGGTCGGGTAGCCTAGTGGTTAAAGCGTTCGCTCGTCACGCCGAAGACCCGGGTTCGATTCCCGACATGGGTACAATGTGTGAAGCCCATTTCTGGTGTACCCCGCCGTGATATTGCTGGAATATTGCTAAAAGCGGCGTAAAACCATACTCAGTCAGTCAGTCAAAAGCTGTAAAGGGTGTAAGGATTCTGAAACCAAATTAGGTCTTTTAGTGGACAAATATGGAACATAAAAGATTGCCGGAAGGTGGGTTGACATTTTGTCATGATAATATACTCGTTAGTGTATGATGATATTCTTGTTTTAAATTCCAATTCCTAACTGTTGCAGGTTCAAGCAGCACCAAACGAAAATCCTACACCCCAAGAAGAACCCGAAGAAAAATCCAAAGAACCTTCAAACTCTGCAAGCGAGGAGGCGTCCGATTCCACAGAGATTGAGACCAAAGCTGAGGACACCGAGATCATTGAGGTCACGGTGGAGGAGATAAAGGAAGAGCCCGAGGAAGAAGAGCCACCTCTGGAAGAAATCTCGGACGAGAAGGTCGAGGAGAAGGAAGATGTTGATGATGAGGAACCAATGGAAACTGTCGTCCATCTTGCTGCCGATGTGTCGTGAAGGAGATAATACTGTGAGAATTCCAAATAAACATTCACAACTGATGTGATTGTCACAGACCTCAAATGTATTTTAAGGGCATGTGTGGTAAATCCATATATTATGTTTGTACAGTTTCAGTGCAAGAATGTCTGCATGGTAGTTTTAGGAAAGTATTTATTTTAGTTGGTATGAAGAATTTTACTGCGTGTGTAATGAGCTTGAAGTGGACATTGAGTATGTTGTTCATTAGAAAGTTGACAAGGGTAGGTAACTCTTTCAAGATTGTGACTACCTGACAACTAACTACATACAATCCAGTCACCATTTTGGAGAGAATGTTAGATGGACCGTTTCATAATTTCAAGTGCTTGTAAAAATATTTATTTTGTGCCATGTGACATGAATATTGTTAATGTTTTGTGCATAACAAAAATAATATGTGAGAATGAAGTGTGCAAAAATATGTTCTTTTAAAAAGTAATATTGTCTGAGATTGATAACCAGACTAATATGAGAATGATGCTATAATGCTATAAGATGGGATTGAATACGACAGCCTGTATTTCACATCAGTGTACAGCGATAACCATTATTGGTATCGTCTGACCAGATTGCTTTAGAACACCCATTTTCCTCTGGTTGCTCAGGGCAATTGTTTTAGTCTTTGCAGAGTTGTCTCCCTTGGCTTTACCAGGATCTACCTGATTATGATCCTTTGTTTATCAGCACCATACCTATGCATTTGATACCAAATGGGAAACGTTAACAATCTGGGTACATCAAGCTTTCTTTCTATATTCAGCTAAGCCGTGATATTACCTTAATACTGGTCTAAACAGTTTTAAGTCCACCTCACTCGGTCACTACGCTTGCTCGTTGTGGATGTTGATTTGAGCAGAATTTTTTCGTCTTGCAGCCATATATGCATTTTGTGTTATCTGTTTGTTTTTGAGGACTCTACTTTTGATAGGAATTAGGGGACACGGGTGGCCTAGTCATCTAAGACACCGGGATTCAATGTGCAGAGTTGCGTCCCTTGGGCACGCCAGAAACCTATGATTGTGGGTTTGAATCCCTGTTCGCCCCGATTATGTTTCTAGGTTTGTCAGCACCGTACCTGTGCTCTTGGGTTTCACCGAAGTGGTAAACGTCTGACACCTGCATCACTTCGGGCTTTCCTGCCACATTAAGCTGACACACCGTGATATGATTGGAATACAGTTAAAATCGGTGTTAAACACAACTCGCTCACTCACTCACTGATAGGGATGCTTACATAGCTCATACTGCTATGTTTGTTTGTTTGTTTGTTGTTTTTAATGCCGCATTCAGCAACATTATGAAGGTGGTCTGTAAATAATCGACTCTGGACCAGACAATTCCGTGACTGATATCATGAGCATTGATCTACACAATTAGTATACGATGGCATGCATCAACCAAGTCACCGATCCTTGTTTCCCGATCGCGTTTGTCGCCTCTTACATCAAGCATAGTCGCATACTGCTAGGACAGAACTGTACATGTATTGGTTTGTTATTTTGACTGGAAACGAAGCTATGAAAATGTGCTTCCATGGCAATATTGAATACTATTTGTAGAACAACACATAAAAAGAAATCAGTCACATTCCGTCTACACAGAAATTCAGGCTCGGTTGATTGCGTATCATCATCGTACCCTGATTGCGTGGGTAGTCGCTTGCAATATCGATCACTGGATTGTCTGGTCCAGACATATTGAAGATTGCGGCTTTAAACAAAAAACGAACAGTCTCAACAGGATATCGCTGTCAGAAGTTGAGATGTACTTTACAACTAAAGTTTATGCATTCCAGGATTTTTTTTCACTATATGAGGCTGATAATGTCTAACTCCTTTTTCTCTATAGATTTTGGGCCCCATATATTTTAAATAATTTATTAATATTGATAGCAACAGTAAATAAAGTGGTTTTTTACTTAGTTTTGGCTTGCGGAATAAAAAAATATACTGCTTTTCACATATTTTATATGTTACATTTCAATTTTTTGGTGTCGTTGGTTCGTAAATCAAGTTTTCAAAAAAGTCTGGCCCAAACTGAATGGCTACCTATTCACTCTGTGTGTGCGTGTGCGTGTGTGTGCGTGTGCAAGTGTCGTGCGTGTGTGTGCGTGCGTGCGTGTGTGTATGTGTGTGAAACAGCATTTGTATTTTTAGCACCTATGAAATGTATTTTTTTTTGTGTGCTTGTCCATTTTATTCATGAGCGTCAATTCGAAGGATGCAAAGTTGACAATTTATTGGTTTACGTGGAATTAATACAAATGATATGTTTTTTTTATCAATGCGTGTTAATCATTACTTCATCGAATTTGTTCATTCTTTCAGAAGTGACATCAGATTTATTAAGCAGCAGTGTCCCACAATTAGAATGATCCCACTCTCAGAGTTGTTTGTCTTGATATTACAATTTTTCCGTTTCATAAAACCCATGAACATCTGGGTTAAAAGTGGTCTCTTCACAACCCATGCTTGGGTGGTCAGGCTCGCTGACTTGGTTGATGCATGTCATCATATCCCAATTGTGCAGATCAATGCTCATGATGTCAATCACTGGATTGTCTGATTCAGACTCACTTATTTACAGACCGCCGTCATATAGCTGGAATATTGCTGTGTGCGCCTTTAAACAACAAAGAAATCCATTTAATAAAATGGGTAGCAGGGTAGCTTAGTGGTTAAAGCGTTTGCTTGTCACGCCGAATGTCTGGGTTTGATTCCCACCATGGGTACAACGAAACCTGTTTCTTGTGTTGACAGGCTTTCATCCCACTGTCCAACATCAAGCTTACACGCCATGATGTAGCTGAAATACTGTTCAAAGTGGCATTAAAGCCTCACTCACTCTAGGGGGCGGTCGGGTAGCCTTGTGGTTAAAGCGTTCGCTCGTCATGCCAAAGACCCGGATTCGATTCCAGACATGGGTACAATGTGTGAAGCCCTTTTCTGGTGTCCCCGCCGTGATATTGCTGGAATATTGCTAAAAGCGGCGTAAAACCAAACTCACTCACCCTCTCACTCTAGTATTGATGTTCCCCTACATATTGCTGGCGTATTGTTTACAGCAGCATAAAGCCCAGCTCCCTCAAAGGACGACCGCTGTACATCAGTGTAGACATTGACTGAGTGATAGCCTTGCTATGGACTCAACCTAACTTTGTGATATTAGGAATCCATGTGTTGTCATTCATGGCAAGTGTGGTGAAATGTTGTTTGAGACTTTGCTTGGAGACAAGATGAGGTTGCCATGCATGAGGTTGTTTGGGTAGGAAGAGAGGGGTAACATGAATCTGTGCAGTTTTACTGGAATACTTTCCCACATGACATTGCCACACTGATATTTTGAGATCATTGTAGAAAGTGATTTTTCATGTTATCCAAAATGGATCTCCTTTGTGTTACAACCAATCTGCCAAGACTAACATCTAGTCTCTGAAAATGAACATATTTCAAAGAAAAAAACAGTTGTTAAATTATAGTTATAAAATATAATAAAAAGGAGCCCAGATACTTTCTTCATTTTCTAGACTTGCCAAACATTGTAGACTTGCATAAGCTGCACTGGATATATTTGTTTAAGGGTCTGTATGACAGACTACAAACCGCCATGATCGTTTAGGGCCTGGTTCAAAAGAGGTGATGCTAAAAAGCATCCGAGATGATTCCAGTCAAAATAACAAACAAGTGATGAAGGTACTAGCATCTTCTGAAATTAAAACTAAGTGAGTAAGGAAGTTGAAATCCATCCGTCAGTTCAGTCTTCATCACAATACAACCGCAAAGTCTTGTTTCATAAGGACTGCCCTTTCTGTCCTAGTGTTCATATCCTGATTTGATTAAATATTTTGATTGCTCACTTGGACAATGCAACAGTTTTGAATTTAGATCTATGCCAAGTTCATATTCTTGAGAAGCATTTTGATTTGCTGTTGATTTCAAGGTCAAGGTTGAGAGAAATGTCGTGCCAAATGTAGGTTATGGTGATAAAGTAGATGAGGTTGGTGACGTCACTTCCGAAACGAAGGGATGGTGGCAAATGGATCCAGGGTATATATCATGAGAGAGTTGAAATATGTTCCCCGTCAAAAGAAACGCAAACCATAGAAACATATCGAGAAGTATGTATTTTAAGAAGAGATGTTTCCAATGTGTGCCAATTAATGACAAAACTAACAATCAGTAAAGTGTTACCACAATGTCTTTATTCTTGTCAAGATAAACTGCACATGATTTCCAAACTTTACAGGGGCCGTGTGGCCCAGTCGTCTAAGGCGCCGCGATTCGCTGTGCAGAGTTACATCCCTTGGGCACGCCAGAAACCTATGATTGTGGGTTCGAATCCCGGTTCGCCCCGATTATGTTTCTAGGTTTGTCAGCACCTTACCCATGCTCGTGGGTTTCACCACAGTGGTAAACGCCTGAGACCTGCATCACTTCGGGCTTTCCTCCCACATTAAGCTGACACGCCGCGATATAACTGGAATACTGTTAAAAGCAGTGTTAAACCCAACTCACTCACTCACTCCAAACTTTACACGCTCATCCTGCATGAGACAAAAAGTTCATCCCAGTGTCGGGTCACACAACATACGAATATGTTCGTTTGTGCATCTAACCAATAAGATATCTTTTGAATATGAGTATTCTTTCATATATTAACTAACATGTATGGTATAAGCGTTTCTTTGTCGGTGAGTATATAATACCCTGGATTACCGAGGATGATCATTTGTGACTCTGACTCCACCGTGAGGACGTGAGTGACATGGTTTTATTTCAGTAGGATCACCTGCCAAACACATCAGGGTCACTGACTCTGTGTTCCGAGGTACAGTAGAACATGGCTATAACGAACTACAAGGGACCAGAGAAATCAGTTCGTAATATCAGTTGTTTGTTATATACGTTTTCGCTCGGAAATGTCTGCCATCTTGGATAAAACAAAAGACCATACACGTAAATGCAGCATTTACTTGTTTTAGCAGTGATCACTTCATAGCATTCAATTGAGAACATTCTGTCAGTGACACTTGACACTGAGTGAGATTTCTTAGTTCGCTATACACGTCACGAATTAGTGGTATATGGGCTTGTCGGTGATCAGATACCAATTTCGATACGTTAATTCGCTGTAGAGAATTCATTATATCCGTAAATTTCATATGATATTATATCGGAGATAAATCAGGGATTTTTTATCAGTTTGTTGTACCCATTTGTTTGCTCTATCCGTGTTCGTTATTCGTGTTCTACTGTACTTTGGAAATGTTTTTTGGGTTTTAATGTTTCAAATTTTGAACCAATACGATCTCGCATGTTTCAGCTAAAAAATGAAGATCAATTCATGTAAATATTTGAATAATCTCAGGAATTGTTATGCTTTCCAGTCCTAAGGAACTCAGGTTTCCGAAACAGATTGAAATGCAGTCATTCCAAACCTAGAATCATATCTTTGTTTCAAAGTGGGTCAACTTCTTGTTTTTGAAAGAATTTCAGAACCAGTAATCAGTACAGTAGGGTACAGGATAGAAAATGGCTGGCTTGTTGTTCAAACTCACAAACACAAAGATCCTTAGTAAACATGGGTACCCTGCTTTATACTGTGAATATGGCATCCTAAGTATCTCAAGCTGATTGTAGCTCCAGGTTTCTGCAGCATTGAATGTCTGGCAGACAGATTCAAGTGGGTAATTGAGCAGGAAGTTGGTAAATGGCAGCACTGCCCAGAGTTTAGTGTTGCCCCTGCCAGGAGCTGAGACTGCCAGATTTTGATTAGCTGGTTATTTATAGATATGCACTTGGTGACTCTGAATGACCAAACCATCTTGCATTCATTGATGTGTATGAAGTCTGCCATCATTAAAGGAGTGCATTGGTTGGCTGAATATTAATCATGTAATAATATTGCCCCTTCAAATCGTGGGGACACTTTCATGTTCTGGTTCAGTGTTTTGTGTGGTGGATGTATTGAATGTAAACACCATGAGGATGGAAGTCAGTGGAAGCACCACCTTCTCTACTCTCAGTCTGTGTGGTAAATGGTTCTGTGGTAACAGGAAATATACTCATCAGGTGAACATTGATATGGATCCACCAGCATAAGATGTGATAGTCTTGCTGCATCTCAATTTGAGAAACAATGGCATGTTAGATGACCCTACTAGAGTTAATTGCACAGATGACTTTTCCAACTTGGTACATTCCTGCTGGAATCTTCGAGTCTGGCAAAACGCCATGTACTGCCAGTTCTTATCAATCTGTGGAGAGAACAATAACATGATTTTAAATATTGGATCAAATTGGATCCATGTTTTGATTGTCGGTATTAAATAAAAATAAAAATAAAAATACTTCAGAATAAAGAATAGTTATTTTGTATGACAATGACGGATTCAGTTAGGGGTGCAGGTTGCATCTTATATTTTATCAGAACATGTCAATACATCATGTGTTCCAGTTAACATTGTGACTTGGTCATAGTGTACCCCCCACCCCCTTTTTTTTCCCTTCTTTTTCTTTTCTTGCAAAATCTAGGATCCGCCTCCGTATAATTTCATTACAAATTACTTTTAACACACATGTAATTACATGTATGTGCATCTTGATATTATGAGATGTTAATTCAGGATGTATTTTAGGAGATTTAATGAACTAGTCATCAGTATTCATTTTCAGTTCATGATTTCATTAATCTATGTGATACCGTTATTTGCTGAATGAAATACATTCTTCATGACTTCAAGGGAAATGGTTCTCAGCAATAATATGATGCCCCTTGATTGTGGATCATTGTCAATGTAGTTTTTCCTTGACTGCTATGTTCTCAAATTGGATACCGGGTAATAAGGAATACCAGTCTTAATACTCATTGTAAAATACAGAATTCCTTGCCATGCCATCCCATCCCTGTTAAAGATGGTCTTGTCTCCAGGAATATGCCTGGGACTGTCAAATTACTAAAAATTGGAATTTTGCTAAAAGCGGTTGATAACCCTACTCACTTTTTACAACCAAATATTGACAAGCAAAATTCATTGTACAAGCAACTCATTGAAACCTCCCTGGGGATTCCGGGACAGAACAGGTCCACTGCAACCTATACTGGTCATAAGAGGAATCTTTATGGACTGGATGGTCAGACTTGGTGACTTGTTGTGTAGGTACGACCATGTGAATCGTTGCTCATAACATCAGTCTCTGGATTGTCTGGTCCAGACTTGATGATTTCCAGACTGCCATTATATATTTTGACTATTACCAAGATGTCATTAAGCAACAAACCATTGGACACGCAATTCCATTTTCATAGGCATCATTATGCCAGTACTTTGACTAGCCATCTGAGCAGGGAGACGAGATCATCTGCAATTGATACATATGGTAACATATGCAAAGACTGACATGCTCTGTGAACAAGGCACTCAGACTGATAAAGGACGGCTCAGGTAATCAATAAGCCTCTCCACAGGTAGTGGTGCACGTTCAGAGATTCCTGGCTTGTAACACCGTCTTGGCTGGTGATGAATATTTCATTGTGCCAATATTGGCAAGACTATCTGGTAACGCATGGTTCAACAGCAGAGCTCTAATTAGGTTTCCTCGATGGTTATTTTCTATAGATGTACATAGAATACATTTACATTGTGTTTCTAACTTATGTAACCCATTGTGCCTCACATCATAATAAATTGCATATTTTCACGGTCGATGTTGTCAAGCGTTTTGTTTCTATTGCACCTTTGAACAGGACATGACTGTTGTTTGTAGCTAGTTAAAAGAAGGTAAATAACACCCGATTATGTAATATTAGTTAATCTTGTCATGTCATGACAGATCGCCGTGAAGATCCGGGGTAGAATAGGTCTTCAGCTACCCAAGCTTGCCATAAAAGGCGACTATGCTTGTAAGAGGCGACTAACAGGATCGGGTGGTCAGGCTCGCTGACTTGGTTGATGCATGTCATTGTATTCCAGTTGCATGGATCCATGCTCATGATGTCAGTCACTGGATTGTCTGGTCAGACTTGATTATTTACAGACTATATTGCTGAGTGCGGCATGAAACAACAAACAAACAAATCATGACAGATCAACTATTGTAATATGAATGAATTTGGTGTTCTTAACTTCTTATGAGTGGTAAATTGGTCTTCAACGTCCGCAGTCTTAACACCAGTCCTATTTCTTCAAGGCCTGTAGAGACCGCCTCCGTTGTCTAATGGTAGAGCGGAAGGTCCGAGTTTCGACCTCCGACCGCGTCATACCATAAGACGTTAAAAGATGGTACTTGTTGTTACCCTGTTTGGGGCTCGGCATTAAGGGGCTATACCAAGGACTGGTCGGCTCGGAGTCGGTATACTGTGTCTGAGTGGGGTATTCATGTTAAACAGCAGCATGGTATCTCAGTGAGCTAGCACTATAAATTGGCATCAGTCCGGACAAGCACGCACGCACACACACACACACGTCGCTATATAAGTGCAATAATCTTGGACGCGACATTAAACCCTATTTCACCTCACATCAAGGCCTGTAGCATCAGTGTTTGCTGACATGAGGGGAGGTGAAATGGGGTTTAATGTCGAGTTAATATCAACAATTATATAGTGACAGTTGTGTGCTTGTACCAGTCTGAACTAATGTTTGTTTTATAGTCCTAGCCCACCGAGAGACCATGCAGGATATGGATACCCCACTCACAGTATACTACATTCGAGCCGACCAGTCCTTGTTTTACCCCCTTAATGCCAAGCGCCAGGCAGGGTAACAAGTGTCATCTTTCGACATCTTAATGGTATGGGATTGAAACACCAACCTTTGCTCTATTCACAAGGCCCCTGCCAACTATGAATGAGTATCGGGTTTTTAGTGTTGGACCTAGCTTACTGTGCGGACCGTGAAGATCCGGGATAGAATAGGTCTTCAGCAACCCATGTTTGTCATAAGGGGCGACTAACGGGATCAGGTGGTCAGGCTCGCTGACTTGGTTGATGCATGTCATTGTATTCCAGTTGCGTGGATCGATGCTCTTGATGTCAATTACTGGATTGTCTTGTCCAGACTCGATTATTTACAGACTGCCATCATATAGCTGGAATATTGCTGAGTGTGGCGTTAAACAACACACTAACAAACATACTGTGCATCTTTGTTCCCCAACAGTGAATCATCTTCTTATGTTGTCAACGACTGGCTTGTTTGTCTAAATTCACAGGCTGCCTACATACAGTTGAAATAATGCTGATTGTTGCATAAAACAATGTTTGCTTATGTCAGCACCTGACAATATGACCACATGCTTGCAACAGCTGCAGACACACTTTGTTTGGCACTCTCATCTACTAGGTGGCAAGGCTGTACTGAATGATACGTCTATAGATGCATAGTAATTCTAGCCTTACAATAAGAGACCCATGAAAATCTTGGGTAAAATATGTCTTCAACAACCCATGCTTGCTGTAAAAGGCGACTATGCTTGTCATAAGAGGTGACTATCAGGATCGGGTGGTTAGGCTTGCTGACTTGGATGATGCATGTCGTCATGTCCCAATTGTGTGGATCGATGCTCATGATGTCAAACACTTGACTGTCTGGTCCAGACTGGATTATTTACAGACTGCCATCATAGAGCTGGAATATTGCTGAGTGCGGCGATAAACAAACAACATGTGGAGGGCCATCATGTTTTTGAAAAAAATATTTTTTAGTGAATTTTTGTTTTAAAATGTGCTTGTCAAAAAAAAACCTGTCCCTTTTCATCAGAATATTTGATGGTTGTTTAGGATCGATCAGAATAATCAAGAACACACATGATACAGTGAATGTTTATTCAAGTCATATATGTATTTTGCAATTGTATTTACACTTGAGGTACATTTCCTCAAACAGAAGAATGGTATGCAGGTATTGAACTAGAGTTCAATACAGAACAAGGTAGCTGAGACATTGATACACCACAGAGGCATATATATCCACCATGCAAGGACTGGTACAGAAGTTATATTTCAAATTGTGTGCTTCCAGCAACAAGTTTCCTTGTCAATGTTGCACACAACACAGCTTTAGAACAGAAAATGATTTAGAACTTGACTCATTTGTTCTGAAGCTACGAACCACAAGGACTTGCATGACAGGGCAGCAAGATACACAGAGTTAGCTCCCCTCAACCACACTGCATTCAAAATGAAAACCTTGCATGCCTTCAGTCTGAGGCCATTTTACTGGAGGGAATGATAGCACCTGTACACACCCTTGTCAGGCTTGGACATTCTAGATTTAGCGTAGTCAACATAATATATGTCAAGTGGCACTTATTAAGTGCAACAAAGAGGTGTCATTACACGGAATGATTTGCCAACTTTTATAAATTTCATTCCTTCTTTATGTTTTTGTTGTTGATTAACGCCGCACTCAGCAATATTCCAGCTATATGACGGCCCTTCTTTATGTGGAAGATTTAATTAGATTGTTGGGAGCATGTGCTGCATGGGTACCTGCCCATTCGCAGCCAAGGTCTTGTGTGTTGAACTTATGCATTGTGTCTCTGTAATTAGGCCTTGTGAATATCCAATTTAGAATAGGTCTTCAGCAACCCATTCTTAATTGTCATAAGCCGCAACAAACTGGATTGGGTCTCAGGCTTGATGACTAGGTTGATGCATGTCATCATAACTATAATTTAACAATGTTTTTTTCTTCTTTAAAATATGTTTATTTCAAAGACTAGATGTTAGTCTAACCTACATCAATAATGTCTTAACATCAATCTTGATTTCTGTGTCTTGAACTAAACAAAAATGCACTTCTTGTTCAAATATTTAAGTGACAAACTAATTTAATAGAATATATATGCATCTATGACCCTGTGAAGATAGGGGTTAGAATTCAACTCTTCAGCAACCTGTTAGAATTCAGGTCTTCAGCAACCCATGCTTGTCTAAAGAGGCAACAGTTGGTCTGGCTTGCTGTCTTGGTAGATGCATGCCATGGTATCAAAGTTGCATAGATGGATGCTCATGGTGTCAATCAATGCATTGTCTAGTCCAGACTTGATTATTTACAGATCCCCATCATATAGCTGGAACATTGATGAGTGGCATTAATTAACAAACAAGGATATTATGATCTTCATTAATGATCAACTCGTATACATAACACATTTATAGTTGGTAGACAAAAAATGTGGATTTGCAATAATTTGAATCAATTGTTCCAGAAACTGGGGTTTGTCGTTTCTACATTTACTCACAAAACAGGAAACTGGTATTTCTATTAAAGCCAACAACTACAGCATTTAAAACTGATAATCAGAACTCTTAATAACCTATTACTGCAGGTATCAGATGAAAGTACTGTTTTAACAAATCGCTGGATCTTGTTAGCTTAATTATCAAAGGCCATCTTTAATAATATTAACAAGGCGAGGCCAATATTTTCTTGTTGACCCTCAGACACAAATAAAAAAACATCGACAGGGTTGATCCGAGGAAAATTTAAAATGAAAGAGAATATCACATTAATCCTAAGACAACAGGATCCTATTTTGTAAGACTAGTTTATTATTTTTCCATAAATTTATTTTCATTTTCCTAGTCCCAGACGAGAAGACTAGCATCCGCTTGGAGAGCAGAAGTTATGTGATTCAATGAGACTCTCTCAGGTAATGCCATCAACATGAAACCCAGCAGTATAAGATGACTTGTTTCTATGGCACATTCATCCATTACGAAAACCAAACTATCACGCTGGTACATGTACCGCAAAGCAATCTTAGCGCTGTGACTGTTGCAGGTTAATGTTGGTGTATGAGACATACGATCATCTTAGCTACGACTGTTGTAGGTTAATGTTGGTGTATGAGACATACGATCATCTTAGCTACGACTGTTGCAGGTTAATGTTGGTGTATGAGATTTACGATCATCTTAGCAACGACTGTTGCAGGTTAATGTTGGTGTATGAGAATTACGATCATCTTAGCTACGACTGTTGCAGGTTAATGTTGGTGTATGAGACTTATGATCATCTTAGCTACGACTGTTGCAGGTTAATGTTGGTGTATGAGAATTACGATCATCTTAGCTACGACTGTTGCAGGTTAATGTTGGTGTATGAGACTTATGATCATCTTAGCTACGACTGTTGCAGGTTAATGTTGGTGTATGAGACTTACGATCATCTTAGCTACGACTGTTGCAGGTTAATGTTGGTGTATGAGACTTATGATCATCTTAGCTACGACTGTTGCAGGTTAATGTTGGTGTATGAGAATTACGATCATCTTAGCTACGACTGTTGCAGGTTAATGTTGGTGTATGAGACTTATGATCATCTTAGCTACGACTGTTGCAGGTTAATGTTGGTGTATGAGAATTACGATCATCTTAGCTACGACTGTTGCAGGTTAATGTTGGTGTATGAGACTTACGATCATCTTAGCTACGACTGTTGCAGGTTAATGTTGGTGTATGAGACTTACGATCATCTTAGCTACGACTGTTGCAGGTTAATGTTGGTGTATGAGAATTACGATCATCTTGGCTACGACTGTTGCAGGTTAATGTTGGTGTATAAGACTTACAATCATCTTAGCTACGACTGTTGCAGGTTAATGTTGGTGTATAAGACTTACAATCATCTTAGCTACGACTGTTGCAGGTTAATGTTGGCGTATGAGACTTACGATCATCTTAACTACGACTGTTGCAGGTTAATGTTGGTGTATGAGAATTATGATCATCTTCGCAACGACTGTTGCAGGTTAATGTTGGTGTATAAGACTTACAATCATCTTAGCTACGACTGTTGCAGGTTAATGTTGGCGTATGAGACTTACGATCATCTTAGCTACGACTGTTGCAGGTTAATGTTGGTGTATGAGACTTACGATCATCTTAGCTACGACTGTTGCAGGTTAATGTTGGTGTATGGGAATTACGATTATCTTAGCTACGACTGTTGCAGGTTAATGTTGGCGTATGAGACTTACGATCATCTTAGCTACGACTGTTGCAGGTTAATGTTGGTGTATGAGAATTACGATCATCTTAGCAACGACTGTTGCAGGTTAATGTTGGTGTATAAGACTTACAATCATCTTAGCTACGACTGTTGCAGGTTAATGTTGGCGTATGAGACTTACGATCATCTTAGCTACGACTGTTGCAGGTTAATGTTGGTGTATGAGACTTACGATCATCTTAGCTACGACTGTTGCAGGTTAATGTTGGTGTATGGGAATTACGATTATCTTAAGCCCCTGTTACACAAGGCTGCAACCTTTGTGCCACCTTTGAGCGTTCAAAAACAGGCCAGGACGCTCAATGGTTGCCTAAACCCAGAAAATCATGTTTTTGTGTAACTGCTCCAGCAGTTGTTCAGCAGTAACTGCTCGAGTTGTTCAGCGTCTGCAACCACAATGAAACACTTCAGGTACAAGCCATCTAAATATAGGCAGGCTGAGTAGGCATTGCAGGTAGCTCAAAGGAGGCAGAAGCATTGCCATGGTGTCTCAAGGGTTGCCGTGGTCGCCGAATGGTGGCACGGCAGTCGCCACAGTCATCGTTCAATGCATGCTGTTGGTGGCCCAAAGGAGGCAAACGGGAGGCAGAAGCATCAACAAGAATAACGGAATACATTTGCAGCAGAAAGCATCTTCTACCTGGCGATCATTGGGCGACCACTCTGCTGTCATTCTGCAACAACGGCAATGCTTGTGCCTCCCTTCTGCCTCCTTTGAGCAACCAACCTCCTCGGCGACCTTTGTGCAACTGTTTTGAACATGTTCAAAAATATACGGTGACCATGGCGTCCATCGCGATGTCTGAACCTCCCGTGTACCACCTTGAAACAACCTAGGCAACCATTCTGCCTACGTAGAGCCTCCAATGACGACCTGGCAAATTTCATGGTTGCACATGGGAGACACAATGTTTGCCATCCTGTGTAAAGGCCCAATTAGCTACGACTGTTCTAGGCTGATGTTAATGCATGAAATACAATTATCTTAGCGCTAAGATCTCTTTGTGGAAATGACCCCCATGCATTACAGTAAACAAAAGTTTCTTTTAAAATACATACATATCTGTAATACAAATTAATGTTTTACAACAAAAAAGTATGATAATAAAATATAATCATCTAATATATATACGATTATTTCCATACATTCATTGACGCATAAGATCATTTCAATTCCTGCAATCTTGGGGTATACACACTCACAGAGTGTTTGCACGTTTCTGGTCATGCTGCCAGTATACATGGACAGAACAAGACTTGGAATAAATACATTGTACAAATGGTCCTTGAAGATTGTGCCTCCTCTCACCAGCCATCCTCTATTACCCATTATGTTTCCATACTATACTGAACAAAAGAAGTTAGGGATCATGATTTTGGGGATATTTTCTTGTGAACACTGATCACACAATTTCATGAACATAACACTATCTTAGCACATAATTACTCCCACTCATAGCTTGAAATCAACAACTTTTCTGAATGAGAGTTTGTCATAAATCGGCACCCGCATAGATGAACTTAACGTATTCTTAACTTTCACATAAAACAAATTGGCATGGAAATAAATAAAATTAGCTGCGAGACTGAAGAAAGTCAAAATACAAGCCAAATTAAACAATTGGTTTTTTCACTTTAACATCTGCATTGCTTGATTATGATTGAGTGAGTGAGTTGTGTTAAACATCGCTTTTAAAAGTATTCCAGTTATATCACGGCATGTCAGCTTAATGTGGGAGGAAAGCCCGAAGTGATGCAGGTCTCAGACACTTACCACTTCGGTAAAACCCACAAGCACGGGTATGGTGCTGACAAACCTAGAAACATAATCGGGGCAAACCAGGATTCGAACCCACAATCATAGGTTTCTGGCGGGCCCAGGGGACGCAACTCTGCACAGTGAATCGCGGCGCCTTAGACGACTGGGCCACCCATGCGCCCCGCTTGATTATGATATTGCTCAACAGATCATGTGGCTGGCTGCTGGTATGATTTGCATTTTAAAAAATCACTGGAAGAAATAAATGCTGTATATATCCTGGTGTACATGCCACCTCAACAAGTGTGGAAACTTTTCAGAACACGTTTCTGATTGACGATCCCTTATTCTCAATGATTCAGACATTTGTAGAAATCTACGTTTGTTAGGCGCTTACAATAAATAAGATTCAAAATTTATTTTAAAATAAATCTTTTGTATTTAGTGTTAAATTTGTAAAATTAATTCATATATAGTACTCAAAGTTAGAGTAAAACAACATCAGTATCACTATCAAAAGTTGAGTAGTATATCAATTCTAGCATGCACAGAGGTCTTTTCTTTGATATAAGATATATAAAACTATTAACAGGGAAAGATTTAGATTTAAAAATAATTTTTGAATGAATTATCATTCTTATTCTTAGTTTCTGTAATTACAGCTTGCTTTATGACAAATCACACCTTACAGCCCAGTTCCAGACGTGTAACAAAGGGACATCACTCTGCAACACAAGGTGTACCGCCATTGTGCTGCAGAGGTTGTACAAGGCACAAGGTTGGTACACCTTCTGTAAACAGCTGTATGTCACCAGAGACCTCTATCATATGGTCTCTGATGTCACACAGTGGTGGCTTACGGTATTAACAACCATTCTTTGACCAGCCACAGTCCACTGGGTACTCACAAAATATATTTGTCTACAAAGGTAGTTGTGTTTGATGAACTTTCTAATCAGCATGGAGGTTTCAAAATCCTTGATTGGCTTAAATATATTTTTAATTATTTGGAGTAGCATAGGTTTATCTGACTTCTGTATCTCACAAGTGAAAGTAAAAAGGCAAAATGGACGCTGTGATTATACTCTATTTTACACTCTGTAATTTGAAACCTTGTCTTTCAATCAACAACATTAGGACTTCTCTATGCAGTGGTTTCATTTCTACGATACCATGCATATAGAACTCAAGTCAGCCATTTTTCCAATGAAGCCAAATAGTTTGAAAAAGCTGTCATCTGATTGGCTAAAACAGCATGCAGCCTCCAATGTGATTGGCCGGTCCAAGTTCACCGAAGGTAGACTTCCAACTTCATCCAATGGAGGCTCTATCAGATCCTTTATTGAGGATCGGAAAAATAGATCTGATTTTAAGTTTGAATGAAAACTCCACAGATTATCAAGGAGTGATAAATAGGCATTACCCTTTATTTCAACAGGATATCCTTCATAAATATGACCAACTAAAATAACATCGCATGGCAACTGATCCATTCTTGTTATAATGCACCTATTTGTTGCTTCACGCTTCACACAGCAATATTTCAGCTATATGACAGTGGCCTGTAAATAATAAAGTCTGAACCAGACAATCCAGGTATTGAAATTGTGAACAAAGATCCACACATGGGTACGATGACACACTTTCAAGCAAGTCAATAAGCCTGACCAACCGATCTGTTTGGTCGCCACTTACGACTAGCATAGGTTGCCACGCACCTATTCTGACTAGCATAGGTTGCCACACACCTATTCTGATCCAGAATGCTACCACAGAATAATGCATCTGTGATGATAAATCAAATGTTACTTGCATCTCAGCTGCACATTCATTATTTCAGCTGTCCATTCTTACAAAACTATGTAAAAACAAACAAATATTCTCAGCAACTGTCTCCAATGTGTAACTCGAACAAACAAAATTTGATGTCTACTACATTGCAAACAAATGCTACTAGTTTTCAGTGAGGGAGGTCACAGCTACTTGTAACAGTATTTCAGATTCATCATGGTGGGCTGTTTATATTGTGCATAGAAATACCCAATCTCATTAAAATCAGATCTTAGTTCTCCCTATTGCTAAACAAAGATCTGAGGACATCCCAGGACGGGTCACGTCAGAACGACCTTTCATCCAACCAATCAGAGCGTCGCTTACCAGATCATGAAAGTGACAGACGGAATGTGTTTTCTGATCACGCAGCCTCGAAATATTTAACAGAGAGTATTCCAAACGACAATTACGGGCTTTATGATTTTATCCATACAATCTAGGTATGTAAGCCATTCCAGAATGTTCTTTTTATCGCCAGTTTGAAACTAGTGTCGTAAAGCTCGAGAAAGCTGCCTCCGGATTGGCTAATGTCAATTTCTTGTCAGTCATTTCAAAGTTCGCGAGAGGTCATTCTGACGTGACCCGTAATGGGATGTCTGAAAACTAAGATCTCATTTTAATGAGATTGAGAAATGCACACCCTTGATTATCCAGGGAATCATATCTTATTTTTTTTGGATAAAACCTTGGACCACGGCTGGCATCACCGTCTCCATCTGTGTGCTCAGCAACTTTGTACAGATAGCTTATGGGGTGCATTGATTGGATGGCTGTTTCTAGCGTATCATGTTCTGAATCAGACTCAAACTGAATCAATCATGCAGAATGTGTCCAGAGTATTGATCAACACAGAATGGAGGTATTATACACTAGAAAATAGAAGAAGGCAGTGGTTCAGGTTGAAGATAGCCACTCCCATTTTGTTAATTGGTCATAATCTAAGATTCAAACAGACATGCAGGCGAATTAGGCTCCCAAGGGACACGACTCTCCCAAATATGGGGCCTTAGACCATTAAGCTTTTTCACAAATTTGGTTTATGGATTATCTGACCCAAAATACTGAGGAAATTTTAACACTGCCGTCCCCAATACTTTTTGTAAAAGAATAAAAAATATATTCCTAGAATTTTGAAATGCAGTAAAGAGATGAAAAAGTGTTCATAACTCGCTACTTTACAGAGGAAATTGCTTCTGCAATGATTTACATGACAATGCAGTGTTGACACTAAGGGGCAGTAACTCCAATCGCATCCATGTACCTTGCCTTGTCCTGTCAAAATAGATTTTGGGGTGAAATGTCTCCTAACCAACAAAAACGGGAAGGAAAAGACCTTAGCCTTAAAACCACTCTGTAGCTTGCGGAAATAACACTTGAGATAAAAGTCTTGGTAGACAAGAAATATTTGGTGGAGATTACGGAAGACATGAAAACCATGTACACAACGTACAACAAAACATTCAACATGAACGTATATATCCTCAACAGGGCTGTAACGATACTGTCACAATAGACCTATCACTCTGATACAGTCATAGTGTGATACACAATACGATGTATGACATATTCAGCATCGAAGGGACCAAACCACATTTCAGTTAAAAGAAATAATGAATAGGAGAGATATACGAAAGATTAAGAAGGGAAATAGTATTTTACAATTCATTTTCATAGCATACAAGTGGTCCTTATATATATACGTATATATAATCTAGTATCTATACATCACCTCATGATACAATACACAGGGCTCCAGATATGGTTTTGAACCACTGAGTGTTTACTCGCAAGGGAGTGAGTGAGTATGGTTTTACGCCGCTTTTAGCAATATTCCAGCAATATCACGGCAGGGGACACCAGAAATGGGCTTCACACATTGTACCCATGTCAGGAATCGAACCTGGTTTTCAGCGTGACGAGCGAACGCTGTAACTCCTAGGCTACCTGACCACCCCTTGTGTTTGTTCGTGTGCTGTCCTAATTGTGCGGTGAGACATAGCTCTCTTTCAAGCATTATTCACTGCAGTGGAGTTCATGTGTGGGGGATGCCTGCATTCGATCAGTGAACAAGGACCTGTAAAGAAATGTAGGTACATTGTGGACTTCTGTTCCAATTTGTTGATTGGTATTTCCGCTGTTGTGTGCCAGTTATCAGCTGGTAATGTTATTTGCGATGGGGAAATAACATTGTGTCAGTGTAAAATTTGAGTTTATTTAATATGTATATAAATTTGGGACCTATGCCTTACTGCATGCTATACCCGAGTGCGTGTGTGTGTGTGTGTGAGTTGGGTTTGACAGCGCTTTTAACAGTATTCCAGTTATATCTTTCAGGGGTATTTGTTCACAAACAATTCAAACTTAATTGGGTAATGGTGATCTATTTTACATAGTTTACTCAACTACAGAGCATATCTGGAGCTCTGAATAGGTACATGATGGCACAGAAGGTAATATTTTACCAAAACGTGGATGAATTGTTACATCACATCCTCAGAGAAAATTTGTAACACCACAAAGTCTGTTCACTTGAATCACTACATCAGCTTGATGGGATGACATGAAAAGCACCCACAGAAGAACACCACATGAACACCTCCATATGCAGTCACCATGATGAACATCCAATTGAAGAACATTCAATAGCATCCATCAGAAGACCAACATCTTGTAGAGCATCCAACAGGATCAATCAGAAGACCAACATCTTGTAGAACATCCAATAGGATCAATCAGAAGACCAACATCTTGTGGAACATCCAATAGCATCCATCCGAAGACCATACACAGTACCACCAGTCTTCATTGCAGACAATATCACATTGCCCAAGATCATGGATATACCTACCCATCCAACCATTATGAAGAACCACATCACCAATAGGGCTGGTTATTGCAACATCAAGAGATAATATCACATACAGACCATATATACACTCATGCACTCATCATCAACAACACTTTTTCTTCCCATTCAAATTATCGGGAGTTTCCCCTGGCCGTATGTAGTCTCGCCGAATTGTCATTTTGCTCATCGCCTCCTCATGTAATATTTTCGCCATATCGGTGAACATTTCCTGGATGCCAACATTGTCTTTACAAGAAACTTGGTACACGGCAGACAAAACGTCCCCACACTCACTCATGAAAGCATCAAAGTCGCTCTCCGTGACAGTTTCACTGTCTCCATTGGAATCGGCCATGTTTCCGCAGAGGAATATCTTGGCACCTTCAGCATTCATGACAATGTCAAGGATGTACTGGGAAAGGATGGTGAAGGTGTCTTTGTTATTCACATTGTAGCACAACAAGGCTGCCTGTGCCCCTCGATAGTAGCTCGACCCGATGAAGCTCATCCTCTCCATGCCACCCGTGTCCCATAAGGTCAGCTGGAACAAAAAAATCGAAAATGTTTACCAAATACAGTAAAGTACGGTTATAACGAACTCAAAGGGACTACTAATTTTAGTTTGTTATAACCGTAGTTCGTTAAAAGCATATACACAGCATAACTACAGTAAATAGTCGGGACCAAAAAAGTAGGTTTGTTATATCCGTCAGTTCGTTATAAGCGTGTTCGGTATAACCATAGTTTACTGTAACACACCATCTAACAATCAAGAGTATATCTGCATCATATTATAATGAATAACACAGACTCTTTTGCCATCATAGCTTGTTTCAAGTGAAACCCACATGTGTATGGTGCTGAAAACCAAAGTATTATTAATCAAAGCTTTCTAATTCCTTATTCATGAATATAATTCTTTGCAAAAGGTATATTGTAAATTAACATATATTAAAGCAATTTTGGCTGTGTGTTATTGATCTAAAGTTTAAATTTTTTAATATGTCCTTGTTGTGTTTCTATACTGCACGGAAGGAATAGCAAAATATGGAAACGATACACTAACACATCTGAAATAGCCTAAATGCATATTCCTCCCAGATCCCTTCCCAGATTGTTTGTTTGTTGTTTAACGCCACACCCAGCAATATTCCAGCTATATGACGGCAGACTAAATAATTGTGTCTGGACCAGACAAACCAGTGATTGACATCATGAGCATCCATCTATGCAACTTTGGCATGCATCTGCCAAGACAGCAAGCACGACTACCTGTTGCCTCTTTAGACAAGCATGGGTTGCTGAAGACCTGAATTCTAACAGGTTGCTGAAGAGTTGAATTCTAACCCC
The DNA here is from genome assembly GCF_022045235.1 of Haliotis cracherodii. Classification (NCBI taxonomy): domain Eukaryota; kingdom Metazoa; phylum Mollusca; class Gastropoda; order Lepetellida; family Haliotidae; genus Haliotis; species Haliotis cracherodii. The sequence goes on along the minus strand of NW_027266296.1, from coordinate 464,156 downwards.
TATCTTCACAGGGTCATAGATGCATATATATTCTATTAAATTAGTTTGTCACTTAAATATTTGAACAAGAAGTGCATTTTTGTTTAGTTCAAGACACAGAAATCAAGATTGATGTCAAGACTTTATTTATGTAGGTTAGACTAACATCTATTCTCTGAAATAAACATATTTTACAACAAAAAATCATTGTTAAATTATGGTCATAAAATAAAATAAAAAGGAGCCCAGAGACTTTCTTCATCCTGATAATGCAGTAATCTAGACTTGCCAAACATTATAGACTTGCATGGGCTTTATTGGATATATTTGTTTCAAGGTCTGTTTGACAGACTAGATGTAGGTATACATTAGTAGTTACAAAGCTACGATACACCTGACGAACCATTGATAAAAGAAATAATGTGGTAGCCTAGTGGTTCATGCAATCGCTTGTCATGCCGAATGTCTGGGTTCGATTTCCACCAAGGGTACAATGAAACCTGGGCTGAAATGGTTACATGTATGAGACAACTACTTGAGCAGTAATATTACTTGAGTGCTCAAAGAGTTATCTCCCTTGTTCAGTTAAATTATCTCCCTTTCTTACTAGCTATGGTGGACAGCTACTGCTTCTCTGTGTGGCAATTCTTGAACTCTCAGTAGATAAAACAAATACTAAATGCACAATTTGCACCATTTGACTCTCTTTTAAGGGTGGGACAGCATGTACAATGAGTAAGTACCTGAAACTGAAACATTCAGAACTACTGCAAACAGATTCAACTGTGTCCTCTTTGTCAAGTGTTGGTGGTGTAGCAGGGCATGGTGTCATCCCGCAGATGACATCCTTACCTTGTGAACTTGCTGACCGGGTTAACCTCTTTGGTCATGTGGACAAGGCGTCTGACCTCTGATCAGAATGTTCGTGGTTCGAATCCCATCACCGGGACTCGGAGATTTTATGGCCTCTACATTGGCGCCCAACGTTGGGCTGAGCATGTTCATATTAAATTTGAGCAAAATAAGCCTCAGTACTCTACTATGAGGCACGGGACGTGCCTTCTGTTGACGGGGACGTATGTAGCAGGGCGTGGAGTTATCCCACAGATGAAATCCTATCCTTGGGGTTAACCCCTTTGATCATTTGGACGTGGCATCTGACCTCAGATCAGAAGGTCCGTGGTTCGAATCCCATCACAGGACTCTGAAATTTTACGGCTGCTACAGTGGCAAGACTCAAGCCCGACTTCTTGACATTTACAGGCCAAACAGAACACATGTTGAGACACCACTTACTACACATGTACCAAATTTATTCCATTTTGAAAACTGGCTGAGTCATGGCCATTAGGATGTTTTTCGAGATGTCTGCCATGGCAGCCATATTGAAAATAGGAACTGAACCTCGTGAACAAATTGGGGTGTCATCATTGGTTGGAACAAGTTTGTGAAGCTTCAGTTTTATTGGTTCCTGACGAGAAGATGCTTACAATAGACGATGCATGCCGAAAAAACAGGCCATGACATAAGTTTCCTTGACCTCGAGTCAGCCTGGGGAATGGATACACAGCCAGACAGAGGTATTACAGGCAGACATACTCAGCATTAATTACATGGAAGTTTAAGTCTAACATTCACAAATCATGCAACCAAAAATTCTATTGTCATTCTTTAATAAATGAATGTTGAAGCGTATATATGGGCGGCCATTCGGTCAAAACGTTTTATTGAAAACGTCCTTTCGAACTCACTGACGTTCTTTATTGAAAACGTTCTTTCTTACACATTGTTCTTTCTTTTCTTATGATGTCTTTTCGTAACATTTGACTATTTAATTGTATTTTGACCTTTAGTAGTAACATTTAGATCTTTTTACGTAATATTTGACCTTAATGTGCATATTTTTGTCCTTTTTTTAAACTTTGTATTTTTTGACCGAATGGCCGCCCATACGTATATCCTTTAACCATTTTCTTCCCATCAAAGCTGCTAAACTTCAGTCAAATATATTTTCCTTCTGATGAAACCCTGCAAACAGCAACTGGCTCTCCAAACTCCTTCACTCAGTAAGGACATATGAAACTTGTGTGGTGAGTCACATTATCAGAAGTGTTGAAATAGAAAAATACAGTATCTCCAATGTGTCAGACATCATGTCTGAAAATGTTGTTTTATAACTAAAGAAACGCTCCTGATAATTTTCAAAACACATAAAAATTGAAATAAAAACATGTTTAAGTGATTAATGAATCTGTTCATTGACAGGTTGAGTAATTTTGTTGATAATGCTGCATGCTTATTTTACTTAAACAGGCCTATTTCATGGACCAGGAAGTTGTAATATGATACTCAAGAGAAAGCTGGCAAATTATTGTTACACATTATTTACTGGGCAAGCAGTATTCCACAATTCTGTTAATTTTTTCATTTTGAAGAAGTTGAGCGAAACATTGCATTTTTTGTTTACAGATTCGAGCAACTGAGCCCAAAGTTTTGTGTTTGATGTCAAACACCACACTCAGCAATATTGCAACTATTTGATGGGAGTCTGTAAATATGAGTCTGGGTCAGACAATTCAGTGACTGACATCATGAGCATCGATCTACCCAGTTGGGATTCGATGACATGCATCAACCAAGTCAGTGAGTCGAACTACCCGATCCCATTAGTCACCTCTTACAGCAAGCATAGGTCAATGCTGAAAACTAAGTCTAACACAGATCTTCATGGGTGACTGGCCTTGAGTGAGTGAGTGAGTGAGTAAGTATGGTTTTACTCTGCTTTTAGCAATATTCCTGAAGTATCACAGTGGTGGACACAAGATATGGGCTTCACACATTGTACCCATGTGGGAATCGAACCCAGGTCTTCGGTTTGACGAGCGAACGCATAAACCACAAGGCTACCCCACCGCCCCGGCCTTGAGTGCCATCATGCCAATAAAATAGCTCGAAGTAAATACAAAGATGAACATATAACTGCTAACACCCAGCCAGCACTGAAAACGGAATTAATATTAATGTCTAATAAAACTGACCCAAACAAGTTTATAAAAAAAACACAACAAATATTGATGTACAAAACTATGTATATTTTGATTTTGACCTATGCAAGCCAATGATCTTGGCAGGACTTTGAAGCATGGTGTCTGGCTATCAGAGTCCTGTTGTCCATTTTCACCATTTAAGATACAAGGTAATTATAATATATTATCACGCTTAGAAATGATAAAGTTAAACATTTAAGTTCATAACAGTAAACATACTAACTGGTTGAAATCTGTAGACTGTACAATTAAAATAAGTTAGATATTTGTTGAAAAGAATTTGAACAGATTAACCAGGCTTAGCATGTTACAAAATTGGTTCGCAATTAAAGTGAGTGAGAGAGTTTGGTTTAACACTGCTTTGAACAGTATTCCAGTTATATCACAGCGTGTCAGCTTAATGTGGAAGGAAAGCCCAAAGTGATGCAGGTCTGAGACATTTACCACTTTGGTGAAACCTACACACATGGGTATCACAATTAAAAGCTTTGATAATTTACAAGTGTTCAAATAATGAATCTGACCTTTCAAATGCCAACTAAACTTTGCCCTTCATATTTCAATTTAGTGGTATACATTTACCTAATCAGCTTTATAAATATTAGCTGTGACAAACTGCCCATATTCCCATCAATCATAACCAGACATGTTCAGAAGCCTATGACAGTCTCAATGATACAGTGACAGCTAAACCACTCACTGGAGCTCAGGCCTCTCAGAGCATCCTTCCATTGTTATTGTTCGTGCCATTCGAAAGGTCACACCCAGAATGGCGACAATCATTCCAGCTATTTCAGCTAGTTATATGAGCATACACATGCAGTTATACCTCCCTGTTAACTTTTGAACTTCTAAAAGAAAAATAATCCATTGTAAAGGGAATTTGTTTTCAAGAACAGGTGTTTGAGGCTTAAGTCTGCACATGTGGAAAACAAAATGGCTGCCAACAGAGTGAAACACCTTGGTGGTAATTGAAAGTTCATCACCTTGTTTTAGAGAGATCTTTCTTGGTGTTTCTAGCATGTTTTCAGGGATCTTTCAACACCAAATACCTTGCACCTGTTTCCTTTGGGGCTTAGGTTAATGGCAGATGCATGGTATTTAGTCATTGTCAGCCACATGAACAGAAATGTTTTTCCAAAACAAAAGTTCCTCAGTTGGTTCTTGTATACATTCTGTAGATACATTTGTCTTCCATTCTAGAACTATTTCTGCTGGGGTTCATCTGGACCTGCTCAGAGGCTGATATTCGACCCCAAGTCAGAAAATGTTGGTAAAAATACCCTAGTTTAATGAACATTTTTGAATTCATGCTGTAATAGTTACAACTAATGTTACTGCTTTGAATATATCTGTTCCCAGTCAAGAGTTTTAACAAAATGTTTGTGTAGCGGCCATAAAATTTCTGAGTCCTGTGATGGGATTCAAACCACAGACCTTCTGATCCGAGGTCGGACGCCTTGTCCACATGACCAAAGAGGTTAACCCCGTCAGCAAGCTGATTAGGTAAGGATGTCATCTGTGGGATGACTCCACGCCCTTGGTTTACAAATTTGTAAAGAAAGAGCTTTAGTCAACTTCTGGGTATGCATGATCAGATCATTTTATATGTGTCTTTAAACAGTTTTTGCCAGGGTTTAGGTAAAACAATTCACAATCAGACAACTCTTGAGACCTACAGCAGGTACCTGGGTTGGGTCAGGTAATAGGGGATCAGTTACCTGGGTAGTAAATTAGTTCTCGTTCTAGCCCCAGTACATACATCAATGACTTACTGCAATTGCCCATGCTATGAAAGACACTTAATAATTAATGTAGACTTACACATAGTCATTGATTACAAATGTAGAATAAAGCTAACTGGATGTGCCTGCTTTTATCATACTTGTTTTTACTAGAACATTATTCAGATATTCCGCGTAATGGTGCAGGATGATAACGAAAGAGCAGGGATGAACACACAAACATTTTACTGACCAGCTTACAGTTATTTTACAAAACAAGATCCTTCTATAACAAATGTTATATTTTAGTACAACACTTTCTCAGTAAACTACAGATTCTTGTACTTTTTGGGTTGAGTCCCATCCAGGTTCGAACCCAACCTGATCCTTCTTGTGAAGGAGGAACGAGCTTACACTATATTACACAACAAGATCCTTCTAGATACGGAGGGATAATCACATTATCTGTGAATTGCACTGGAGTGTTCAGGTATCCCCATATTCTGTCATAGCCAGTACAGCCCAAGCAAGTCTATTATAGAAAATGTAACATGTGTAACTTAAATGAAATAGAAGACAAGTATCACTTCCTTATCAGATGTCAATTATATTTAAAACTAAGTATAAAATACTTACCAAAATACTATTACAGTGAACCAAACATATGGAAATTTATGAGTTTAATAAAATGTGAGAGAACAGAGGTTGTAAAGAATTTATCAAAGTTTATTTACCATGCCTTTGCCCATAGAAATGAAATCGTTAACTGTTAATTAAATACTATCTATGCCAGAATAAAATGAGCATATTTATGTGGGAGATAATTTATTTCAATTTGACGTTCTATTGTAATGATTAATTATGTTGAATTGTATTATGTACTAAAGGCCGGTGGCCTCTTGAGTACGAAATAAAGTGAGTGAGTGAGTGAGAGAGTGGGGTTTTACGCCGCTTTTAGCAATATTCCAGCAATATCACTGCGGGGGACACCGGAAAATGGGCTTCACACATTGTACCCATGTCGGGAATCGAACCCAGGTCTTCGGCGTGACGAGCGAACGCTTTAACCACTAGGCTACCCGACCGCCCCAGTACGAAATAAAGATTGATTGAATAGTTGGCAAGTCTAGATTACTGCAGTTTCAGGGAAATGAATAAAGTCTCTGGGCTCCTTTTTATTAAATGTTAATATCATAAGTTGTAGCAGGATCACGAGGGGTACATGTTGTTTTTTTTATGTGTCCCGCGTTATGTAGCCGGAGGCGAGTAGTATAAAACCTAACGAGGGACGCGTAAAAACCCCATGTACCCCTTGTGATCCTGCTACAACATATTTATCTTGCAGACATGTTTTAATGTGACATTGTAAAAGAATAAACACAAATTCAAAACTGATAGAAAAGAGCTGTTTGTGTGAGCTGAGGTTAACTTGTGCTATGTCATGTGACTTTCTTTGACTCGGGGAAAAAGCGTACAGCTTTTTGCGTTAAAGCGGAGTGCAAAGGATTTATTTTTCCTCTCAGAAATCCACATGCAACCTGTATTGCTCGTGCTCCAAGGCGGTTCACATTGTATTTTATCAAGAACATGTGGACCAATCAGATCTTGTCATTCTGACATGGTGCTATGATAAGATAGTTTACGTTTTTTTGTGTAAAATATTTGTATTTCAGTTTCCCAAAGGCTAGGAGATATTCAGGCTCCATGCATTATCGCTAGTCAGCATTTCAGGATTATTTCAACTACTGAAAGAGGCCACGTGTTTTACCCTGGCCTCTGTGAGCCTAAACCTATGTGATATCTTTGAAACATTTTGATGATAATTAATTCCAACGAGGATAACGCTTTCTCACTCCAGAGCCCTGATTAAGTTCATCACAAAAAGTCATTAGTGATACTCCTGGCCTATCTTTGCACCCACAGCATACATTATCAATGTACACCTTTACCACCAGACCATGAGGATGAGATAACATGTCCTTTTCATCAAGGAACATTTTCTGAAATCTATTTCTAACCTGACGAAAAGTCTGTGTTGATAACAAAAATAAATGCATGTTATCTTTATCAGATAACCTCCCCTTCACAGAAGGCACACAGTACATCAGCCTTTCAAAATAACTTGAATTAATTACCTTCGACCATCAACAAAATCTGCTTAATTATACACTAGCTACACACTATTACATATTTTATTTTATCTGTCCTTGATATACTACTTAAAAAGTTTAAGGGACCACCCAATTCTTTAATATTATCATAGTTTTAGTGAGTGAGTGAATGAGTTGGGGTTAAAGCCGTCATATCACGGCGTGTCAGCTTAATATGGGAGGAAAGCCTGAAGTGATGCACGTCTCAGACGTTTACCACTTCGGTGAAACCCACGAGCACGGGTATGGTGCTGACAAACCTAGAAACATAATTGGGGTGAACTGGGACTCGAACCAAACAATCATAGGTTTCTGGCGTGCCCAAGGGACGTATCATAGATTTAACTGTCGTGGCATGACAATAGTAATATGAAAGAATCGGGTGGTCCTTACTTTATCCAAAACTATCACTAAGTGACTGAGTGAGTTGGGTCAGATTCTGATTTAAACACTATATTTCAGTCATCTGGTCACATGGCATATCAGTGTGGCACTGGTCTCAGAGACCCATGAAATCCGGGGTAGAATAGGTCTTCAGCAACCCATGCTTGCCGTAAAAGGAGACTGTGCTTGTTGCAAGAGGTGACTAATGGGATCGGGTGGTCAGGCTCACTGACTTGGTTGATGCATGTCATCGATCCCAATTGTGTGGAATTGTAGCCCTGGCAGAATGTTTTTAGATACACATATGAAACAATGTGGTCATGCATACAATGAAGTTGACTGAAGTTTTAGCTTTGTTCAAACATATATAAGTCAGAAAGAACGTGTTCATAGTCATGAAGAAATGCGAACATTAGAGACTTTAAATTGTCGTGTAACCATGTAGTTATATAGTGAATTTTTGTCATGAAACAATATATCATGTGACTAACCACGGGTCCGGGTATTCCTGTGGGAACCCAGGTCCTACTCAGTACCCACCCGACCCGGGTACCCGAGTTACCCGTCCCAGCCCTAACTTGTTTTGAGGAGTGGATATATAGTGACGTTTGGCTTATATCACTTTCAAAACAAACAGCTCCTTCGTTTCAAGTCATTACATTCTTACCAATTTCCAAACTTAAAACCAATTTATTTCCTAGTTTTTCTATTTGGTCATGTATCCTGAGATGCTAATATAATTTCAAAATCTTAATATGCCTTACAACATCGATGTAAGAAAAAAAACCTTTGAAACACTTTATTCACTTCCTCAACATTGAGGAAAAGGTTCCGTAGTTGAAGAAACAGGATTTACTACAGGTTCTATAATTGCCTAACTAATCAAGAACACAAGAATGAGGTTTCTTCATTAAATGTCCAACTAATAATATGTAATACCGTATTCGACGTAATAAGCACCCTGATCTAATAAGCGCCCACGGCGATATTGGCTAATATATTGGCTAATATATTGGCTAGTGAACAATCCCAATTAGCACCCCTTCTGATTGATCAATGTACACAAGACTTATTTATTCGTGTATAATACATGTGTTATATGCATCCTTAATTGTGGGAAATTAGATTCTGGAAAAATACATCTGTCGTATATTAACATTTCAGGCTGTCAGCATAAACCACGAAATTTACGATCTTTTAACCCTGTTGTTTTTCACCAAAATAATATTCTAATAAGAGCCCCCTATTTCTAATTTTGAGAGCAACCTGGGCGCTTATTATGTCGAATACAGTAAATATTTGTTGCCCCATCAGATTCAAACTTGTCAGTACTCATCTATGTAGACAGCCGACAAATGAGCTATGTAGATAACTTCCCAATATGTACTGTTCTGTTAAAAAGGTTCTGTAGTTGAAGAAACGATATATACTTAAGCTTCTATAATTGCCCAACTAATAAGACTCTTAAAAGTTCTTCTCATAGTGCTCTCAAGGTGTGGACCTCGCCCTTTCATGGGGTCGACACCTTGATGTGTGGGTCATAAGACTGGAAGCCCTTATTGTAAACATCAGAATTAGTTCTTATTATCATTATTCCACCGATTTCTGCACCAGAGATGACTGAGTAATGAGTGGCCTGATCCTGTTTAAAATCTTTACATTAATTATCATCTTAAATGTTTTGAAGCAGTGAGTGAGTGAGTGAGTGAGTGAGTGAGTGAGTGAGTGAGTATTGTTTTACGTCTCTTTTAGCAATATTCCAGCAATATCACGGCGGGGGACACCAGAAATGGGCTTTACACATTGTACCCATGTTGTGAATCGAACCCGGGTCTTCGGCGTGAAGAGCAAACGCTTTAACCCCTAGGCTACCCGACCGCCCCTCAAGCCCAAAGAAAGTGAGTGATGGTCCTGAAGCATGTGAATGTTTGGAATTTCTACCTTTACATCGGAACCCTTGACTTCAAACACCTGCGTGCTCTGGTCCAATCCAATGGTAGATTTCTTCCCCGTTTCTTCAATGTAGGTATTATTGCGGAATCGTCTGAAGATAGAACTCTTGCCGACCCCATACTCCCCACACAAAATGATCTTGTAGTTGGGGCTGCCGGTCGCCATCTTCAGTGGTCTGAAAACAAATGAACAACTTGACGTCAAGTTAAGCAAATTCTCTTCCTGATTTTGTGAATGTTCCTGGTTAAATGAAACTACTACAAGTCTCTTAATCAGATGAAGCAGATCAACATTCCCTGTTATGAAATATCATACAGATACACTGACACAGGACTGCTTCCTGGGTTTATCAGGGGTGTATACCCAATGGAGGAAGAAGGGCGGAGGGAGAGAAATCCCACGACACCCCAAATACCTCTGCTTTGAAATACACCTCCTGGATGCATGGACAGTCAAGTAGACCTGCACCCACCCTGAAAGTTAATATTTAAAAGAATGCCCCCCACCAAATTCACACAGTCATCCTTGTGTGTCCCTTTAAATCAATGTCAAAGTGTGTCATTTACGACAGTTTTAGCACAGAGGCAGTTTCGTGGAAGCCATCAAGATTACAATAAATCTATAATGAACAAAGGTAGCTACGATAGTCATACATCTACAATCTCCTCACGGAAAGAACTCTTGTCGTGTAAGTTTAAGGTACAACTGACAAAGGTCATACGAGGCCACGACAAATTTATCATCACATTTTCATTCCTGCCTGACTCACTTATAAAGAAGCTTTCGATACCATGTATTGTGTCCACATGTAGAAGAAAATCACTGCGTTCCCTTCCTCCTTACTTCAGGAAGTACACACAGACTTGTATAAGTTTCGTAGGAAATGACAGTTAATTTAAATCACAATTCTTAGAATAAGCAATAAATAAGAACAAATTGTCCCTATAAAAGAGTGGTGCTTACTGTCGGCTCATCATGACTTTCTTATTATAAGGTTTCAGTTTCATATTCTTTACCGCCGCACTCAGCAATATTCCAGCTATATGACGGCGGGCTGTAAATAATCAAGTCTGGACCAGAAAATCAAGAAACAAACAAACAAACGCAGCAAGGCTATGAAGTAGACTGTTTAAAAAAGATAAAATATAAATTCAATAGCTTTTCCTGAGTTATCTAAAAGTTTGGATGAAATGCTAATAATTAATTTAATGTGGCCTAGGTGCATTGTCACGAGATTGACAGGGCTGAAAAAATGACACTAATTTGAGAAGGGCTGAAAGGCTTCTCTATTTTAAATCCATTCAAAATCATTGAAGTAAACTAAATAGGACCAGACTGGTTTGATGCAGCATCAGAGCTCCAGATCATTTTTTGAGCCATTGAATATTCACTCGCATGTTATCATCCACAGTGGGTATTGATAGTTTTCTTGGGTATTCAATATACTCTTACTCTCTTGTGTTCAGTCTTTTGGGTTTTGAAAACCGATGAGTAGACATTTTATCAAATAATTCCGCTTCAATGCTGTTTCATGTAGTCTCTAATGTGTTCATGTGCTGCCCCAAGTGTGGCGCATGTTGCATAAACTCATAACAGTGATACATGTCTTATAGTAAGCAAGACCCAGGGTAGAATAGGTCTTCAGCAACCCATGCTTGCTGTAAGAGGCGACTATGCTTGTCGTAAGAGGCGACTAACGGGATCAGGTGGTCAGGCTCGCTGACTTGGTTGATGCATGTCATTGTATCCCAATTGCGTGGATCGATGCTCATGATGTCAATCACTAGACTGTCTGGTCCAGACTTGATTATTAAAAGACTGGAATATTGCTTAGTGCGGTGTTAAACAACAAACAAAACAAAATACAGTAAGCAAGACGTAGCACATCTGTGCATTGCTCACTGCAGGTGAGTTCATGTGTACATTGTGATGCCTACAATAACTCAGTAAGAAAAGGACCCGTGAAGATTCCGGGATAGAATAGGTCTTCAGCAACCCATGCTTGCCGTAAAAGGCGACTATGCTTGTCGTAAGAGGCGACTAACGGGATCGGGTGGTCAGGCTCACTGACTTGGTTGATGCATGTCTTTGTATCCCAATTGCGTGGATCGATGCTCATGATGTCAATCACTAGACTGTCTGGTCCAGACTTGATTATTAAAAGACTGGAATATTGCTTAGTGCGGCGTTATAGAACAAACAAAACAAAATACAGTAAGTAAGACGTAGCACATCTGTGCATTGCTCACTGCAGGTGAGTTCATGTGTACATTGTGATGCCTACAATAACTCAGTAAGAAAAGGACCCGTGAAGATTCCGGGATAGAATAGGTCTTCAGCAACCCATGCTTGCCGTAAAAGGCGACTATGCTTGTCGTAAGAGGCGACTAACGGGATCGGGTGGTCAGGCTCACTGACTTGGTTGATGCACGTCATTGATCCCAATTGCATGGATCGACGCTCATGATATTAATCACTGGATTGTCTGGTCCAGACTTGATTATTTACAGACCGCCGTCATATAGCTGAAATATTGCTGAGTGCGGCGTTAAACAACAAACCAACAACAGTAAGAAAAGACCTATAAAGAAATACATCTACACAAGCTGAAAAGGCTACATTGAATAATTACGCGTTTTTATACTGGTGGGTTATCAAATGTCTTCATACCTAAGTATGCAAGCGTCTCAAAATTAATTATGGTGATTTAGGTTGTGTATTTTACAGAAATACACAGTTCTCTGGTAGCAAGCAGTGCCACGATGGTGGAGATTGAGCCTTCTAGCAGCACATGGATGGCTGCATGTACTCCATTGGAATCAAAGTCCAGTAATAATGTGATCTTTGACCTCCTTGCTGCATCGACCATGACTAACAAGTTGCTTTAGAGCACAATGACCTAGGTACATGTCCCCAATCTAACTCACAGGATAGTTTGTGCATTTCAACATGGAAACCATGCACCGTATCTCCAGGGTTTGCATTTCAGTAAACCTACAATAACTCCTTGGCCCCTTCCCCTGGTTCTTGCAAACGCAAATTACCTGCCCTTGATTTCCATTTGCCAATTTGATTGGCTATGTTACCAATCAGAATGCGAGTAATTAACCAGCCTCAATGTTTGGTTGTCAATATGGCGGCCAGTCACATTGATAATGATCGAGTTTGAGAGAAATTCAACATTGAAAAACTAACTGACATGTTAAAGAAAGCCCATAATAATCTTTTAGATGGAAAGGATGTCAGTGGCTTTGGTTTGTAGGTAATACAAGTCCCTTTACCCTTTCCCTGATGGCAACGTTTGATTGGTCAGTAAAATATTAATGAAAATCAAGGAAGGGTAATTTGCGATCGCAAGAAGCACAGGAATGGATCCAGGGGTTAGCGTAGGTTTACTGAAATGCAAGCCCTGGAAATACAGAGGATGCATGGAGCTCGTTCCTTCTGTGTAACAGAAGTTGCCAGAATACCTTCGCCAGCATCAACAGTTCCGTCACTCATACATTTCAAATCTCAACAGAAAACCCATCTTTTTGAAACATACTTCTCTTGAACCAGACTTTGAGTCAGTTTGTGTCAAGTGCTTGTTGGTAGAGAAGTGTGTTCACAGTGAACCACAAAGTTCCTGATACCCCTACCCTGAATAAGAACGCTCACTGGATTTAGCGCAAATTTAATGGACATATACTGAACAAAGAAAGTTGGGGATAATGAAATATGTTTCTATACCAGACACATTTAAAGAAAATATCCCCGAAAATATTCATTATCATTACCCATTATTGTTCATTTTTATCATTTACAGATTAAATAAATAAATGCAGCAAAAGAGATGTGAGAGGAAAGCCCACAGCGATGCAGGTCTTACCACATTGTTTACCTCTTTGGTGAAACCCATGAGTATTGGTCTGGTGCTGACAAACCTAGAAACCTAATCAGGGTGAATCTGGGATGAGAACCAACAATCCCTAATGCGTAGCATGCCTAAGGGATGCAACTCTCAAGAAGAATCTCAACGACTTAGATGACCCTAAAAATGGCAGAAATGGGAAAAGAATACCCCGGTACGACCAAATTACTCCACAATTCAACAGTGACAGTCGACCTGTGAAGATCCGGGGTAGTATAGGTCTTCAGCAACCCATGCTTGCCGTAAAAGCGACTATGCTTGTCGTAAAGAATGACACAGGATCGGGTTGTCGGCTCGCTGACTTGGTTGATGCATGTCAACTAATCCAATTGTCAGGATCAATGCTCATCATTTCAATCACGGGTTGTCTGGTCCAGACTCATTTATTTACAGACTGCTGTCATATATCTGGAATATTGCTGAGTGCGGCATTAAAAAACATACAACAACAGTGACAGTCCTAATGAAGTCTTCTCTCATCAAGCCTGCATGATGCCCAACTTACAAACGCTGTAACTTATTAATGACATGGTCTCATTACCATAACTACATATCATTATGGGACTGACTGTCCACACACAAACTGAAAGACATCCTGTCAACTCGTCACAAAGAAGCCCTATCCTACTGTACGACCCTAATGTATTAAGTTGCACCAGTGTGTTCCAACTACCCTCACCAGTAGAGACCTGTTTCATTATTCAGTATCAAACATCTTTTTTGTTTAGGAATCAGAACAATATTTTGAAGTCTTTATTTCCTTCCTGTAAGCTGCAAAATGGACGATGAACTAACCGGATTCAAAATGTCAAAAATAAATCCCACTTCAGGCCATTTCAATGGCACAAACTTTAGCTCAAGTCCAACCACAGGGGCTTACCTAGCAGTCCAAACTGCCCTTGCAAGGAAATTTATCTAAAAAAGTGTTATTTTGGGGGTTAAAGTTCATATTTTCAGAGCTTGCTTAACATCGCATTCAATACAATAATGTAACATTTAGCCACTTCCTGTTAACTGGTTCCATTATCTGTGAAATACATGTCTCCTTGATCAAGCAATAACTTGAAATAGGAACTTCATAATTCCCATTGAGGAATTTTTACGAACAATTGCTGCAGACTTGGGTCCAAATATCGGTCTCTGGGCGGGGTTCTTGCTAAACCCCTGAACCAATAGTCAAATAGAGTTGAGCTTACAATAAAGACTGGCACTGACAATCACTCATCTTGATATTCATCGTACATGCCAACAATCATTTATCCTAAGTATTACCTCACAAATACAGGGGGCGGGCGGGTAGCATAGTGGTTCGTCACGCCGAAGACCCGGGTTCGAATCCGACATGGGTACAATGTGTGAAGCCCATTTCTGGTGTCCCCCACCATGATATTGCTTGAATATTGCTAAAAGCGGCGTAAAACCAAACTCACTCACTCACTCACAAATACAGTCCATCCAGAACTATTTCATGACTACCAATAACAAAATACAGTAATGTGTTAGCTCAAACACAAGACTGGAAGTTTCACATTTCGCTCTGGTGAGTTTAGGTATTAGCTTGACCTGATCAGAGCTTCCAGCTAGGGTCTATGACACTGCCTGCTGACCAGTGAATACCACTTTATACCTTCATCGATTCTACATATCTGCTAAATACTCAACAAGATACTCAACTCTTTTTCCGAGTCTTGTCCACGAATTTTCCTAAACGAGGACACTGTATCACTTTCCTCTGAGGACTCTTTTACATCCAGATCAGAGGAAATTCGAAGCTTAGTATCCGGGGCAAAACGCACACTTTTCTCCGATTTCTCCTTCATTTCAGAAGATCGCCTGTTTTTCTTAAACTCGGAAGATCTTCGCACGACAACAACTTCTTCTTCTTGGCCTTCCATCTTAATTCAGTGGCTCTCAAACCACACTAACACACACTCCCTTGCACTCACTCTGCAGCTACTTAGCTGGAGCAACAGGAAGAAACAATCTAAAAGTTGACCATCTGATACTATTAAATATTTCCCTTTACGACTGAAACTTATTGACAGCTTGTCATTGTACATAGCACGTAAAAAACAACTTGATGAGGAAACATTGAAAAAGACGCCCATGATGACCCCCTTTGTCATTTGTAAACACATCAAGAATTATGAATATGACCTATTTGGTTTCACATCAAAAGTGTCCTTGATCATGTTGATGTGGTTATTCCTCATAGGATGTATACGTTATTCTTTTAAGTTCACGTAAACAAACGAAATTTCCAGTTAATCATATAAATAACCCTTGTGATGTCATCCCATTGTTCTTGTCTTATCTACCAGTAGCAACTTCATCTGCATGGACCCCTTGCAACAATACATAGATTTTCAGTGTTTCTGCTATCTTCCTGAGGCAAGGGAGTTAACTGACCATAAAAGTCCAGTTTCCACCCTTGCCGAATTAGGCTGGAATTATGGAGTTATATTTTGGCTGGACCAGCCAGTCTATGCATAGTCCAATCAAAATCGCGTTATGAAATCAACATCGGATCGTAAACTACCGTGCAGATTTCTATTGATTGCAGGATTTGCAAAGCATGTACATGTACCCCCATCTTGGCTTCAATAGATATTTTCCTAATCTTTTCATGTTTTTAATCAAGGTGCTCACATGATTTGATGCACTTTGTGAAGTAAGACCCATTTTATTACAATATAGATCTTGATTATTGATCAGATTATCTTAACTGGGAGCCACCATTTTGTTTGAAGCAAATGCAAGTGATATGAGAAGTGTAATCTGATTGGTCAGTAGGTGGGACATTACTCATAATAGCCACTGGCAGCACTTCGATCAAGCCCAGAAATTCCAGCCTAGTTAGGCAAGGGCGGAAACTGGACCTTTGCAGTCAGTCGACTCCCTTGCCTCGGAAAAAGATGTTTCTGCATATGTGTCTGCATCTTTGTTTGTTTTGTTTGTTTGTTTGTTTGTTTGTTGCTGAATGCCACACTCAGCAATATTCCAGCTATATGACGGCAGTCTGTAAAATAATCGAGTCTGGACCAGACAATCCAGTGATTGACATCATGAGCATCGATCCACGCAGTTGGGAACGATGACATGTATCAACCACGTCAGCGAGACTGACCACCCAATCCCATTAGTCGCCTTTTAAGACAAGCATAGTCGCCTTTTACGGCAAGCATGGGTTGCTGTCTGCATCTAAAACTGCACAGAGAACTATGGCATAGTGTGTTTCATAGTAAGTCACTGAGCTACTGTCCAGTGTTTTATTATGACGAGTCAGCTTAATGTGGGAAAAGTTTTTGGCATGCCCAAGGGACAGAACTCTGCACAACAAGTTTGCGGCGCCTTAGATGACTGGGCCGCCCATGCCCCCTGGTCTGATCCGTAAGATCGCCTCTGTGGTGAAGTGGATAGAGCATCTGCTTTGAGAGCGGGGGGTGAGTGGTTTGATCACTGGACCTGTCACACAAAAGATGGTACTTGTTGTTAACCTGCCTGGCGCTCATCATTAAGGGGACAGAGCAAGGACTGGTCAGCTTGGGAGTGACGGCATAATGTGTCAGAGCATGCTATCCAGTTAAACTACGGCTCTCAGCATCTCAGTGGGCTAGCACCATTAAATCGGCAATTTATCCGAAGTAGTACAAGCACAAACCTCACTACAATAAGGATGTCTTTGGTTGTGTTTACATCTCGGTTACACATTACCAGAGTGAGTGAGTGAGTGAGTGAGTGAGTGAGTGAGTGAGTTTTGACACTACTTTCAGCAATATCCTAGCAATATCACAGCAGGAGACACCAGAAAAAACAGCCCGACACCTTAACCACAAGCTATGGATATATTTTGCATTAGTTGTGTTTGTGCTCGTAATCAACATTATTATAATTGTTAATTGACAATCTGACCTCCTATTAACAGATGTTCAGTCCAGCAGGCACTCTGTAGTCAGTATTTAGCATGTTTACAGCATGGTGAACTCTGCTTCCTGACCAGTCACGATCACATATATATAGGAAGGATACATCACCATGGACCCGCCAGCCCATTGGAGGCATTGTGTCACAACATATTGAACAACCATCACCACAACCAATAGTCCTCATTATATTCTAAACGGACTAGAAGTCATTCAAACCCTATCAACTAGTCGAGGTAAAATATTCAAACTTATTTTACATAACTACTAATCTTTGCATGAATGTATCTTGATTTAAATAAAAATAAAATAAAATAAAATAAAATAAAATAAAATAAATATAAAATAAAATAAAATAAAATAAAATAAAATAAACGAACGAACGAACGAACGAACGAACGAAACAAACAAACAAACAAACAAACAAACAAACAAACAAACAAACAAACAAACAAACAAACAAATAAATAAATAATGCATCAAATCCACACCCTAAAGCATGCTCAAAGTGGTACATTAATACTCCAGTCAATGGATCAGTGTGCATTCAAATTTCATTCTCAACTCACTGGGGAGTATACAACACATACTGCCTTATGCGGCGCTAGACTGTTAACAGTCACATTACCATCTCATCAAACTGTGAACTACCTTTAGCTGCAGTCACCAATTGTCCAGCTATATCTAGGGGGCTAATAAATAATCAAGTCTAGGCGATTCAAATAAAAATCATCCCAAATGAAAATCCATAAATATGATTGTTTTTGGATCACATAAATATAATGACATCAGCCTCAAACTAGACTAAACTCTTGTTTTTGAAATTAAAATATTTAAAAGAAAAACATGGTAAAATTATTTAAATAAAATACAATAAAAAGGATCCCAGTAATCTGCAGTAATCTAGACTTGCTAGCTATCATAGACTCGCATGGGCTCTATTGGATATATTCGTTTCATGGTCTGTATATCAGACTACCTCAAAGACGTACATTCATAAGTGTTACACTTGAAAATTGGATAAGACCCAAAAATAACAAAAAGTATTAAAACGTTTAAATGCTGAAACACTGAAAACTTAAGGTCCAAAACACATCTATGATACCTGTATCAAATAAACCACAATTTCTGGTTGGTTTCACTTTTAACCACCATCAAACATGTGTCTGCTTTCTTTGCCCTACAGTTGATGTGTCTTTTATATCTTGATATAAGACTTTGAATCACTTGTTCTGATTGTAGTACAAGTGTGCATGATTATGCATTACGATTAATGTAAGTCATACATTCTTACATGCATCCTTGCATTCTTAAAGATTCACTCAAAATTATCACAATAATTTTGTTTCACATTTGCACTCATCATCTTGATTGTTCCAGACCAGAAAAATATCAACAGGAACTCGTCAAATCTAAATAATAAATCATTATTCAAGAGTGAGTGAGTGAGTGCGTGAGTGAGTGGTTTTACGCCACTTTTAGCAATATTCCAGCTATATCACCAGGGACACCAGAAATGAGCTTCACACATTGTATTATGCACCCATGTGCGGAATGGAACCCAGGTCTTCGGCGTGACGAGCGAACGCTTTAACCACCAGGCTACCCTACCATCCTTATACAATACTGCTTGTGGGAGAGGTGTGTTAGCTATGACCACAGTGCAGGTTGTTGGCCCACTTTCCCATGCTCTGTGTACAACAGGAGGTCCTACATCCTGTGCATGCTGTGGGAGCTATGCAAGGGAAGGGTGCACTTCAATACAGTCGACACTCAACAACTCATTCAACAATCCATTTCAAGGAAGTATTTGAAAACAGTATTTTCATAACCATTGCTAATGTCACCATCAACATTTAGTATCACCATCAACATTTAACATCAGAATGTCACCATCAACATTTAACATCACATCAACATTTAACATCACCAACAAAATTTAACATCACCATGTCACCATCAACATTTAACATCACCATTAACATTTAACATCACAATGTCACCATCAACATTTAGTATCACCATCAACATTTAACATCAGAATGTCACAATCAACATTTAACATCACATCAACATTTAACATCACCATCAAACTTTAACATCACCATTAATGTTTAGCATCACCATGTCACTGTCCACATTTAACATCACCATGTCACCAGCAACATATAACATCACCATTTACATCAACATCATCATCCTTACCAACATCCACATCATCATCATCATCATCATCATCATCATCATCATCATCATCATCATATTCACAATCATCCCTGCCACTTACATCTTCATAAACATCAATTTATCTTTCACAATAACTCACAGGCCTTTCACTAAAACTGACATCACCAACATCACCGACATCATCATCACTCTATCTTCACCAACATCATCCCTTCCCAAATGAATATGTTCAAGTCTCTCCCTTTATCCCCAAGATGTAATTCTAAAAGCAGCTGGTTATTTCACTGTCACACATACGCCACTTTTCCAGACTAAGATTGTCATTCAGCCTGTGAGTATCTCATGCAGACGCTGAAACAAACCTAAAAGCCATGCGGCTGGCTATTGACATAGATCGTAGAATTCAATAATCGTGAACTAAATATTGATCAATTATCGATAAATACTGGAGAAGTAACTTTGAGCAAATATGAAAAAGCTCAGAGACAAAATGACATATTTCACGTCACTGGTGAGTGGCGACACATGTATGTAAGGATTTCTCTGTGGACACAGTTCAGAAGCAACAAATCTGCTGCTTTCTGTCCTCAGCAATGGTCAAAAACAAGTTAGCTTCGGCCAATTAAAACTTTATTTCATCACAATGGTTTATGTAAGATTATGATTGATGACACAATTTTCATATCAATTATCCTTAATATTTCTTCCCATCGATTGATCTTTTTAGCCAGCCCTAGACTTTAAGATCCCAAGCAAGTCTTAATACTTTGGCAAGTCTAAATGTCTCCAGTTTCTGAAAATGAAGAAATTATCTATTGTAATAGTGTATTTATTTGTTGTTCAACCTCGCAATATTCCAGCTGTATGATGGCGATTTGTACATAATCGAGTCTGGACAATCCAGTGACTGACATCATGAGTATCGATCTCAGCAATGAGGATATGATGATAAGCATGAACAAAATTATTGATACATGTATCAAGTTTGGACGGAAAAGCTTGAATAGCGTTTTAGTTCTAATCAGGAAATGACATCTACCTCTGTTGTTTCCATGGAAGCAGGGAAAACGTAAATTTTGCAAAATTCTTAAATAGCAAAAGGCACCTCAGCCTCTAGTTATTACATGTACCAAGTTTGGATGAAAGTCTTTCATGTTTTCTCAAGTTATGCTCCAGACACGAAATACGGATGGACAGAGACAGGGATACAAACTAACATAAATTCCACCGTCATGGTGCAGGACTATCCTCACTGACCAAGTAGCATTTGAGGCTTATAATTCGGAACCAGTTCTCAATGGTTCATTTTGGCTAATTGGAACTGAATACAACGAGACTAAAGTAAATATTTTTGTCTCATTCAAGCAGAGCAGGACTAGCTGCAAACTCTGAGGAGTAGTGAAAAAAGGTTTCCGCTAGTCCTCTGGACTAGGCTTGAAGGAAACAAATCTCTATGGCGGTGGAGAGGTGAAATGGGGTTTAACGTCGCGTCCAAGATTATTGCACTTATATAGCGACGTGCATGCACATGCATGTACGTGTGTGTGTTTGTGTGGCTGCTTGTACTAGTCCGGACTGATGCCGATTGATAGTGCTAGCACACTGAGATACCATGCCACAGTTTAACATGAATACCCCACTCAGACACAGTATACTGACTCCGAGCCGACCAGTCCTTGTTTTAGCCCCTTAATGCCGAGCACCAGACAGGGTAACAACAAGTACCATCCATAAATGTCTTTTGGTATGACGCGGCTGGGGATCGAACCCAGGACCTTCCGCTCTCCGGGTGGACGCCTTACCACTAGACCACGGAGGCAGTCAATTCTCTATGGCTGCCTTATTACATGTCTTGTTTGCCATTCATGACCCCAAGCAATCACTGAGCAATATATTTCATCCCATAAACGACTTCCTTCACCGCCAATCAATGGGATTGGATGCCAACTACCAGTATATCTGCAACATTTCAGGGCATTAGTCCCATTGTGTGAGATCACTGCAACACCTACATCACGTACACCGCTCTTCAACCCAATGGAGGAAGATACCGCCAGTGCTATGCACAAGATGCTAACAGGTCTGTCTGACAGACACATGCCTTGGAAGCAAGCAGTTCTTTTGATAAATGGGCCTAGCTATCGTGTCCAAGTGCCCACATGTGGATCTAGAATCACTGGTGGAAGCAGAGGGGAAACACCTTGTGCAACCTGACTAATCAGACAGCCTTTCAACCCTGAGCTAGACCCACCTTTGTACTGAACTTCTAAACCTCTTGTGACATCATCTCTTTGTTCTGTAAGCTGGTTAAATCTCATAATGGAGGATGTTACAATATCCCAGGGCTCTTATGTATAAAATCCTGAAGATGTTACCTTCACTAAGGCCACACTTTTTTAAACTTTCTTTACAGTTTTTTAATTGGAAAATACCTGCTGGTGGGTGAAAAAAAGCAGCAATTCAATTTTTTTATAGTTTTCTGCTCCACTACAGGTTGGCTGGGATATAAGAATAAATACTTGTTTAACATGGGAAAAGAGCCTCCACATCAGCTGCAAACCTGAAGGATCAAACAGGAATACTGTTCTGCATCTATGCATCCTATCAATTTCAGGAAAACCAAACTTTATGGATCACTCGGGGTATAAGGAGTTTTATACCATGTACCCTGAGTGATCCTGCTACAGCTTATATTGATATCCCACTGGGTGAGTGAGTGAGTATGGTTTTACGCCGCTTTTAGCAATATTTCAGCAATATCACGGCGGGGGACACCGGAAATGGGCTTCACACATTGTACCCATGATCGGAAACGAACCCGGGTCTTCAGCGTGACGAGCAAACGCTTTAACCACGGGGCTACCCAACCGCCCCATATCCCACTGAGATATCATGCCACAGTTTAACATGAATACCCACTCAGACACAATATGCAGACTCCCTAGACGACCAGTCTTATCCCTTTAATGACCAGTACCACGCAGGATAACAACAAGCACCATCTTTCAACATCTTATGGTATAACGGAGGGATCGAACCATCGACATTGCTCTCTCCAGGTAGACGTTCTATCCACCAGACCACGGAGACACAACAATGAATGAATAACAATGTATTAACCATGATAGCCCATCATGACCTGATGTGGATTAAAGTTCAGAGCTATTAATTCACACAGACCAGCCATCTGAAAAGCCAATCTTGAAAACTTTCATATTCTTAAAATTGCAATAAGACATTTATCACTCAGAATGATAAATGATAAACCAAATTCTGACAACAGCTGCAAGATGCCAGATTATACCCAACATAAACTTCCACCAGAAGTTGTAGTCGTAGCTCACCTCTCAACAAGTTTAAAATAGCATGATAACATTCAGAGACTGATAAGTCCCAATAGTGGCTGATACCTATGGCTGTGCAGGTGGTGTCGGGGAACAAACAAGGTACCACAGATCAACAGCTGTTTCCTGGCAGACAGAATGGTTGTCTTGTAATAATTTGTTTCTTTTTTGTTAAAAACCAGACAGAATGGTGACACTTTTCTTATTTTTTATCTACAGATTTGAGCAAAAAACCACACTCAAAAATAAAAATAGTTTACATTTATTATTATAATTTGTCAGACAAGGATATATTTGGATTAGAAAAATACAAAGATGCAACTTCAAAATGAAACAATGAAGTATCTGTTAACTTTTTATTGCAAATTTGGCAAACATATTGCATATTGTTTCTGACCACTCCAAATACCTATTAAAGGTCGACCTGATAGAAGTGCCCAACATCTGTTGCTAGCTGATGTTATCTACTTCATCATGAGGTAGAAGGGCCTTGTTTATACATGTTTGTTTCAATTAACAAACATTACTGATTAACAGTGTTGATAATGTCTCAGTGGTCTCATGGAAGAGCGTCAGTCAGGAGAGAGGAAGGTTGGAGGTTCGCTGCTTCGGCCTCGTCATACCTAAAGACGTTAAAAGATGGTACTTGTTGTTACCCTGTCTGGCGCTCAGCATTAAGGGGCTAAAACAAGGACTGGTTGGCTCGGAGTCAGTACACTGTGTCTGAGTGAGGTATTCATTCATGTTAACTGCAGCATGGCACCTCAGTGGGCTAGCACTATAAATTGGCATGAGTCCGGACTAGAACAAGCAGCCACACACACACACACATGCATGCATATCGCTATATAAGTGCAATAATCTTGGATGCGACGTCAAACCTCATTTCACCTTATACCCCCTCACCTTAACAGTGTCAGTGGTTTGTCCTAGTCTTGGTTTATGCTACCATTTAAAAAGAAAAGATATGTCACTGAATGAAGAAAATATATCTACATGTCACTCCCTGCACTTTGAAGAGAATAACATTTATTGTTTCCTACTAAACCAACTTTCCAAAACAAACTTTATGCCAAATCGTACAACACAGAGATGCACAAATTCATTATTATTTCTATTTATCCAAGTTCATTCCAGATATATATTTGTATGCTATGAAATTTTAAATGTGTGGCCTGCAAAGCACACCTTTCAGAGCCCCAATCCACCAAACGATCTTATAGGGCAAAAACTGCCAAAAAGTTATGTTTTTTAGATTTTTGGGATTCTTTTGGCTCAAGTTTATTTTTTTTACCCTCAATCAATTCTCTGTGCAAGGTTCAAGAAATCCATTACCCGGGGAGTCCCATTATTTTTGTCGGCCATATTGGATTTCAAAATGGCCAGCTTCCTAAATATACATATGCTGGTTGGAACAAAGCCAATGGATTGTAAATTGTTTTATTTCTACATCAATAACATCAAATATTTTGTTGTCGCTCCTTTTGTTCAAAATTGAGATTCACTCAAATGCACATGTACAAACATCGGAAAGTTAGTACACGCAATCTTTCTTCCCAAAAGGTGATACAGGAAACTTTACATTTTTAACATATATCACCAACATAAATCATGAATTAATAGTAAAACTATATCATTTGTTACTGAAATACCTTCTGTTGTAAGAGATGTAGCAATCCAATAATGTCAATACTAATTTATCACCAACCTCACATGCTTACTGATGATAGTCTTTACATGATCTCATTTCGGTGAGATCACATTAAGCCACGCTGAAAGCAGTCA
Organism: Haliotis cracherodii; assembly: GCF_022045235.1. Classification (NCBI taxonomy): domain Eukaryota; kingdom Metazoa; phylum Mollusca; class Gastropoda; order Lepetellida; family Haliotidae; genus Haliotis; species Haliotis cracherodii. Next base: position 439,770 of record NW_027266296.1, on the reverse strand, counting down.
TTTGCTCATCCAGGCGAAATAATACTCAGGCTTCTAAAAGTGATCTCTTTATCATTACATGATTAGGCCCCGTGATGTCTGCATCAATCTCACCAGTCTTATATTACTGTAGGCATCAAGTTAATGCAGAAAATTTTCAAATGACGTTTTCATAGGTTTTGGTAATGACTTTTGTGTTTCTATATCATTTGAAAAGTTAATTCTATCATTACATTGTATGTATATTTAAACCAACGGACACTTTCTATTTTATTTTTTTGGAGGGAGGGGAGGATATTTTCATACAAGATCAGTGAAATGAACACCTATTATCATGATTTTGTATCAATAATACTGCTTTTGTCGAAAAATATAATTATTTCAATAGTGAAGCAAAATTATTTTCCAATTAACCACATCCCAAGAAGCTAATGACATCTCTAATTTGAGCAAACATGTAATTTACAGATTCTGCAATTGGTCATCTATTTTCCACGTTAGTTGCTATAAGTCTTGTGAGAATATATCCCTGGTTCCTCACACCATCTGTACCCGTGATGACCCCACCTTATGATTTGTATCATTTAAAAGTACCATTAAGATAGGACTTCAGACCAGATTTCAACGCTTTGTAAATAATATGCCATTTAGGGCTCCAGTGTGTCAGATTCGCAGGGGCGCACGGTCACTATGGCCTGGGTCTACTTCTTCACATTTTAAGGGGGCGATAGGGTAGCCTAGTGGTTAAAGCATTTGCTTGTTACACCAAGGGCCGGGTTCGATTCCCCACATGGGTACACTGTGTGACCCATTTCATGTGTGATATTGCCGGAATAGCTAAAAGGGGTGTAAAATCAAACTCACTCACATTTTACGATGCAATGGAGCTTGACCAAAACAGGTCAAGTGGTTGCATATAATACAAGAGTCAAGTTTGAAAGTTTGACAGATTGACAGATTGACAGATTGAGTATAGAATCCTCCCCACCCTGTTAGGTTTGAAAAAGGAACAAGAAACAAAAAGATAATGTAACTAGCTTAATCAGGGGAGTTCTGCATCCTGTCCATGCTTCAGTAGTCGGCAGTCAAGCTGTTTTTTTAACAGTAAACAACCATGCCTCAAAGCCAAGCTTTCAAAGCACAGGGACCATATGACCATATTTCTTCTTCAAATATGCTACAATAACATTACAGCAAATGTTAGCTCCAGATGGCGATAACACAATGTCAACACAATGTCGACACAACATCACCTCTACATATGGAGAACACATCAGGCACACATGGCACAAAAACTCCAACCGGACTCTACCAAGATCACATGAATCTTCATCATGATCACACATCTGTGAGCATCACAGACTGTGCTGGGTGCAGTTAGGTAATAACACACATCTATGTGAGCACTGGGTCTAATGGAAAGCCTGTTTTTAGCATCTCCTGGGGGCAATATCTTCTAAAATCTGAAGAACATTCAGTGCATCAAAATAAACCTGCTTCTCCATTCATCTTTGAGATAAATTGCTAGATCTTGACATATGTCTGCAAGTTTTTTTCCGTCCTCGTCTCATCTGCACATGCATGTTACATAATGACGTTATCAGACACAGTATACGGTTTCACCTGGCTCCATTCATAAGGTAGTCCGGGGGTCGCTACCTTCAAGACAGATATCCATGTTTTAACCTTTTAAAACAAAATTTCTTCAAGTTGATTTTTCAAAAGAAATCCCAAAATGTGACTTGTTACTCTGCTCTGTGCTGGGTGTTCAACAAAAGAGACATTCAAATAACTGGCACTGGGATTTAAAAACAACATAATTCTTGGAAATTGTGAGAACAAAAATAATTTGGACATGGGAAAAAATTAATTGTTTGAAGGACATGCTGGAGAATGTCCTGAGAAGACGTGTTGTGGATCCCCAACTAAAATTGTTTTACTATTGATTGTTTGTTGTTTCATGTTGCACTCAGCAATACCGTGTATAATGCGCACCCCCTTCTACACAGCTGTGTTTTTTGGGAAAAAAATGTGCGCACTATACTCAAGAAAATACGGTATTCCAGCTATATGACGGTGGTCAAAGGGACAATCCAGTGATCCATGTCAGGAACATCGATCCACAAAATCGGGACACACTGACATGCATTAACGAAGACAGTGGGCTTGATTACCCAATCCTGTTAGTCATCTCTTACGACAAGTCTAGTCACCTCTTATAACAAGCAGTCACCTCTTATGACAAGCATAGGTTGCTGAAGACCTATTCTAATCCGGATCTTCACTTGACAATTGTTTTACTCATCCTTTCTGACAAAATGATTGTGTGGCCTCAAAGTATACATTGTCTCAAACAAAACTCCATGGTCACACATCCCCTAGAGTATTTAATGGTTGGTTTCAAGCCATGCTAACTATGCGATTCTGTTATCAAGGTAGACAAATGGAAATCCTGCTTTTTCTGATCCTAAATATTTTGAGTAAAACTGAACACTTTGAGCATTTGCTGGAGATAATCAGTTTTGTGCCAATGCTACACAAAGGCAGTAACTCCACAGGTCTACCACTCCCAGGTGGCCATCAAGTCATGTGCTGCCTCTCTGACATGCTTCTATCTAGCAATGGTCAATTGATTCTCTGGCAGTAATACTCCTATCAACAACACACTGCCAGTACCATACACTGCCAGGTTCTGGTCTTTAATGAACCCGGCTTGTTGGACAAATGCTTCAGCAGGATACCAAGGTCGTTCAGTGTGACAAGGTCACGGGCTGTACAGATGTCATCATATTCCTGGGGATAGTCCATCATCTTGGTCCAAGAATTAAGATAATTATGACAGTTTGAAATGGTGTCAGGAGGAACATATATATAGTTAATGAGAAGAGCTATGTGTCTTTAATATCCTAACAGGGCAACACCAGAAAAGGGCTTCACACCTTGAAAATGTGGGGAATTGAACCAGGTTCTACACTGTTGCAAGCCACATGGTAGACGAAAAGCTAGTCTCTGAAATGAACATATCGTACATAAAAAAACAGTTGTTCAGTTATCTTAATAAAAATATAATAAAAGGAGCCCAGTGACTCTCTTCATTTTCAGATACTGCAGTGATCTAGACTTGCCAAACATTATAGACTTACATGGGCTGTATTTGATATATATTTGTATCAGGGTCTGTAAGACAGACTAGCCACATGGCCAAACGGTTTAACCACTAGACTGCCTCACCTCTGGCCATAAATGTTGTGCCAATGTGGGGAATTGAATCTGGTTCTTTTGGGAGGCAATCAAATGCTTTAACCACACAAAAATTAGCATCAGCTAATAAATGTTGTGCCAATGTGGGGAATTGTACCAGGTTCTTTGTTGTGGCAAGCCATGCGGCCCAACCCTTTAACCTCTCAGCTGCCTCACATCTGGCAATAAATGTTGTGCCATGTAGGAAATTGAACCTGGTTCTTTGGTGGGGCAAGCAAACCCTTTGACCACAAGGCTACTCCACTGTATCAAGTAATAAATGTCATGGAATGTGTATTCCATATCAATCTGAACTCATAACCTAGAACCTGATCATGCACTCTTGACAGTAACGTTTGATACCTCACCTTCAGATCTAATTCTGAACTTAACGACCCAATGTCTGGAAATCAAATCTATGTTGACTTTTGAATATTTCAGCTTGTGTCTTGCAGTTTGCGTCCATCTATGCCAAGCTTTGGTCGGGACTAGAAGTGTAAGTTGCTTTTCTGATCAAATACATATCACTGAAGGAATTTCACACCTTGAATATCAGTCATACAGACTTAAATCAAGCTAAAAAACACACTACAATAGAATGTATCCTGTCTAATTACTGGCTTGAATATTTCTTTCCTGCCTTGTCTCTCTTACAGTTTTTGAATCCAAGATATCCGAAAATGGCCTAGCAAATCTACAATATTATACAAAGTTATGGTTTCTACAGTTTCAGGCCTGAAATAATTACATATTTTTCAACCATTTGCAGATGACTAATCTTTTGCAGAAAACAATTCAACATTCTTCAATGATACCCATGTCTCTGTTCACAGTTGCAGAAATAGTCTGCACAGACCCTGAAACGATTATATTCAATATACCTAATGTAAGTTTATAATAGTTTGCAAGTTCAGGTTACCCCATCTCCCCGAGACAAGGGAGTTAACCGACTTTAAAAGTCCAGTTTCCACCCTTGCCTAACTAGGCTGGAATTCCTGGGCTCGATCGTAGCGCCACCAGTGGCTATTACGAGTTATGTCCCTTCTAAGGCTCTCCTATGGACCAATCAGATTCCACCTCTCGTTTCACTTGCATTTGCTTTAAACAATATTGAGGCGCCCAGTCAAGATGATCTGATCGATAATCAATATTTATATTGTTATAAAACGGGTCTTACATCGTGAAGTGCATTGAATTATGTGAGCACCTTGATTAAAAGCATGAAAAGATTGAGAAAATATCTGTTGAGAACGAGTTGGCAGTGCACATGATTTGCAAATCCTGTAATCGACCGAAATCTGCCCGACAGTTCACAAACCGGATTTCGATTTCGTGGCGCGATTTTGATTGGACTATGCATAGACTTGTTAGTCCAGCCAAAATGGACTCCATAATACCAGCCTAGTACGGCAAGGGTGGAAACTTGACTTTCATAGTCAGTGAACTCCCTTGCCTCAGGAAGATGAGGTTACGCCAGTATCAGGCTGAAGAGTCTCTGGGCCCCTTTTTAATATATTTTATAAAGATAATTAAACAACTGTCTTTTCTGGAACATATTTTCATTTCCGAGGCTGGTCTATTGTAGAAACTATGAAACATTATTCGAAATGTCATTTATGTAGTCCTTATTGAAGGGAGGTAACAAGGTCTGACTGAACTGGGACACAACATTGCCGAAGCTGGGCAGTGTGGATCAGTTTCTGACGGACAACATCTATCACCTCTCACTTGTCCCAGAATCCCTACTTGCTGGATCTTTCAGCAGCCTGGGTCATATCGTCAATTAAGGCCCCTGCTGTGTACTTTCTGGAACTTATCAAGGCTTCTGTAATGGCTGATTAAAGCAGGAAGCAGCTTAAGTACACCAATGACGTTCTGTGAATAGTAAAATAGCTCCTATAGTCACCCTTAGTCGCTCTTGTCACAATATTTTCACTCTGAAAAGAGGAACCTAGCCTTGCTCCAAGGCTGTACTAAATGATAAGTCCATGCATGTGTAGTAATTCTATCTTCCTAATAGGCAAATCTAGATAGCATGTATGTGGACAGTTTCTTATAGGGACAACTTGTTCTTATTATTTACATAATCTAGAAATTGAGATTCAAACTAATAATTATTGCCTTAGAGACTTGTGCAAGTCAAGAAGGAACTGAACAATTTTCTCTTTATACATATTTTTCAGGAAGTCCAGTATGCCCACTGAACAATTATATTGTCCTCTAAAACCAGGGACAAAATTATATTATTTACAGTATTTTGTAAAGAAAGAGTCCCTTACAACCCAGAGTAATGGTGGGTCACATACAGCACTAATCAGCTTCCCTTGAACTAAACTCGTGAGGATCACAGGTAAGAATATAGGTCCCCATAATGAATGAATGAAGAGCTGACTACAAGGATCAGGTGCTCAGACTCGGTGACTTGGCTGACTGCATGTCAATGAGTGTCAATTGGAGTGAGTGAGTGAGTGAGTATGGCTTTACGCCGCTTTTAGCAATATTCCAGCAATATCACTGCGGGGGACACCAGAAATGGGCTTCACACATTGTACCCATGTCGGGAATCGAACCCGGGTTTTCGGCGTGACGAGCAAACGCTTTAACCACTAGGCTACCCGACCGCCCGTCAATTGGATATATGCTGATGTTAACAACTGGATTTTGCTGGCACAGACTCATTTATTTACAGACCGCCGTCATACAGCAGGAACATTGCTGAATGAGGTGTTTAACAACATTCAAAGATTTTCACAGTGCCATCACAGTGCATCAGATACCATATGACATTATCCACTGTTCAGGACGTCACACACTGATTATATTATGTCATGTGAACAATAGGCTGCCTTCAGTGAAGTTTCTCTGTAGGGTTGTCAACATGTCATTTCATACATTGTTCTTCATCTCTCTCTTAAAGTGTCAATGTGTGTGTGTGTGTGTGTGTGTGTGTGTGTGTGTGTGTGTGTGTTTAACGCCACTCCGCAATATTCCAGCTGTATGACGGCGGTCTGTAAATAAACAAGTTTGAACCAGACAGTCCAGTGATTGATGTCATGAGCATCAATCCAAGCAATTGGGATATAATGACATCCATAAACCAAGTCAGCGAGTCTGACCACCCAATCCCGTTAGTCGCCTCTTATGACAAGCATAGTCGCCTTTTACAGCAAGCATGGGTTGCTGATGACCCCAGATCTTCACACGTTTGTCAACATGTCATTTCATACATTTTGTCTTCATTTCTCTCCAGAATTGTCCATGAATAATAAATAGAATAACCTCAGAATTAACACCATGCCTTCACTCAGGACAGAATCCGTAACTCCTGGCAGCTCGTTGGACATCCTCTAGCTCTATCATGGCAATACTCAGGCATTATCTGCCCACAAACAGGGGCACCTGCTGCCAAATGCATCTCACAACAAACACCAGTTCACCTAAACAAAATAGGAAAATGTCGAACAATTTGTTCTTTCAATAAACACTCCAGCATCACACAAAACCCAAACCCCAGGCCATGGTCTGTAGTGTAAACTTATACCAGTGGGAGGTCTTGTATATATTGCAATACAGTCCATCTGGGAGATAGTACAAACAGAGTTGTCTTTCCTTGAGCATGTTGACTCCCATCACTGCCAGGTGTTCAGATTTGTGATGGAGACAAGATAGAAAGGAGCATGTTTGCATTATACTTTATTTATCTACTTGCTTACATCTAGTCCGTCCATCTGGCAGTATTTATCCAAGTAGACAGGCTGCATCACAAACTTTCAGTAATTATATTTTGATTTCAGTGTGCAAATTTAAGCATTGCTATTATCATAGTTTAGAGATGAGAAGGGGATTACCATATTCGACTTAATAAGCGCCCAGGTGCTCTCAAAATTAGAAATAGGGGGCTCTTATTAGAATACAATTTTGGTGAAAGAGTTGAAAGATCGTAAATTTCGTGGTTTATGCTGACAGCCTGAAATGATACGGAAGAAAAGTCTGTGCGTATTGTACACGACAGATATATTTTCCCAGAAGGGTGCATATAACACATGAGTGTGTATTATACACGAATAAATGTCTTGCGTACATTGATCAATCAGAAGAGGTGCTAATATATTAGAAAATATCACCGTGGGCGCTTATTAGAACGGGGCGCTTATTATGTTGAACACGGTAGTATAGGCTGCTTGAGCTGAGAAGGGTATGAAAGTGGAATAAAACTGGAATGGGGGTTCATGTTTTGTTTATTAAAAATATGCTCTGGGGCTAGGCTAACATCTCATCCCTCAAGTGAAAATACTGAACAGAAAAAATAGTTGTTAAATTATCTTTATAAACTATAGACTCCAAAGACTTTCTTCATTTCTTGAAACTGCCGTAATCTAGACTTGCCAGCTGTTTTGGACTTGCATGGGCTGTAGGACAGACAAGCTTTGGAGTCTGTCAGGGACCAACCATTTGAGAGGGAGGTGGGGGTTGGCTGGGATTTTATCGAATAACTTGTCCCCGAAAATTCTTTAAAAAAATAGTTATGCTTCACAAAAATGATCTTGTTGCAAGGTGTTCTTCTTACAAAACATTCAGGATCATAGTTTAAAAAAATATATATCTTGTTTTAAAGCTGATGCTGGGAAGAAATCAACACAAAATCCCAGGCCATCCCCCCATAATATCAAATGGTCGGTCCCTAAGAGAGACTACTGTAAACAGCTTTATTTCTGCGCCGTTAAAATATTGCGAATACCACACCAAAGACAATACTGCGACGAGATATTTTTGCGTTTTGCGAGTTGCTGTGTTGAGATGACCTCTCGATTACCAAACAATAGACAGTTTCTCTCCGAAGCTTGTTAATCTGAGTTGGCCGGAAAGTTGACCGGAAGGGATTGCGACCAATTATCAAATACGATAATTGACTAAACTCAGTGTCATGACTGTGAGTTTGAATGCAAACAAAATTGTGGACAAAATTACAAAGGACACTGACGCAATCAAGCGAGGTTGGAAGAAGGCAGGATTACTGCGAGGTAACAGTGACACTGATTGGTCTGTTTACACTGTCATTTGTGACGTATTGTGTGACCATTCTGCATTCATTTGTGTTTTTAACTTATTGAGTAACTTTTGGTTCTGGTTGATGATTTCAACATTTGATGACGTGTTGCAATGAATAAAGTATGTATGTATTATTTATACTTATTTTTGCGTTTTTAATTTTTGCGATTGAGTCTCGTTCGCAAAACTCGCAATAATAGAACGGTCGCAAAAAATTCCCTGTTTCCATTATGTTTTAGGCCTATTCTAGCAAGGTTGTTTAATCATTGAACAACATGACATCACTGAACATACAGAATCCCATTGAATATAATATCTAAAAGCCTTATTTTCTATCATAACCATGATAAGTATGTAACAAATATCATACTTGGGATTACACTTTCTCAGTGAAGTACAAAATTCCAGTACATTTTGGGTTGAGTCCCATCTAGGATTCGAACCTGCGCTCTCAGAGCAAAGCACCTAATGAAAAGCATCCAATTGATGGAAACTATTTTTTCTGTTTCTGTTTAATCAAAATTAACATAGAAATAGGCTCAGGGCAATATTCGCCAACATCTGGCATGTACTGTGATAAATACTTCAGCTACACATGGCGACAGCTAATATTCAGTGACAATGTCTAATAAAGCTCTTGTCATACTTATTAACACCAGCATACCATTGATCAGACATTTATTCTTGGGTTTGGAGGGACTTAGTTGTCATGGTGACGACCTATGGGGTCTGAATGAACATTTAGTTCCAAAGGCTAACTACCCTGTAGCAATAACTTGCATATGTCTCGAATCACATAATTGATGCTAATCCCAAATGTTAAACCTCATTTTAAAGTACATCCTGAACAAGCGGTGCAACGATGTCACTTCTCATAATTTCTGTTGCATATATTTATATGACTTTATCCATGTCAGTTAGGCAGGTGCTCCGTGGACAGCATTTATATACAGTTAGGTAGGTGCTCCGTGGACAGCATATATATATATATATCCAGCAAACGTGTACACACCACAAGCCACCAACTCCATGTTGTCAGTTCCTACCAAGAACTGTACACCGCGACGACATGCCACATACATACAGGGGGGACCAGGTAGCCTAGTGGTTAAAATGTTCGCTCATCACGCCGAAGACCCGGGTTCGATTCCCAACATGGTTACAATATGCGAAGCCCATTTCTGGTGTCGTCCGCCGTGATATTGCTGGAATATTGTTAAAAGCGGCGTAAAACCATACTCACTCACTGGCATACAGGAATATGGAAATAATCTTATCAACATCATGTGTGTCTTCAAAGCACCCACATTGCCCATGGAGCCCAAAGGATGGATAGAGATGTATTTTGAAGTGTGCTGCATGGCACTCATAAAGAGTGAGTGAGTGAGTGAGTTGGGTTTAACGCCGCTTTTAACAGTATTCCAGTTATATCGCGGCGTGTCAGCTTAATGTGGGAGGAAAGCCAGAAGTGATGCAGGTCTCAGACGTTTACGACTTCGGTGAAACCCTCGAGCACGGGTATGGTGCTGACAAACCTAGAAACATAATCCGGGCGAACCGGGATTCAACCCACAATCATAGGTTTCTGGCGTACCCAAGGGACGCAACTCTGCACAGCGAATCGCAGCGCCTTAGACGACTGAGCCACCCGTGTCCCCCCAATCATAAAGAAGTTAGAGATGTGCCTTTTGGAATTAAAGTGTACCGAGTAATAAAATAATTGTGATCCATCATCAAACTTGCTGAATGTTTTTTCGCCAGGCTAGATAATTAGCAGTTTTGCAAGTTTTCCCTCTTCCTTTTCATTGACATTGATAATACCCTTTCTCAGTTCCGAATAGTCTGACCCAATTTTATTCTGTAGACAAAGTATGTTCATAATGTTCTTCCATATGTTTATCATGTTCAATTGTGGTTTCGTGGTTCCAAGGTATTGTTGTTAAAAAAATAGCTTTTCTAAGTTTATCATAACTTTTAACTTATTTTAACAATGCCATTACGACTTTAATCCTACCATCAGCACTACAACATTAGAAAATTAGAATCCTGCAATTCAATGTTTATCCGTCTCCACCAACGAACTGGACCAAACCATTCTGGAGAGTTAGACCTGCCCTGTCCCACAGAGGAAGTTAGCCCTACCACTGCCGAAAGTCAGAGTTCAAGCTGGGCAAGAAGATACTCACAATACTAACAAAATAGTCCGTACAGATGAAATGCAAAATAAATAACCTGGTATATATCCAAAAGCAACGATGCATCTTAAATGGCGCGAAAGTTACTTATTTTTCCATACCATCTCATCACCATCATTTCAGACATTGTCATGAGGGGTAGAAAAAGTTGTTTAACACACTCTCATTTTGGTGGTTTAATGTCTGTTGTTACCATGGTTACAAGGGGGTCTGCACTGTAAACTGAACAGCCCCACATTCGCACGTGAAATTAGCCAATGTCAGGTCCAACTACTACTCGCTTTCCTGTAATAAAATTTTTGACAAATAAAAAGTCCAAATCAAAATTTCTGTAGTAGTTATTAAACGGAATATACAATGAGAAGCTGAAAAAGCAGTGTTAGTGATGTTTTTGGTATTGTTATACAGCTAATTTCAAATGCAAATAATAAAATAAACAGACAATAGACAAGCTCAATATATCATTACATTACACAGATGATGTGAAAACCTTGGCATTCAATATTGTAAGTTGGAGGTGCATTGACGAAGTTGAAACCGGAATAAAAGCTTCATATTGTAAAAGAGATGGTTTAGATAATGTAACTGTCAGTCGAATTATTATTTCAGTTGACAGTAACAGTGATAGTGACGATGAAAATATTTCTGAATGGAAATTTTGAGACTACCCCTTTGTTCTGAGATGCCCTTAAGCTGTTATGCTTATTGTGCTGACTCCCTTGTAACAGCAGGCATTAAACCACCAACAATTACATGATAGTTTCAAAAACAACTTTTTCTCTACTTCATGACAATGTCTGAAATTATGGTGACGAGTTGGTATGGACAATTAAACAACTTTCACGCCATTTAAGATGAATTGTTTGCAGATTTATATCTATTTCGCATTTCATCGGTACGATTTTAAGCAATGGACTGTACCTTGGGGAACCAAATGTGAACTTCCAGGACCCTGTTGGGGAACAAAGATGCACAGTATGTTTGTTTGTGTGTTGTGTAACACCACTCAGCAATGTTCCAGCTTTATGACGGCGGTCTGTAAATAATCCAGTCTGGACCGAACAATCCAGTGATTGACATCATGAGCATCGATCTACACAATTGGGATTGATGTGAAACCAACGAATAAATGTTGTTAGTCAATATTAGTGAGTGAGTATGGTTTTACGCCGCTTTTAGCAATATTCCAGCAATATCACGCGGAGGACACCAGAAATGGGCTTCACACATTTTACCCATGTGGGGAATCAAACCCGGGTCTTCGGCGTGAGGAGCGAACGCTTTAACCACTCGGCTACCCCACCGCCCCTAGTCAATATTTAACTATATGAGATACAAATATGCTTAAGGCCCACTTGCACAAAGAGGCCATCATCATCTTAGTGTCATGACTTTCGTAAGTCTATATTAAAGTTTGGGAGTTCTGATAGATGTAGCGCTAGGATCTATGAGGACATGAATGGATGGGTGGACGTGGCTTGTTTGACAAAGCAATATTAGTGCCAAAACTGTTGTAACTTGTTAGTTGAAACGACATTCATGGTGATAAGATCGCCTTCTGAAATGAGGATCAGCTCCCGGATGTTCAAAGCTCCAGAAATACAGGTGTATCATTTGTTGGAGACCTTATCTCATTCGACAAAGCTATCTTAGCACTAACAGTCGTAACGCTAAGATATCCTTTTGAAATGAGGCTCAGGTCCCACAAACAGAAATCACAACCTTGTTCCACAAAAACAATCTTAGCGTTAAAACAGTCATTATTCATCACTACTGAGACAGTTGTAGCACTAAGATAATTTTTTGGCACAGGGACCAACAAGCTACAACTCAATATTTTACAAATAAAACCATCCCCAAACCGTGAAGATCCAATTAGAATAGGTCTTCAGCAACCCATGCTTGCTGTAAAAGGCGACTATGCTTGTCATAAGAGGCGACTAACAGGTAATTTAAACGGGATCAGATGGTCAGGCTTGCTGACATGGTTGATGCATATCATCGTATCCCCATTGCGTGGATCGACGCTCATGATATCAATCACTGGATTGTCTGGTCCAGACTCGATTATTTACAGACCGCTGGCACATATCTGTCATATAGCTGAATGCAGCGTTAAACAAACCAACAAACCAACAAACAACAAACAAATAAATCCCAAAAGTGAAAAACAGACATATGAGTATCCACCCACCTCTCGTCTTAATGACATCCATCATAACTGTTTCAAACAAAAAATCCATCTGGTATCCAAGTGGGTCTGTATCAGAAGCATAGGGGATGAAACCTGTGATGAAGGCATCACTCTTGGTGTTCACATCAGACTTTTGTTGACAGCAGAACATAACCCTTGTCAGAAACCTCACAAAATCCCGCCAGCATCGACCCATCGCGAAATAATAATCTCACTTCACACGCAACTCCAAAACACACACTCTCACATGTCACAGTAGAGCTGGACTACTTGCTTAGCGACAGGTGATACACACTTGTGTGGTAACATGAAATATACCAGTGTATTTTGACACATGAATTAGTTTTGTCATTGTGTTTGTGGATGGATGCTTTTGGTATGTTTAGGCATTTTAATTATGCTTGTCACGTCCAAGGACACCTGACACATCCTGTAATTCAACATTAGTATGATCCATCACACCATGACCACTTGATTAAAGAGCAATAAAAGGGTATATCACACATACATCATGATCAGGCTCCATGTAACGTTATATAACAAGCATGATCCATCCTTGATTATACGGTGTCTAGCCGGGAGAGCCACATTTCAGAAATGGCTATTGCCGGTAGAGCCACATTTTCAGCTGAGTGCATTTCACCTATTTCAGCGGGTAATTAATTAATCTGATTACCGATACCTGTATATGAGTGTCCCACATTTTAATTATACTCCTAATTTAATACTCCCAGACTGAGGGAGGCGACCAGTTCCTACACCGTGTTAGTGACGACATCCTCATCTTCACTACAGACAAGAACATTGAACATTTGTGTACTGCGGACATTAGTTAGAGGGTGTTTCTTTCACTTCACCCAATGTATCTGTGTATCTGGAGGAGGGTGCAGAAGGAAGGTCCGGTGATGGACTATAAGGAAGATGAAGAGGTGAAGAAGCTGGTGAGAAGAGCTGCTGCCCTCCCTCTAGTACCTCGTGACAAAGTGGATGATGTGTGGCTTGATGCCATTGCTGACTCTCCTGCTGGCCCTAAAGTGACTGCCTTCATGGACTACGTAACAACCAGTTGGGTTCAAGGAGGGGCCTTCATGCCAGAGATTTGGAACCATTTCGAAAACCAAGGCCACCGTACCAACAATCCCCTGGAAGGGTGGCACAACAAGATAAAGAAACTTGCCAAGAAGTGCCACCCGAACATCTACGAGGTAGTGAAGCTATTTCAGCGAGAGCAGTCACTCAAAGAGGTTGCAGTCCTGAGACTCTCTCACCAGCGGTGAGAACCTTCACGAAGAAAGAAGTACAAAGCAATCGATGCACGTATTGCAGTAATGCAGTAATGACATTAAATCCATTATGATATTCATATGCTATTCATATTCATCAATGTAAAGTTTTGATGAATATGTTATCTTTGTTGAATAATAAATGAGAAAACAAGACCTGTTTTGTTATATACGGTAACCTGTTAGAATCACAAAGCATGTTTTGACAGCATAGCCGCGAGAGCCACATTATATAATCACGCAACCATAACCATTGCCGCGAGAGCCACATCAATTTGGGCTATCTATTTTCGAAATGTGGCTTTGCCGGCCTGTAACCGATTATACAGCATGTTATTGTGAGTGAGTACATGGAGTAGTCATAATCATTACAGCTTAATGCCACATCAGCATTTTTGCAGCTATTCGTGTCGAGCACTGTATTATATGTCCAGGACAGCGTCTTTTTGGAAATGATGCTACCATTACTTTAACACCATCCTCATTTATCCAGTGTTGTTTGTTTGTTTGCTGTTTTACACCGACTTAGCAATATACCAGCTATATGACGGCGGTCTGTAAATAATCGATTCTGGAAAAGACAATCCAGTGATTGACATCATGAGCAACGATCCACGCAATTGGGATACAATGACATGCATCAACCAAGTCAGCGAGCCTGACCACCTGATCCCATTAGTCGCCTTTTACAACAAGCATATTCGCAATTTACGGCAAGCATGGGTTGCTGAAGACCTATTCTACCCCGGATCTTCATATTTATCCAGTGTATTATATCTTCATTGGGGCCACCATAGATTCATTATGGAAATGATGTCACCACCTCTTTTAACACGATGTTTGCATAGAGTTCATCTCACTCACAAAGTAATCTGTAGGACGGCTATATTCAGTGCTGTGTCACTTGACAGCACTTAAACAAAGGCATGGTCACGGCCGCGAATATGTCCAGTGTATTATCATTGTCTTTGATGAGTTAGACTAAATGAAAGTTACAACAATAAGTCAAAAGTAATTTTTCTCAAAACCAACTGAACAAAGGCACTGTGAAGAGGTGAGGTAAAATTGGGTTTAATGTCGTTTTCAAGCTTGTCGCACCTATATAGTGATGCGTATGTGTGTGTGTGTGTGTGTGTAAGAGCTGCTTGTACTAATCTGGACTAATGCTGGTTTTATAGTGCTAGCCCTCTGAGAAACCAGGCCACAGTTAAACATGAATGACCCACTCAGACACAGTATACTGACTCAGAGCCAACCTTGTTTTAGCCCTTAATGACAATCAAAACCATACACAAGTTAAATTTAAGTTTTCATTAAATTATTAAATTAATTATTTAAGTTCTCAGAGATTGAGAGGTAAAGTGAACACGTTTAGTTCAAATGTCGTTTAAACTAAATCCTTTTTCGATAATAGTGACTGTACAATACTATATCCCTTCTGCAATTCTGTCCAAAACTATCTAAATCTATCACAATTGTACCATCAGAACGAAATGTAAAATGTAACCGCCACTGTGATCATGTTATTCATTGTTTGTAATTGTTACGCTCTTGTACCAGTGTTGGTGGAAATTTGAGGATGAAGAATGAAATTGAATCAACTCACTGAATGTCAATTCACCAAGGCCAGATAATAAGCAGCTGTCATTTTGAAATTATACCCCTTACTTTTTATAACACTGATAATACTCTTTTTCTTTCTGAACAAAAATACATATCCCCCGATCTGGTGCAATTCGGAAATGGAGTTTGGCTACTTACACCCCACTTTTGGTTCATTGCCATTGGATACCTTTAGTTCGATGAAGATAAAAATAATGCAGTTTAGTCCCAGGTAGTTTTCAATATCATCAAAAGGCACCAGTTCACCACATTTAAGATTGATCTGTATAGCAAGTATCATCTAGAAATATTCAACGGTTTTGGAGTTCTGCTCTGGAAACGAGCATGCTGATCGCTAAAAAAACAGGGGGAATATTAAATTAATTTTATGAATGATACTGTTTATTAATCATGTACACGTGTTCATCATTTTCTATGTGTTTGTCACGTTTATTGTGACAGGTTCGATATAAAAAACATTGTGACAAGGTATTCAATGTTATGAAAATATTAGATTTGTAAGTGCGCTTTAGGCACTGTGAACTATTTTAACCCTACCGAAATGATTTCAACAATGTCACTGGCAATAATATAATATAAGGTATTCTGAACCTGTTATTATAGTGTCCATGTCATATCTAGACAGGTAATGATCCCTTTTCCTTGTACGTGCTACTCATCGTGTGTTCAAGAACACAGAACCACACTCCCTAAATTTGAGACAAATCTCAATAGTAATTCATAGAAAATGTGAATTTCATCCCAACAGAGCAGCACAAAATCAAGTCCCCAACATCAAAGTCAGATAATGTAATTAACATACCTGAGATAACGAGTTTGACAGGTAGGTTTATTTACATGGCCACAACCTCCAGATCCCACTCGTCATTCACCTATGACCCATACATTCTACACGTCTAATCTTCCCTCGTTGACTGATAAGTTTCACTAAATATTTACAATGTCATTCATTCAAGAAGGAGTGGCAGAGGCAAATGGGATATGACAATTTGTTTGCTAACCTGCTCCAATGTGTAATATGAATAATAATGTGGAGAATCCAACTTTGAAACATTTCACATACATGCAAACTGTAAAATCTTGTTAACTTGACCCCTGTTAATGTGGAAACCTCACCTTCTGGTTTGTTTGTTTGTTGTTTAACGCCGCACTCAGCAATATTCAAGCTATACGACAGTGGTCTGTAAATAATAGACCAGACCAGAAAATCCAATGAATGATGTCATGAGCATTGATCCACGCAATTTTCGGATAAGATGATAGCATCAACCAAGTCAGCGAGGTTGACCGATCTAGTTAGTCGCCTCTTACGACAAGCATAGTTGCCTTTTATGGTAACCTGGATCTTAACAGGCTCTGGCCAGGTACTTTTAGGAAGATCTATACTGTAAAGGCTACAGCATGGTTTAATCTAGAATTCCAAACAACAAGTTTGTTTGTTTGTTTGTTTGTTGTTTAACGCCGCACTCAGCAATATTCCAGCTATATACCAGACAATCCAGTGATTGCCATCAACATGGATATACGCAATTGGATATGATGACATGCATCAACCAAGTCAGCAAGCCTCACCACCCGTCCCGTTGCCTCTTACGATAAGCATGAGTTGCTGAAGACCTATTCTAATCCAGATCTTTACGGGTTCAGAGGTTATTGTGAAGGTTCTTACACAAAATGATCTTACATATGTATAATCAACCTTGATTCACTGTACGTGAACTAACATGTCATATTTACATCAGACTCTCTTACAGGTGAGACGAGGTTCAAGATTATTGCACTTATATAGCGACGTGGGATCGATGACATGCATCAACCAAGTCAGCGATCCTGACCCCTGATCCCGTTAGTCACCTCTTACAAGCATAGTTGCCTTTTAAGGTTATAAAGCAAGGGTGGCTGAAAACCTATTCTAACCCGGATCTTCAAGGGTAGATAACAAATGTGAATGGTGACTTTATAAATTTAGTCTGAATGCGTATAGGTCCACAAGCTGTATCATTAATCATGTCATTTGTTCCTTAACGCCACACTCGTAAACCTTCCGGCTATATGACATGTATGACGTCAGTCTATAAATAATTACTTGTAGGCCTGACAAACCAGTGATTGAGATTATGAGCAACGTGCTACGATGTTGGGTTACAATAACACACATTCAACAAGGCACCGAGTGACCACTTGATCCATTGCGTCACCTCAATTGACAAGCACAGTTTGCTGGGAACCTGATCTAACACAGCATTCCCACGGGGAGACGGTTACAGAAGTTGAACATATGTATTACTACTATAGGTGAGAAAAGGACGTAAATACTTGCTGGTCTGCCTGAAACATTTGTCATAGCGACTGATTTACGACATCCATTGTCGGAAGAACATTTGATTGCAAAGTCTCATTACCCTGGAGCCATGACATCTATATGCCCTGAAACACTTAATTGCTGTTATTTATAAGATGCTAATCCTATTTGTTAATCCCCATTTTTGTGTACATCGACCGTCTGCCATCCTGAACAGGATGTGCAAGTATGTCACAGATGATTGACTGTTTACATTTATATTTAATACTAACTAAATATCAGGTGACCTTGGCTATATAAGCCTTGGTCCAGAGAGGAAAGAAAAAGAAAGGTCTTACCCTTAGCCTAGCTAGGGTTAGGCTGGGTGCTCCGGGGCACCTAAACAACAACCACTACCACCATGTGCTGACCTGGCACATAGTGTCTTTTGTATGTATATATCTACATGTATAAAGTAAACCTGTATATACTGCAAGCCATTGTCTCCAAGTTGTCACTTCCTACTGAGAACCATATGTCGGCCCCTTGCATATACGAGTATGCAAATTGTTCATTAATCAACGTCGGACCGACACGCGTTGTTACATTACTGGCAACAAATTAACAGGATGGGAAGACACGAATAGGTGAATCCAACAAGTACAAAGTTCAAGATACACTTGTGGATTATGTAGACCTTCTCGAGTTAAACGTCCGAATAATAGCCACGACCAACTCAGACCCACAATCAGGTGCAGTGAGGACTTCCACTACAACACTGCCACAAGCTAATTTGAATATCATGTGACCAGACTTTTCTCTTGATTGCTATGACAATAGTGTCTCGCATGACAATATATCTTTAAACAAAAAACAACCGTACGGCCAGCTTTGTTTGTTTTTTTGTTTGTTGTTTCATGCCACACTCAGCAATATTCAAGCAATATGACGGTGCTCTGTAAATAATCGAGCCTGCATAGACAATTCAGTGATTGACATCATGAGCATCGATCCACGCAGTTGAGATATGATGACATGCATCAACCAAGTCAGCGAGCCTGACCACCCGATCCCGTTAGTCGCCTCTTAGTCGCCTTTTATGGCAAGCATGGGATGCTGAAGACCTATTCTAACCCGGATCTTCACGGGCCTCTGGGTAGGAGAGTGACCTTGACAGTCATGCAGGTACTTCAGTCACACAGTGAAAAATACTGACAGCTCCCTGAACAGCAACAGAAATGAAATTTCATGAGTACTCAATATCAGCTGGTGACTAAACACTAAAGAATCAGAATGGACTCACTATTCACACGATTGTGTCGGCTTGGTGGTTATGCCCATATCATCAATGCTACATCTTCATCACGCCTGTAGGTCATCGTCTTATACCATGGGAAGTTATCTTTGTGGTCAGGGTACAAGCAACATGATCAGCAGGTCACAGTGTACCTATCTGAGTCAGCATTTAGCCAGAATCTAGATAGGCTGCATATTTGTGTATAAAACGCAAAATAAATCCCCATCACAAAACTACTTTTGAGCTGCTTGCCTAGAAAAAATAAAATTAAAATAACACACTGGGTAATTACCTAATGAAAGGACCCGTGAAGATTCCGGCTAGAATAGGTCTTCAGCAACCAATACTTGCCGTAAAAGGGGACTATGCTTGTCGTAAAAGGCAACTAAAAGGATCGGGTGGTCAGGCTCGCTGTCTTGGTTGATACATGTCATCGATCCCAATTGCATGGATCGATGCTCATGATGTCAATCACTGGATTGTCTGGTCTAGACTCGATTATTTTACAGACCGCCGTCATATAGCTGGAATATTGCTGAGTGCGGCGTAAACAACAAACAACAACAACCTAATGAATACTTTTCAACCTGTGGACCTGAATTTCTTTACAGATCTATATTTCCTGATCACATATCACATATCACATATAAATGAACTCTACATAATAAATAATGCATAAAAAAGGCGCTACGTCTTACTTATAAATTGACTTTCACTTTGTGTGAGTTCATTGGAGTACGAATCATCATGCCAAACAGTATGAATGTCAGAGGTTGCGACAACGTTTATACAATATTTGGCCCTCACTCTATGAAGGTTCATACTCCAATGTACTCACACAAAGTGGAAGTCAGTTCTTATCATATTTCATTTCACTATGTTTTACCTCGAAGGATTGAGCACTAGATCTCTACACAATTTTATTTAAAGTGGTAAGTGTCACTTCTTGTATAGACTGACAGCCATACAACAACACTAATGTCAAATTTCGCAGTCATGTGACCGATCTCTCATCCCATGGAAAGCTGTATATTGTGTAAACTTCACATTAAAAATTATTTATTGTTAACTAGACATGTTGTTGTGACTTTAGCGACATGTTACACATTTGGGGGAAGCACTGAACAGATACAAAAACAGAATTTTCAGCAGAATTATGTTAAAAAACAATTCTGATCATTAGCATGATTGGTGTCATAGACACCATCCAACAAACTTGACAAAAGGGAATAACAAGCGAATAGTCGACGAAGTCATCTATATCCCCCGCCCATTTTAACATGTTAAGGTCCCTAACCAGGTAACTGATCCAACATTTCTCTAAGCCCATGTCAAAATAGCTGCAATGAAAATTCTAAAATAAAAATTACTAAAAGTGCTCAACAACAAAAGGCACCAGTTAAGTATGTGCCTGGTAGACATGCAAAGTTTTGTTTTCGCTGTTTTTGCTGTGCAGAGTTGCGTCCCCTGGGCATGCGCGTCTGAATCCCAGTGCTTGTGCATGGGTTTCACCAAAGTGGTATTCATCTGAGACCTGCATTACTTTGGGCTTTCCTCCCATATCAAGCTGACACACCATGAAATAAATCTGGAACCATGTTCAAAGCGGCAATAAACTCAATTCACTCACTCAAGACATACAATTATTTTTCTCTGAAAAACTATGTGATTTTACAGTTGACCATGATATCCAAAATGTTCAGCAAACAGTGTTGTTTATTATAGAGTGAAAAAACCCTGGCAAAGTTATACTTGTGCCCATCCCACTAAGTCTCATGTCCAACACATCCAATCTACTAGATAAAATCAAGATACTGTTTTCGTAACAGGTGAGGTGAGATGAAATGGGGTTTAACGCCATCGCGTTTACTACAGCTGTATGCATGCACTAATGTGCTGGGCTGCTTGTACTCGTCCCGATTTATGCCATTATTTTTATACAGATGGCCCACTGAGATACCATGTAGTAGTTTAACTTGGATACCCCATTCAGACATATTATACCACCCCGTGCCGACCAGTCCTTGTTTTATCACCTTAACCGAGCCCCAGGCAGGGTAACAACATGTACCATCTTTTTTATGTCTTTTGGTATGTGGGGGCAAGGGATTGAAGCACAGACTATTCACTACAGCATTGAGGTGGTTGTCTTTCAAAAGGAAACTAGGACAGTATAAACACTACCATAACAGGGTGGAATAATTCATCATCGCTTTGTCTTGTTTGTTAGTTGTTTAATGCCGCACTCAGCAATAATCCAGCTATATGTCGCCGGTCTGTAAATAATCGAGTCTGGACCAGACATTTCATGAGCATCCACCTACGCAATTGGGATAGGATGACATGCATCAACCAAGTCAGCAAGACTGACCACCCGTTCCCGTTAGTCGCCTCTTACGACAAGCATAGTCACCTGTTTCAGCAAGCATGGGTTGCTGTAGACTAGTCTAACACGTATCTTAATGGAGCTTCTGGCCTTGTTTTCTCTTGCATAACCAACTTCAAGAAGACAAAACCATAACAATGTCAAGCCTCATAACTCACTTCCACGCTGTTCCATCAAATCAAGATACTGTTTTCCTAACAGGTGATTGGGACAACTTTAACACTACAATAGCAGAGTAGAACAATAACAATTTGCATGCCCCCCTTTGATCAATGGAACGTCTAGTATCATTACCACAGTGTCAGCACCTAATGCTGTCACTGATAGTCCATTCCCTACTGCTGAAATAATTTTCCTGCTTATCCCATGTTGTGACAGATGCTACTAGTTCCACAACTATTTATTGACACAATAGACCCTAACCTGGACAGTGCGTATCATTTCTCCTTAACCCCTGGTTATTATTTGTCCATATGTTTGAGAGGAGTTCATGGAAACAAAGAAATAACTGAGACGTTGGGAGTGGGAACCTGAAAAAGACTACTGATCTCACTGAGGCAACTTTTCCCTATTAACTACAGGTCTCACTGAACACAATATTACCCTTCTAACTACATATCTCACTGAACACAATATTACCCTTCTAACTACAGATCTCACTGAACACAATATTACCCTTCTAACTACAGATCTCACTGAACACAATATTACCCTTCTAACTACAGATCTCACTGAACACAGTATTACCCTTCTATCTACAGATCTCACTGTACACAATATTACCCTTCTAACTACAGATCTCACTGAACACAATATTACACTTCTATCTACAGATCTCACTGAACATGATATTTCCCTTCTAACTACAGATCTCACTGAACACAATATTACCCTTCTAACTAAAGATCTCATTGAACACAATATTACCCTTCTAACTACAGATCTCAATGACCATAATATTTCCCTTCTAACTACAGATCTCACTGAACACAATATTACCCTTCTAACTAAAGATCTCATTGAACACAATATTACCCTTCTAACTAAAGATCTCACTGAACACAATATTACCCTTCTAACTACAGATCTCACTGAACACAATATTACCCTTCTAACTAAAGATCTCATTGAACACAATATTACCCTTATAACTAAAGATCTCATTGAACACAATATTACCCTTCTAACTACAGATCCCACTGACCATAATATTTCCCTTCTAACTAAAGATCTCACTGAACACATTATTACCCTTCTAACTAAAGATCTCACTGAACACAATATTACCCTTCTAACTACAGATCTCGCTGAACACAATATTACCCTTCTAACTACAGATCTCATTGAACACAATATTACCCATCTAACTAAAGATCTCACTGAACACAATATTACCCTTCTAACTAAAGATCTCACTGAACACAATATTTCCCTTCTAACTACAGATCTCACTGAACACAATATTACCCTTCTAACTAAAGATCTCATTGAACACAATATTACCCTTCTAACTAAAGATCTCATTGAACACAATATTACCCTTCTAACTACAGATCCCACTGACCATAATATTTCCCTTCTAACTAAAGATCTCACTGAACACATTATTACCCTTCTAACTAAAGATCTCACTGAACACAATATTACCCATCTAACTAAAGATCTCACTGAACACAATATTACCCTTCTAACTAAAGATCTCACTGAACACAATATTTCCCTTCTAACTACAGATCCCACTGACCATAATATTTCCCTTCTAACTAAAGATCTCACTGAACACATTATTACCCTTCTAACTAAAGATCTCACTGAACACAATATTACCCTTCTAACTACAGATCTCACTGAACACAATATTACCCTTCTAACTACAGATCTCATTGAACACAATATTACCCATCTAACTAAAGATCTCACTGAACACAATATTACCCTTCTAACTACAGATCTCACTGAACATAATATTTCCCTTCTAACTACAGATCTCATTGAACACAATATTACCCTACTAACTAAAGATCTCATTGAACACAATATTACCCTTTTAACTACAGATCTCATTGAACACAATATTACCCTTCTAACTACA
The DNA here is from genome assembly GCF_022045235.1 of Haliotis cracherodii. Lineage (NCBI taxonomy): Eukaryota > Metazoa > Mollusca > Gastropoda > Lepetellida > Haliotidae > Haliotis > Haliotis cracherodii. Next base: position 416,151 of record NW_027266296.1, on the reverse strand, counting down.
GATCTCACTGAACACAATATTACCCTTCTAACTAAAGATCTCATTGAACACAATATTACCCTTCTAACTAAAGATCTCATTGAACACAATATTACCCTTCTAACTACAGATCTCACTGAACACAATATTACCCTTCTAACTAAAGATCTCATTGAACACAATATTACTGTTGAATCATGTTAATGCTGTACTACGCAATATTCCAGTTTAATAACGTCAGTCTGAAAATAATGAAATCTGGACCAGACAGTCAGGTAATTGACTTCATGAGCATCAAGCTACTCATCGATACTATGAGCATCGATACTATGACATGCATCAACCAAGTTAGCGAGGATGACCACCCGATCCTGTTAGTCGTTTCTTACAACAAGCATAGGCGCTTCTGAGGACTAGCATGGGTTGCTCGATCCGGATCTTTACAAGTTTCATTAAACCTGTTTGCAGCAATAAAGAGAATAATAACATGTCCAAACAAGTATGCACTTCAACCAGCTCATCTGTGTCTCTTTTAGGGATTGGGTGGACTAGTAGACTAAGGCACCACAATCAGCTGTGCAGAGTTGCTTCCCTTTGGCATGCCAGAAACCTACACTGTGGGTTTGAATCCGGGATTGAAGCTGAAAATGTATCTAGGTTTGTCTGCACCCTACCTTTTTACCAAAGTGGTCAATGTCTAAAACATGCATAATGTTGGGCTTTCCTCCCACATCAAGCTGAGATAACTGAAATACGGTTCATAGTGGAGACAAACCACAACTCACTCACTAACACACTGTCTCTGCCTATCTGTTGTAGCCAGTGGTTGATAGTGTGAACATTAATCAATATCATTAGGGTTCAGGGACACATTATCCCAGCCAGGATATAACAAGGAAAATATATCACCTTTAAGTGGCAGAATTTTGATCCCATAAAAGGAATATTGAGATATTCCAATCACATAACCTACCTCTTATCCTCAACTGAATTGTCTGTACAATCGGGAGTGGAACTGGCGCCACGTTTGGTACATCCAATAACCGAACACAAAGGTCTCAGACACCCCTCCATAATGTCAGGCGCTATCTCCTCCTAATCACGACTTAAATAGAATATTCACTGCTTCCTCACTGACCACCATCGTACAGAATCGTCTCCACACAACCTGGCGACCAACTTCTTATATAGCGTATATCCATTGCTGCTGCTGAGTCAGACTATTTGTCCAATGTTGGCCAATTCCTTTACACTCCTTTCCATTATCGCGCTGCCCTCGGGAGGCAGAGCTATTGAATATTAACACACACTGCTGTTGGGAGTCATCAGCCAGACTTGCAGCATGCCACAACACAGGGAAAAACTTGCAGAATTTAACAAATACCATTTGTCTCTGGTGTGTTCACTGATTCCAGTCGGGCTTGAGGTTGAAGGACGATGTCAAAGGTAAAACCATTTATTATTAAATAACTTCCAGGAAGTCTAAATATTACATGATTCCTTGTAAAGATATTTACCACTGGCTAGTTTAACATAATGTTTACAAGTCACAAACACATTATTTGATTACATGCTGGCTCTAATGTATTATGCAGACAGAATGAATCACTAACCTCTGGGACATAAATATCCAGTTTATGGCACATGTTGAACAAGGGTGAGCGGTCAAATAGGAGCTTGGTTTTATGATCATATAGAATTATTAATCCACAGTGAAAAAGAGTGTATTTTAAGAAAACTGTTCTCAGTACCAGAGCAGTGCAGCGATCAACAAATACACTGTTGCACATATTAACACCACATTGCACACCGTCCACATGATGTTGCACACAGTTGTCGAGAGAGGGGAAAATATATCTTCATATTCACCAGCTTTGGGAACCATGACATACAAGAAATCTTCAAATCACCATAACTAATCTTAGCATGGATGATGCAGAAACGTTATCTCCAACAAAATGGAAGTAAACTGTCAAATCACAAGTTCTTTCCTGCTACAGCAGACAAGATGGGCTGGATGCAGTTGACAGTCAGACGATAGACCAGTGTAGACAGACGTACCCAAACCTTAGCGTGGAGGAACACAGATATTGATTTTGGAGAACACCAATGCAAGATGCTCTGCCTCTGTTAGCTCATACATGGAAAACAATTTGTTGACTTGATTTATGACAAAACGTTTAATGGAAACATGCCTCTAACTGTGTCAACTTGTACTTGGGTCACCATGACCTGGACTGTTCAATGCTACACAGACATGGTGATGAAGTCAAGATTAGGTCTCCAGTCAGGGAGTAATGGCCACAAATTACACACACACATCCTTTCAGTGACTCACACATAGCAAACTTGGTCAATATCAGTGGATAACAGTTATGCTTTACACATTTATTCATAGGGATGTTATCGATATTGTGACATCGATGTATCAATAAATTTAAAATTTTTTAATGTTGATACCAGGGCTGGAAATCGATACAGATCATAGAGATTGATAATTGTTAACTAAATATCGATCAATTATCAATATATTTAAAAAAAAGTAACTTTGAGCAAAAAAAAACTCCAAAAGAAAACGACATATTTCACTCCACTACAGTGTGGTGGTACATTCAAGCATGGGGGTTACTTTGTGGACATTTGAGATATAACAAAAACAGTTACTTTCCATTTTCAGCAATTGACATTTTTGACCAAAAAAGTCTGTTTTGGTCAATCTAAACTTTATTTCATCACAATAGTTTATGTAAGATATTATCGATGACACAATTTTGCAATTGATAATCATTAATATTTCTTTCCATTGATGATAATTCTTATCATCAATCATTTTTGCCAGCCCTAGTTGATACAGTACCATTGGTCTTATCTTGACTTTCAAAACATCGGCTACAGGGGGTCTCTAATACTGGGTAGTTAATTTAAAGAGTTCTTACAGGAAATATGCAGGTCCTGTATAATGATTAAATGGTGTTGTGTTGTGTAATGTAAGATAATTACATTAATTACAGGAACTTTACATTTCTTGTCAAGAATTTAGTACAATGAATATTATTGTGTGTCCCTCCAGACGTATTAGTTCTGTTCTCATCGTCCATTCTATATGTTTGTGCACACTTGACAAGCATTTCCTCATCATGTAAAACCTTGGTATCGATACAAATTTATGAATATCAATGTTAAATGAATAATTCACTACCTCAGAAATGTTTACAGTTATAAGATTGAAGCAGAAGCAGAAAATTCAATCTTCATCCATACACATACAGAATAATTAATCATATTATTAATCAATATATCGTGATATCCATGAGTCAATGTATCAATCCTAAAGTTCCCAATGACTTCTCAAGTATTTCAGTTCTGTCATGGTTTGTTTGTTTGTTTGTTGTTTAACGCCACACTCAGCAATATTCCAGCTATATGACAGTGGTGTGTAAATAATCGAGTCTGGACCAGACAGTCCAGTGATTGACATCATGAGCATCAATCTATGCAATTGGGATAGATGACATGCATCAACCAAGTCAGCGGGCCTGACCACCCGATCCTGTTTGTCTCCTTTTACGACAAGCAGTGGCCTTTACGGAAAGCATGGGTTGCTGGAGACCCATTCGAACCCAGGTCTTCACGAGTGTCAGGAATGGTTTGTCTATTCCAAACAAAAACAAACTTCATGTAAGCATGGTAAGAACCTTGCTTTCACAGAGGCAATATACCACAGCTGTAGTTAACTGTTACAGTCCTTGACATGAAACTCTCTCACACAGTATGTATAGTTGTAATATGTTCCACACAGGTTCAGCCTTAGACATTCCTTCTTAAGACAAGTCCAAAGGACTAGCACAAACCTCATTTCACTAGTCCTACGAGCTTGTAGCTAGTCCTGCTTGAACAAGACAAAAATGTTTATTATTTACATTTCTGTCAGTTTTAATCAGTTTCAATTAGTAGCCAAAATGAAGCATTGAGAACTGGATTACAGCCGTAGCCCACAAATGCTAGTAGTCAATGGGGACTACCATAATTCGAATTTTACTTGTCCCCGAGCAAAATTTAGTTGTCCCAGACTGGCGGAATAGCATGCATTTTGAAGGCTGGAGTTGCATTGCAGAACATGTTCATTTTCTCGTGTTCGGCTCAGTATCAGTATCTATTTTCGTGCAACAATGTCACAACTGCAAATAACTCTGGAAGTAGCAGCCATTACCGTTACAGATGTTGCAAACTGGTGTAAATATGCAATAAATCCCAGTTCTCTACATAGTTCCAGGTTGATGATACTGCATGTCCCATATGACCCATACATTCCCCTCCAGGCATCTATTTAGTGTGACACAGACTCGTAAACACACTGTTTGTGAGATATGTGTGGACAGACTGGTATATGTGTTACGTCTATTATTGCATAAAGTCATAGTGAGATTATCAGCGGTATTAAGGTTCCGATCAACAGTGAAACCTCTTTAATCCAAACAGTACCACCTCCTAGTGAAACCCCATTAATTCACTAAGTACCACACCTAGTCAAACCCCATTAATCCAGATAGTGCTATTCCCAGTGAAACCTCACTAATCCAGACAATACCACTCCAGGTGAAACCCCATTATTCCAGACAGTACCACTCCCAGTGAAACCCCATTAATCTAGACAGTACCACTCCCAGTGAAACCCCATTAATCCAGACAGTACTACTTCCAGTGAAACCTCACTAATCCAGACAGTACCACTCCCAGTGAAACCCCATTAATCCAGACACTAACACTCCTAGTGAAACCCCATTAATCCAGACAGTGCCACTCCCCATGAAACCCCAGTAATCCAGACAGTACCACTCCAGGTGAAACACCATTAATCCAGACTGTACTACTCCCAGTGACACCCCATTAATCCAGACAGTAACACTCCAAGTGAACCCCAATTAATCCAGACAGTAACACTCCAAGTGAAACCCCATTAATCCAGACAGTACTACTCCCAGTGAAACCTCACTAATCCAGACAATACCACTCCCAGTGAAACCCCATTATTCCAGACAGTACCACTCCCAGTGAAACCCCATTAATCCAGACAGTACCACTCCCAGTGAAACCCCATTAATCCAGACAGTACCACTCCCCATGAAACCCCAGTAATCCAGACAGTACTACTCCCAGTGAAACCTCACTAATCCAGACAGTACTACTCCAGGTGAAACACTATTAATCCAGACAGTACTACTCCCAGTGAAACCCCATTAATCCGGACAGTAACACTCCCAGTGAAACCTCACTAATCCAGACAATACCACTCCAGGTGAAACCCCATTATTCCAGACAGTACCACTCCCAGTGAAACCCCATTAATCCCGACAGTACTACTCCAAGTGAAACCTCACTAATCCAGATGATACCATTCCCAGTAAAACCCCATTAAACCAGAGAGTACCATTCAAAATGAAATCATCCGGGAAAAGTTCATTTCAGATTATCTGTACATAGTGACAGAGTAATGACGTCTGAATACACATAAAACTCTCATACCCTTACTCAGCATTCACCCTATTGTTATCATGTCTTCTTATATACACAAGGGGCGGTCGGGTAGCCTAGTGGTTAAAGCGTTCACTCGTCACGCCGAAGACCCAGGTTCGATTCCCGACATGGGTACAATGTGTGAAGCCCATTTCTGGAGTCCCCCGCCGTGATATATTGCTAAAAGCGGCGTAAAACCAAACTCACCCACTCACTCATTATATATACAAATGTAACAGTCCAGAAAGCAAGGTTTCCATATTAGCAGGGTCTGGTCTGACAGGGAACCAGGGTACATGTATTTACCTGGATTTTGCAGGTGTCCAATATATGATGTCAGCTCCAGAGAATATTCCCGATTATCTGCCGGAAACGGATTCCATAGGGTGTACAAGGCAAATAGTAATGAAACTTATATGAATGGATCACTGGAAATCAGCGATGACACCAGGTGTTCACGAATAGGGTGAGCATGACCTGTTCAACCTGGACAGAGAGAACAAAGGCCATGGAAACATAGCCTCTGTTACACAAGCATGCCTGTTCGTGACCCACAAACAAACTGTTCCAACAACGTCACATAACCATGGGCCCTAGTACTTCAGTCTCTAGCCGGGTTGTAAATTTGGTTCTATGTGAACCAGGTACCTAGACTTGCACAAGTCTCTGAGGCAATTACTATTAGTTTAAATCAAAAGTTCTAGATTATGTAAATAATAAGAGTGAGTGAGTGAGTTTGGTTTTACGCCGCTTTTAGCAATATTCCAGCAATATCACGGTGGGGGACACCAGAAATTGGCTTCACACATGTAAATAATAGGAACAAGTTGTCCCTATAAGCGACTGGATTCTAGACTTGAATATTCGGAAGATAGAATTACTACACATCCCTGGACTTTTCTTTCAGTACAGCCTTGGAGCAAGGCTACCAGGTACCCTGCCAAAGCTCTGGTAAACTTCACACGGGTTGATATTCCTTGTTGAGTAAGAATATGAGAGTGAGTGAGTTTTTATGCCACTTTTAGTAATATTGCAGCAATATTCCAGCAATATCACGGCAGGGGACACCAGAAATGGGCTTCACACCGTGTACCCATGTCAGGAATCAAACCCGGTCTTCGGCGTGACGAGCGAACGCTTTAACAACGACCGCCCAAGAATATGAGTGAGTGAGTGAGTTTATGCTTTACGTCACATCAGCAATATTTCAGCCATATCGTGACGAGGCAAGACTATTAGAGAAAAATTATTCATGATGTGAAACAAATAAGTGATTATGGACCCTTGAGAGGCATTTAGAAGTTTGATATGTACCTGAAGACAAGATATCACTGATGATGAACTACTTATAAACATGGTTGTGATATTTATCCACCATAGCAGTTTGGAGTCTACCCGAATATGGTCTCGGACCACAGTAAATATTTTGTGCCTGCTAGAGTGTTCTCCAAAAGCCTTTTCAACCAAACATATGTGTTCTAGATGAACCGGTTGGCAAATATGTAGATCACGCTTGCATAAGTGCCTCTTCTGGTGATTATTAATAGATACTTATGACTCCGGTTTTGTATTTGCACTGGACTTGGAAACCAGTCCTCACACTAGTGCATGTATACTAGCCTATATTAAAAATCTTTTGATAAGGGCCAGTGGGCACTCTTGCCTTCAGGCAGATCACTTAGGCTGATAAAACTTGTAAATAATATATTTTGACAAATATTTGGATTTATCATCCAAAACTGGCTCCCACAGGAGATATCGCTTGGATGAGATCAAGCGATATCTACACTGTAGATATCGCTGCAATGAAATTACATCACAATGCTTTACAGACCATTAAGACGTTACTGGTTACCATGACGTCACAATCAAATGACATCACTAATGGCTCTGCTACTGAAGCTGTTTGCAGTAGTTTTTACACTGAAGACACTGCTAACTACTGTCTACAAATTGAAAAAGTTGAAAGAATGATGTTGGATGATAGATAAAATCTCACCCTCGTGTCTTTTGATAAGAAATATATCAACACTCGTTGATAAAAGTGGCAAAAATCCTCGGCAAGCCTCAGAATTTTTCCACTTTTATCAACTCGTGTTGATAAATTTGATATCAAAAGACACTTGGGTGAGATTCTCTATATATATCATAAATCAGTGTCATGATTTATTGCCAGCAAATATAAACTTGCTGATCTATCATTTTCATGATTTTAGGTGTTTCGTAAAAACAAATATTATTTTTTATTTTTAAGATATTTAATGAATCTAAAACTAAGTACGTACCCCTCACATGCAATTTGAAAAAAAAAAAATTGTTTGAAATTGGGATTTTAGCAAAGTTGTTATTTTCTTAAGATCAGATGTATTTTGACATTGCATTCAATGGAACAACTTAAACAAAGCACTAAAGCCTCTTCCTTGTACCATGCGTACTTGTTAGTGAAATACACGACACCTCGATATAACATTAGTTATATCTATGTAACATAAATTGCGAAATTCGTAATCTGAATTGGGATTTTTTACTGACATTTGCTGTAGCCTTGGGGCTGAATATCAGCCTCTGAGCATGTCTAGCTAACGCCCTGGTCTAGGTCTAGGAGCTATAGAGCAAGTGTTTATCTACTGTTCCTTTAACAGATCCTTAAACAATATACACTGTCAACGTTACTAGTTCCCTGGAAATTCCTGGACAAGATAGGTCATCAGTATGACTGTGTGTCATCGTACCTTACTTAAAGATCTTTGTTCATTCTATCAACCACTAGTTTACGCCTACGAGGATTTTAGGTAAAAATTGGTCCATAGCAACTTATGTTTGTCATAGGTTGTGGCTAAAATAAATCAGTCGTTTAGGCTCGGTGACTTGGTAGATTGCATGTGATCAACCAAACCTGATTATTTATTTATGAGTGCGACATACAAACAAATAAACAAATAAATAACCATTGATTTGACTCGCCCAAACTTAACAATTTACATGCGACTGAGAGATGGCTGGAATATTGCTGACTGCGTAGTAAAACAATATTCTCTCACTCACTCAAGATCAACAGAGCACGACCCTGTCAGTATCATGAATCATTCCGGCATCCATCTGTAGCTGATACATGTGATATGAGATATGAAAATATGAAATTGGTCACTGATGATTAAACATGCACCTTGTGGTACAATTAATCACCCAGCATCATCAGCATGATAAAGCTCTGACCTCATTTCCCATTGTCAACAAAACTGCTGACTCGGCTTGCTGATTAATAATAACACTTATATTGTACTAACATCTGTCACCACTTGTCATTAAACATGCTAAACAACCAGTGTCAATATGGCGATAACAATGCACAGATTGGCAACATTATATTACATAGGCATGATAGGTGAAATCACAATTCAGTTGTGCGAGGGGCACGGGTGGCCCAGTCGTCAAAGGTGCCCAGATTCGCTGTAGAAACCTATGATTGTTGGTTCGAATCCAGGTTCGCCTCGATTATGTTTCTAGGTTTGTCAGCAACATACCCGTGCTCGTGGGTTTCACCGAAGTGGTAAACGTCTGAGACCGGCATCACTTCTCGCTTTCCTCACACATTAAGCTGACACGCTGTGATATAACTGGAATCCTTTTAAAAGCGGCATTAAACCCAACTCACTCAGTTGTGCGAACTGTCTCAGTTTGGATTGTATAATGAATTTATATCATGTATATGGATCATCAGTCAGACGAGGGCCCACATGCACAAAGCAATCTTAGCACTACGATAATTGTAAGTCTATGTTTGGGTATCGAAACGACAATCATAATCAGCTTGTTTACCCACATGCAAACCTTGATTTTTGCAAACGGAGAATAATTTATAAAAAGTACATTTATCTTTTGAAATTTGCATTCTTGTTTAACATTTTTAACAGCTTTTGCTGAAACTATTATTTCAAGAATATTTTTTAAGGACGCTCATACATGTAAAATAAATCTAACAATTGTAAAAGAATGAAAAGTCCCCCTCCTCTTGAGTAAGTGACCAAGAAAACGGGAATTACAGAGGCTGGCTTAGATGATATAACACATATAAGAGACACCATTCATTGATCAGGTTTTATCAAAATGTTAAACAACCAATATCATGAAGTCTTTGAATGGCATATGGAAGTGAAGTGATAGTAGTGTATATGCCTACTCCTTCATTAGATATCATGACTAAAAGCAGATATGAAGGGGGAAATAGTCACATAGTCATGCTCATCTTAAAAGGTGCCTAAACAGTATTGAGTGATAAAGCTTAGTAACCATGGTAACCTTGGTATGGGTCAGTGTTCATGACATCAGCCACTGGGTTGCCTGGCTCAGGTTTAATTATTAAGAGACTAGCATGACCATGATGATAGAGCTGAAATATGGCTGACAGCAGCATTAGTGAGTGAGTGACCTTGGTTTAGCGCCGCTTTTAACAGTATTCCAGTTATATCATGGTGTGTCAGCTTCATGTGGGAGGAAAGCCCAAAGTGATGCAGGTCTCAGACATTTACCACTTCGGTGAAACCCACAAGCAAGGATATGGTGCTGACAAACCTAGAAACATAATCGGAGCGAACCTGGATTCGAACCCACAATCATAGGTTTCTGGCGTGCCTAAGGGACGCAACTTAAACGACTGGGACACCCGTGCCCATAACAGCTGCATTAAACAAGAACAGCGTACAATGTCACAAATTATGAAAGTGATGTTTTCATACTGTAGATTTAATCTACATTCAGCTTCATAAAATCACAGCAGATGACAAATTATATGTGTCGTCACATATAAATTTGGTTGTATGCCGCAAAGTGTCTCACGCATTGTATAAAAACATAAAAAGCATCCACCATTTTGTTAACAGATATGATACAATGTTGTTAAACTTGAATGTATGACACTCCCAGTACAATTAAACCCTCTGTTCCATATTGTAACCACATTGTATTCAACAGATTGTTTGCTCTGGATAAATCCACGAACTGAGTGCATATATGACAAGGTTCGTGGTTGAGCGATTTGTGTAGATACAACAGTGAATGACACATGGATACTGAACGACATGAAAACACACATAAATGTCTGAAAAAAGATGGAAAATGGAGCATGGTTGCAATGTCATATGAGAAGTTTGAACTTCTTGCCCGTATCACGGTAATTTAAACAAAAAAGTGGTTTTGACAAATTCTTGATGTTTAACTCAAATGTTTCTTAAATGGTTTAAGGTTAACACATATTTCATAAATGTTTCATGTCACTTAATAACATAGTATGATGCAGCTGACTGATATTACATTTATGATACAGTTTTTGTTGTTTGTTTGTTGTTTAACGCCACACTCAGCAATATTCCAGCTCTATGACAGTGGTTTGTAAACAATCGAGTCTGGACCAGACAATCCACTGATTGCCATCATGAGCATCGATTCACGCAATTGGGATACGATGACATGCATCAACCAAGTCAGTGAGCCTGACCACCTGATCCTGTTAGTCGCCTCTGAATACCTATTCTAAACCGGATTTTCACAGGTCTCATGATCCAGTGTTGTACATTAGCTGGGTCCTGGGGTCCTATAGGTTTTCACTCATAGTCTTTGAATCTAGCGCCCCCCCCCCTTCACTGTCAACTTCTAACAGTAGGATATCATGAGTCTTACTAGGACCTCTTGACTTACATGCTTATTTTGAACACTGATGACATAACTGTCAATAAACAAGGTATTAATGTTTTCAAACACTCATGTTAAATTCCATATCACTGATTAAGACTGTAACGCCTATATGATAGGATTTTGTTTGTTTCCGAATCTTATATATAGTCATAAATAAAACTGTCACTTCCTGTATTTAAGCCCTGGGCCTAATTATGGAAAACAGGTTATCAAAAAAGCCAAGGGCTCAATTTTGGGAAAATGACGCTTACTTACACTTAATAGGGGACACCTTTGCTGATGAAATCAGAAACTGTTAACATGGTTAGATTTTTTACATCTATTTTGACTGAGAAAAGATAAACAGGAATTTGAACTTTGAACCGGACTTACTGTTGAATGGACATAAAGATTTGTCTCAAGTAATGAAATGCCACATAGTAACTTTGGTTGTGCGTAAGTTATTAATTTAAGGAAGATCACTCAAAATTAATAAATATCAAAAATTTAAATCCATTGCCCTAAATATGGAAGTCCCAGTAAGATCTATACTGTCATTATATTATTATAACATGGTTTTTTTAACCACTTGATCTATAGATGGTATACAGCCTGTCTGCAAAATATATTCATCATAACCATAATTGTATACAGCCTGGTCTGAAAGTATATTCATCATAACCATAAATGCACAAACCATAAGGTCTTGACTGAACAGCTTCTGACTGTCATTTATATATTTGTTCATATACTTTTCCATGTCATTATGACCCAATACAGCTATACACAATGACAATGATAAATTGTAACAATAGTATGTACTTACTATTCAACCCAGTGTTGTGCTTATATCACTGTTATCTCATGGGGCCAATATTACTTTTATCCACTGTTCAACGTCTCACGTGAACTCTGTACTTGAGTGTGAACAATCGTGTTGTTGTTTACATAGGTCAGCTGATTTGAGACAATGCTCTCAGGTTTCCTCGTTTCGTTTGACCTAGTTGTTGAGAGAAAAACTCAGCATTTGAGCTCAGTAAGAACAGTTTCATATCAGTCTCTAGTCTCCAAAACTGTGTCGATTACTGTCAATACATACGTTAAAATAACAACGTGTTTTATCTCAAAGTCCCACGACTCGATATCGGAACTCGCCACGTTGTCACGATAAGTTCGGATGTTTGAATGACAGTTACCAATTCCACGAGGTACCCGATCTTTTCCGACTGTTACCAGAAGTTGCTGAGCGAGTTTTCCTTCGTCCGAATATCGATCACAGTTGTGTTATCATGCATGTCACGTGAATATGGACCGCGAAACTGGACATAAACAAACACATTCACATCAGTTCGGTACCAGTAACTACCGATAACGTCCCTTTTCCACGGACAGGAAGTATTTTCTAAACTGAAAATAACGCCAGAGAGGTCACGTGATGGGAATTTCCGTCTCGCGCCAAGTCGGCCGTTCGGGAAACACCCCGTTGTTAAAAAGAGCGGATGACCTCATCATTTTGTAATACCTCAGCTGACAGACTGACTGTAAGGGCCGACCTCAACAACGACATGGTGGTTTATTGCGGAGGCGAGCGTGAATGAACGCATGCTTTAGTAAGACGCCTGACACACATTTCGGTGTTTCTACTCACACCTACGTATTCGCTGAATGTGGTACTATCACCATAGCAATAAACAATATAGACATACAATGTAAGATATTTGCACTGATTCGTATTATCAATACATAATTAATCTTGGTATGATATCACGTACCATGTGACAATATCTACACTGAATCCCAGTTAATTATTTTTAGGGACGGCTGTATTTACTCAAAGGACATAGCTCAATACTTATAAGAATGTGTTAGTGACCCGTCATTTATTACATGGAGTGAGGTTTGTTTGTTTGTTGTTTAACGCCGCGGGCAGCAATATTCCAGCTATTTGACGTCGGTCTGTAAATAATCGAGTCTGGACAATCCAGTGTTTGACATTAGGAGCATCGATCCACGCAATTCGGATACAATGACATGCATAAACCAAGTCGGACCACCCGATCCCGTTAGTCAGAGAATTTTGATGCACTAGGGTACGGAAAATAATAACACCTCAGATACCTCCTAGATAAAATATGAATGTTTCCATCTCGTGTAGCCAATCTGTTAATTGTATCGTCATTTATCAGGTTATTGTAAATCGCCAATGAGACATGTCCAAGAAATTGTGGGAAAGATCAAGAATATAAACTTACCCAACATGTGGAGACTTGAAGGAGACGAGGCTATGTCCAAATCTTAAGTAGCTATAGTACTGATATTCATATGCGTACTAGTGTACCCCATACAGGAATTGAATCACCTGGTCGTGAACTTACCTTATTCGCGAGCTTCCGTGTACATAAACCAAAAGTGTTCAGCGTCTCTTATGATATGTGGATCCGAAGTGAACTGAATCGTTTTATATACAACTCGGTCACGTGTAAAATATACGCGGGTATGTTCATTGTTCGATCCTTATCTACCCTAGAATATAGATAAATATATATGCAAGTATCAGGTGCAGTCATGGATAAAAATAAACATGAGCGGGTAGTGTTTTCCTTGATAAATGGTTCATCGCAATTCTGAGCACAAAACAGCAAGTGAAATTGAAAGCATGTTTTCTTTGTCGTTTTTTTACAACGTCGATCGGGTTATATTTATTTAATCTGTAGTTTTGTGATTTGTTTGTTTGTTGTTTAACGCCGTTCTCAGCAATAATCCAGCTGTATTACGGCGGTCTATAAATAATAGACTGGGCCTGACAATCCAGTGATTGACATTATGAGGATCAATTGGGATACGATGACAAGCATCAACAATTTCAGCAAGCCTGTTCACCCGATCCCGTTATGTTTTTTTAAAATTAAAAAGTCACATTCGAGAGTTCACGTTTACCTGATGCCTTAGACTAAAATCTAGTCTCTGAAATGAACATATCGTACATAAAAACAGTTGTTCAGTTATCTTAATAAAAATATAATAAAAAGGAGCCCAGTGACTCTCTTCATTTTCAGATACTGCAGTGATCTAGACTTGCCAAACATTGTAGACTTGCATGGGCTGTATTTGATATATATTTGTATCAGGGTCTGTAAGACAGACTACTGATGCCTCTGACGTAACGCTTATTTGGAATCTATGTAACGTGGCTTGTAAATATAAACGACATGTCATAACAGTAATAATATTTTAATACAAAACAGCCTATGAATTTAACGGGATCGTGGCCAATTTGTGTCCGACATAAATAAGCCCATACATGTGTATACAACAACAAACAACGCTTCTTAAAGCAACGACCTACTTATTGTAAATTTGATTAAATTACTATTATGCTATTTGTCCCCGACGGTATAAAGGCACGGCTATATATACATGCACAAAAATAAAGGCTGCGTCACTCTCTTAAAGTAGATCTTATTTCAGATGAGGTATGTTATGTAAGCAGTCAGCTTTTTGCATAAAAAAGGTAGAATCATGAATATAAATATCAATAGCAGTGACTGAGTATTTCCTACTCTGATAATACGGATGACAAGCATGGTCGATAAGAAGTGTCTGAGCTTAAGAAAGGAATATAAATAAATGACGTAACGCTCGTGCTTGAAGTATGATACACGCTTGTTATAGCCACCCTACACATTGAACGTTGGTCCTTTATAGATCCTTTGGGCAGAATAATCATGCTGTCATCACTAGTGAAATCATGATTGTCATCATAGTAGTAGTGAGTGAGTGAGTGAGTATGGTTTTACGCTGCTTTTAGCAATATTCCAGCAATATCACGGCGGGTGACACCAGAAATGGGCTTCACACATTGTCATAGTAATAGTAGTAGTAGTAGTTATTGTCGTCGTCGTCTTCGTAGTAGTAGTAGTAGTAGTAGCAATAGTTGTAGTGGTAGTAACAATAACAGTCATAGTAGTAGTAGTAGTCGTAGCAGTAGATGTAGATGTAGTAGTAACAGTAATATTCGTAGTAGTAATAAGAGTAATATTTGTTGTGGTAGTAGTAATAGTAGTAGTAGTCTCAGCAGTAGTAAGAGTCGTAGTCGAAGAAGTCGTAGAGAAAGTGGTAGGCGTGCAATTGCAGTAGTAAAGTAACTTGAGAAGATCTTATATATCACATTTTTGTAAAATCAATTAACCCCAATTCAATTCATACCCTCATGCCCTTTTCAGCTCCTAAAATTAAGAGAGTTCCTTAAAGAAAATAGTTTTGAAAACCTTTGTGCTTCGAGGATTATATGTTAGTCTATATAACTTCTGATGCAATCAGTCGTTATATGGCTGAAATAATGCCGATGCGATGTTAGAATTTTAACTCAGTCACTCTGATGCAATCACTGTCAACGCCCCACATCTAGTAACAGTATATATATTTGTGGTAAATTCCGAGGTCTATGCCTGACTCCTAAAACACTGGAACTGACCTACATATAATATAATACCCGCGAAGATCCGGGTCAGAAGTGACTTTCAGAAACGAATGCTTGTCGTAAGAGACGACTAACAGGACCGGGTGGTCAGGCTCGCTGACTTGGTTGATGCATGTCACCGTATCCCAATCGTGTTAATAGATGCTCATGATGTTTGTTTGTTTGTTTGTTTGTTGTTTAACGCCGCACTCAGCAATATTCCAGCTATATGACGGCGGTCTGTACAATAATCGAGTCTGGACCAGACAATGCAGTGATTGACATCATGAGCATCGACCCACGCAATTGGGATCGATGACATGGATCAACAAAGTCAGCGAGCGTGACCACCCGATCCCGTTAGTTGCCCTTTACGACAAGCATAGTCGCCTTTTACGACAAGCATGGGTTGCTAAAGACCTATTCTACCCCGGAATCTTCACGGGTCGCTCATGATGTCAATCACCGGATTTTCCAGATTTTTTTATCCGCAGACCGCCGCCATATAGCTGAGTGCAGCGTTAAACAACATACAAAAAGATCTACATATAAAGCAGACAACATTTCCCGACCCCCCAGCACACACACGCACACACACACACACACACACACACACACACACACACCGTTACCTTTATTAATAGAACCACACAAGGTGCAACCCACTTGCGTCGCTATCTTACATAGAAATATAACTGACTTCATCAAGATTCAAACTGACCGCAGTTACCTGTATCTGACTCATCAACCAAAATAGAATTATGCCATATACGACACTAAATGTGTCTCTTAAACCGCAAGACATAAACAGATAAACATAATGATAGCAAAGACTGTGCTACCGTCTGATAAATGTTCCCCAAAGATGAACACGAACGAATCACTGCGCGTCCGCATAATGAAGGCGGTAATCAGAGATAAGCGCTATCTATAGGACTGTGTGTGGAGCTCAAGATTTATCGCACCTGTTCTTTATAAATCATAGGAGGTTATCGATATTTTACATATAACAGATACATTGCCACCTGTCCGCTGTAAAATCTGATAACGCTGTCTAATTAACTCAAGGTAAAAAAATAAACAAGTTATATAAATATACTAGGCGATCACAGATTTAAGCTATATGACTGCCGCCTGTACACAGGGAACACTCCAATACACAAAAGGCGACTAAACTGGGTACTGTTTGGTCACAATGGCTGCTGTCCATGAGAAAGACAATACTCCATCTTCAGGGTAGTGGTCCTTAGGGGTGGTGGGTAGCTCAGTGGTCAAACGTAGATTGAATGAATGTGTTTTTATGCCGCTTCTGGCAATATAGTGACGGGTAAACCCAATCTCATTAAAATCAGATCTTAGTTCTCGCTATCGCTAAACAAAGATCTGAGGACATCCCATTACGGGGTCACGTCAGACCGACCTTGCGCGAACTTTGACCGACCAATAGAATGACCAATCAGAAGGCAGCTTTCTCGTGCTTTACGGCACAAATTTCAAATTGGCAACTGCGCTGTGAAACATATTTTGACAAATTCTTGATTACAAATTTGAAACCTGAATAAAAAGAGAATCGAATCCGGTGATTAGGGAACGGTGTTGCCACTAGACCATCCACCTTTTTCACATATAATACTTATAACGGTTTCGAAGGACACCTGAGGATGAAAGGACTCTCTTCTTATTACAAAACCATTTGCTTTGATCTCAATGAAGCCGGAGGCACGGGTGACCCAGTCGTCTAAGGCACCGCAATTCGATGTACAGAGTTGCGTCCCACCACAAACCTATGATTGTGAGTTCTAATCCTGATTCGGCCCAATTATGTTTCCAGGTTTGTCGACCAGTGAAGATCAATGATAGAATGGGTCTTCAGTAACCCATGTTAGGCGACTAACGGGATCGGGTGGTCACTGGTCAGGCTGCTGACTTGGTTGATGTATTTGCGTAGATTGCGTAGATTGATGCTCATGGTGTAAATCAGAGGATTGTCCGGTCAAGACTCGATTATTTACATACCGCCATCATATATCTGGAATATGGCTGAGTGCGGCGTTAAACAACAAAGAAACATTTTTTTTGGTACACGTCCGAGACCTGCATAACTTCGGGCTTTCTTGCTACATTAAGCTGACACGCCGTGATATGACTGGAATACTGTTCAAAACGGTGTTAAACCCATCTCACTCACACTGAATGACACTCTGAATGAGTACAAAATAAACATAAACATTACACTTTTGATTTACACACAACGCAAATGTTTTGTTATTAATCAGGACACGATGTGCACCGATCCACACGCAAATTGCCGACACGTCACAACAACGCTTCTTAATACAAGACACATGCACCGGGTCAACTTGACCTTGCGGAGACAAATCTCCGTCCATTAAAGAACCACGCAATCAGTGTCTGCGAGGATAAGATCTCGCCCACATTCCACACGGCTCGCACGGTAGCATCCTGTCCCCCTAGAGGTTAGAGTAACCCCGGGGGTCCCTTTTCTAGTGATTACCGACATCCACATGGCGAGTGTATCGCCGTCTATTTGACACCACCGGGAAGGGAGAGGGGGGGCGGACAAAGAAAAGCCAAGGGCTGAAGTGTCACAGTTGAAACGATGGGAACATGTGGTTTAGTCATACATCCCGTTAGCGTTGGCCT
Source organism: Haliotis cracherodii (assembly GCF_022045235.1). Classification (NCBI taxonomy): domain Eukaryota; kingdom Metazoa; phylum Mollusca; class Gastropoda; order Lepetellida; family Haliotidae; genus Haliotis; species Haliotis cracherodii. Next base: position 397,865 of record NW_027266296.1, on the reverse strand, counting down.
TGGAACCGTTTGTTTTTCTTCTCTCCTTCATTGACAGTGTTCAATTGTTTTACCATTTACCACTTCCCATGCTTCTGACAATACTAATACTAACACGTGGGAAACATTCGCCTAGAATCACTATTCCCTTAGTTGTGTAATAAATGGTTGGATGTTTCAAGCATATCTTAAAGCAGAGACCATATAATCTATTATAGAGAATTCGTACTGTGTAACCTTTCAATAACATCCGGGGTGGTAGGGTAGCCTAGTGGTTAAAGGGTTCGCTCGGGTTCGATTCCCCACATTGGTACAATGTGTGTAGCCGATTTCTGGCGTCCCCTGCCGTGACATTGCTGGAATATTGACAAAGCGGCGTAATACCGTACTCACTCACTTAAATCACATCCCGTTCATACCACTCGTCGGGAACTGGTGGCCCAGTCGTATAAGGCATTTCAATTCTCTGTACATAGTTGTGTCCCTTAGGTGTGTCATGATCCTATGATGGTTGGATGAGGGCGATGTTACAATACAACAAGGCCTCATTAAAAATAAATGTGGAAAACGTTTGTTGAAAAATGGCAGGCGATACCACAGACCGTACAGTTTTGGGCAAAAAATAAGAGGCCTGCAATGTAACTAAACAGTATGGGTCAAACAGATACATTTCCGTAAAAATGAAAAATGCTTACAAGGTTAAAGTTCTTACATAACGTTTTAACAAGGTCATAGTTCTTGAATAACGTTCTAACAAGGTCAGTGTCCTTACATTACGTTCTAACAAGGTCAAAGTTTTTACAAAACGTTCTAACAAGGTTAAAGTTCTTAAAAAAGTTCTAACAAGGTTAAAGTTCTTACAAAACGTTCTAACAAGGTTAAAGTTCTCGCAAAACGTTGTAACAAGGTCAAAGTTCTTACATAACGTTCTAACAAGGTTAAAGTTCTTGCAAAACGTTCTAACAAGGTTAAAGTTCTTACATAATATTCTAACAAGGTCAAAGTTCTTACATAACGCTCTAACAAGGTTAAAGTTCTTACATAACGTTCTAACAAGGTCAAAGTTCTTACAAAACGTTCTAACAAGGTTAAAGTTCTTACATTACATTCTAAGAAGGTTAAAGTTCTTACATAACGTTCTAACAAGGTCAAAGTTCTTACAAAACGTTCTAACAAGGTTAAAGTTCTTACATAACGTTTTAACAAGGTCAAAGTTCTTTAATAACGTTCTAACAAGGTTTATGTTCTTGCAAAACGTTCTAACAAGGTCAAAGTTCTTCCAAAACGTTCTAACAAGGTTAAAATTCTTGCAAAACGTTCTACCAAGGTTAAAGTTCTAAGAAAACGTTCTAACAAGGTTAAAGTTCTTACATAACATTCTAACAAGGTCAAAGTTCTTACAAAACGTTCTAACAAGGTTAAAGTTCTTACATTACATTCTAAGAAGGTTAAAGTTCTTACATAACGTTCTAACAAGGTCAAAGTTCTTACAAAACGTTCTAACAAGGTTAAAGTTCTTACATAACGTTTTAACAAGGTCAAAGTTCTTTAATAACGTTCTAACAAGGTTTATGTTCTTGCAAAACGTTCTAACAAGGTCAAAGTTCTTCCAAAACGTTCTAACAAGGTTAAAATTCTTGCAAAACGTTCTAACAAGGTTAAAGTTCTAAGAAAACGTTCTAACAAGGTTAAAGTTCTCGCAAAACGTTCTAACAAGGTCAAAGTTCTGACAAAACGTTGTAACAAGGTTAAAGTTCTTGCAAAACGTTCTAACAAGGTCAAAATTCTTACAAAACGTTCTAACAAGGTTAAAGTTCTTACAAAACGTTCTAACAAGGTCAAAGTTCTTACATAACGTTCTAACAAGGTCAAAATTCTTACATAACGTTCTAACAAGGTCAAAATTCTTACAAAACGTTCTAACAAGGTTAAAGTTCTTACATAACATTCTAACAAGGTCAAAGTTCTTACAAAACGTTCTAACAAGGTTAAAGTTCTTACATTACATTCTAAGAAGGTTAAAGTTCTTGCAAAGCCAATGTCCTTACAGGGTTAAAGGTTCCCACTCTGTACCGGTAAATCTATAGGCAACAAACACATTAGTACATTAGAGACCATCTGGTTGTACCCGGATGTCGCTATTCTAAGTATTCTCACTGGAAATGTCCCTAATGTCATGTAAAAAAGCTTCCAGTTTTCGAAACGTCAGTTCTAAAAACGCAAATTTCTCTCATTTGGTTGTTCCGACTTTAGATCGTAAGTGAAAACACTCATACACTGCACTAGAGTTTAAGAGTCCAATTTCGGAAGGAGAAGAGCACAAGACTTGAAAGTAATGCCAACATAACACTTAATAGCATATAAACCTCTGTCAGACATGTGCGCCATCTCGGAGAAGACACTCAGAACTAACGCAGCGTGGTTATACATCTCGGCGCAACACTCGGAGAGAGGCTGACTCTATTTAATTGTTCTCGTATCCCCGAGAAAGCCGGCCATCATTCATGGGCTTGAACGTATACAACAGTAAACATTAGCTTTTAGAAGTGAATGAGTTACGCCATTTTAAGCTTTATTCCAGCCTACTGTGGCAACATCATAGGTTTCACACATTATTCCAATGTGGAGAATCGAACCTAGGATTGTCTGACGTGGCAACGCTTTGGCCACAAAGCTGACCCACCAACTAGATGTAAGAAACACTGTTGTCTATCGATATTACCATCTATTTTGAAACGCGTATATACTCATATCCTACTTTTGAGATAAACGTATAGTGTTTAATGTTACATTTTGATAGAGAAATAAGTTGAAATAACAACCGAACGCTATTGCGGCTTGAGGTTCCACATGTTACAGTTTGCAACGTTGATTATTGTCATCGAGCGCATAACCATCGCCTATTTCGAGAGTTCCACACAATCAATGTATTTGTTTTCATAACATGCGTTTGGTGATCCAGTTACGAAACTATTTGTATTATAATATTATTACTAATAGTAATGAAATTGAAACGTTTTCACAAACACTTTCATCTCGGTATGTAAACAGTCACCAGATAACCCAAAAGTTCACGACCGTAACGCATAGCACTCGGAGTTATACACGGGATTCCCATACTCATGGCTTCACCTTAACCCCCCCCCCCCCCCCCCCTCCCCACACACACACACACACACATAACACACACACACACACACACACACACACACATAATATAAAAAAATAATTCTCCACTTCGTTCCCATGACTCTTTCCAGAGTAACGCTTCAAAGTTTCAGCTAGAAAGCTTGAAATTTAAAAGCACGCAAGGATAATCCATTATATAATCAAATTGGGTCGTGCGTCTTGGAAATTCTTCGTCCCAGTTCATGGTTGCACTGAAGAGTTCCACTGTGATGTAATTGGATATGGGCTTGCCATGCTCCCAGCGCTGACATATTTATGACAAAGACAAGAGGCAGAAAGATGGTCGAACGATTAAATACTCCGTGGTGTCGGACAAATGTGTTCATACATCCACATACTGAACCGAACACACACATCCTCATCTACACGGGTATAGAAAACAATACCGAGCTCCGATTTCTTTTAAAAATAAAGTTAATGGGCTTGAAATTAATAACTGTTAAGTTAAATGGGAGGGAAGTAAAACGTTTTCAAGTTGAGGTTTTCAGTATCTACAGACTCAAAATAAACAGTTGGGGTGGACAACACGAGCAAAGGCACACATTCAGACTGTTATTGTTTGTTTTTAAGTCAACTTTTAGAAAGCGTAATCCAACATCTTTCCCTTATCCGAACAGGCGGATGAGCGCAAGACAGTGTGTAATCCAGTTCATGGTAGTTACATCGATGAAGATGGCAAAACAATATATTTTGAATATTCAGATCGCTGTTATGTATTTACATAAGTAAAATATACTTACGTTTCAATGTAATCGCACGTTAATCCAGGATGCGGGAAGATGAAAGCTCGGCGATTCATTTTCACCGTCATGTTTCTTCTAAGGAGGGTCCCCGGCAACGTGTTGAGTGCATCAAAACTCGAGCTGTGTCCCCGCACGTTTTTTGGATAATTTCACAAGGAAGGGTACAGGATGGGGTTTCACGTGCTAAAAGTTAAATTTTCTCTCGCTGATTCAGACTCCCCTTTGTCTGGCTCGTCACATATGACACTTATCAACACAGAGCAACAATAGAACGCTGGCAGACTTGACCCAGTCAACTCAAAACAAAGCCATATCTGTACCACATGACCGCGAAGAATTCAAATTTCAAAAGCTTGGATAATTCCGGGTTTGTATGGAAGACTTATACTGTTAGTACACGTTCAGTACACTTAAACAATGATTGACAAAGTTGATAAACTTGTCAAACTTACAATAACCCTTTTTATGACAGATCACATCTCAGTTATAAAGAGAGCCATAACGCTCCACTCAAAACTTTCCCGACTTTGTTAAATCCAGCGACAGACCTGTCAATCCACTCAAAACTTTCCCGACTTTGTTAAATCCAGCGACAGGCCTGTCCCAAACATTTGGAATCGCTCAGACAGCATTTCAATTGAGAGCAAGCTGTACACTAAGAAAAGTGTAGATTTCACACAGTTCCATAAAGAAACACTGACACGTCCAACGCGTTATCGCAAAATCCCCGCAATCCGAACGTATCCACCAAGTCTACAGATAAAACTGACTCTTGCATGGCTAGATGAGCCATGGACGTAAACAAATCTGAAATAGTCCATGTCAATTCATCGCACGTGAGATACGCGCGAGAGGATGCGAACGCATGTGGTTGGCTGACCTCTGACCTCGACCTATGAGATCCGGCACTCAAATTTCAGGTGCTAAGTATATGCATCTGACCTAAAGGATTCCTGGAGATGCCTGCAACGAGGTCCCGCTGACTGTGACGGCCGCTCAGTAATTGACAAATTGTTTCAATTATTTCTCAAATTTGCGGAGTAATTACCCAACATGGATGCTGGTACTGCCTGGTAAATGTCATAAGAATTTAAATTCTGTGCATTTTCATTCGTTATGACATTTTGCACGTTTGCTTTAAACGCCAACGTTGAGCTGTTTGAATTCTGAGTAACGCGTCATAAGTTAACCTTTAACCTTTAACCTTTAACTAAACTCCTCAGAACGCAATGTCACCAAGACCTTTGAGAAGAGAAACGCCGTTACAGATTCAGTATGGAATATGTCGTATATCCAGACATAGAATAGACTTTTGACGTACAATCAAACATACTATTTTTACCAAGATTTCAAAAGAGCGTCATACGAAGTTGTTTGATCGAGCTAACAACATTCATGGCCACTGTAAATTTCAAAAAAGATTTTATGGTAGGCACGTGGATGATATTTCCAAGTTTGAAACATCAAGTGACAAAATTATGTCAGATGCAATTCACAATTTTTGTACCATATGTTCCCGTGATTTTTCAGGTGTAATAATTTCCTCGTCTTTGCATGTGTTTGTGATTGGTACCACCGGCGGGGCAGGATACGCTCATCTTTTCACGAATCATCACTTTTTGATAGTCAGTCACAGACAATATAGTCAAAATCGTTTTATTTTATTTACTGAACGTCCTCACTGGACAGGGTACATAGTACATGTAATATATATTCGGCGCAATAATACACTATATTTAAATACATAGATACTTAAACTATACATAATCAATTAACACGTAAACAAGCTGGAGATGACTGCAATTACAAATGTTGTTTAAAAAAAATTGTACCATGTATAGATTATACCAATGATCTTAAAATAAACATTTGGTATATGGCATGTTGGTTTTTCGGTTTGTTTTTTAACGCCGCACTCAGCAATATTCCAGTCATATGACGGCGGTCTGTAAATAATCGAGTCTTTTGGCAGAAGCAGATGGAGGATTGAGGTGAATTTTTAGAAATATTACTGAATTTAGTCTTCTGAGTGATGATTGTGGGTTAGATCTACAGAATTGATACAGGGGACAAATCCTAGTGGAACATGTTCTTCATCTTCTACTTCATCACTTGTGCAATTCTTGGAATATCCTTCGTTAGATGGCGTATTGGTGTATCAGCCTTTTTTATTTGAAGATTCTGTGTATCCAGTCTCAGTTTTGTTAATAATACGCCGTGCTTGGCTAATTTGACCGAGTATTTGAATGTAGTGCTCTCAGTTTGTACATTTTAGAGCAATTTCAGTTTCTTTTTTTTTATTGATTCAAAGAAATAATTAAAAAGGTGACGGAAGCTAAGCTAAGCTCAACTCTTTTGCTCATCCTCTTCCTCTTTGAGTGAGTGAGTGAGTGAGTGAGTCAACGCTTTGGACTTTAACGCACACATTTTAAAAGAAGTTTCATTTTAACCAACAGGCTTTTTCTACAAACTGTTTTAAATCTCCAATTTGTATGTTACTCTTTCTGTCCTTGTATTTGACTCCTATTTGTTTGTTTGTTTGTTTGTTGTTTAACGCCTCATGCAGCAATATTCCAGCTATATGACGGCGGTCTGTAAATTATCGAGTCTGGACCAGACAATCCAGTGATTGACATCATGAGCATCTATCCAAGCAATTGGAATACAATGATATGCATCAACCAAGTCAGCGAGCCTGATCACCCGATCCCGTTAGTCGCCTCCCGACAAGTATTGTCGCCTTTTACGACAAACATGGGTTGCTGAAGACCTATTCTACCCCGGATCTTCAAGGGTAGGCTCCCATTTACGCATACAACCCATTCTTTCTTATTATTTTTCGTTCAGCATCTTTACATATTGAAGAATGTTAAATGATATGCACGTTCTTTTATCTGGAATTAACGTGCTTAAAGAATAAAATATGTGATTATTTGGTGATAAGCGTAACTCCTTGTCATAAGGAGCAGTTTGGTATCCTAGTGGTTAAAGTGTTCGCTCTCACGCCGAAGACCCGGGTCCGATTCCCAACTTGGGTACAATGTGTGAAGCCCATTTCTGGTATCCAAAGCCGTGATATTGCTGGAATATAGCTAAAAGCGGCGTAAAACCACACTCATTCACTCATGTTGTCATAAGAACAAAGAAATGTTTTAAAAAAATCGCCACTTCGATCATTATTTGGAACAGTGATTGAAGTGTTAGTAAAATCTCAAGTATTCGACAGATGTCTTCGTGAGATGGTGATATTGGAGTTAACTCCCTTGAACAGTTTTTGTCAACGCTGTCAACCCAATGAAGGTAAAGGTCTCAGGAGCAACAATAGCTGTTGTGCAAGCGAATAAAAGGAATCTTATTTAACATGAGCGGATGGCAATGAGCGCGCCAGCATAAGATTAATTTTCCCACGTGTAATTTAGAATCGACGCACCAAACGCTTTCCAGGCCATGTTTGTGATATAGTCAAAATTGCTTTTATTTTATTTACTAAACGTCCTCATTGGACAGGGTACATAGTACATGTAATATATATTTAAATTATATGTAAATACATAGATACGTAAACTATACATGATCAATTAACACATAAACAAGCTGGAGATGAATGCAATTACAAATGTTTAAAAAAATTGTACCATGTATAGATTATACCAATGATCTTAAAATAAACATTTGGTATATGGCATGTTAGTTTTTGGGTTTGTTGTTTAACGCCGCACTCAGCAATATTCCAGTCATATGACGGCGGTCTGTAAATAATCGAGTCTTTTGGCAGAAGCAGATGGAGGATTGAGGTGAATTTTTAGAAATATTACTGAATTTAGTCTTCTGAGTGATGATTGTGGGTTAGATCTACAGAATTGATGCAGGGGACAAATCCTAGTGGAACATGTTCTTCATCTTCTACTTCATCACTTGTGCAATTCTTGGAATATCCTTCGTTAGATGGCGTATTGGTGTATCAGCCTTTTTTATTTGAAGATTCTGTGTATCCAGTCTCAGTTTTGTTAATAATACGCCGTGCTTGGCTAATTTGTAGTGTTCTCAGTTTATAAATTTTAGAGCAATTTCAGTTTCGTTTTTTTTATTGATTCAAAGAAATAATTAAAAAGGTGACGGAAGCTGAGAAAACAAGCTCAGCTCAACTCTTTTTTTTCAAACTGTTTTAAATCTTCAATTTGTATGTTACTCTTTCTGTCCTTGTATTTGACTCCTATTTGTTTGTTTGTTTGTTTGTTTGTTTGTTTGTTGTTTAACGCCGCATGCATCAATATTCCAGCTATATGACGGCGGTCTGTAAATTATCGAGTCTGGACCAGACAATCCAGTGATTGACATCATGAGCATCGATCCACGCAATTGGGATACGATGGCGTGCCTGATCACCCGATCCCGTTAGTCGCCTTCCGTCAAGCATTTTTGCCTTTTACGGCAAGCATGGGTTAGTGAAGACCTATTCTACCCCGGATCTTCAAGGGTAGGCTCCAATTTACGCATACAACCCATTCTTTCGGTGTATTATTTTTCGTTCAGCATCTTTACATATTGAAGAATGTTAAATGATATGCACGTTCTTTTGTCTGGAATTAACGTGCTTAAAGAATAAAATATGTGATTATTTGGTGATAAGTGTCACTCCATGTCATAAGGAGCAGTTTGGTATCCTAGTGGTTAAAGCGTTCGCCCTCACACCGAAGACCCGGGTTTGATTCCCAACTTGGGTACAATGTGTGAAGCCCATTTCTGGTGTCCCAAGCCGTGATATTGCTGGAATATAGTTAAAAGCGGCGTAAAACCATACTCATTCACTCATGTTGTCATAAGAACAAAGAAATGTTTAAAAAAATCGCCACTTCGATCATTATTTAGAACAGTGATTGAAGTGTTAGTAAAATCTCAAGTATTCGACAGATGTCTTCGTGAGATGGTGATATTGGAGTTAACTCCCTTGAACAGTTTTTGTCAACGCTGTCAACCCAATGAAGGTAAAGGTCTCAGGAGCAACAATAGCTGTTGTGCAAGCGAATTAAAGGAATCTTATTTAACATGAGCGGATGGCAATGAGCGCACCAGCATAAGATTAATTTCCCCACGTGTAATTTAGAATCGACGCACCAAACGCTTCCAAGAACATGCTTGTGATATAGTCAAAATTGCTTTTATTTTATTTACTAAACATCCTCATTGGACAGTTTACATAGTACATGTAATATATATTTTGCGCAATAATACATTCTATTTAAATACATAGAAACGTAAACTATACATAATCAATTAACACATAAAAAACAAGCTGGAGATGAATGCAATTACAAATGTTGTTTAAAAAAAATTGTAACATGTATAGATTATACCAATGATCTTAAAATAAACATTTGGTATATGGCATGTTGGTTTTTCGGTTTGTTTTTTAACGCCGCACTCAGCAATATTCCAGTCATATGACGGCGGTCTGTAAATAATCGAGTCTTTTGGCAGAAGCAGATGGAGGATTGGGGTGAATTTTTAGAAATATTACTGAATTTAGTCTTCTGAGTGATGATTGTGGGTTAGATCTACAGAATTGATACAGGGGACAAATCCTAGTGGAACATGTTCTTCATCTTCTACTTCATCACTTGTGCAATTCTTGCAATATCTTTCGTTAGATGGCGTATTGGTGTATCTGCCTTTTTTATTTGAAGATTCTGTGTGAACATCTCAGAAGCAACAATAGCTGCTGTGCAAGCGAATAAAAGGAATCTTATTTAACATGGGCCGATGGCAATGAGCGCACCAGCATGAGATTAATTTCCCCACATGTAATTTAGAGGCGACCTACCAAACGCTTTCCAATAACTTTCGACCCGTGAAGATCCTGGGTATAATTGGTCTTCAGTAAGCCATGCTTTTCGGAACAGGCGGCTAACGGGATCGGGTGGTCAGGCTCGCTGACTTGGTTGATGCATGTCATCGATCCCAACTGCGTGGACCGAGGCTCATGATGTCAATCACTGGATTGTCTGGTCCAGACTCGATTATTTACAGACCGCTGCCATATAGCTGGAATATTGCTGAGTGCTAACCAACCAACCAACAACCAATTCTTTTCAAGAACAGTACCTAGATGCTTATGCAGAAACTAGTCTTACAGGATTTAGTGAAGGAGTTGGTCGGAAGGTACCATTTTGAATAGGTACAACTGCACTTAACGGTTTAATGTGAGCGGGAAGCCTAAATGAATTCAGGTCATATGCACTTACCGCTACCGACCGCCTACCGACCGCCTCCGTTCATGTTAAACTGCGGCATGGTATCTCAGTGTGCTAGCACTATAAATCGGCATCAGTCCGGACTAGTACAAGCAGCCACACACACACACGTGCATGCACCTCGCTATATAAGTGCAATAATCTTGGACGCGACGTTAAACCCCATTTCACACTTACCGCTACCGCTATAGACATGGGATCAATTTCGGGGTGAATTCGGGATTCGAACACAAGAACAGCGAATTGCGACGCCTTAGTCGCAGAACTATCCCCCCTCCCCTACTAAGTACTAAGTACTAAGTGTTCGGTACTAAGGGGATAAAACAAGGTATCCATGTTAAACTGCTGCGGCATGGTATCTCAGTGTGCTAGCACTATAAATCGGCATCAGTCCGGACTAGTACAAGCAGCCACACACACACACACACACACACACACACACACACGTCGTTATGTAAGAGTAAAAGTCCTAACTATATGTTAATCCTGTTCAGCACATTCAAATAGAAATATATCTATATTTTTTTTGGAAATACAACGGATCCAAAATAAAACTTTGAAACTAAAATTTTGTAAATAAGTAAATTCTTTCCCCAGGTAATCCGATGGTAACATATCTAAAATAATATTTTTAAAATTGAAATTCATATCAATTTACGCTTGTTTTTCTATCAAATTAACTTTTATTAGATGATTAGACCCGTGAAGATCCGGGGTAGAATAGGTCTTCAGCCACCCATGCTTGCCTTAAAAATCGACTATGCTATGCTGTACCTGTGTGGAACATATTACAACTATACATACTGTGTGAGCGAGTTTCACGTCAAGGACTGTAACAGTTTACTACAGCTGTCGGATACAGCGGATACGGATATGGGCGGATACAGCTTTTTGAAAAAGGGTGTGTGCACAATTTAAATCTATTTATTGTCTTTGGTGATAATTTATACAGGAATAAAGATTTATTTCAAAATAAAAAAGGGGGAGGGGGGGGGGGGGGGGGGGGGGGGGGGGGGGGGGGGGATAAGAAGTAGACCTATTCCTTCTCTACCTCTAGAATCATCATGACACGTTTGGCCCGAGGACCAACCCGCCTCAAATCCAAATCCGCCTCAGTTCATCCTCATCCGAAACCAGGGGCGGTCGGGTAGCCCAGTGGTTAAAGTGTTCGCTCGTCACGCCATAGACCCGGGTTCGATTCTCGACATGGGTACAATGTGTGAAGCCCATTTCTGGTGTCCCCCGTCGTGATATTGCTGGAATATTGCTAAAAGCGGCGTAAAACCATACTCACTCACTCACCCGAAACCCTTCAGATTCATAGAAATAATTAAAAAGATAAAGGAGGCTGAGAAAACAAGTTCAGCTCAACCCTGGTTCTCATCCCCCGCCCTCCCTCACGAAAGCGTATCCATTGGGAAGTCGACAGTCGTCTTGGTAGACTGAAGAATCAACTTGTTCTTGGACTTAAGAACCCATTTCTGTATTTGGATGCCGCTGGAACCGAGTGTGTGAGTGAGTTGGGTTTTACGTCGCTTTGAACAGTACATCAGTTAAATATATAACAGCGCGTGATCTAAATGTCTGGAAAACAGTATTGAATGTTTATTGTTACTGTGAGCGAGTGAGTGAGTTTTTCTCCGCTTTTTACAATATCAAGGCGGGGAATGCCAGATATGAGCTTCACATATCGTACTAATGTGGGGAATTAAACCCATGCATTCGGCATGACGAGAGAACGCTTTAACCACAAGGCGACTCCACAGCCCGAAATGGGTTAAATAATATCATAGAGCGCCAGCTTGGCGTATATATAAGTCCCACGTGACGAAGGTTCTAAAATTTAGGGGCTTTGGTGGTGACAAACCATGAGCAAACCATAATCAGACCAAATGTTTGATTCGAACCCAGACCAAAGGATTCTGGCATACCCCAGGGACAAGACAGCAGCAAATTGACAGGTCCAACAGCGCAACTTGTACTGAATCGTTACGAGGGGTGGTTGGGTAGCCTAGTGGTTAAGGTGTTCGCTCGTCACGCCGAAGACCCGACGCTTCGATTCCTTACATGGGTACAATGTATGAAGCACATGTCTCGTGTCCCCCAACGTGATATTGCTGGAATATTGCTAAAGGCGGCGTAAAACCATGCTCATCCACTCACTCACTCATTCACTCATTCGAAGTTATGACAGTTTTAATCAGCCTCGTGACCCACTCGTAATAAACTTCAAGTAAACTTGACGTCTGGATCGATTATATACCGATGGAAATGAATAAAGGAATGGTATGTAAGATTGTTATTTGTTTGTTGTTTAACGCCACACTCAGCAATATTCCAGCCATATGACGGCGGTCTGTAAATAATCGACTCAGGACCAGACAATCCAGTGATTGACATCATGAGCATCGATCCACGCAATTTGGATACGGTGACATGCATCAACCAAGTCAGCGAGCTGGACCACCATCCCATTAGTCGTCTTTAACGGCAAGCCTGGGTCGCTGAAGACCAATTCTACCCCGGACCTTCACGGGTAAGGGTATGTAAGAAACTATTGCTCAAACAATAAATTCCGTATGTACCCTGGAGACAGATATACGTAGCATTATTTACAGACCGCCGTCATATAGCTGGGATATTGCTGAGTGCGGCGTTAACAAACAAACAAACAAACAAACAAATGCAATAAACACTAACATTGTACTTATCCTGGACGCAGCAGTAAGTAATATCTGCAATAATACTACGTGTCCCTTATTTTGTACCATCAGTATATGGTGTAGTGGACAGGGCGTGTGCCCAGTCGGTGGTTCGATCCCCGGCTGCGTCAAACCAAAAGTCGTTAACAGATGGTACTCATCGGCTCCGAGTCAGTACAATGTGTCTCAGTGGCGTATCCCAGTGGGCTAGCGCTATAAAACCAGCATTAGTCCCGTCTAGTACCAGCACACACACACGTTGCACGTTGCTATAAGTGCAATAGTGATTGAGTGAGTTGGGTTTTACGCCTCCTTTAGCAATATTCCAGGAATATCACGACGTGAAATGGGCTTCATACATTGTACCCACTTTGGGAATCGAATCCAGGCCTTCGGAGTGACGAGCGAACACTGAAACCACTCGGCTACCCCATAAGTGCAATAAGCTTAAATCTGACATTAAACACCATTCCGTCTCACCTCCCCAACCACCCCCACCAGACGCACCCCCATTTTTGTCAGGGGTGAGATAATGTTTGTCGGATATGGTGTTAGAGTGATTGTAGATCGTGAGAGAATGTTTTTCGGCGTGAGAGTGTTTGTCGGTTGAGATAACGTTTGTTAGGCGTGTGAGAATGTTTGTTGGTCTGGGAGTATGCCGGTTTTGAGAGAACGTTTGTCTGGCGTGAGAGAATGTCAATTTTGAGAGAACATTTGCCATTTTTATTAACAATTGTGAGAAATTGTTATCAAGGTGGGCTAGTATGTCAGACCAGTGACCATATCTTTGGTCAGACCTGCTGATATGTCAGTATGGCAGAAAACTGCACGTGTTCTGGCCATATTTATCGAGTTTTAAAGTATACCATACCACCCACACATGTTGTTTCCTTAATCATTCGTAACTCATCACAGCTGAAAACACTTTCCAGAAACCCGCCGAGTCAAAGCCATAATGTTACTCGGATTGCCTCGGTTGATTCCGTCATAACACGGGTGATTCCGGGTTACAGCAGTAGATGATTCATGACAAACTTTTGCCATTCCGGAACAAACCGAATACCTTCTGGTGGGATACGGAAAGATGCGAGTGGTGGCGAATGATGCTCGGCATGTCTTTATGCAACGTACTCGCCTGAATCACTGGCCACCACAGTGTTAGGCAGATAAGACCCAACTGGCGGCTCCGTCACAGTACGTACACTCGACATCGGCTGTTCGTCAAGCACAACAGAACGTTGCTTTCCTTCGGGGACGACAGAAATTGACTTGACTTTGCAATCCATGGTACCAGATCTCATCTTTAAGGAAGCCAGGCTACGACTGAGCTTCATTGAGTCCCGCAGGTCGAAGACTTCACGCCCATCTGGAAAACAAATCAAGATATATGACAAGAGAGTTGGGGTGAGAGTGTGTTTGTCGATTAACGCTGCGCTTAGCAATATTCCATCTATATTCCATAACGGCAGTCTGTAAATTATCAAGTCTGGACCAGACATCTGTGATTGATATATCCCAATTCAGCTATCAGGCTAACAGTTGGATATCAATGCCGTCATGAGCATTCAACATGTAAGGTAAAATTGAGTGAGTGAGTGAGTATGGTTTTACGCCGCTTTTAGCAATATTCCAGCAATATCACAGCGGGGGACACCAGAAATGGGCTTCACACGTTGTACCCAAGTCGGGAATCGAACCCGGGTCTTCGGCGTGACGAGCAAACGCTTTAACCACTAGGCTACCCGACCGCCCCTAGTAAGGTAAAAGTGAGTATGGTTTTACGCCGCTTTTAGCAATATTCCAGCAATATCACGGCGGGGGACACCAGAAATGGGCTTCACACGTTGTATCCATGTCGGGAATCAAACCCGGGTCTTCGGCGTGACGAGCGAACGCTTTAACCACTGGGCTACAAAGAAACAAACATATCTACAATAAAAGAAACACGTCCCATATTAATTCTCGAAACTAATTTGACCAGAAACTCTTCGCGCTGTGGCCAGTCTCGGTCAAAGGTATTTACAAAATTCAACATGCTGTTTCCATGGGTACACACTAAGGAATAATTGTTTTTAAAAACTCAATCTTTTTCGAATATTCAAATTTTAAACTGTACTAGGCAAAAAGTTTACTTTGCTCAAAATACATGTTTTTGTTTTCGAAATACATTAGGTGTTTCTACACGTATCATGACACATAATTCAACTCATTTTTAACTTAATTCTACAAATGGACTATGTTTTTCTTTACTTTTTTTTACCTTACGCAACTTCACCGTTACACAACACCACAAACACGTGACCGTCACGCACTGGTGTTTGATCAACCGGTACAGGTACGAGTAGTACTTAACTACGGTTTACAAACCATTCGGTTGAATTGAGTCTATCAGTCATGTTTTCTCTTGACTATTGTGCCTCATAGAAAGTCTAACGAGTCACGAGGGGTGATAAGCGATTAATGGAAACTATGCCACTATTGTCAATTGGCAACGTGTTTATATTTAGTATACGTGTCCCTAATGCACTATATTTCTGTTTGTTTTGAGCAGCAATCGGTACAATAGAATATATGTAAGTGCCATTAAGGAGTGTGTAGTTTCAACGAAGACAAAGTAGGTTTACTTTGCCTTAAGTACCTTTATTAACCAACTGAGCAGACCATGGATGTTTAGTTAAGAATGACGCAAACAGAAGTTAACAAAAAAATCAACAAACATGTTGACAACCGATGACAGAGGATGAAGGGCAGGGATGAAGCCTGGAACAGCTGAATGGTTTGGTTGAAGTGTATGTTTCATTCTGTAATTATTAAATATAAGGTTTAGGTTAAAGTTTAAACATTTTTCATTCACAAATGGTAAAGGTTTAGGAACAAGTTGTCCAACTCAGGGCACCCTATCCTTGAATTATTAAGGTTTACATGGACTATGGCGCCAGTGTTAAGTAAGTTCCTTACAGTTCTACGGTGATTAGATAAGTGAGTGAGTTGGGTTTAACGCCGCTTTTAACAGTATTACAGTTATATCACGGCGTGTCAGCTTTATGTGGGAGGAAAGCCCGAAGTGATGCAAGTCTCAGACGTTTACCAACTTCCGTGAAACCCACGAGCACAGGTATGATGCTGTGGCAAACCTAGAAACATAATCGGGGCGAACCGGGATTCGAACCCACAATCATAGGTTTCTGGCGTGCCCAAGGGACGCAACTCTGCACTGTGAATCGCGGCGCCTTGGACGACTTGGCCACCCGTGCCCCCGATTAGATAAGTGAGCAGATCGTAGGCGTCTACTGCCTTGGAGAAACACACGACTACGGGACGGAACTGAGAGAGCAAGGATTACAATCGGGGTAAATCTTGGATCCGACCCCTCACGCAACGACTCAAGGCTAACACGCCATAGACTAACGTACGGGCTGGGCGGAAGGGGATAAAATATGGTTCAGAGGCTGAGACAGATTGTACACTCCTGGGCCACAGGTAGGTACCCGCAACAACAAAATAAAATAATAATTGATGACGATGATGATGATGATGATGATGATGTCACGTGTAATACACTCAGTAGGCGTAAGGTGTACAGGCTTATGAGAGACACATTGCATAAACATACAATCGTTAAAATATATTGCTAATTATACAATATATACAAGCCACTATAGATATCGCATCGCAATAATAATATCTAAATACAAATAAATAAATAAATAAATAAATAAATAAATAAATAAATAAATAAATAAATGGATGGATGGATGGATGGATAGATGGATGGATGGATGGATGGATGGATGGATGGATGGATGAATAAATAAATAAAGAAAGAAAAAAAGTCCATAAATGACGTGATTGAGATACGAGGAATGCGTTTTGTACAGATCATGTAACATACTCGCCTATAGATGGCAGCTGGGTAATTGACACGCGTATTCATATCTGGTACATTGACAACATTTACCGTTATCTAACATGCAGGCCCAGTGTTTTATAACCGCCATCATATTAAAAGGCGCTTAGACCTGCATTGCTTAATGATTACTTTGATCTACGGCCATTATGTGATTAATGGAATGACGGCGATATTGTGAAACCCACGCACATGCTGTTTTCCACGAGGCGACAGTAATGCTGTCTAGTTCGTGCTTCTCTCCATAGAGCGTAAACACACTATAATGAACAATCAGTGATTGTGTGTATATATTCAATGAAAGCGTAACCAATCTACAATGCATCACAACACACAACAAGGACATGCACTAGGGCATTCGTGACCAATTCGTGATATTCCGGGACAAATCGAATAGCGACTCGTGCCCCTCTCGTGGCCATCTTCGCGACCAGGTTCCGTGTTAGCGCAAACGGGCATACCTAAAACAATTGTCAACTCGTTGCGTAATAGTTCATATATATTTTGCCATATATTATCTATATTTCAGATGCAATTTAAAGCACATCGGGACGAGCGGAATTATACTGAACACATTTCACTGTGTCTTGGGTATATTTTTAGATGCAAGACACATGTGAAATCAAAAATTATTTCTGAGGGTTCTTTGACGAAGAACTTGAAATCATACGCGCATTCTGATTGGTTTGTCGTATTTTCGCACATGACACTCATCGACAGGGGAACGAGTCTTCTTGCAGGTCACGGAAAGGGGCGAGTGGTGACGAATGGCACTAGGGCTGGGACGAGTCCAAATTTACTACGCGGGTATCCGACCCCCTATTACCCGACCCTACCCGGGTACCCACTGCAAGTCTCAAGAGTAGGGAACAAAATGTCTGATTGGTAATTGTTTTACTGCAACCCTGGCTAAAACTATTTAGATCATGAGGTCACTGAAGTTGACTGAAGATTTATCTTTACTCAAACATATACAAGTCAAACGGAATGTGTGCATCGTCAGAAAGAAATGCGAACATTAGCGACTTATAGTGTAACCACTGAGCTATAGTGAGGTTTTTTGGTCAATAAACAATATATCACGTGACCAACCACGGATCCGGGTAGTCCTATGGGTACCCGGGTCCTACTCGGGTCCTACTCAGGACCCACCCCACCCGAGTACACGAGTTACCCGTCCCTGCCCTAACATGCACTCCATTTAACGTTTATGCACTATGAGCCTGACATTAAAAACCTGATGTTATTTCCGGCCAAAAAAACAACGCCACTCCCAGGAAGAGCGTAAAGCTTTTTATTATGTACTTCAGTTGGAAAGACCGAGTTTTCCGAAGTTGAGAAAAGGGAATATTAGAATAAGAAAATAAGAATATTTTAAATTTCAGTTAAATCTGTATAATAATATGTATATGTATGATGCAGAATTTTCGTGATCTTAAATTTGTTTATATTTTTCAAAATTTTGTAAACACGAAACTACTTTTTAGTCGCAAATACAAGAGGTGGTGAACCGTTCCTGTGTGTTAGGTAGCCCGGAGAATTTACATATCGCGAGACACATGGAATATACTCTATATATTATGGCAGAGACCATATACCCATATGGTCTCTGATTATGGGAATATGACATGAAATATTAATATTACCATTTGACAAAAAACGGTAAAATAATAATTTAAATTGTTGATGTTCTTTGTGAACTTCGCTCGTAGTCAGTTAGTCAGTTTGCGAGCTATGTTCGCACAAAGAACACCAACAATTTTCAATCTCTTTCCCATCTACCACAAATGCCAACATCCGTTCCCGCAGAAGCTTCCCTCTGTTCCAAATACATCATAACTCACAGATAAACATCATAACCCACACATAAACAAGCGCCATCTGACGTGACCCTTGAACATATAGAGAATCTCACCCGAGTGTCTTTTGATATCAAATATATCAACACGAGTTCATAAAAGTGGGAAAACTCCGAGGCTTAGCAGTAATTAGCAGTGTCTTCAGTGTAAAAAGTACTGAAAACAGCTTCATTAGCAGAGCCATTAGTGATGTCATTTGATTGTGACGTCATGGTAACCAGTGACGTCACAATGGTCTGCAAACCATTGTGATGTAATTTCATTGCAGCGATATCTACAGTGTAGATATCGCTTGATCTCATCCAAGCGATATCTCCTGTGGGAGCCAGTTTTGGATGATAAATTATCTTATGTCTAATCTTATAAACATAAAGGTCTCCCTAGATCTTGATACAAGGAGGAATCCAATCGGTGTAAAAGAAAAGATCTGATTTTAACGAGATTGAATAACGTACACATTCCGATAATGCATTGTTACGAATAGTCTCGGTCTCACTTGAAGTACACACTGATCAGAACGGAATGTACGCATAACAGTATGCGCATTTTGGATATCAATGTACTGCACGTGATCATATAACACAGACACGCGCGCACGCACGCACGCATCCACGGATATACACACAAAAACACAGACACACACACACACACACACAACTCTTACACACAGACACAGACACACACACACACACACACACACACTCACTCACTTACACTGAGACCGCCTTCGTGGTCTAGTGGTAGAGCGTCCGCCCGGAGAGCTGAAGGTCCGGGGTTCGATCCCCAGCCGCGTCATACCAAAAGACGTTAAAAGATGGTACTTGTTGTTACCCTGTCTGTCTGGCGCTCGGCATTAAGGGGCTAAAACAAGGACTGGTCGGCTCGGAGTCAGTATACTGTGTCTGAGTGGGGTATTTATGTGAAATTGCGGCATGGTATCTCAGTGAGCTAGCACTATAAAACGGCATGAGTCCGGACTAGTACAAGCACACACGTGCATGCACGTCGCTCTATAAGTGCAATGATCTTTGACGCGACGTTAAACCCCATTCAACCTCACCTCACATACTCTAAGAAACACACGTTTTGAGACCTATGAAACATTAATAAGTTTTCATACAGATGTTTGGATATATTTTACCAGTGCGACACCATAAAAATATATTCACAGACATAAAATGACTACCACATCAACATTGTTCGCGTATTATTTGAAAAACTTGCACTTGTATTCTAGATTTCAACAAATAACATTTTTGTTTCTCATGAAATGCCCGCACCTAACTTTTTCCCGACCTTGACAACTCAAACTTCGCAACTGCTATTTATTCCGACTTTTCGCACACGTCATACCATTAATAATGTGTCAGATCCTAGATCCGCCCCTTCATCCGGAACTTAGAATCAAGTTTACTTTCATAGATTTAAATACTTATCAGGAGGCTTCTGGGAAAGATAACCAGTCGAGTAGTGAGTGAGTGAATTGGGTTTAACGCCGCTTTTAACATTATTCCAGTATTCCATGGCGTGTCAGCTTTATGTGGGAGGAAAGCCCGAAGTGATGCAGGTCTCAGACGTTTACCACTTCGGCGAAACCCACGAGCACGTGTATGGTGATGACAAAACTAGAAAAATTATTGGGGCATGAAGAGACATGATTCGAACCCACAATCATAGGTTTCTGGCGTGCCCAAGGGACGCAACTCTGCACAGCGAATCGCGGCGTCTTAGACCGACTGGTGCCACCCGTGCCCCCTACCCGGCGAATAAGTGAGTTAGGTTAATGCTTCTTTAAAAAGAATTTCAGTCATATTACGGTGTGTCAGTTTAAGTTCAACTTGGAAGCATAGTTCGAAGTGATACGGGTATGGTGCTGACAAACCAATAAACATAAACAGTGTTTGTTTGTTTGTTGTTTAACTCCGCACTCAGCAATATTTCAGTTATATCACGTCGGTATATAAATTATCAGACAATCCAGTGATTGACATCATGAGCATCGACCAACGCAATTGAGATATGATGACATGCATCAACCAAGTCAGCGAGCCTGACCACCCGATTCCGTTAGTCGCCTCTTACGACAAGCATAGTCGCATTTTACGGCAAGCATGGGTTGCTGCATAAACAGTGCGAACCGGGATTCGAAGCCACGAACACAGGTTCCTGGCACACCTAAGGGACGCAACTGTGTACGACGAATTACGGTGCCTTAGATATGAGGGCCACCCCGAAATATAAACCATTTATGAACAAAAAATGAAAAAGGTCATGATAAACAAGACTATTACTTTATCCGAACTCATGAAAATGCACCTCCTTTCTATAAAAAAACCCATTTTATCAGCTGTACAAAAGGATTAAACAAAAACTGGTCTCCGTGAAATTGGCTGTTTGCCTTGCTTTCGAACGCCAACTTGTAAATGATGGACACTAATCGATCGTGTGATATCCCTCAACAATGAAATACCAGGGGTTTGATTGACAGATTAGTGTACAAGCACGTGCTAGGTAGACACGTGTACTGCTTGTACATTACAGTCGTATGACAGGTGCCTGTGCAAGTCCGTGCACGCGATCCACCACTTTTGGACATCGGTGATCGATAAAGCAATCTCAATAATGGACAACTTCATGTGAACTTTACCAGTTTACGGTGATTGTGTAAAGATTGGTCTGTGTGTTTTAGTGCTGCCGTTTCCATGTTTTCGGCAGCGAGCTCTCAGATTTATGAATCTGTTATTAGGTTTTGGTTAGCTTCATTCTCAATTTTATTCTGTTGCCGATTCCCTTTGTATAATAGACATACGCCAGTTTTTTTGCTGCAGTCTGTGAGTTTTCATTAGTGGGCCTTAGTTAGGGTTGATTTGTAGAAAGTGTGTGACGAAAACATATACATATGTATAGCACGATCATATAAGCTTCGTTTTTGGATTCGGGTCACGGGTGGCCCAGTCGTCTAAGGCGCCGCGATTCGCTGTGCATAGTTGCGTCTCCTGGACACGCCAGAAACCTATGATTGTGGGTTCGAACCCCGGTTCACCTCGTTTATGTTTCTAGGTTTGTCGGCACCATACTCGTGCTCGTGGGTTTCACCGAAGTGGTAAACGTCTGAGACCTGCATCACTTCGGGCTTTCCTCCCACATTAAGCTGACACACCGTGATATAACCGGAATATTGTTAAAAGCGGCGTTAAACCCAACTCACTCACTCGTTTTGGGATTAACCAGAGCTTAGAATGAACGCTCGATGACAACCTTTAGGCTTTGTTATTATTATTCACCCGTCTCTCTGCCTAGTGGGGATTCTGGGATAGAATTTGTCCCCATGAACCTAAGCTGGACGCAAAAGTGTATTAGTGAGTATGGTTTTACGCCGCTTTTAGCAATGTTCCAACAATATCCCGTCGGGGGACACCAGAAATGGGCTTCAGATGGCGTACCCATGTGGGGAATCGAACCCGGATCTTCGGCATAACGAGCGAAGATCCGGGCTAGAATAGGTCTTCAGCAACCCATACGTGCTGTAAAAAGCGACTATGCTTGTCGTAAGAGGCGACTGAGCTTGTCGTAAGAGGCGACTAACGGGATCGGGTGGTCAGGCTCGCTGACTTGGTGATGCGTGCAATTGCGTGGATCGATGCTTATGATATCAATCACTGGGTTGTCTGGTCCAGACTCGATTATTTTCAGACCGCCGTCATGTAGCTGGGATATTGCTGAGTGTGGCGTTAAACAACAAACAAACGAGCGAACGCTTTAACCACTAGGCTACCCCACAACCCCTGTACGCAACATGCAGCTTGGAAGGGTGGTCCGGTTTGGTAGCTTGGTTGATTGAGTGTCAATGTTCATGATATCAACCACTTGTTTATTTCACCCAGATTCGATACTTTACATAACCGCCGTCATATAGGAGGAATATTGTTGGGTGCGGCGTTTAAACAACAATCACTCACTATCGCCACAAACTGTTACCAAATAAATCCGTTTCACTCACTAACTTCTTCTCAGGATCGTAGTACTTACATTTTGGTTTTGGGATGAGCGTGCACGTCATGTAGTGTATGGTCATGCGCAGAAGGTAGATGTAACCTCTTCTGTAAGTTCTCTTCATAACTCCGTACACTATCGGGTTAACAGCGACGCCCATGTTGACTATACGCATCGCCCAAAACTCAAGCTCCTCACACTTACCAACTCCATTCAAACAGGCCACGTTTGCGAACTGAAAAAGAAAGTATGGAATTCGAAACAACGATATCAATACCTGAAACCGAAATTAACCGAAGGGGTTTACGCAATCCTAATTTAAACTGCCGGGCAAAAGAAAGTTATTTAAGCGTTACTAGGCTGAAAACAGTCAACGAAACGATAACAAGGAAGGTCCAAAACACACTTTGATGCCCGTATCAAATACATCACAATCATATAACAGTTTATTGTTTGTTTCATGTTTTGCCACCATAAAACACGAGTATCCAACTACAGTAAACTACGGTTATAACGAATGTGTTGTATATATGTAGTGTATATGCTTATAACGAACTACGGTAATAACGAACTAAAATAAGTGATCCCTTTGAGTTCGTAATAACCGTAGTTTACTGTACATCCGGAATTAACGCAACTTTTTTACTTTTGTTTGCTGATGATGTAATTCATTTGTTGGACACCTTTTCTGGTCAACAAAAACGAATTAACGTGTTAGATGAGTATTGTAAGGAATATAATTTAGTGGTCAATTTGGACAAATCTAAAGTGGTTGTCTTTAAAAATGGAATCACGGCTTCAAAGCACGATACATGGTACTTTCAGGGTAACCACCGACTTAAGACGCGTGGCAGTTTAGTCCCCGAACGTAGTGTGATGCTACGTGGCTGTGTAATTGACACTTCCACTCAAAATGCCAGAGAGAGAAGCGACATGGTCTCACAATACAGGCAACATATCGCGGGAGGAACCGATTCCCACGCTGCATGCTTGTTTGATTGGATGACGTCAAATACCGATGATGTATTGCATACCTAATCTCAGAACATGTCTGCAATCGAAACGGAATTACAAACTTTTAAATGACTATTCCCTAGGGTTATTTTTCTAAACAGACACAGTTCATATCACAACGATCGCGACCTTTGTAGCCACACATGAATGTGACAAACAAAACGGGCAAGTACCCAGTCATTGTTAACCTTCTTATTTATCGCCAGGTTTAAGAAAGTACACTATATGGCTTACAAAATTACGCGACGTCATGCTCTCAGTTAAATTATGACTTATTTAGAATAGATTTAAGTAAATGTAAAAATTCGTTACTTAGCTGTCCTCCGTCTTTTGTACATATTTGAGTGAGTGAGTGAGTGAGTTGGGTTTGACGCCGCTTTTTTTAAGTATTCCAGTTATGTCACGGCGTTTCAGCTTAATTAAGTGATGCAGGTGTAAGACGTTTACCACTTTGGTGAAACCCACGAGCATGGGTATGGAGCTGACAAACCTAGAAACATAATCGGGGCGAACCATGATTCGAATCCACAATCATAGGTTTCTGGCGTGCCCAAGGGACGCAACTCTGCACAGCGAATCGCGGCGCCTTAGACGACTGCGCCACCCGTGCCCCCTGTACATATTTGAACTGTGATAGTACATATATGTAATTAACGTGAGGGGGAAGTCTGCTCGAGTTAAGAAAACTTATTCCAATCATTTTCCTTGTGAATAAGATATGTTAAAATAAATACCCCCCCCAGAAAAAAAACAAAACAAGCGGCCATTTCAAATTGATCGAAATTGGCCAATATGGATTAGGGGCGTAAATATAGTTACACATTTTAGCTGTAAAATAGTGGTTTGGGAGGAGATATTGAGAATACAGTATATGTATATTTCTGAGAATGTTTTATTTAGTCTTTTCAGAAATACCGACACGTTTCATACACTCTTGTGTCAATACAAACAGATGATCCAACCTCTTAATGATATACATATATTCATAAACGGTGAAGTGAACATTCAAAATGATGATTTTAATATGGCTGCCGTAGCGGCCATGCGTATTATCGGATCGGAATCACTTTTGAACACATGCCATTACCGTTTTCATATATAAATAGCATCATAAAGCCAGTGGACTCACATGTGATGTCCAGAATTTAAACTGTTGCATAGGCTCCGCGATTATAAAACAAGACAGGAGGATAAACGAAAACTAATACAAACGGATTATGTGATTATGTGTAACACATGCCACAATAACACATGCAGAAATTGCTTCCGACAAAAAAAAGGAAATAACTATTTGAATCTGTAAATTATCGAGTCTGGACAGGACAATCCAGTGATTGATGTCATGAGCAATTGGGATATGGTGACATGCATCAACCAAGTCAGCGAGTCTCACCACACGATCCCATTAGTCGCCTCTACGACAAGCATAGACGCCTTTTACGGCGAGCATGGGTTGCTGAAGACCTATTCTACCCCGGAACTTCACGGGGCTGCTGAGTTTTGAGCAATATGAGATGGCAGTTAAGCTTTGGTATTTCGTCGGAACAATAAACTAAACATAGCTAAACAAAACCAAATGCTTTCGTTTAGATAGATAATGAATTTATTATCAGAAAGTGAGAGAGCGAATGAGGTCTACGCCACATTTAGCAATATTCCAGCATTTTCAAAGCTGGGGACGCCAGATAATCACCCAAGAATTTTCCTTGGAGAATTAGTGAGTGAGTATGGTTTTACGCCGCTTTTTTAAAAACAAAAATAGCAATATTTCAGCAATATCACGGCGGGTACACCAGAAATGGGCTTCACACATTGTACCCATGTCGGAAAATCGAGCCCGGGTCTTCGGCGTGACGAGCGAACGCTTTAACCACTAGGCTACCCGACTGCCCTGTAATCAACCTTATTGTAGACATGAATACTACGGATATTACAACTTTTTGGGTTCTCTAGGCAGTCGATAATTCCGGAGTAGACTGTACATACAAACCACGAGCAGTACTTACCAAATTCGGCAACCACGTGACGAGAAACAGCAAGGCAACAACGCCCATCAACTTCGCAAACTTCTTCTTCTTCTCTGTTTCCTTTGATCCAGGCTGTGATAGTTTGTTCTGATTGAGCTCATAAGCGATGCTGATGTTGCATCCGACCAGGGCAATGATACCGATGAATAGAAGGATAACGGTGATATAAACAATTTCTTCGACGTACAGGTCTCCAGGCGAACCGTCCGCCATCTTGCTGTCGGTAATGGCGCAGTACCACCCAGCCTTCAGTCGAACAGGATACTTCACCAACGGAATAGACGCCAGTAGAAGACAGAACAGGCCTTCAAGGGTTATAATGGCTTTGATTTTCATGGGTGTGAAGTTCATACGTTTGTATACAAATGGTTTGGTGATTGCAATCCATCGTTCTACGTTGATGAGGACGATGATGGCGAAGGTGGTGTAGATGTACCAGACCACGGTGGCGGCGCTGAACTCACAGAACACGCGGCTGTTGAAATACTCGCCTTTGATGGAGGCGATGATGCTGGGGGTGAACACGACGAAGGCGGTGAGGACGTCGTTTAATGCCAGACCTCCGATGAGGGTGTCGGGAACGCTGTCTCTGTACTTGGACATCATGCAGACGATGATGTACGTGAAGAGGTTGCCGATGTAGGCGACGGGGATGACGATGCCGTTGTAGAAAATGACGAAGGCGAGAGGAGGCGTGAAGTCGACACGAGGCCTGAGGTAATCATCCCCGATGCTGTTGGTGCTAGTATGGTTAGAAATCATGATCTTGGGGTCCGGGTGCTCGTGGTCTGTGTTGTTGATCATAATGATGGAGGCAAGCATTACATTTGCTTAAAACAATTCCTCAAGTTAATTCACTGAACAAACGCCTGATATATCCACTGAGACGCGTTATTAACAGTGTTTCTGGATCAAGATAGTTTGTCTTTCAATGTTTCCTTGGAGGATTCCAGTAAAATTAAATGATGGCTTCTGTAGAATTTGAAAAAAATATATTTGAGACGTAATTCCTTTCTTCCTGAACACAAACAAACACGTCCCTTTCGAAACGCTCCTGAAATGTCCGAGCGGGACAATCTGGCCGTATATATAATGATTTTCTCATGTTACACAAGTCCATCAATTACGTTCTATGGATTCACAAACCCAGCACAACAGCAATCCCAGAGTAAAGTAACAGTTATCTCCCCTGACCTTCATCCTGAAGTTGCATAAGCTGGTCACGTTTCCTCGCGAACAGAGGAATCCATTGATAGCACAGAACCCTTCCTGTCTGTGTTTACAACAGAGATAGGACTACGTGGCATTCGACAGTGAGTCTTCAGAG
The DNA here is from genome assembly GCF_022045235.1 of Haliotis cracherodii. NCBI lineage: Eukaryota > Metazoa > Mollusca > Gastropoda > Lepetellida > Haliotidae > Haliotis > Haliotis cracherodii. The sequence goes on along the minus strand of NW_027266296.1, from coordinate 370,874 downwards.
AGGGCAATCGCAGGGCCTGGCCTGGCTTCTTTCGTACCTCAGAGCTGGAACATCAAACGTAGACCACTGACACCTACTTCATTCAATCACCAGTGCCGCTATATGATATACACCATTACTTATATATACTCTGTCCCACCATCTAGGTGGTAACAGGTTTGAGCTTAAACAGATTATATGTGAAAGGTGAAAAACTTTAAAGTTTCATAATCTATATACAAAGGTAAAATCAACATTCCTGTTGATAAGGCTATACGGAATTTCGGAAATGACATTGAGCAAATTTAGATTTCGTAAAATAACCGATAGGCGTTTAACTGAACAAAATTGATGATCGAGGTGGATATTCCTCACCGTTATTGTGTTAAGCAGAATTACAGGTCATTCTAGGCGATAAATTTGAATTACACCCTTGTTCATCTTGATCGGATTGAGATCTCAGTAAGAGGCGACTAACAGGATCGGGTGGTCAGGCTCGCTGACTTGGTTGATGCATGTCATCGTATCCCAGTTGCGTGGATCGATGCTCATGATGGCGATCACTGGATTGTCTGATAATTTACATACCGACGTGATATAACTGAAATATTGCTGAGTGCGGAATTAAGCAACAAACAAACAAACAAACAAAGAGATCTCCGTGGTATTGTTTCCGTTGACTACTTACCATACATTGCCAGGTCATACAACTCGATAAATATGAAATAACGCCTATTCATCTTGATCGGTTAGAGATCTCCGTGGTATTGTTTCTGTTGACCACTTCCCTTACAATGCCACGTCATAATAATCGATAAATGTGACCTGGGGTGCAGTCTCTCTCAAGGGGCAAATACACAATGCCATATATAATGCCATCTGGCATGTCAATTTGATTCAAGTTAGGCGATAAGCCGTACATCAAGTTTATACTTGGACGTGCGTTGGTTAAAGTTCCCATTAGGCTTACATGTCTATGTGAGTGAGTTGAGATCAACCCTGATTTGAACATTATGCCAGGGGTCGGCATATGTTGAGCATCTGTACTCAATACGGTCATCAAAATGTGCCGATGGAGCTTTGTCATCGATTCATTATAACAACCCTTGTGCGGATGTCAACGGACACAAAGAAAATATGAAATTTGTGAAAATCGTCGTATCCGCAAGCGAAGTCATCAAAAACATACACGTGAGGCGGTTTTAGCAATATTCCAGCATTATCACACCCCCACCCCTCCACACACACACACACACACCACCCCCACCCCCACGATTACCGAATACGTCATTTAATTTGGATTACCAAGTGATAAACGACTTAGCTACACATTATCCCAACTGAACTATTCATGCCTCCTAATAAATGGGTTGTTCAGCGTATATTACATAAAACGACCAATCCTAAACTAACGATCAAACCGATGTTTGTCTTCCACTAACAGTAAACACAGGGATAATAATCAGTTTTAATTACAATCTGTTGGGTTTGTATAACGGATAACAGGCTCTCCAGTGTATTTGATCAGTCAATATAACCGATTGGATGCTGCCGATACCAAGCTTGTATGACCTGGCCTCTATCAAGCTGGTTGCGGTCGACTGGAGAAATTTATGACATGGTCCATGTGGATAATTTTCATCACTTGGTACCTTTAAGCCTGGATTCTGTTTCGGCAGATAATCAACTGATTATTCTTTGAATTTTCATATTTACAAACTCATCGTTGCTTTTTACTCATAAATACAGTTTTTAAAATGACCGTGACTAAAATGTCATTGTTCAAGCCAATGTACATAAAATGTCATAAATAAATCTTCAGATCGTTTTTACAAATGTCTTTCTTATAAAATTGTTTTATAAGGTGTATGTCTGTGGTGGTTATGAAATTGAGATAACACTTACCTCTACTGACATGGGCCGTGTAATTAGTCAGATGTAAGGATCTACCACACTTCAAGTCATCGTGTTTCCTGACGACCGTGTATTCAGGTGCAATAGAATGATTTGTCCTTAATGAGCCTACCTCAGATATCTGTCACGAGTAACACCACCCCCTCCCTTGTCCGCTTCGTGCAGTAATTCCAGCTACTCAGGCAGACAAAACTAGCGACATCTGAGCCAGTCCGGATGCCGCCTGTGCTACTTCATGCCGTAGGAGTGAGGAAAGCCAATGATACGAGTGTTCTCGAGACTTGAAAGACCGACTGGCGTCTGTCATGTCAAATCAATGAAACCAATGATCTGTTCAGTAGTTCCAGGGCGGTCGGGTAGCCTTGTGGTTAAAGCGTTCGCTCGTCACGCCGAAGACCCGGGTTCGATTGCCGACATGGGTACAAAGTGTGAAGCCCATTTCTGGTGCCCCCCGCCGTGATATTGCTGGAATATTGCTAAAAGCGGCGTAAATCATACTCACTCACTCATTAGTGAGTGAGTTGAGTTTAACGCCGCTTTTAACAGTATTCCAGTCATATCGCGGCGTGTCAGCTTAATGTGGGAGGAAAGCCCGAAGGGATGCAGGTCTCCGACGTTTACCACTTCGGTGAAACCCCCGAGCACGGGTATGGTGCTGACAAAGCTAGAAACATAATCGGGGCGAACCGGGATTCGAACCCACAATCATAGGTTTCTGGCGTGCCCAAGGGACGCAACTCTGCAAAGCGAATCGCGGCGCCTTAGACGACTGGGCCACCCGTGCCCCCCACTCATTAGTTCCATCTCTGATGATATATACACCTATTACTGATCTATGGTGATCCCGTTATACCTACCAATACCAATACCAATGCCGAGTTGGCCTTATGTTGACGGGTGTTTTGTTCACCCCAATTAAGTAGATGGTGAGTGAGTGAGTTGGGTTTAACGCCGCTTTTAACATGGGTCTTCAGCGTGAGAAGGACAGCTTTGTTTCTCAAAGAACCTGGAACAAGGGTCAGTTTTGGTGAAGAAACGACGAAATATGTTAAAGTGACTTAGTTGACTTTAAAACACAGTATAAAAACAATATTCCAGTTATATCACGGCGTGTCAGCTTAATGTGGGAGGAAAGCCCGAGGTGATGTAGGTCTTAGACGTTTACCACTTCGGTGAAACCCACGAGTACGGTATGGTGCTGACAAAGCTAGAAACATAATCGGGGCGAACCGGGATTCGAACCCACAATCATAGGTTTCTGGCGTGCCCAAGGGGGGCAACTCTGCACATATACATGTAATTGCGGATGATTCAGATGACTGGGCCACCCGTGCCCACTAAGTAGATAAGCGGAAACAAACCTGGTGTTGAGTCTGTAGACAAAGGCGAAGTTCAGGTGTGATGATGGGTTTTGTGACTTACCAGATTGTGTTTGGGCAATTGCGTGAATGGGTAGAATAGGTCTTCAGCAACCCATGCATGCCGTTAAAAGGCGACTATTTTTGTCGTAGAGGCAACGATCGGGATCGGGTGGTCAGACTCACTGACTTGGTTGATGCATGTCATCGATCCAAATTGCGTGATGTCATGATGTCAATCACTGGATTGTCTGGTCCAGACTCGATTATATACAGACCGCCGTCATATAGCTGGAATATTGCTGAGTGCTTTGTTAAACAACAAACAAACATAACTTAAAGTGCAATGTTTGCTCAAAATATAGTCATTATATTCGACAACAGACGACCTTCAGTTCATACTATTGAAGCAGATCCCTTTCCAAGCAGACGACTTCTATATGTACACTTTAGGAGCAGACAAATTCAGTTCACATTGATTAAAATAAAAATATAACGTAGTATTGAAGGAACACTGTCGGAGTGACCATCGCACCTATATAAGCAGACAACTTCTATGAAAAAAGCACTTTTGGAGGCAGACAAGCTACTGTCCGCATTGCTTAACATACGTAAAAACTTTCAATCTATTCTGTGGAAGTTACAGAACTTATGTCTGACTTTAAAACGCACTTGTGGAGCAGACGACTTTTAAACACTTTTATGGAGCAGACGACTTTTAACCACACCTATGGAGCAGACGACCAGCAGTCCATACACACGGCCAGATGCTATATGTCCTCATAAACGAAATAAACGCATCAGTCCGTCATTCTGTCGTACCAGGCGATCTGATAAACACGTTTCTGTCACATCACGTGCCGGAATAAAACGCGCTAATGAGGACACGAGTCCTTGTTTGATGGTTGACGTGTGTATGTACACGTGATCCTAATGCGTTTCACTCTTGTTCATTGACAGAAGCGTTTCAGTTAATTGACAGTATTTTCTACGGATTCCAAATAGAAAGGCAGAACGGTACTCGTGTTTACACTGAGAACAAGTTCCATCTATAGTACAATGGGTTCTCTAGGCAACGAAGCATTATGATAACATTTAGTTATCAAGTTGTTATGCCACCTTGTTTTGTCAGTTTTTGTCTGTTTAACGCTGCACTCAGCAATATTCCAGCTTTTCGACGGCGGTCTGTAAATAATCGATTGTGGACCAGACAATCCAGTGATTGCCATCATGAGCATCGATCCACTCAATTGAGATACGATGACATGTATCAACAAAGTCAGCGAGCCTGACCACCCGATCCCGTTAGTCGCCTCTTACGACATGCATAGTCGCCTTTTACGGCAAGCATGGGGTGCTGAAGATCTTCACGGGTCGTTTTGTCAGTATTACTTCATAAGATACCATGTTTGGTACGTTGTGACATCTGAACAAGCAGAATATGGAATATGGTTTTACGCCGCTTTTAGCAATATTCCAGCAATATCACGGCGGGGGACACCAGAAATGGGCTTCACACATTATACCCATGTCGGGAATCGAACCCGGGTCTTCGGCGTGACGAGCGAACGCTTTAACCACTAGGCTACCCGACCGCCCCTGTTCTCTTCGAACACGTGTGCGTTGTGAGTGGAAATATATTAGAACACTTGTACTTCAGGGAGTGCGGTGAGGTGAAATGGGTTTAACGTCGAGTTCAAGATTATAGCACTTACATAGCGACGGTTATATTGCATCTGAGCAGGTTAAACAAATTAAATTTAAGTATTTCGAAAGAAGAGCTTGTGATTGTCAAATGCGCTTAAGCGTCGTTATCAAGACTATTGCACTTATATAGCAGTGTGTGTGTGGCTGCTTGTACTAGTCTGGACGAATGCCGGCTTTATAGTGCTAGCACACTGATACACCATGCTACTGTTTAACATGATACCCCACTCCGACATTATAATACCTGACCTGTCCTTGTTTTATCCCATCAATGCCGAGCGCAAGGCAGGGAAAGGCACGTATCTTCTATTAACGTCTATTGGTATGACGCGGCTGTATATCGACCAACTACTATTATAGGCATAAAAGTACAGTAATTAACAACTAATTAAAATAATTAACAATTCATTAGGACACCTACGTGATTGTATATAAAGGTCAAGAAAAGGAGTTGAAACCAGTTAGATGTAAACATAACACATTGATATATATATATATATAGGAGACGGGCAGCTCTGATATTTGAAGACTACGGGAGCATACTTGGCCACGAGTAACCAGGGGTGAGGGTAGTAGGTCGGGGGCTATACATTAATAAAAAACAAGTGGAACAGACATGAGAGGGACGGAAACGTCAGGGTCTTGAGACATATATGGTATTGGGGGGGGGGGGGGGGGGGGGGGAATAGTTCGAATTCCAAAAGGGTGAGAAGCTACATCATGGCAAGTCAGAATAAGGTGCTGGTTATTAGATAAGAGTGGGTTAGAATGATCTAGTGTAGGGGGGAAAGGTGGCTGACCAATGATAGATGGAAAAATGAGTAGAGCTGTGACGTAGGTACCGGTTTAAAAAGGGGCAAAAGCCCCAAATCGAGAGAACGGCTAAGAACGAATAGAGAACGGCTAGACAACGGCTAGAGACGGCTAGAGAGCGGCTAGGTAGCGGCTGCGGCTGCGGCTGGGGAGACTACATCTGGACTGGTGCTCCGCTCTCGGCTTGTTGTCATGATCTTTCGAACCAGAAACCAAACCTAGGCACCAGCATTTCGACTGAGACTGAAGCTTTGCGGCCGAAGTCTCATAATTAAGTGACAATTAGAGTGGGTTGACCGGCAACACAAAGTTGGAATAAAAGCTGTTAAACGAAGATCACTCTTTGTGCTTGTTGGAGGAACTACGGTAATTCATCCAAGGCCCTCGGGTACTGACATTGTACCTCTCGCAACATCCCAGACAGTCAGAACCAAAGAACGAGGGGATTACCGTAGTTCAGGTGAAGAGGTACACAAATTGCCACTTCTAATTGATACCAATTACCGGCGATTAACGTCGTTAAAATTACCTTGGATACTACCCTTCGTCTCTCCCAGCTGACGCTCTATCCACTACACCTTGGAGACGGTCCTGAGGCGAGTTAGTATGGTTTTACGCCGCTTTTAGCAATATTGCAGCAATATCAAAGCGGGGAACACTAGAAGGCTTGTACCCATGTCGGGAATCGAAGGCTTTATCCATTAGGCTACCCGACCGCCCCGCCAGTGGGTGAGTTTGGGGGAGCAGCTCAATTTATGATGTCAAGTGAATGATTGAAGGCATTCTGATGTCCAGTTTGTATGGCCGGGCCCCTCTTGTGCTAGTTCAGGTCGACAGAGAAGTTTTAAGACCTGATCCATTCCTATAAATCAGAACCAAAGAACGAGGGGATTACCGTGGTTCAGGTGAGGAGGTAACGACTGTTACACTCCGGCTAATTAACACCAATTAACACCTATAATTAAGGTGTTAAAAGTACCTTGGATACGTGGTGGACAGATGCGGGGTACGATCTTCCATGACGACTGCCAAAAAGCATTGTCAGGTGACGGTCTGCAGCGGTTGCACAAGTGAAGAGACGGAGTGAAGCGGTTTCATGAGTGAAGTGAAGTTGTGCAGCGGTTGCACAAGCGAAGTGGCGGTGTGAAGCGGTTGCACAGATTCCCTCCTAAGTGGTACATGGTCAGTGCCGACACGGTGAATACGCCAGGCCAAGTCAGTGCAAACTGGTGAGAGTTGGCTGTGCAGCGGTTGCACGAGAACTTCCACTGTGAGGGAGATTACAGTCGTTGGGAGGAACGGTGGAGACGGTTGCACATCCATTGACCACTCCGGGCTCACTATGGAGGGGCGTTGGGAGAGACGAGCGGATGGTTACACCTGGACCCAGTGGTGGGGTGACGTGCAAGGAACTGATGGACAGAACTAACAATTGTGACATTTTAACATTTTGTGTGGTGCAAAGCTTCATTGGACCGAGCCTGGTTAGGTAAGCAATATTTTGGTGCATTGTGTTGAATACATATTGTAAAAGAACGAGATCCTTGAACATAATCATGCCACTAACACGAGACTCAAACAATAACGGTACAACAGTCGATCAACAGGGTAGGCGTGGATCGGCTTTATTTTCAAGTCCACTCACAAGTTGTAAGGTCGTTCCATCAAACCTAGTGAGCCCAGCACCAATAATAAGCACTCCGGTAGCATACCAGTCTCATGGTGCCAGTACACATTTCAGGCCCTCAGTGAATGGGAGCATAACCGGCCTCGCACGGCTTGACGAGGTAATTGAGAGATAATTGCTCCTAGCAAATCTTGAAGAAAACATCTCCCAATGAAATTCCTCGAACTTAATCATTGCGCTAAATAGTGCCAATGACCTTACTGACATGAAACAACAAACGTTTGAGCCATTTACTTACCTTTTAAAAGTGGTCAGACATCAAACGGCTATAATTAGTTGAAACAAGGATGATTGTATCAGGGATCTTGTTCTTGGAAATGCATCTCAGAATGTAAAAATATTTGTGATTACTAGACGATATTCTACACTTGCTAAAGTTATTTAGAACACAGCTTACGCTGCCGGGTCCCCTCAGTTTGAGTCAAAAGTAAGCTTGCAATTCACTTACTGAGTGAACAGGTGGACTAGCCACTAATTCACGACAATCTTCACTCCAACCAGTAAATGTTGTTAATTTGAGCCAGTACCTTCGTGCCCAAACACCACAAGACACACTCACCTACCTAGATCCCTAGAGCCACATACACGGTCAACAATTTACTGTACACAGAATAACAGTCATAATCCAGGGAAAACCACCATGGCAGTGGCATTTTACAAATAGAGCAGAAAGTTTCCACCATCCCCCGGGCAACCATACACGTCTAGGGGAGGTGGTATACTACACTCCAACGTAGGGTTCGCAAGTTACTCACAGCACACTTTGTGGCACAAGCCTAACCTCTCCGGCCAGCAATCCCCCCCCCCCCCCCCCCCCTCACTCAACCTGATACTCATAACCATTATCTTGTCAGCTGTTGCCCTCCTCCACTAAAACAGGCAGGGGCGAGTTGGTCTGAGTTGTTTACAGTATGGCACTGATGGTGTGGGCCAGTGTCTATTCATTAAAAACAGTTATCCCTTGAACTATTTTCAGTATGGTAACCATCTATAGACATATCGGGCTTCAGCCCATTTAGGCAATTCATTAATCATTATTAAGGATAGCAGTTATGGGTTAGGCGCACACTGATGTATGTTAGTACAAAAAACCCTTAGTAAAAAAAAACAAAACAAGAAAAGAAACCCAAGTAATTTTGATAGAAACCAATAACTCCAATAAACTGAAAAAGATCCAAACTGAGATGAGAGATTCAGCTTTGAAAAATTGTAGACTTGCTTCATTTTTAGGGCTATATCGTTACAGTAAGAGCTCGGCGGAAGAAAAATAAGGTTCAGGTCCTGTGAGGCAGACTAGTAATTTAGTAGCATCATGGTATTTATATCTAAGGAAAACCAAAATAAAAATATTCCTATATAGTTCGTTTTAACTGAACTTCTCGCCTTTACATAAATATCACCAGAAGACCATGAGCATCAATAGTAGGTAGCACTGGGCGGAAACATGATGTCCATAGGAGTATGAACACCTATAGGACTATTAAGATAATTCTTATTATGTCAAATATTGAATCCAGTTTATTAGTGCTACTTCATGAAAAAACAAAAACAACAAAAATACAAAACAGAAAAAAACAAACAAAAAACAACTCAAAACAAACAAACAAAACCCTTCTTGATTCGTTAATTAAAAACATTTGTTTATGTTATTCATCAATGTCTACTGTGGTACCTTTGATATTTTCCTACAAAATTGACTTGATAAACGTGTCATGATAAAAGAGTTCTACTTTGTAATATGTGTTTCCTGCTTTGAAAAGCATTTGAAAGGCAATGGTGTTACGCCCAATAAACAAAAATCCAAACGGTTAAGCTATAAGTGGACCGATATCTTTAATCCAAGAACATAGATAAGATGAGATAGATAAGATAATATCTATTGCAGAAACATTCCATCACAGGACGTGTTATTGCTGGAATATTGCTGAAAGTGGCATAAAGCTAAACTCACTCACTCACTCAACGGTTGATTAGGTTGAAGGGGTATTTATTGTTTAAAATAATAGACATGGAAACAAATGCAATTGATATTGATGGCTTCATTGTTTGACAGGATGCAGTGAAATAATTTGTTTTCATGGCTGTGAACATGTATATTTCTTTCTTGAACGTACAGTGAAGTAGGTAGAGCGACAAGTTCAATATTTAATTTACGGTTACCTAATCTTAGTTTAGAAATATAAATGTTTCGAAAGTTGTAAAAATTACATCAATATCAGTACGTCAGACCTTTTACCCCTCCACTGCATTTGAACTCGTCAATAGATCACCAAAACCTGGCCCTTCCCTAATAGTAGACCGCCAAAAGGAGAAACCATGGCATGTGCTCAGGAATTCTTCTCTACCCACCCCCACCCCCACCCCCACCCCCACCCCCGTCTCTCGATGAGCAACCCAACCTATGCCCCTGGAATAAATGTATCCGGTTATCAGATTATAAGTGACCACAGCGGTGCTGGTACCCCCTATTCATCAACAAACTTGGCACACTTGGTACCTCCGGTGGCCTGGCACTGGCCTCAGTGTCAACTATCGACATGGATGCTAGGTCAAATAACCCCAAACACCCTGTCTCCACTGGTGATATGTCAACAACCTATGTGTCAATTATGGCAGCATTTAAAGCATCTCATGGTGGATAGGATTTCAGGAGAGAATAGTATAACAACTAATACTACCGAAATTCAAGCATAGCTGTAGCATCTGACACACGACACATACCAAGAATGGTGGCAGGCACACCTCACAACCAAAGGGGTGTTCACCTAAAGATGTACATATATTGATCCATTTGAATTAAGGAAATAATGCCGACGAGATGGGTTTCTTGTCGAGGATTTTATGCCGACGAGATGGGTTTCTTGTCGAGGATGTAATGCCGACGAGATGGGTTTCTTGTCGAGGATGAAATGCCGACGAGATGGTTTCTTGTCGAGGATGTAATGCCGACGAGATGGGTTTCTTGTCGAGGATGTACTGCCGACGAGATGGGTTTCTTGTCGAGGATGAAATGCCGACGAGATGGTTTCTTGTCGAGGATGTAATGCCGACGAGGATGTGATGCAGACGAGATGGTTTATTGCCAAGGACGTGGTGCCGACGAGATGGGTTTCTTGTCGAGGATGAAATGCCGACGAGATGGTTTCTTGTCGAGGATGTAATGCCGACGAGATGGTTTCTGGTTTATTGCCAAGGACGTAATGCAGACGAGATGGTTTATTGCCAAGGACGTAATGCCGACGAGATGGTTCTTGTCGAGGAAGTAATGCCGACGAGATGGTTTCTTGTCGAGGAAGTAATGCCGACGAGATGTTTCTTGTCGAGGAAATAATGCCGACGAGATGGTTTCTTGTCGAGGAAGTAATACCGACGAGATAGTTTCTTGTCGAGGAAGTAATGCCGACGAGATGGTTTCTTGTCGAGGAAGTAATACCGACGAGATGGTTTCTTGTCGAGGAAGTAATGCCGACGAGATGGTTTCTTGTTGAGGAAGTAATACCGACGAGATGGTTTCTTGTCGAGGAAATAATGCCGACGAGATGGTTTCTTGTCGAGGAAATGGTGCCGACGAGATGGTTGTTGTCGAGGAAGTAATGCCGACGAGATGGTTCTTGTGGAAGAAATGGATTGGTGACACTTGCGCAATGGAGGTAGATAACACGTATTGACATACCATCAGGATATCGAGAGGTGCCTGCCGCCACGTAACTTGATAACGAAAGTGAATTTTATTGCCCGGACCGAATAGCCATCTTCTGCAAGGGTGATAGTCGGTTCTGTCGTACAGGACATGGGCGCCAGGAATTATTGATGCTACTATAACGGCACAACATGATGACACCAGACAAATTGACTACTACACCGGTAGATGACACACTTACATTACAGACAAGCTGACTAACGAATCGACAGGTATAATAGCCAACTATACCACCTTGGGGCCACCGAGAGAGATCTGAAATAATTGCCGACCAGGTCGTGTTGCTTATTGGGCAGGTACACCTGAAACATCACATGACATGTCATGGCCCCTTATCAGACAGAACCCGATACACGGAAAAATAACTTGTAGTGAAAGTAGTGAAAGCTCACTCCCACGAGTCACCTATACAAGAGCAAATCCAAGTTTAGCCCATGGTGTTGATACTCCTAAATTAAAAACAAAAACAACAACAACAAAATACATAATAACAGACAGAAACAACAACGATTGTGACAGTCATATGTTGGCTGGCTACTCATATGAGAACGTTCCTTGGCTCAGGGTCTCACCATGTCGCGTACACGAATATAGACATAATATAATTTCGCTTACACAAATATCCATTGGGATACCTTTGAGTGAAGATTGTTGCCTGAGAATTATTAAAAATTACATTGGTGTATCACCCTTTCGAATTGTCCATCCTTCTTATGGAATTGAGAATCACATAAGTGTGTGACCATTTCGAATTGTCCATCCTTCATGTTCTGTTAAGGAATATTGGAGTAACCTCTTGCAATCGTACAAATCATAACAGGGTGATTCATTGTAATTTTACGTAAAGGGTGTGACCCTTCTGAACTTGTCCATGCTATTTGTACTTGTACTACGAATCATTGTACACTGGTTAAATTGTCCAGGTTATTTACGGTATCAAGAATACATGGAAGGTAACATTTGACAAACTGTCATTGGTGGGATCGATAAAGTGATGATCCCCGACAGGTCTGAAAACATTGCAGGTAGGTTACTCCTGAAATTATTTAGTTAGCAAACTAGCGTGTTGTATTATCGAATTGTATGAAATTGTTAGTCCAAGGGCTTTGTACTATGAAACCGGATTTCCGGGAATATATCAATGTATGGTGGGGGGAATAGTTCGAATTCCAAAAGGGTGAGAAGCTACATCATGGCAAGTCCGAATAAGGTGCTGGTTATTAGATAAGAATGGGTTAGAATGATCTAGTGTAGGGGGGAAAGGTGGCTGACCAAAGGTAGATGGAAAAATGAGTAGAGCTGTGACGTAGGTACCGGTTTAAAAAGGGGCAAAAGCCCCAAATCGAGAGAACGGCTAAGAACGAATAGAGAACGGCTAGACAACGGCTAGAGACGGCTAGAGAGCGGCTAGGTAGCGACTGAAGCTTTGCGGCCGAAGTCTCATAATTAAGTGACAATTAGAGTGGGTTGACCGGCAACACAAAGTTGGAATAAAAGCTGTTAAACGAAGATCACTCTTTGTGCTTGTTGGAGGAACTACGGTAATTCATCCAAGGCCCTCCGGTACTGACATTGTACCTCTCGCAACATCCCAGACAGTCAGAACCAAAGAACGAGGGGATAACCGTAGTTCAGGTGAAGAGGTACACAAATTGCCACTTCTAATTGATACCAATTACCGGCGATTAACGTCGTTAAAATTACCTTGGATACTACCCTTCGTCTCTCCCAGCTGACGCTCTATCCACTACACCGTGGAGACGGTCCTGAGGCGAGTTAGTATGGTTTTACGCCGCTTTTAGCAATATTGCAGCAATATCAAAGCGGGGAACACTAGTAGTGGGCTTGTACCCATGTCGGGAATCGAAGGCTTTATCCATTAGGCTACCCGACCGCCCCGCCAGTGGGTGAGTTTGGGGGAGCAGCTCAATTTATGATGTCAAGTGAATGATTGAAGGCATTCTGATGTCCAGTTTGTATGGCCGGGCCCCTCTTGTGCTAGTTCAGGTCGACAGAGAAGTTTTAAGACCTGATCCATTCCTATAAATCAGAACCAAAGAACGAGGGGATTACCGTGGTTCAGGTGAGGAGGTAACGACTTTTACACTCCGGCTAATTAACACCAATTAACACCTATTATTAAGGTGTTAAAAGTACCTTGGATACGTGGTGGACAGATGCGGGGTACGATCTTCCCTGACGACTGCCAAAAAGCATTGTCAGGTGACGGTCTGCAGCGGTTGCACAAGTGAAGAGACGGAGTGAAGCGGTTTCATGAGTGAAGTGAAGTTGTGCAGCGGTTGCACAAGCGAAGTGGCGGTGTGAAGCGGTTGCACAGATTCCATCCTAAGTGGTACATGGTCAGTGCCGACACGGTGAATACGCCAGGCCAAGTCAGTGCAAACTAGTGAGAGTTGACTGTGCAGCGGTTGCACGAGAACTTCCACTGTGAGGGAGATTACAGTCGTTGGGAGGAACGGTGCAGACGTTTGCACATCCGGAACGGTGGAGACGGTTGCACATCCATGGACCACTCCGGGCTCACTATGGAGGGGCGTTGGGAGAGACGAGCGGATGGTTACACCTGGACCCAGTGGTGGGGTGACGTGCAAGGAAGTGATGGACAGAACTAACAATTGTGACATTTTAACATTTTGTGTGGTGCAAAGCTTCATTGGACCGAGCCTGGTTAGGTAAGCAATATTTTGGTGCATTGTGTTGAATACATATTGTAAAAGAACGAGATCCTTGAACATAATCATGCCACTAACACGAGACTCAAACAATAACGGTACAACAGTCGATCAACAGGGTAGGCGTGGATCGGCTTTATTTTCAAGTCCACTCACAAGTTGTAAGGTCGTTCCATCAAACCTAGTGAGCCCAGCACCAATAATAAGCACTCCGGTAGCATACCAGTCTCATGGTGCCAGTACACATTTCAGGCCCTCAGTGAATGGGAGCATAACCGGCCTCGCACGGCTTGACGAGGTAATTGAGAGATAATTGCTCCTAGCAAATCTTGAAGAAAACATCTCCCAATGAAATTCCTCGAACTTAATCATTGCGCTAAATAGTGCCAATGACCTTACTGACATGAAACAACAAACGTTTGAGCCATTTACTTACCTTTTAAAAGTGGTCAGACATCAAACGGCTATAATTAGTTGAAACAAGGATGATTGTATCAGGGATCTTGTTCTTGGAAATGCATCTCAGAATGTAAAAATATTTGTGATTACTAGACGATATTCTACACTTGCTAAAGTTATTTAGAACACAGCTTACGCTGCCGGGTCCCCTCAGTTTGAGTCAAAAGTAAGCTTGCAATTCACTTACTGAGTGAACAGGTGGACTAGCCACTAATTCACGACAATCTTCACTCCAACCAGTAAATGTTGTTAATTTGAGCCAGTAACTTCGTGCCCAAACACCACAAGACACACTCACCTACCTAGATCCCTAGAGCCACATACACGGTCAACAATTTACTGTACACAGAATAACAGTCATAATCCAGGGAAAACCACCATGGCAGTGACATTTTACAAATAGAGCAGAAAGTTTCCACCATCCCCCGGGCAACCATACACGTCTAGGGGAGGTGGTATACTACACTCCAACGTAGGGTTCGCAAGTTACTCACAGCACACTTTGTGGCACAAGCCTAACCTCTCCGGCCAGCAATCCCCCCCCCCCCCCCCCCCCCTCACTCAACCTGATACTCATAACCATTATCTTGTCAGCTGTTGCCCTCCTCCAGTAAAACAGGCAGGGGCGAGTTGGTCTGAGTTGTTTACAGTATGGCACTGATGGTGTGGGCCAGTGTCTATTCATTACAAACAGTTATCCCTTGAACTATTTTCAGTATGGTAACCATCTATAGACATATCGGGCTTCAGCCCATTTAGGCAATTCATTAATCATTATTAATGATAGCAGTTATGGGTTAGGCGCACACTGAGGTATGTTAGTACAAGAAACCCTTAGTAAAAAAAAAAAAAACAAGAAAAGAAACCCAAGTAATTTTGATAGAAACCAATAACTCCAATAAATTGAAAAAGATCCAAACTGAGATGAGAGATTCAGCTTTGAAAAATTGTAGACTTGCTTCATTTTTAGGGCTATATCGTTACAGTAAGAGCTCGGCGGAAGAAAAATAAGGTTCAGGTCCTGTGAGGCAGACTAGTAATTTAGTAGCATCATGGTATTTATATCTAAGGAAAACCAAAATAAAAATATTCCTATATAGTTCGTTTTAACTGAACTTCTCGCCTTTACATAAATATCACCAGAAGACCATGAGCATCAATAGTAGGTAGCACTGGGCGGAAACATGATGTCCATAGGAGTATGAACACCTATAGGACTATTAAGATAATTCTTATTATGTCAAATATTGAATCCAGTTTATTAGTGCTACTTCATGAAAAAACAAAAACAACAAAAAAACAAAACAGAAAAAACAAACAAAAAACAACTCAAAACAAACAAACAAAACCCTTCTTGATTCGTTAATTAAAAACATTTGTTTATGTTATTCATCAATGTCTACTGTGGTACCTTTGATATTTTCCTACAAAATTGACTTGATAAACGTGTCATGATAAAAGAGTTCTACTTTGTAATATGTGTTTCCTGCTTTGAAAAGCATTAGAAAGGCAATGGTGTTACGCCCAATAAACAAAAATCCAAATGGTTCAGCTATAAGTGGACCGATATCTTTAATCCAAGAACATAGATAAGATGAGATAGATAAGATAATATCTATTGCAGAAACATTCCATCACAGGACGTGTTATTGCTGGAATATTGCTGAAAGTGGCATAAAGCTAAACTCACTCACTCACTCAACGGTTGATTAGGTTGAAGGGGTATTTATTGTTTAAAATAATAGACATGGAAACAAATGCAATTGATATTGATGGTTTCATTGTTTGACAGGATGCAGTGAAATAATTTGTTTTCATGGCTGTGAACATGTATATTTCTTTCTTGAACGTACAGTGAAGTAGGTAGAGCGACAAGTTCAATATTTAATTTACGGTTACCTAATCTTAGTTTAGAAATATAAATGTTTCGAAAGTTGTAAAAATTACATCAATATCAGTACGTCAGACCTTTTACCCCTCCACTGCATTTGAACTCGTCAATAGATCACCAAAACCTGGCCCTTCCCTAATAGTAGACCGCCAAAAGGAGAAACCATGGCATGTGCTCAGGAATTCTTCTCTACCCAACCCCACCCCCACCCCCGTCTCTCGATGAGCAACCCAACCTATGCCCCTGGAATAAATGTATCCGGTTATCAGATTATAAGTGACCACAGCGGTGCTGGTACCCCCTATTCATCAACAAACTTGGCACACTTGGTACCTCCGGTGGCCTGGCACTGGCCTCAGTGTCAACTATCGACATGGATGCTAGGTCAAATAACCCCAAACACCCTGTCTCCACTGGTGATATGTCAACAACCTATGTGTCAGTTATGGCAGCATTTAAAGCATCTCATGGTGGATAGGATTTCAGGAGAGAATAGTATAACAACTAATACTACCGAAATTCAAGCATAGCTGTAGCATCTGACACACGACACATACCAAGAATGGTGGCAGGCACACCTCACAACCAAAGGGGTGTTCACCTAAAGATGTATATATATATATCCATTTGAATTAAGGAAATAATGCCGACGAGATGGGTTTCTTGTCGAGGATTTTATGCCGACGAGATGGGTTTCTTGTCGAGGATGTAATGCCGACGAGATGGGTTTCTTGTCGAGGATGAAATGCCGACGAGATGGTTTCTTGTCGAGGATGTAATGCCGACGAGATGGGTTTCTTGTCGAGGATGTACTGCCGACGAGATGGGTTTCTTGTCGAGGATGAAATGCCGACGAGATGGTTTCTTGTCGAGGATGTAATGCCGACGAGGATGTGATGCAGACGAGATGGTTTATTGCCAAGGACGTGGTGCCGACGAGATGGGTTTCTTGTCGAGGATGAAATGCCGACGAGATGGTTTCTTGTCGAGGATGTAATGCCGACGAGATGGTTTCTGGTTTATTGCCAAGGACGTAATGCAGACGAGATGGTTTATTGCCAAGGACGTAATGCCGACGAGATGGTTCTTGTCGAGGAAGTAATGCCGACGAGATGGTTTCTTGTCGAGGAAGTAATGCCGACGAGATGTTTCTTGTCGAGGAAATAATGCCGACGAGATGGTTTCTTGTCGAGGAAGTAATGCCGACGAGATGGTTTCTTGTCGAGGAAGTAATGCCGACGAGATGGTTTCTTGTCGAGGAAGTAATACCGACGAGATGGTTTCTTGTCGAGGAAGTAATGCCGACGAGATGGTTTCTTGTCGAGGAAGTAATACCGACGAGATGGTTTCTTGTCGAGGAAATAATGCCGACGAGATGGTTTCTTGTCGAGGAAATGGTGCCGACGAGATGGTTCTTGTCGAGGAAGTAATGCCGACGAGATGGTTCTTGTGGAAGAAATGGATTGGTGACACTTGCGCAATAGAGGTAGATAACACGTATTGACATACCATCAGGATATCGAGAGGTGCCTGCCGCCACGTAACTTGATAACGAAAGTGAATTTTATTGCCCGGACCGAATAGCCATCTTCTGCAAGGGTGATAGTCGGTTCTGTCGTACAGGACATGGGCGCCAGGAATTATTGATGTTACTATAACGGCACAACATGATGACACCAGACAAATTGACTACTACACCGGTAGATGACACACTTACATTACAGACAAGCTGACTAACGAATCGACAGGTATAATAGCCAACTATACCACCTTGGGGCCACCGAGAGAGATCTGAAATAATTGCCGACCAGGTCGTGTTGCTTATTGGGCAGGTACACCTGAAACATCACATGACATGTCATGGCCCCTTATCAGACAGAACCCGATACACGGAAAAATAACTTGTAGTGAAAGTAGTGAAAGCTCACTCCCACGAGTCACCTATACAAGAGCAAATCCAAGTTTAGCCCATGGTGTTGATACTCCTAAATTAAAAACAAAAACAACAACAACAAAATACATAATAACAGACAGAAACAACAACGATTGTGACAGTCATATGTTGGCTGGCTACTCATATGAGAACGTTCCTTGGCTCAGGGTCTCACCATGTCGCGTACACGAATATAGACATAATATAATTTCGCTTACACAAATATCCATTGGGATACCTTTGAGTGAAGATTGTTGCCTGAGAATTATTAAAAATTACATTGGTGTATCACCCTTTCGAATTGTCCATCCTTCTTATGGAATTGAGAATCACATAAGTGTGTGACCATTTCGAATTGTCCATCCTTCATGTTCTGTTAAGGAATATTGGAGTAACCTCTTGCAATCGTACAAATCATAACAGGGTGATTCATTGTAATTTTACGTAAAGGGTGTGACCCTTCTGAACTTGTCCATGCTATTTGTACTTGTACTACGAATCATTGTACACTGGTTAAATTGTCCAGGTTATTTACGGTATCAAGAATACATGGAAGGTAACATTTGACAAACTGTCATTGGTGGGATCGATAAAGTGATGATCCCCGACAGGTCTGAAAACATTGCAGGTAGGTTACTCCTGAAATTATTTAGTTAGCAAACTAGCGTGTTGTATTATCGAATTGTATGAAATTGTTAGTCCAAGGGCTTTGTACTATGAAACCGGATTTCCGGGAATATATCAATGTATGGTGGGGGGAATAGTTCGAATTCCAAAAGGGTGAGAAGCTACATCATGGCAAGTCCGAATAAGGTGCTGGTTATTAGATAAGAATGGGTTAGAATGATCTAGTGTAGGGGGGAAAGGTGGCTGACCAAAGGTAGATGGAAAAATGAGTAGATCTGTGACGTAGGTACCGGTTTAAAAAGGGGCAAAAGCCCCAAATCGAGAGAACGGCTAAGAACGAATAGAGAACGGCTAGACAACGGCTAGAGACGGCTAGAGAGCGGCTAGGTAGCGACTGAAGCTTTGCGGCCGAAGTCTCATAATTAAGTGACAATTAGAGTGGGTTGACCGGCAACACAAAGTTGGAATAAAAGCTGTTAAACGAAGATCACTCTTTGTGCTTGTTGGAGGAACTACGGTAATTCATCCAAGGCCCTCGGGTACTGACATTGTACCTCTCGCAACATCCCAGACAGTCAGAACCAAAGAACGAGGGGATTACCGTAGTTCAGCTGAAGAGGTACACATATTGCCACTTCTAATTGATACCAATTACCGGCGATTAACGTCGTTAAAATTACCTTGGATACTACCCTTCGTCTCTCCCAGCTGACGCTCTATCCACTACACCGTGGAGACGGTCCTGAGGCGAGTTAGTATGGTTTTACGCCGCTTTTAGCAATATTGCAGCAATATCAAAGCGGGGAACACTAGAAGTGGGCTTGTACCCATGTCGGGAATCGAAGGCTTTATCCATTAGGCTACCCGACCGCCCCGCCAGTGGGTGAGTTTGGGGGAGCAGCTCAATTTATGATGTCAAGTGAATGATTGAAGGCATTCTGATGTCCAGTTTGTATGGCCGGGCCCCTCTTGTGCTAGTTCAGGTCGACAGAGAAGTTTTAAGACCTGATCCATTCCTATAAATCAGAACCAAAGAACGAGGGGATTACCGTGGTTCAGGTGAGGAGGTAACGACTGTTACACTCCGGCTAATTAACACCAATTAACACCTATTATTAAGGTGTTAAAAGTACCTTGGATACGTGGTGGACAGATGCGGGGTACGATCTTCCCTGACGACTGCCAAAAAGCATTGTCAGGTGACGGTCTGCAGCGGTTGCACAAGTGAAGAGACGGAGTGAAGCGGTTTCATGAGTGAAGTGAAGTTGTGCAGCGGTTGCACAAGCGAAGTGGCGGTGTGAAGCGGTTGCACAGATTCCCTCCTAAGTGGTACATGGTCAGTGCCGACACGGTGAATACGCCAGGCCAAGTCAGTGCAAACTAGTGAGAGTTGACTGTGCAGTGGTTGCACGAGAACTTCCACTGTGAGGGAGATTACAGTCGTTGGGAGGAACGGTGCAGACGTTTGCACATCCGGAACGGTGGAGACGGTTGCACATCCATGGACCACTCCGGGCTCACTATGGAGGGGCGTTGGGAGAGACGAGCGGATGGTTACACCTGGACCCAGTGGTGGGGTGACGTGCAGGGAACTGATGGACAGATCTAACAATTGTGACATTTTAACATTTTGTGTGGTGCAAAGCTTCATTGGACCGAGCCTGGTTAGGTAAGCAATATTTTGGTGCATTGTGTTGAATACATATTGTAAAAGAACGAGATCCTTGAACATAATCATGCCACTAACACGAGACTCAAACAATAACGGTACAACAGTCGATCAACAGGGTAGGCGTGGATCGGCTTTATTTTCAATTCCACTCACAAGTTGTAAGGTCGTTCCATCAAACCTAGTGAGCCCAGCACCAATAATAAGCACTCCGGTAGCATACCAGTCTCATGGTGCCAGTACACATTTCAGGCCCTCAGTGAATGGGAGCATAACCGGCCTCGCACGGCTTGACGAGGTAATTGAGAGATAATTGCTCCTAGCAAATCTTGAAGAAAACATCTCCCAATGAAATTCCTCGAACTTAATCATTGCGCTAAATAGTGCCAATGACCTTACTGACATGAAACAACAAACGTTTGAGCCATTTACTTACCTTTTAAAAGTGGTCAGACATCAAACGGCTATAATTAGTTGAAACAAGGATGATTGTATCAGGGATCTTGTTCTTGGAAATGCATCTCAGAATGTAAAAAATATTTGTGATTACTAGACGATATTCTACACTTGCTAAAGTTATTTAGAACACAGCTTACGCTGCCGGGTCCCCTGAGTTTGAGTCAAAAGTAAGCTTGCAATTCACTTACTGAGTGAACAGGTGGACTAGCCACTAATTCACGACAATCTTCACTCCAACCAGTAAATGTTGTTAATTTGAGCCAGTACCTTCGTGCCCAAACACCACAAGACACACTCACCTACCTAGATCCCTAGAGCCACATACACGGTCAACAATTTACTGTACACAGAATAACAGTCATAATCCAGGGAAAACCACCATGGCAGTGACATTTTACAAATAGAGCAGAAAGTTTCCACCATCCCCCGGGCAACCATACACGTCTAGGGGAGGTGGTATACTACACTCCAACGTAGGGTTCGCAAGTTACTCACAGCACACTTTGTGGCACAAGCCTAACCTCTCCGGCCAGCAATCCCCCCCCCCCCCCCCCCCCCTCACTCAACCTGATACTCATAACCATTATCTTGTCAGCTGTTGCCCTCCTCCAGTAAAACAGGCAGGGGCGAGTTGGTCTGAGTTGTTTACAGTATGGCACTGATGGTGTGGGCCAGTGTCTATTCATTAAAAACAGTTATCCCTTGAACTATTTTCAGTATGGTAACCATCTATAGACATATCGGGCTTCAGCCCATTTAGGCAATTCATTAATCATTATTAATGATAGCAGTTATGGGTTAGGCGCACACTGAGGTATGTTAGTACAAGAAACCCTTAATAAAAAAAAATAAAACAAGAAAAGAAACCCAAGTTATTTTGATAGAAACCAATAACTCCAATAAATTGAAAAAGATCCAAACTGAGATGAGAGATTCAGCTTTGAAAAATTGTAGACTTGCTTCATTTTTAGGGCTATATCGTTACAGTAAGAGCTCGGCGGAAGAAAAATAAGGTTCAGGTCCTGTGAGGCAGACTAGTAATTTAGTAGCATCATGGTATTTATATCTAAGGAAAACCAAAATAAAAATATTCCTATATAGTTCGTTTTAACTGAACTTCTCGCCTTTACATAAATATCACCAGAAGACCATGAGCATCAATAGTAGGTAGGACTGGGCGGAAACATGATGTCCATAGGAGTATGAACACCTATAGGACTATTAAGATAATTCTTATTATGTCAAATATTGAATCCAGTTTATTAGTGCTACTTTATGAAAAAACAAAAACAACAAAAAAACAAAACAGAAAAAACAAACAAAAAACAACTCAAAACAAACAAACAAAACCCTTCTTGATTCGTTAATTAAAAACATTTGTTTATGTTATTCATCAATGTCTACTGTGGTACCTTTGATATTTTCCTACAAAATTGACTTGATAAACGTGTCATGATAAAAGAGTTCTACTTTGTAATATGTGTTTCCTGCTTTGAAAAGCATTTGAAAGGCAATGGTGTTACGCCCAATAAACAAAAATCCAAATGGTTCAGCTATAAGTGGACCGATATCTTTAATCCAAGAACATAGATAAGATGAGATAGATAAGATAATATCTATTGCAGAAACATTCCATCACAGGACGTGTTATTGCTGGAATATTGCTGAAAGTGGCATAAAGCTAAACTCACTCACTCACTCAACGGTTGATTAGGTTGAAGGGGTATTTATTGTTTAAAATAATAGACATGGAAACAAATGCAATTGATATTGATGGCTTCATTGTTTGACAGGATGCAGTGAAATAATTTGTTTTCATGGCTGTGAACATGTATATTTCTTTCTTGAACGTACAGTGAAGTAGGTAGAGCGACAAGTTCAATATTTAATTTACGGTTACCTAATCTTAGTTTAGAAATATAAATGTTTCGAAAGTTGTAAAAATTACATCAATATCAGTACGTCAGACCTTTTACCCCTCCACTGCATTTGAACTCGTCAATAGATCACCAAAACCTGGCCCTTCCCTAATAGTAGACCGCCAAAAGGAGAAACCATGGCATGTGCTCAGGAATTCTTCTCTACCCACCCCCACCCCCACCCCCACCCCCACCCCCACCCCCGTCTCTCGATGAGCAACCCAACCTATGCCCCTGGAATAAATGTATCCGGTTATCAGATTATAAGTGACCACAGCGGTGCTGGTACCCCCTATTCATCAACAAACTTGGCACACTTGGTACCTCCGGTGGCCTGGCACTGGCCTCAGTGTCAACTATCGACATGGATGCTAGGTCAAATAACCCCAAACACCCTGTCTCCACTGGTGATATGTCAACAACCTATGTGTCAATTATGGCAGCATTTAAAGCATCTCATGGTGGATAGGATTTCAGGAGAGAATAGTATAACAACTAATACTACCGAAATTCAAGCATAGCTGTAGCATCTGACACACGACACATACCAAGAATGGTGGCAGGCACACCTCACAACCAAAGAGGTGTTCACCTAAAGATGTACATATATTGATCCATTTGAATTAAGGAAATAATGCCGACGAGATGGGTTTCTTGTCGAGGATTTTATGCCGACGAGATGGGTTTCTTGTCGAGGATGTAATGCCGACGAGATGGGTTTCTTGTCGAGGATGTACTGCCGACGAGATGGGTTTCTTGTCGAGGATGAAATGCCGACGAGATGGTTTCTTGTCGAGGATGTAATGCCGACGAGGATGTGATGCAGACGAGATGGTTTATTGCCAAGGACGTGGTGCCGACGAGATGGGTTTCTTGTCGAGGATGTAATGCCGACGAGATGGTTTCTTGTCGAGGATGTAATGCCGACGAGATGGTTTCTGGTTTATTGCCAAGGACGTAATGCAGACGAGATGGTTTATTGCCAAGGACGTAATGCCGACGAGATGGTTCTTGTCGAGGAAGTAATGCCGACGAGATGGTTTCTTGTCGAGGAAGTAATGCCGACGAGATGTTTCTTGTCGAGGAAATAATGCCGACGAGATGGTTTCTTGTCGAGGAAGTAATGCCGACGAGATGGTTTCTTGTCGAGGAAGTAATGCCGACGAGATGGTTTCTTGTCGAGGAAGTAATACCGACGAGATGGTTTCTTGTCGAGGAAGTAATGCCGACGAGATGGTTTCTTGTCGAGGAAGTAATACCGACGACATGGTTTCTTGTCGAGGAAATAATGCCGACGAGATGGTTTCTTGTCGAGGAAATGGTGCCGACGAGATGGTTCTTGTCGAGGAAGTAATGCCGACGAGATGGTTCTTGTGGAAGAAATGGATTGGTGACACTTGCGCAATGGAGGTAGATAACACGTATTGACATACCATCAGGATATCGAGAGTTGCCTGCCGCCACGTAACTTGATAACGAAAGTGAATTTTATTGCCCGGACCGAATAGCCATCTTCTGCAAGGGTGATAGTCGGTTCTGTCGTACAGGACATGGGCGCCAGGAATTATTGATGTTACTATAACGGCACAACATGATGACACCAGACAAACTGACTACTACACCGGTAGATGACACACTTACATTACAGACAAGCTGACTAACGAATCGACAGGTATAATAGCCAACTATACCACCTTGGGGCCACCGAGAGAGATCTGAAATAATTGCCGACCAGGTCGTGTTGCTTATTGGGCAGGTACACCTGAAACATCACATGACATGTCATGGCCCCTTATCAGACAGAACCCGATACACGGAAAAATAACTTGTAGTGAAAGTAGTGAAAGCTCACTCCCACGAGTCACCTATACAAGAGCAAATCCAAGTTTAGCCCATGGTGTTGATACTCCTAAATTAAAAACAAAAACAACAACAACAAAATATATAATAACAGACAGAAACAACAACGATTGTGACAGTCATATGTTGGCTGGCTACTCATATGAGAACGTTCCTTGGCTCAGTGTCTCACCATGTCGCGTACACGAATATAGACATAATATAATTTCGCTTACACAAATATCCATTGGGATACCTTTGAGTGAAGATTGTTGCCTGAGAATTATTAAAAATTACATTGGTGTATCACCCTTTCGAATTGTCCATCCTTCTTATGGAATTGAGAATCACATAAGTGTGTGACCATTTCGAATTGTCCATCCTTCATGTTCTGTTAAGGAATATTGGAGTAACCTCTTGCAATCGTACAAATCATAACAGGGTGATTCATTGTAATTTTACGTAAAGGGTGTGACCCTTCTGAACTTGTCCATGCTATTTGTACTCGTACTACGAATCATTGTACACTGGTTAAATTGTCCAGGTTATTTACGGTATCAAGAATACATGGAAGGTAACATTTGACAAACTGTCATTGGTGGGATCGATAAAGTGATGATCCCCGACAGGTCTGAAAACATTGCAGGTAGACTACTCCTGAAATTATTTAGTTAGCAAACTAGCGTGTTGTATTATCGAATTGTATGAAATTGTTAGTCCAAGGGCTTTGTACTATGAAACCGGATTTCCGGGAATATATCAATGTATGGTGGGGGGAATAGTTCGAATTCCAAAAGGGTGAGAAGCTACATCATGGCAAGTCCGAATAAGGTGCTGGTTATTAGATAAGAATGGGTTAGAATGATCTAGTGTAGGGGGGAAAAGGTGGCTGACCAAAGGTAGATGGAAAAATGAGTAGAGCTGTGACGTAGGTACCGGTTTAAAAAGGGGCAAAAGCCCCAAATCGAGAGAACGGCTAAGAACGAATAGAGAACGGCTAGACAACGGCTAGAGACGGCTAGAGAGCGGCTAGGTAGCGACTGAAGCTTTGCGGCCGAAGTCTCATAATTAAGTGACAATTAGAGTGGGTTGACCGGCAACACAAAGTTGGAATAAAAGCTGTTAAACGAAGATCACTCTTTGTGCTTGTTGGAGGAACTACGGTAATTCATCCAAGGCCCTCGGGTACTGACATTGTACCTCTCGCAACATCCCAGACAGTCAGAACCAAAGAACGAGGGGATTACCGTAGTTCAGCTGAAGAGGTACACAAATTGCCACTTCTAATTGATACCAATTGCCGGCGATTAACGTCGTTAAAAGTACCTTGGATACTACCCTTCGTCTCTCCCAGCTGACGCTCTATCCACTACACCGTGGAGACGGTCCTGAGGCGAGTTAGTATGGTTTTACGCCGCTTTTAGCAATATTGCAGCAATATCAAAGCGGGGAACACTAGTAGTGGGCTTGTACCCATGTCGGGAATCCAAGGCTTTATCCATTAGGCTACCCGACCGCCCCGCCAGTGGGTGAGTTTGGGGGAGCAGCTCAATTTATGATGTCAAGTGAATGATTGAAGGCATTCTGATGTCCAGTTTGTCTGGCCGGGCCCCTCTTGTGCTAGTTCAGGTCGACAGAGAAGTTTTAAGACCTGATCCATTCCTATAAATTTCACCACTATTTTGCCTTTTGCGCACAGTGGAATCGGCCGATAATCGAGACTGGTTATTCTCTGGCGTTGACTTTTCATGTTTACGAATTCACCGTGTTATTATTTACTCAAAAAGACAAAATATCCGTGACTAAAGTGCCTTCAAGCGACTATATGTACGAGAAATGTCAGAAATAAAAGATCAAGAGATTGTTATTTTAAGAGTGTGAGAATTTAAACCCGAGGAGACCAAAGGATTCGGATGGTCAGCCTCGGAATTAGATGAAGGCTGTCATCGTACCCCGACGACGTGGATCGTTGCTCACAATATCGATCACTGGTTTGTATGGTCCAGACTCGATTATTTACAGGCCGCCGACATATAGCTTGAATATTGCTGAGTGCAGCCTTAAACAAGAAACAAACATGAAGTTAAATCAATGTAGATATGTGCATAGTTTTAATAACTAAAACAATGTTTTGAGTGAATAAGTGAGTGAGTATGGTTTAACGCCGCTTTTAGTAATATTTCAGGTCAATATCACGGCTGGGTACACCATTAATGGGCTTCACACATTGTACCCATGTCGGGAATCGAACCCTGGTCATCGGAGTGACGTGCGAACGCTTTAACCACGAGGCTACCCGACCGTCCCCTATGTTTTGAGCGCCTTGCATCACTGGCCAGTCATCTCTACTGTGAGATAACAGGTGAGGTGAGGTGAGGTGAGGTGAGGTGAGGTGAGGTGAGGTGAAATGGGGTTTAACGTCGCATCCAAGATTATTGCACTTATATAGCGACGTGCATGCACGTGTGTGTGTGGCTGCTTGTACTAGTCCGGGCTGATGCCGATTTATAGTGCTAGCACACTGAGATACCATGCCGCAGTTAAACACAAATACCCCACTCAGACACAGTATACTGACTCCGAGCCGACCAGTCCTTGTTTTAGCCCTTTAATGCCGAGCGCCAGACAGGGTAACAACAAGTACCATCTTTTAACTTCTTTTGGTATGACGCGGCCCGGACCTTCCGCTCCCCGGGCGGACGCTCTACCACTAGACCACGGAGGCAGTCGGATAACAGGTGAGGCCTGTGAAACCCGTGCTACACATTTGAAATATTAACCCTTGAAGATCTGGGTTAGAATAGGTCTTCAGCAATCCAAGCTTGCTGTGAAAGGCGACTGACTATGCTTGTTGGAGTAGCGACTAATGGGATCGTGTGGTCAGGCTCGCTGACTTGGTTAATGCATGTCATCGTATCCCAATTGCGTGGATCGATGCTCATGATATCAATCACGGGTTTGACTCGTCCTGAATCGATTATTTACAGACCGCCGTCATTTAGCTGGAATAATGCTGAGTGCAGCGTTAAACAACAAACACACGTTATTACAAGGTATTACAAGTGCTGAACGCGCAGACAAGCATAACAGATATCCACAGGCATAATCATGTGTGTCTACGTTCTCAACAGCAAAAAATATCGCGCAAACGCAGCTTCATTCGGCGCACGTGAGTTTGTCACGTGACAGGGCGCGAGACGTGCGCGAGTAAAATCCGCCATTGTTGGGATAAACTGGGAGGGTGACAACGTCAGATGTGAGTTGACTTCATGATGCTATAAATATCTGTCGGTGAATATTAAAGGTAAACCTAAATCCTGTAAATCGGAAAGTAATAATGTAGGTGTGTGTAAACTAATTGAAGAAACGCCATGATTAATTTTGTGTTATGTCTGTAACGAACAAATAACATTTTAGTTTCTTAAACGTTTAGTGTGTCCGTTGAAGTAGAGAAAGGGTCTGTGTTGTAACAAGGATTTTGGTGGTGGTGCTGATTTGGTTTATGCATGTCATCGTATCCCAATAATTATTGCGTAGATCGGTGTAAATTTGACCTCACAATTAACACGGGATAACAATGAATGAGGTCGGACCAATGGCGCGTACCAATATGCACAAAGAAGTTGCAGGTGGTCCGAGACAAAATTGTTCGTTTGTTGCTTAACGCCGCACTCAGCAACATTCCAGTATATAACGGCGGTCTGTAAATAATCGAGTCTGGGCCAGACAATCCAGTGATCAATATCATGAGCATCGATCCACGCCATTGGGATCGATGACATGCATGAACCAAATCAGCGAGTCTGACCACCCGATCCCGCAGAGACAGGTTTTACGATGGATATGTGTGGGCCACGTCTCGGCTAACAACGAATTCTAGTTGCGAGTTCAATAGCACATAATAGTACATGCTGATGTGAGGTACGTGATGACTTTGAAAACGGTTACAGCAAATTTAAAGAGATAACAATTGGGAATGGAATGGAAGCTTACCCAGCTTTGACATGTTCATTTGTTTACTTCTATCAAGCGACTGTTAGAGAATTCTGGTATCGACTTGTCACGCCGAGCGCTTAAATGAGTTGTGAGCAACACGCGTGTCCACGGAAGCGTTGTCAATTTCATCGTCATGACCTGCACGTTCACAACATGACAACACCCTTTCTGCCAGAAACAAACCAAATATGTTTGCCAATATCTATGCACCGGCTCCTTGTCAGAGACACGTTATGTGAGTTTGTTGAACTTATCCATTAAGACCTGCATAACTTCGGGCTTTACTCCCACATTTAGCCGACACGCTATGTGATAACTGGAATACTGTTCAAAGCGGCGTTAAACTCACTCAATCAATATGTCTGATTTTCGTGATATTTAATAATTTGAAAGTTTCTTGGCCCCGTTCCTCAAAGCGATCTTAGCGCTAAGATTGCCGTAAGTCAATGTTAAAGTATGGCAGTTACGATCGTCTTAGAGCTACGATCGCTTTGTGGAACGGGACCCTGATCTATATAATTTAGTGTTAGTTGGTCTTCAGTAGTTATGGAGAAGCTGATAACGTCTAGTGTCCAAGTCTGTCTTTGTTGACATTTTAGACTGCCGTAGTTGACAGCACATACAGGCGAGTTCAAATTCCGTGACACTTTTTAAAAACAAAACTAAATAAATTTAGTTAAACCATGCATATTCGCTTTATTTCAGATCAGCATGTCTGGACGAGGTAAAGGCGGCAAGATCAAAGCCTCCAAGTCTAAGAGTAGATCTTCCCGTGCCGGACTCCAGTTCCCCGTGGGGCGGCTCCATCGTCTGCTGAGGAAAGGGAACTATGCAGAAAGAATAGGCGCCGGTGCCCCTGTATACATGGCGGCTGTCCTCGAGTACCTAGCAGCAGAGGTTCTGGAATTGGCGGGAAATGCCGCGAGGGATAACAAGAAGGCTAGGATCGTCCCTCGTCACATACAACTGGCTATAAGAAATGATGACGAACTAAACAAACTGCTGAGTGGCGTTACGATATCTGAGGGAGGCGTTCTCCCGAATATTCAGCAGGCACTGCTTCCAAAGAAGTCTGGCAAGGCTAGTGCCGCTGCTTCCTCTCAGTCGCAAGAGTTCTAAAATTTATGGTTATCTCCCTTGTTGACATTAGTTATCTCCCTTGTCGGGGGTACCTTTTATGACCTCCCGACAATCAAAGATTTCGTGGGTTCATCGTTCTCTTCATTGACTGTTCATCTTGAATGTATTAATGACTGTTACAAATATTTGAAATATATATTGCTGTTTCATGTGTTTCGTATGTCAATACCTTAAAATCCGAGGTGGGGTAGCCTTGCGGTTTAAGCGTTCGCTCGTCACGCTTAAGACCCGGGTTCGGTTACCCACATTGGTACACTGTGTGAAATCCATTACCCCCCAAACACACACACACACGATATATCTGGAATATTGCTTAATGCGGCGTAAAATACAACTGTCATTCCCTTAAAAGATGGTGGCTTACAGCGATTAAAGCATTGGCTTGGCTTGGCTTTGCTTGTTATCAGCCGGTTTCCATTCTAAATTGTGCCCATTGTGTAGAACGCTTATTCACGTTGTCTCCTGCAGCACATGGATGGACTTTTGCTGAAGCGTAATAGAATATATCTCGCGCAGTACATGAAGAGGTTCTTCAAGAATTCGTCAATGGATATCCAGTGTCTCATATTTCAATTCCATATTTTGGAGACCTTGGAAATTTGGGGCTGAGGGGTTGCAGGGTGTTTGAAGTCCACATGTCGACTGTGTCCTGGGGTTTCTGGATCGCCACTGGTTTGACTTCTTCAGGATAAAGTTCCACATGATGCCGACCCCCATGGGCTAAGGGCGGGGTCGGGGGAGGGGGAGGGGGCGCTGGAGGAATCCGGGCTAGAATATGTCCCGAGCAACCTATGCTGGTCGTAAGAGGGACCAAATGGATTCATATTGCGCGGATCGATGCTCATGATACAAATTACTGGATTGTTCGGTCCAGACTCGATCATTTACAGACCGCCGCCGCCATATAGCTCTAATATTTCTGGGTAAGGCGTTAAAAAAAGAAACAATGCTAAGTAATTTCTGAAAACAAAACTCTAATTTTGAGCGTCGTGCGTCGTGCTGTACGAACTCGCTGTGCTTTCAGTCAAGTGAACTAAACTAAAAAACTAACAATAAAATCGCAAAGATTTGAACAAAATATGTCATCAGAAGGGAAATACAAGATACATGTCAGCTTTGTCGGTCCAGAAGTTTCCACGAGATTTTGATGAAGGAACTGAGAAAGCATTTTAAGGGCATGGTAAGAAAATATCCTACTGAGGACCTTAAAAACACCAGGATCTACCGGCAAGAAAAGTAACTAAATATTTGAATGTAGGTATCGTTGAGGAGTACATTTACAAAACCGTGGCGTTCCATCTAAACGCAACATCTAATCACAAAGAAATTTTACATGCGCAGAACCAATCACTAATGTTTGTTTTGTTTGTTTGTTGTTTAACGCCGCAGTCGGCAATATTCCAGTCATATGACGGCGGTCTGTAAATAATCGAGTCTGGACCAGACAATCCGGTGATTGACATGAACATCGATCCACGCAATTGGGATCGATGACATGCATCAACCAAGTCAGCGAGCCTGACCACCCGATCTCGTTAGTCGTTACAGACCGCCGTCATATAGCTGGAATATTGCAGGGAGCGGCGTAAAACAACCAACCAACCATCACCAGGAACGGGGTGCGCGCCAATGGCGTTACACCATGTTTACAGACGAATGAATGATGGCAGAAAACGGTGTTGGCGACGTAGTGACGAGTGGTATGCAGGGCATTTATGACCATGATCGGTATGGGGGTGATAGTGTCATGGTGTGGGGCAGAATCACATATGGCGAACTGATTTAGTTATTGTGAAGGTCATTTGACTGGCCAGCGATATGTTGATGACATTTTGCGTCCTGTTGGTGTTACATTCGCTGCGCAGATTTGAACTAAAAGATGGCATTGCCAGACCACATTGTGCCCAGGTCGTCACGCATTATCTCCGACGAGAAGGCATACGGACATTGGACGCCCGGGGATGTTAGCGGGTGGAGAGTGTACGTCAGGGAGCACCCGCCATCGTGCCCAAGTTTGGGGTAGCTCTTCAGGCGGAATGGCAGGCAATACTAAGGACAACCACACGCATGTTAATCAACAGCAGACCCGCAAGGTGTCGTGTGGACACACCAGACTTTGAAATCAATTTTACAGATATGTATTCATCATTTCGGGGGCTCGGGAGGCCCTGTCCTCTAACGCGCCGCGATTCGCTGTGCAGAGTTGCGTCCCTTGGGCACGCCAGAAACCTATGATTGTGGGTTCGAATCCCAGTTCGCCCCGATTATGTTTCTAGGTTTGCCAGCACCATACCCGTGCTCGTGGGTTTCACGGAAGTGGTAAACATCTGCGACCTGCATCACTTCGGGCTTTCCTCCCACATTAAGCTGACATGCCGTGATATTTCTGGAATACTGTTAAAAGCGGCGTTAAACCCAACTCACTATCATTTCATCAGCTCCCTTATTTTTAGTCGTAAGTATATATGGTCGGTCTCAATCATAACTACACATACACCAAATTGCATTTCATTTGGTAACAAAGGCGACTTTGCCGTAAAAGGCGACCAACGGGTTCGAATGGTCAGGCTTGCTGACTTGGTTGATGCATGTCATCGCATCCCAGTTGCGTGGATCGATGCTCATGTTGTCAATCACTTGATTGTCTGGTCCAGACTCGATTATTTTCAGACCGCCGTCATTTAGCTGGAATATTGCTGAGTGCGGCGTTAAACAATAAACAAACAAACAAACTACTACTACCACTACATCTGCTGCCACATAACAACATAAATGATATTGACAAATACAAATTTAAGCATGATTAGTGAAAGGAATGATGCAAATTATGTACTTCCAACCGACAACGCGCCCACCACCATCGCCATCATCAACACACTCAGGATAATCATCAGCTTCATGGTCCTTGTGTACCAAACGTAGATGTCGAGTGATGTGACGCTGGGATCTGACGCCATTTATAGGCGCAGTGAACACGGACATGGGTGTCAGGTGTTGCATAGAAATAAGTCATATGTCAACTAAAATGAGTCGTCTCACATCCACTGACACGATCATGCTTTACGTTGTCGTATGTTGAGATGTGTACATGAACGCGTGTCTAACACATATGTTACGAATAATTTTACCTTTTTGAATATCGACTCACTCACTCATTCTGTACGTGTATTCCGCTTACTTATTCATCGTGTTAGTTTTATCAAAAACGGTAAATGCGCTATCGTGTCAGAGGATTGTCTGGTCCATCACTTCATTTACGACAGGACTTTTCGATGTCAGGCAACAAACACTTTTTCATGCAAACTGTTTGAGTGGCAGGTGCTACCGTTAGGCCAGGACATGCTTACCCTTTTCACCACTGATTTTCAGTGATCCATTCATATAATTTTCACCGCTATTTTGCCTTTTACGCCCAATGGAATCTGTTTCGGCGGATAATCGAGACTGTTAATTCGTCGGTGTTGTCGTTTCAAATATATTAATACATTAGGAAATCCATATCTGTAGGAATCGGTGGGGCAAGTTTCAAGTGGGGTGCAATTTCGACAAATACCAAAATTTACCAAGACATAGCTAGGACCATTTCATTTGGTAACAAAGGCGACTTTGCCGTAAAAGGCGACCAACGGGTTCGAATGGTCAGGCTTGCTGACTTGGTTGATGCATGTCATCGCATCCCAGTTGCGTGGATCGATGCTCATGTTGTCAATCACTTGATTGTCTGGTCCAGACTCGATTATTTTCAGACCGCCGTCATTTAGCTGGAATATTGCTGAGTGCGGCGTTAAACAATAAACAAACAAACAAACTACTACTACCACTACATCTGCTGCCACATAACAACATAAATGATATTGACAAATACAAATTTAAGCATGATTAGTGAAAGGAATGATGCAAATTATGTACTTCCAACCGACAACGCGCCCACCACCATCGCCATCATCAACACACTCAGGATAATCATCAGCTTCATGGTCCTTGTGTACCAAACGTAGATGTCGAGTGATGTGACGCTGGGATCTGACGCCATTTATAGGCGCAGTGAACACGGACATGGGTGTCAGGTGTTGCATAGAAATAAGTCATATGTCAACTAAAATGAGTCGTCTCACATCCACTGACACGATCATGCTTTACGTTGTCGTATGTTGAGATGTGTACATGAACGCGTGTCTAACACATATGTTACGAATAATTTTACCTTTTTGAATATCGACTCACTCACTCATTCTGTACGTGTATTCCGCTTACTTATTCATCGTGTTAGTTTTATCAAAAACGGTAAATGCGCTATCGTGTCAGAGGATTGTCTGGTCCATCACTTCATTTACGACAGGACTTTTCGATGTCAGGCAACAAACACTTTTTCATGCAAACTGTTTGAGTGGCAGGTGCTACCGTTAGGCCAGGACATGCTTACCCTTTTCACCACTGATTTTCAGTGATCCATTCATATAATTTTCACCGCTATTTTGCCTTTTACGCCCAATGGAATCTGTTTCGGCGGATAATCGAGACTGTTAATTCGTCGGTGTTGTCGTTTCAAATATATTAATACATTAGGAAATCCATATCTGTAGGAATCGGTGGGGCAAGTTTCAAGTGGGGTGCAATTTCGACAAATACCAAAATTTACCAAGACATAGCTAGGACCATTTCATTTGGTAACAAAGGCGACTTTGCCGTAAAAGGCGACCAACGGGTTCGAATGGTCAGGCTTGCTGACTTGGTTGATGCATGTCATCGCATCCCAGTTGCGTGGATCGATGCTCATGTTGTCAATCACTTGATTGTCTGGTCCAGACTCGATTATTTTCAGACCGCCGTCATTTAGCTGGAATATTGCTGAGTGCGGCGTTAAACAATAAACAAACAAACAAACTACTACTACCACTACATCTGCTGCCACATAACAACATAAATGATATTGACAAATACAAATTTAAGCATGATTAGTGAAAGGAATGATGCAAATTATGTACTTCCAACCGACAACGCGCCCACCACCATCGCCATCATCAACACACTCAGGATAATCATCAGCTTCATGGTCCTTGTGTACCAAACGTAGATGTCGAGTGATGTGACGCTGGGATCTGACGCCATTTATAGGCGCAGTGAACACGGACATGGGTGTCAGGTGTTGCATAGAAATAAGTCATATGTCAACTAAAATGAGTCGTCTCACATCCACTGACACGATCATGCTTTACGTTGTCGTATGTTGAGATGTGTACATGAACGCGTGTCTAACACATATGTTACGAATAATTTTACCTTTTTGAATATCGACTCACTCACTCATTCTGTACGTGTATTCCGCTTACTTATTCATCGTGTTAGTTTTATCAAAAACGGTAAATGCGCTATCGTGTCAGAGGATTGTCTGGTCCATCACTTCATTTACGACAGGACTTTTCGATGTCAGGCAACAAACACTTTTTCATGCAAACTGTTTGAGTGGCAGGTGCTACCGTTAGGCCAGGACATGCTTACCCTTTTCACCACTGATTTTCAGTGATCCATTCATATAATTTTCACCGCTATTTTGCCTTTTACGCCCAATGGAATCTGTTTCGGCGGATAATCGAGTCTGTTAATTCGTCGGTGTTGTCGTTTCAAATATATTAATACATTAGGAAATCCATATCTGTAGGAATCGGTGGGGCAAGTTTCAAGTGGGGTGCAATTTCGACAAATACCAAAATTTACCAAGACATAGCTAGGGAGTTTGATTACAAATTGGATTGGAAAATGAACAAGGAATTTTAATATTTTTACTGTGCCATAATTAAGCATAGCAACCAGATGTCTGCAGTATACAAACAATCTGGGTTTTTTTATCTGACGGAAACATGCAGTCTCAAACTATTAAGATAAAGGTTGATAAAGCTTTAAAATGTCATTTTAAGAAGAAATTTCAAATCGAAAATGAATTGGCAAACTGAACTTTTTGCGAAGGCATTACCTCAATAGTTCTTAACATTCAAATTCAGACATTGCATATTTTAGAAAGGAACTTTCCATTACCGCTAGTATCTACGTTTATTGCGTACATGTACGTGAGCAATTGTGTCAACATGACTATATATCAAAATCACTTTTTGCTGAACAGCATGTCAAAATGGCCATATGCATGCTTCTGTAATTCATCAAACAAACTTGTGAAACGTGATCTGCAGTAACAGGTTTCTAGATAAGGCTAAAGCTTTCCCTACACGATCCACCGCGAGTAACATTTGGTACCGTTTAAAGTGTGAAGTTTCTGTCGAAAATGTAAACTGTTTATTACTCAGCAACTGCCGTATAATCAATTCCGCTGTGAATCGGCAAACTTTGAATAAAAAGCGACAAAATACAATGTAAAAATGTGTTTAGATCCCAAACACAAACCTGAACGCCGCCTTGTCCGACAATTTGACGAGTTTAGGGTCTAAACAATGTTTAGGATTGTGTTTAACAGCTATACTTGGGGCAGACCCGCTTCGCCACTTTGAAATACATTAGTATAGGTAAGGGGCGCTTGCTGTATATATTTTGTGTTTAATGGGGGCATGCAAGGCGAAAAAGTTGGTGGGTGGGCACAAAGATCTAGACTGGTTCACGGATCCTCCGCTTGGTGTCGCTGCGCTTCCTCCGCAGGAACGAACGGAAACCAGTCTACAAAAAAATCCATCGTAATAATCAGACGTACTGTCATTGTCAACATCCGTTTCCTGTATGAGAGAAATACTATTAGTTTTAGAACAACAACATATTTATGAACAGAATACCTTAAGGTTTAAAAACGGCGTGATACAAACCTGCAAACTCTTGATGTGTAGTCCCTCGCTCTACCACCTGCGCTAGGGAGATATTTGACGTCGCAAATGTCAGTTTTCTAGACATTATTATCTTAGCTTGGTTGAGTTGCAAATTATTATTTTGTTAATATTGTACCAAGTTTCTTGTAAAAATTGGCAGTTTATGTGTTATGCAAGTCCCCGTGAATGTGAATGCCCATCTAATTTCAATATATATTATATATTTTATCCATATTTGACTTACCGTCTAATGACCTTTACATTTATCTAAACAATGTTGAACATGTTTTTTAGGACAATACGCAATATGCAACTTGTCGTAAATATGTTTAAATTCTAAACGTTTAGATTATGGTGATGTTGTGTTTAGGTGGTGCTTAGGCTGTGAGACGATAGGTCCTTTCATGTGTTTAGGCCAGAAACGTGTTAAGAGAGAACACACAAGATGTGGATTCCGTTTAGTATTATAACACATCACTAAACATGTTTGGATCTAAATAAGTCTTGTATGAATTGACATTATAAACACATTTTTAGAGTGTATGGAGCGTTCAAACTCGGAAAAAGTGTTTGTCCCTTTGAGTTGATATCAAGGTGGTTGTCCACGTTTACTCTTCGTGAATATGGAAGTTAGAGTAGGTTGAACGAAACAAGAAATGTAAACATCATATAATTCTGATCCGAATGGTCAAATACTGAAAGTGCGACCACCTCCGTGGTCTAGTGGTAGAGCGTCCGCCCGGAGAGCGGAAGGTCCGGGGTTCGATCCCCGACCGCGTCATACCAAAAGATGTAAAAGATGGTAATTGTTGTTACCCTGTCTGGCGCTCGGCATTAAGAGGCTAAAACAAGGACTGGTCGGCTCGGAGTCAGTATACTGTGTCTGAGTGGGGCAATTATGTTAAACTGTGGCATGGTATCTCAGTGAGCTAGTACAAGCAGCCACACACACATATATAAGTGCAATAATCTTGGACGCGACGTTTAACCCCATTTCACCTCACCTCACCTTCTGAAAATGCACGTCTAAATCTTCCATGTATCTTTTACAAATATCTACATTTGTCACTGATCTCATTTTCATGAATGTCAAGGGCGGCACAATACCACTGAAAGGTGGGTACAAGAACTAGAGCACTGTACACATCTGCAGATGGCCGCACGTACTGAGTCATATCAGTTAATGTAAAGAAGCAGAAGAAAAATACAAAGTGTAGTCAAACACTTAGTAACTGTAGTAACAGTCACACAACACGTGAGTTTGTAATCAATTAAGGTTTCTGTATAACATTAGGAGTAGGTCACTTTGCAAAGGAATGTTACGTCAGCAAATGAAAACAGGATAGAGTTTACAAAATAGCTATTTCAAACTAAATTTTATAGTTAACGCTGCTTAGTTTTTTCAAGGTGTATTTAACCAGTCTAAAAGTATTGATTCCTTGGAAGACATGGGGCCAAGTCATCTGAGGCGTCCCTTTGCAGAGTTTCGTCCCTTAGCCGTGGCGGGATCCGGTTTTCATGGGTTCGAAACCCAGATTGGCCCCCGATGATCATGCATACACGAAACTGATAAACGTCTACGACTAAGGCTCTTCTCCCACATTAAGCTGGTACCCCCCTCACGTGGCTCTTTGATAAATTTGCGTTAGTCCTAACTCACTCACTCACTCACAAGTTCCATGGAAAATAACTGCCTTTGGTTGCGTTGTAGCGTGTGTATATTGGTGACGACCATGTAAGTTTAAAAGCCCGTGTCTGATCCATTTGATTAACGATAACATATGCTTTTTTGGTATATATGCGCAAAAGGTTCACCATAATAGAAACCTGTCCAAAAGCACATGTGCTTATAGAATCGAGGCATCGTTATAGAATTACACAAACATTTTTGCTGAGTGCTCTAAAGAGAGGGGAAACTAAGTTCTTTTGTTTTTGAAAAAAGTGCAATTCGTTTTGTTTTCAAAAGAACAGGACTGGTTAATAATAAAGGTAGCGAATGGGTAAACATAAAATACTCTTTTGCAAGCCGGAAGAAAATTGAGAGAGTTCTAAGCACAGTATTTCACGGTGTGTCAGGATGATGTGGGAGGAACGCCTGAAGTAAAGCAGGTCTGAGGCGTTTATCATTTGGGCGAAACCCATGAGTGCGTGTATTGTGCTGACAAACGCAGAAAAACAGCCGGGACAAATCTGATTCGAACCCACGACTGTCTAAATTTCCGCCTCGTGTAAAGGTACGCAACTGTGCACAGAGAATTGCAACCCAACACACAACCAACTCCCCACCCCCTTCAATAAAACACCAACCCCCTTCCACCACTCCCTCTCATCGTGGCAATTCAGACAAAGAAATACATTCCTACAATAACAGTTCATTTACAAAAAAAATTAATAGTTTTTATAGTTTCAATCTCCTTATCTAGGACGTATGGAGTCACGTGTGAATAAATCAATGTGCGAAAACTCATTTGTCAACACACCAGTGACATTTCCAGTAAAATGATGAAACACGTGAAAAAATATCGGAGTCTGTTGTGCCTATAAATATTGCGGATCGCGGGGTAGAGTTATTCCACTTCTTCATACTGCAACATCATGAAGTACGTGCTGGTTCTCCTCGGGGTGCTGCTGATGGCGGAGGTGGTCCAGATGGGCTGGAGGGTCCATGTAAGCTATGGTAAGAACCCTATCCTACATCTGTCAGTCCAGGTGCTAGTGTATATGTGTATCTTTATGAGCAAATGCATATGAAATGAGATATCCCGGAAAATGCACGGTGTGTGTGTGTTTGTGTATGTGGGTGTGTGTGTGTGTGTATGTGCGTGTATGTGTGTATATATACGGTGCTTATAAATGATGGGTTAGGGTAGGTTATTCCACTTCTTCATACTGTACGTGCTGGTTCTCCTCGGGGTGCTGCTGATGGTGGAGGAGGTCCAGATGGGCCTGTCCGTGGGCGTCAGATTTAGATGGGGTAAGAACCTTTGAATTCACCTAATGAAGGAGTAAATATGTATTCCGAAACGTTGTGTTCCTCATAATAAGAAGTTGACAACCATAAATTCTCTTCCTTATGTGTATCACTTCTAAATGCCTTTCAAAGACATGTTAACAAGGTTGCTATTGAATTGATTATTAACGAAACATAACTCATCGACACATTGAGGTAGACACGCATTGAAAACACAATTTTCATTTAATTCTAATATATTCAATCTTGCT
Source organism: Haliotis cracherodii (assembly GCF_022045235.1). Taxonomy (NCBI): domain Eukaryota; kingdom Metazoa; phylum Mollusca; class Gastropoda; order Lepetellida; family Haliotidae; genus Haliotis; species Haliotis cracherodii. Next base: position 331,063 of record NW_027266296.1, on the reverse strand, counting down.
AAAATGCGTAAAAATATTGACGTATGAAAGCTTCAGTGAGGACTTGAATCATGTAACTTTGATCAAAACAACTTGTGAACAAGAGTCGTATAACGCTACTTGAAGTCTTCTAATAAAGCACGTGTTCGATTGTACCTCACAAGTTGTGAAATTGAGCTGCTAGAATATTTCTCGACATAAAGGGGGATATTAGAAAAGCGAAGACACCCTTTGCCATTGTGGAATGTTTCTGTCAATCAAAACAGTTATTGCACCTGCCCCTTTCATATACATTCAAAATAGCGATCAACAGGTCAAATAGTTGATTCAAACATATTTCATTTTGAAAAGACAATGGATCGCACACAAGTTGTGAAACGTACTTGGTTGACCCTCAAAATATGGTTAATGTATGGATAAATATTACATAATTAAATCACATCATGATGTACGTTCCATATTTCACGTGTATCATGCAGTATTCTCACAGTTAGGCATAAAACATCTTAGGGTCATCAAAACAATGCGGTTTGATCATTTTATGTGCTTAGGTTCTCTGAATGTTTTCAAATAGGGCAGAGCACTCGGAACCTGGTGTCTAATCGTTGAAACGTTTAGCTATGCGTCAAGTCGAAATTCTTCTTCAGATACACTTCATTATAAAAGTAATTTTGTCAGTGTCGTGTTTCCCTTGGCAGACAAGAAGAGAGCTCAGCCTGATATAGACGACGAGGCTTTGTTGGATGAGAGGGATGTCGATCTCACCCCTGAAGAGAAACAAGGTAGGACAAAACTGACCATGCTTGCTTCTTTAAAGTCATCGGTGCCATTTTCTAATGCATAGCATACTGGGAATATCTTGACAAATTCAAAGGGGCCTGAGAAAATATTCAACTTCTGCCATTCCGAATTCGCAAGTCTACTTACAGGTGTCACGTTCTCTCGAAGTTTTAAAAATGTCCTTGCATTTTACTCAGTCACAACAATTACAAATGTGCATACATACGTCCGTGAGAGAGAGAGAGAGAGAGAGAGAGAGAGAGAGAGAGAGAGAGAGAGAGAGAGAGAGAGAGAGAGAGAGAGAGAGAGAGAGAGAGTTCCATGCTGAATATCAAGCTCAAAGCACAGTATTACCCCGATCATTCTCATATCCAAGGGGAGTATATCAAACATTCAGTTATTTCACAGCGTGTCAGTGTTTGATGTTGAAGGAAATCCTATATTGATGTATGTGTATGGTGATGGGATTCGAACAGGCGATCATAGTTTAATGGATTCATAAATTGAATAGAAATGCAAAGAGTTTATTTTTTGCTGTGAAACAACGTTTGGTTTATGAAAACCGACACAGACGATAACGATATATGAACTCATTTCTAAAGCAACGATGAACGATTTGTTTTCATTTTGAGAAAAGCAAACCACATTCCCTTTGCTACTTTGGTTTTAAGAACCATTGGAACTAACAAAAGACCAGTGGAGTTTGAATCGCACCATTAATCGAAAAGGGCGACAACGTGACAATGCGACATTATCAATTGTCGTGGTGTCACATTGTCGCGTTGTCGCGCATTTTAACTCCTTATTTACACAAATTCATGGGACGACCTTTACATTTTGACCTTGTAAAATGTCGCGTTGTCGCAGTGTCGCCCTTTGATGAAATAAAAAAGATTACTCAAAGCGCGACAATGCGATATATAGCCAAAATATCGCAATGCCGCGCTTTGGCAGATTTTGACACTTTTTGCTTGTTTTTGGAAGGGCGACAATGTCCCTTGTAATAGTCCATAGTTTACTAACCTCCTGGCAGTTGTCACTAATTAAGCAGCAATCACAATACTTTTTTTCTCAGTACCAGTTGATATCTACCGTGCGTCTCGCTTGGGAATCGTTATGCACTCCATATACAAAAAAGACATTTACTCCAAGAGCATTACGATTGTTGTTTCCCGTATCTTAATGTTCCATTCAAATCCACTACTATTCGCGTGGAGCCCTTTGCTGGCTCTGTAATATATGCCACACAGTCGGCACTGTTTCGGCTTCTTCTGTATTAACGAAATACACGTGAAGATCTGGGTAGAGACTATTTCTTTAGCAACACATGCTTGCCGTAACAGGCGACTATGCTTGTCGTAAGAGGCAACTAACGGGATCGGGTGGTCAGGCTCGCTGACTTGGTTTGATGCATGCCATCGATTATTTACAGACCGCCGTTATATAGCTGGAATATTGCTCAGCGCAGCGTTAAACAATAACTATAAATATACATTTGTGACAAAACTGAAATACTGTTCAGGGAGGCGTTACATCCAACTCACTCATTTTGTTTTTCTTACAGAGATAACGAAAGATCTGACAAGCAAAATCAAAGATGTTGTCGAGAAGGAGCGGCAAAAATTCGGTATTAAGACTTACCGATATTACTGATATCCTACTTCACAGTTAACACATGCTAACCCTTGTCTATAATCCATGTTTTGCCATCGCAAGTAACATACACCCTTGGGTGTCGTCATCTAAACATTCTTTCTTCGGAAGCTGGTTTTTGGTTTTCAAAGTAATATGTTCTGACAGCACGACTCATAAAGTAATTCTTTTGAGCGGCAGAATCATAAAGGCCACCTGTAGATATATTGCAAGTCACCGTTTGTGCATATCTTGATCTATTTGTTTCAGGTTTCTGAAAAGACAACCGCAATCCCCGTGAGTCTCCATGCGAACGGAATTAACTTAATAAAAGAGCAAGAAATAAAAGAAATCTGCAGATTTAAAAAAACCCCATCACGCCTTTGTTATTGATTAATGAAGCATTCCTCCGTGGGTATTCGGGATAGAAAAGGCCCAAGCAACCAACTCTTGTCGCATGAGGCGACTAAACGGTCAGACTCGTTGACCTGGCTGACTGCTTGTCATCGTACCCCGACAGAGTTGGTCGTTGCTTTAAAATCCTTCCACACTGGTTTGTCTGGGTTCAGATGCGATTATGTGCAGGCCGCCGAAACTAGCCGTTGGTGTTTCTAATGAAAAAAAGTGTTTAACTTTGTTCACAAATGAAAATTATTACAGTCTTAAATTAACAAAAACGACATAAACAAGAGAGTGGAATGTTTCGACCTGTGAGGACATATTTCAAGCTGAACAAAAATTCAGCATATCTTAAAACAAATTAGACCCGTGAAGGTTCCGGGGTAGAATAGGTCTTCAGCAACCCATGCTTGCCGTAAAAGGTGACTATGCTTGTCGTAAGAGGCGACTAACGGGATCGGTTGGTCAGGCTCGCTGACTTGGTTGATGCATGTCATCGTATCCCAATTGCGTGGATCGAAGCTTATGATGTCAATCACTGGATTGTCTGGACTAGACTCGATTATTTACAGACCGCCGTCATATAGCTGGAATATTGCTGAGTGCAGTGTTAAACAACAAACAAACTAATCAAACTTGTGTATTTCACCTACATTAAGCTGACATCCCGGGAAAACTTTTCAAAGTGCGGCGTTAAACAACAAACAAACAAAATCATTCCGTAACCAAGTCTTTCGGCACCCCGAACCTGGAACTTTTAGTTAGTTTGGGTGAAGAAACGATGAAGTATAAAAACAATATTCCAGTTATATCACGGCGTGTCAGCTTGATATGTGAGGAAAGCCAGAAGTGATGCAGGTCTCAGACGTTAACCACTATAGTGAGACCCACGAGCACGGGTATGGCGTTAACAAACTCAAAAAATCTATTCTAACCAAAGATCCTAAGTTTCTGAAACGCTTAGGGGATGCAATTCTGTTAAACGACTCGCGGCGTCTTAGACGACACTTAGAGACTATTGATAAAGAATAGGTGGTAAAACTGAATTAAGCGTCTTTACATTTAGTATCGATGAAGTGGGTATTGTTGAATTGGGTATTACAGAAATGTACCGATGGTACAGGTAGACGGAAATGTACCCTATTCAAAGCAGGCGTACGGAACAGTACACTGACTTGCCATTCATGACACCGAGGTGGTAAGCTTTCCTCACACATTAAGCTGACACGCCGTGATGTAACTGGAGTGCTGTTTAAACAGACGTTAAACCCAACTCACTCACTCACTCTCACTCACTCCTAATGGTCGTCAGACATCATATTCTAGTGTATAAGGAATTTAATCAACTCCAACTGTAAGGAATTGCGTGTCTTATCTTATTACCGCTCGTACACAAAAACTACACGATACTTTATCTGCAGATATTTATTACATACAAGATTAGATGTTACACCTGTTAATTCGCTTTCCACTGGCAGAAACAGGACATTTGCCGATTATAAACTTGAAAGAAATAATAATGATGACTCGGGATATTGCAAAATAAAATCAATAATCAGGAATACAAAATGCATCATGCCGACTGTCAGTTCTGCTTTGACGTAACAGATAATAAGTATAAATAATTAGGAGCTTTCAGTCAACAGGTTCATGCGAATGAACATGCGTCAGATTTTACGAAACACTTAATGGATGCTTCTGAGTTGTCATGCGAATAGTATTGCCCGCAGCCTATGCTCTGATACATGTTAACCTTCATCTTGAAGTTCCTTAGATACAAGACTTAGTACACTATTCAATACGTTATTGTCCTCCAGTTTCGTAACGGTATGTACTATCCATTTCAAATTTTGATATAAATTATTTCTTGGCAAAGGCGAAATCTTACCGAATAGTTTTGATCTTCCAATTATGACAAATGTTTTCTTACGTTTCTACATTAAATTGGCAAGAACTAAAATTAATAAGACAGTGAAGCTGAAATTAAAATATGTGGAGAAGAATGACTAGTCAGATTCAGAATATGATGGCATATTCTTGAAATATAATTCCAGTCGTTACCGAATTTGTTTCTCTCCTGTTCAACAATGTGTTCGATTGTTTTGGCAAGATGTTGCTTTATCTCTAAAACTTAAAACGAGAACGTTGGGGATGTTCTGTGTAAGATGTTCCCAGTGTGTACTGTAGGTAATACAAATGCTGTCGTCATCTAAATGTCCTTGCACAAGTTTACGATGGCCTAGGCCAGTTTGCAATCCTAGCAAAGTCATTTCAAACATAGTTTGTTTGCCTGTATCATGTATATCTATCGGGTGATGAATACCCTAATTATACGACACCATAATCGTACAATGACAACGTCTCACTTTGATACAATAAAAAGCAACGAAAACGATTTCAATAATCTAATAATCTCTACAATTACTGAATTAAATTTTAAAGGAACGGATTATAGAAAGACGTGCTGTAAAGATCAGGACTACTGCACAAATGTATGTAGCAAGACACACTATATTTAATATTTTATTTGGTGTGTTGAAATGGGGTTTAACGTCCGGACCTCATCATACAGATGTAAATAGAGAATATGCTGCTACCCTTCGTTATAACAACGTAAACAAAGAGGGACACAAATGTGATTTGCAGATTAGCAATGATGATATCTTAACGCAACAGGTAAACTGTCTCTTTATAAATGTATGTGGACTCAAGTCAAAATTGTTATCACCAGAGTTTAGTGAATTTATTGAACGTTTTGAAATTTTGTGTTTTGCTGAGAGTAAGCTTGATTGCTATGATACTGTAGAATTACCTAACTACAAATCCTTTAGTTACCCAAGGACACAACGTCACTCAGTACGCTCAGGGGGGATTATAGTGTGTATTAAAAATGACATTGTTGACAGGGTTACCGTTGAACCATACAAGGATGAACATGTACTTTGGGTACAGATACATTTGCCTCAACACAAGAATATTATGCTTGGTACTATATATATACCACCTGAAGGATCACCTTACTTTACATCAGAATGTTTCACAAACTTAGAAAATGATATAATTGATTATAGAAATAATGATAATATTATTGTAATGCTTTGTGATTTCAATGCAAGAACTAACAATAAGTCAGATATTATTAATGTCGATGATACAGACACACAATATATAAACATACCTGATGAGTTATTGGAAGAAATGCTAGATCAACATATATTGAGTGAACATGGAATGACAAAAGATAGGCGCTCTATGGATACTGGGCATGTGAACAATCATGGTAACACACTTTTGGGTTTGTGTAAAAATAATAATTTATTTATTCACAATGGAAGAATTGGAAGTGATAAGTCTATAGGAAAAGTAACATGTAAAGGTACAAGTGTGGTGGACTACTCAATTTCAACATATGATGCTATTCAGTTCATATCAGATTTCACAGTACATGAATTTGATCCCTTATTTTCAGATGTACATAGTGCAATCTCTCTCACACTGAACATACCACCAATAACCATAGACACTGAACCTCACAACACCACACCCATTCAAAACAAAACTAGGAAATGGAACAAAAGACTATCTCAGGAATATACTGCTGCTGTCAACACAGATGAAATCAATCACATCAGCCAGCAACTACAGAGGTAGGATTCGGTGAAAACAAAGAAAATAGCCTTAATGACATTGTGGATAATTTAAGTGAAATTTTCATCAAGGCAGCTAAAGATACATTTGGAACCTACACCATCAGGGAATCGAACACTGTAAAACATGTTAAATTAATTAAACCATGGTTTGGCGAAGAGTGCAAAATAGCACGAGGGAAGTACCACAAGGCCAGGACATTTTTCAATAAAGATAAAACAACACAAAATAAAATGAGGCTCGTAAACGCAAGCAGAACATATAAAAAGACCCTTGCCAAATATAGTAGACTCCATAGAGATGTGTTGCAAAAGAAGATAGATAATCTGCAACAACATGACACTAAATTTTTCTGGAAATTGTTAAAACGTGGAACAAGAAATGATAAATCACAACCTATTGATGAGCTTTTTGAATATCTTAGGGCACAGAATGAATATAGTGAGATTGAAACAGATACGAACATTGACTTTAATACAGACTCACATGATACTGTTCTGAATCAGCCAATAACAACACCGGAAATATTGCATGCTATATCACAGGTGAAACACATTAAGGCAAGTGGAATAGACAACATAATAAATGAATATATCACAAGTACACAACATATTATGCTTACAACTTATGAACTTTTGTTTAACAAGATACTTGACAGTGGACATTTCCCAACAACATGGCTAAAAGGAATCATAAAACCAATTTACAAAAACAAAGAAGACATTAATAATCCAGAAAATTACCGGCCCATTACGTTAGTCAGTTGTCTGAGTAAACTAATCACCTCGGTTCTAAATAACAGACTTACCACATTTTTGGACTCAATAGATGCTATATCAGAAGTGCAAGCAGGATTTAGGAAGGGATACTCGACAACGGATCACATATTTACTCTTTATAGCCTATTAGACATCCTGAAGAATCGAAAACAAAAATTATTCTGTTGTTTTATTGACTTTAAAAAAGCATTTGAAAATATTTGGAGAATTGGACTTTGGGGTAAACTTATTAAAGAAGGTATACACGGTAAATGTCTACAAGTTATCCTAAATATGTATAAAGGAATTAAATCATGTGTGACTAACAAAGATGAAACAAGTCCAATGTTCTCATGTACTAAAGGTGTCAGACAGGGAGAGAACTTATCACCTCTTCTTTTCTCCATCTTCCTAAATGACCTTGAACCTTTTCTTATATCTCAAGACTGCAGGTATAACTGTTAATAATGACTGCCAAGAATCAATTATAACTACGTCAATAGTTCTTTTTGCATTATTATACGCCGATGACACAGTACTAATAGCAAACTGTAAGGAAGACCTACAGAAACTACTAGATGGATTCACACAATACTGTAAACACTGGAAATTAAAAATTAATGTAAAAAAGTCCCAAGTAATAATTTTTGGAGGAATCAAGAAACATTACGAAACCAAATTCTCTCTGTGCAATAAACATTTAGAAAACGTTAAATCATGCAAATACTTAGGTATTATATTTAATAAAAACTGTACATTTAATGTAAACAAGAAAGATCTGTGTGAGAAGGCAGCAAAGGCAGTCCATTTTATCTAAACAAAATCTAGATATTATAATTTATCTATAACTTGTCAGTTAAAACTATTTGATGCTATTGTTCTAACAATTTTAATATATGGATGTGAAGTATGGGGTTTTGAAAATGTATCAATGATTGAAAATGTACATTTATCTTTTTTAAGAAAACTAATTCCTGTAAAGAAAAGTACACTTTTATATATGATATACGGCGAAACAGGCCGAAAACCTCTGTATATCACTGTCATGACAAGAATCATCACTTTTTGGGGAAGACTGCTATCTGGAAAAGCCACAAAACTTTCATTAATTGTGTATAAAAATTTGTATTATAACTACACTGTAAATAATCAACACCAAAATTGGCTACAGTTTCTTAAACATATTCTTGTTATGACAGGTAATAACAATGTTTGGATAAATCAGTCATTTTCATCAGTTGATTGGCTTACATGTGTGATTAGAACTTGTTTGGAAGATCAGTTTATACAACGGTGAAATTCTGATGTCACAAATTCAAGTAAAGGTAAATTTTACAAAGTCATTAAAGTCATATCTCACTGGAAACATATCTGTGCAATTTACCAAAACGAGTGTACATACCACTACTACTTTTCAGAACTTCTTGCCATTATTTACCGATTGAATGTGGAAGATGGAATCACACCCCTTTATTAGATAGACAGTGTACTGTTTGTAAAAGCCAAGACATTGCGGATGAATATCATTATATTTTCAAATGTGAATATTTTAAAGAAGTAAGACAATTATACATACCACAGACTCTTATTGTATATCCATCTATGTTTAAACTTCAACAGATGTTTCATTGTAAAAATAATATCTTCTTGAAGAAATTATCAAAATATTGTAAAATAGTAATGGCTACATTTAAATAACTATTAAAGCTGCCATCATTATTATTCGTCGCATCTCCTGTTAAACCTCAACATGCTACTTTTTGTAGCCTTGGCCGTAATAAAGTTCTGTTCTGTTCTGTTCTGTCGCGTCCAAGATTATTGCTCTTATGTAGCGACGCGCATGATTTGTGACCTGTGCGCTGTGCACCCGATAAGACACGACTGCCTATAAAGAGAGACCCAGGGTAGCGTTATTCCACATCTTCTTCAAACTGCAACAGCATGAAGTAGGTGCTGGTTCTCCTCGGGGTGCTGCTGATGGCGGAGGTGGTCCAGATGGGCTGGAGGGTCCGAGTCCGTGTAGGCTATGGTAAGAACCCTTTCCTTACGCCAATCAGTCATCTTGTTACTGTATATGTGTATCTATGTGAGCCAATGCAGATGTAATTGGACCACTTGTTCAAGGAATGGCGGAAAATTTACGACGTGTGTGTGTGTGTGTGTGTGTGCAATTACAATTTTTTTAGGCAAAACTATAAAGAGTGATTAGTAAATCTTTGTGAATAGCTAAATCTATATACTCATGTGGTAACATAGAAGATAAATTCTTTCCTTTATTCAAGATACAGTTCTATATAATTTATAAATGAGTTAAGAAGTAATGGCGAAAGGTTTTTTCCCTGTCTGACCCCTATTTTACATGAAAAATGGTCTGATAGGAAACCATTAACGCTCACAGATCATTTTATGCCTTGGTAAAGATTGAATATAACTGGTCACGTGGTCACGTGGTCTTGTGTATGGCGGCTGTTGTGAATCTGCTCTGAGAATTTTTTTTCTGGGTACCGGACTTCGGGACTGTTTTGGACACGTTTTTGTGGTGAAAATACCCGTTTATTGTACACTCTTACGTATCAGAGGATATGGGTATCGATATTGTTGCATGGAGGGTTAAAATAGGATGTTTCAATCCTCACCACACTCGTCCACATGGTATGCACCCCGGTATAACACTACCCGAGGGGACACGTCTCGGGCTGAGATTTTTGCTATTGACTATGACACTCATGCTCGTCGCCGGGGATGTCGACTCTAACCCAGGGCCTCCCAAATCCGTTCCTGATAGAATGCAAACTCGACTATCAATCCAAAATGTTTCTGGTCATTGCATATCTGGAGAACAACAGCAGACCACCCTGAATGACCTTGCTATACAGCTAACCTCACTACAGTGACAGATGATGAGCATGAGCGACAAGCTTGATAGGTTTGCTCAGGACTGCAATCAGTGTCTCGTGTCTCTACAGGAGGAAAATGTTTCTCTTAGAAAGAGAGTTGCCGAACTAGAATTAAAAACTGATCAGACAGAAGCACAAACTCGAAGGTCAAATCTTATTTTTTCATGGGTTACCAGATAAACGGGGAGAGACTTGGCAGGAGAGTGAGCAATGTGTTAGAGCTTTTATGGAAACTTCACTCAATATGGATAATGCCTCGTCACTGAACATCGAGCGTGCTCATAGGTTACGTTCCAAATCAAAGTCTAGGCCTCTCATTGTAAGGTTTGCCTTTTTCAAAGACAAATGTGATGTTTTTGATGCTGCCAAAAAATACCTTAAAGGAAATAAAGAGTTCAGAGTGTCTGAGGACTTTACACAGAGAGTTCGTGATACGAGATCACAGTTGTTTGATTTTATGAAGCCAGCACGAGACGAAGGCAGGGTCGCTGTCCTCAATTATGACAAATTTGTAATTGACGGGAAAGTTTTTGTCTATGATGAAGAAAATCATAATATTAAACAAATAGGTCAAAGACGAGGGTGGGTCTCCCGAGATATTCACCGACTTTCTGAATCGTCTCATGTGGCGTCTGATTCGACTCAATAGGATTCCGGCCATAACTTCAGTACTTACAGGAATTCCTCTATTCAATCTGACTTTAATGTGACTGACAACTTGAGATGCCACAATATTACCTCCCACAATATTACCTCCCACACATCCTCGGATTCCTAACCAGTGGTAAATACATACCCGCCTGACACAAAAACAAACAGTGACAGTATATCTAAAACTGATCCAAGTATATCAAAGGGGCTGACAAACACATATGCTACTGATAATGTTACCCTGGGGAATCCTAACCGAAGTACTGGCATTTGTATCTGGAACATCCATGGCTTGAAATCAAAAGTTAAGTATTCTGATTTCATAACATTCTGCAAACAGTGTAATATCTTCTGTTTCTTAGAAACAATGTGTACTGATGCATTAGATATCTTGCAAAACATATTTAATGAGTATGATGTATTTGTCTGTAATGCAAAAAGATCTGCAACTAAAGGTCGGTTTTCAGGCGGCATAGCTGTATGCATAAAGAAATATCTATCGTCACAGTATAAACAAGTTTACTGCCAGTGGGATAATGCCCTTTTTTTAGATTGACAAACCCAACCTCTTCTCTGCAATTATTCCTGATATTCATCTATATTCACCCTGAACATTCTCCGGTCTATGTTAATGAAGATGGAACTGGAATTGACAAGTTGGAAGAGCAGCTCTGTCAAATAATCCATGACTATGGGGAGGGGAGTACATTCATCTTATGTGGTGATTTCAATGCTAGAACAGGAAGTGAAGAGGATTTTATCATGAATGATGAGACTGACTATTTACCTATTAATAAAGACTATAAATCTGATAGTTTCTCTTTACCCCGTGCGTCATGTGATACACAAATCAATAATTTTGGTAGATCATTGCTAGACCTATGTAAAATATTAGGTATCCATATTGTAAATGGAAGATCTACATCTGATAGAAATGGAGATTTTACTTTTGTTTCCCATACTGGGTGTAGTACTGTTGACTACTTTATTGTATCATCTAAGGTTTTCTCTAGGGTTATTGATTTGGTGGTTCTTAACAGAACCGAGTTTGACCACTTGCCGGTTCTATGCAGTATGGAACATGTCTTCACGTCATAGTTACAAAGTAAGCAAGCTACAGAGAACACTGTTGGTATTACCCTCACTCCTGTTCTTAAATATAGGCTTCCTATAGACAGAATACCAGCATATCAAAAATTGTTTTTAGCAGAGAAAGTAGTCGAATGTTTGACGATTTTATTTCTGTTTTGCAAACTGACATAAATGCTGCAGTTAGGAAATTAGCTGATATACTGATCTACTGTGGGGGAAAAGGCGGGGGCAGTCTGTAGATGGTCTAGAAATAAAACCTCTGAAGAGCAACCGTTATGGTTTGATGCAGAGTGCTGTCAACTTAAATCTAAGAAATACATGCTACTAAATCATTTCAGATCATTCAAGAGTGACTCAAACTTAAAAGACTATTTATGTGCAAAAACTGAATTCAGAAAAAAGTGTAAAACTAAACAAAATGAGTATAAAAAACATATGAGTAAAAAATTAACCGAGGCTGCAAATATGAGTGATTGTAAAGAGTTCTGGAATACTATAAAGCACTATTTGAGAAGTAACGCACGACAAGGTGATATAACCCCTGACACTTGGTTTAGATATTTTAAGAATTAATTAAATCCAGATTTTAACAGAGATGTAAATGAATTTGATAAATCAGTTCAGGATTTTTTAGATTCCCATTCATGTCAACATTGTAATTATATGCCTTTTACTGACCAGCTCTTATCAGGTGAAATTACTGAACATGAAAATTAAACAAGCTTTAAATGGGTTAAAAGGGGGTAAAGCAGCCGGTGAGGATGGTATACCCCCTGAATATCTGAAAAGTATAACAAATTTCATAAACCCGTATCTTAGGCAGCTTTTTAATAAAATTCTAGATACTGGTGTTTTTCCAGATTCCTGGAATATAGGAATGATTATTTCTCTACATAAATCTGGAAACATATCTGATCCAAGCAACTACCGAGGTATTTCTCTCTTAAATGTGACTGGCAAATTGTTTCCTGTTGTAATTGAAAAACGTATTAGAACATGGTTAGATGTGAATGACCTGTTATCAGAATCCCAAGCTGGATTTAGACCCAACTATTCTCCATCAGACAATTTTTTATTCTTCAATCTTTGTGTGCAAAATATCTTATCAAACCCAAGGGCCGTTTTTATTATGCCTTTATCGATTTCAAAAAGGCTTTTGACTATGTGGATAGAAAGAAAATGATGTTTTTATTAATTACTAAAGGATTAACAGGCAAATTGTCAAACGTTCTACAGAGCATGTACTCATCAGTTAAGGCATGTATCAAGACAGATAAAGGAATCACTGAATGTTTCAGAACTTCAGCTGGTGTAAGACAGGGCTGTGTACTCAGCCCTGTCCTATTTATATTTTTCATAAATGAACTTGTAACTGAAATGTATCATGAATGTGATTACGGAGTTTTTGTGTCACAAGATATAATTGATATAATGCTGTTACTATTTGCTGATGATATTGCTTTATTATCATTTTCAGTTAGTGGCCTCCAGAAACAGTTAAATGTTCTCCAGCTATATTGTGAGAAATGGGGGCCTTGAAAAAGACAAATGTTACTGTTTTCAGAAAAGCTGGTATTCTAAATAAATTTGAAAAATGGACGTATTGTAACAAGACAGTCAATATTGTTTCATATTATAAATATTTAGGATTGACTGCATCTTCTCGATTAGCACGGTCAACAGCTTGTAAGCAGTTGGCTCTGCAAGCATCTAAAGCCTTGATTCCTGTCTAAAGAGGTTTTAAAGAAAACAAATTTATATCTTTCCGAGTTGTTTCGGACATTTTTGACAGAAAAATAGCACCAATTCTGCTGTATGGTTCAGAAATATGGGGATGTCATTATAATGATTCCATAGAAAAAATTCATGCCATGTATTTTAAACGTTTTTTAGGTGTCGGTAAATATGCCTCTAACAAAGCCATTCTAGGAGAAACTGGTTGTACCAGTCTTTTTGTTTCATCCCAGCTACGGGCAGTTAAATATTGGATAAAGCTACTTTGTATGAATTCAAATAGATTTCCTCTTCATTGTTATAATATGTTAAAAGCCTTTGATGAAAAGGGTAAATATTGTTTATGGGTGTCAGAAATATTCTTTGTATGTCTGGTTTTTCTCTTGCACGGATATCTCAAGATGTTGGAAATGATAAACTATTTATCTTCATCCTTAAGGAAAGATTAGTTGATATATTTTCACAAGATTGGCACTGTCAAATATCATCCTCAAGATTTTTATGCCATTATACGAATATAAAATCTTTACTTGTTCCTGAAAAATATGTATCTGTACTTCAGGATAGAACTTTGAGAAGATCTTTGTGTAAATTACGTAGATCATTACATAATTTTAATGTTAACAATCTCAGAAAGAAAAAATGTACAAGATAAAGAAAGTAGTTTATGTCGTTATTGTAATAAAGGCTATGTTGAGGATGAGTTTCATGTACTTCTCATTTGTAAATATCATCAGTTTCTTAGAAATAGATACCTCCCTATGATTTCAACTATGTACAAAGATGAACAACTGATGAGAAATTTGTTGAACTCCTGCAATGCAAATACAATATCTTCTCTGTCAATATTCCTGAAGAAGTTTTTTGAAATTAGACGTTAATATTTTAAGTAAACTTATTATTACCTGCACGTGACTGTACAATGTTGATACAAAAAAACATCACTACTGTACTATAGGTCATATGGCCTAAAATATTGAATAAACTTCTGTCTGTCTGAATATAACTGCTCGATGCTCAGGATATCAATCACTGGAGTGTCGTGTCCAGACTCAATTATTTTCAGACCGCCGTCATATAGCTGGAATATTGCTGAGTGCGGCGTTAAACAAAAACAAACAAACAAACAAAGAGGAATTAATCCCAACTCACTCACCATCTATCTCCCACTGTTACCCATATGTGTATTTGCCATAGTACCCCGGAACCACAATGATGGGTGTACCGAACTACATAAAGAACAACACGACACTATTTGATCTGCAGATGTTTATTTAATGATGTCCATTAAACAGACTAGGTCTTGATTCTCAGTGAAGATCCTTGTGGGTTGCCATGATTGGTTAGACACCTGAAAGAAACCATGCAAATTTTGATGAATGATGTTTTCAGGACAATCAAAACTGATAAAAGTCTAGCATAAAGTCATCATACGTAATTATATAATTTACAAATATATAACAAAGGATTTTCAGCAATAGGCATATATGTTAATCATTCCTCACTAGGTTGGCTGAAGTGCGACTCCTTCCTTGTAACTCGGCTTCAATTATGATCTAATGGTCACAGTGTGTGATCTCTCTGGTTTTGTGTCACGGTGTCAACGGCGTGGACGTTTGCTCATGCCATCAACCACTGGTTTACCTGTCTCTGACTCAGGTATTTACAGACCACCCTGACATACCTGGACTATTGATGACGGTCACGTAAAAACAACAACACACTCACTCTTTGTGGATGTTTCTTGGAGAAATGTATGTCTGTGAAAACTTAATATAAACCTGTAATCGTTTTGTTTCTGCCGAGGAGGACATATCTGTCTTGCCCAAAGTACTCCATAGACTGAGAACAAGTTTGACCTTCTCCAACCTCGATATACTGCGCACGTTAGTCAACTGACCATTCGAAACTGGGATTATTGATAGTTTTACCCATACACACAGATTTATGTTAAATGAGACATTGTATTCCTGAAAATATAGCTACCGAATTTGAGTCTCTCTTCCTCGACATCTTCTTTGATCTTTTTCTCAAGGTCATGCTTCAGGTCTGGAATATAGAAGAATGTTCTTGTAGGACTATAACAGTTTGCCCCCGTATCAGCAGGGGGTTATGACTCTAAATTGGAAAAAACCCTCTATGACAATTATTAAGAGAACCATGCTACATGGCATATGAGATGTGGTTGAATGCGCATATAAGGAAGTGTGGTTGCGCGTGATCAAGTGTCACTCATTAATAAATATTATTTTATCAATGTCATCCGTGACATATTTTCCGTACCGATGATGTCAATCACTGGATTGTCTGGTCCAGACTCGATTATTTACAGACCACCAGCCTATAGCTGGAATATTGCTCAGTGCGGCGTTAAACAACAAACAAACAAACAAACATCGGTTACCGTACTATGAGTGAATCTCCAAACCGGTATCCCCTATGCTGAAGCAATCATAATTACAATGTACTCCTACCTTCCTTTTGTTGTGGTGTAAGATCGACGTCTCTAATCGCCTCCTCTTTCATTGCATCTTTAGTCATCTCAGCGTTCCTTTTCTTGCCTGTAAAGAAAACAATATTACAATATCATTTTTTTTTAGTTGTGCTCCAATCATTGCAAATAAACCAATTATTCCGAAGTCAATACTTTTTACTATGAAAACGATTTTACGACGAAATGTTCTGGTTGGTAGACGACCTATTGTAGCGTTCAGCTTTAAGAAGTTTAAATATAATATGTTTATATTATTTCATGTAGAATATATAATATATAAGTGTGTGTATGTGTTGTTTAGAACTATTTATAAGGTGGAATTCATCAAATACACCCCCCAACTAATTTCATTGTTTTTAAGGTACTATGGGACAAATAAAAGGATGAGGTTTGTTTGGCAGTGAGGCGAGCGGGCAGGGTGAAAATCTAAACATTAATATATAACTACCTAATTAAACCAAAATGATTATGGCTTTAAGACGCATATCAGTTAAGCCGAACGTGTACAATTATAAACATACACTGAGTAACGATATATGTAAGTTATACCAGAGGCACAAACGTGTACCTACCAAATCGAACATCGACCCTGGCACTCACAAACAACGCGTCCACCACCACCGCCATCAGCAACACACTCAGGATAATCATCAGCTTCATGGTCCTTGTGTACCAAACGTAGATGTCCAGTGATCATAGGCTGGTGCCTTTTATAGCACTAGTAAACAGGGGAATGGGTGCCAGGTGTTTCATAGAAATAAATCCGATATCAGCTGCAATGAGTTGTCACACATCCATTGACACAACACATCATGCTTTACGATGTCGTGTGTTGGGGTGTCGACATGAACCTGTGTGAAACATTTCAATGTCAGAATTTTGAATCCTTGAAAGTTCGGACGTTAACGTTCCAATATAATCCGGATTAACTTCAACCCGATCAAAATGACCTTTGAGTTTCCTAAATTAGTTTCATGAAATTCACTTTGAATATCTGAAACGAGTTTAAAACACCTTCAAAATCAAATACGGGCGAAAATAAGCTTATAGATACCCTTAATATTTGTAGTTTCGTTTAACGGTACAAATCTTTTTCAATATTGCATTAAAAATATCCACTCAAAGGAGATAGATCACATGTATTTCGATCCTATTGGACGCGACGCAACATCATGAAACACAAACAAAATTATTTTACAGGTATACAGGCATTATTGCAAAGACATTATCTGAATAATTCGTTACCTTCTAATTCATGAATGTAATATCTAGACGTTTGTTTGACGATATATTCTGTTATTAGATACATTGTTCACTTCCCAGTACACGCGTGAAATCGTGTCCACATGACAATATATCAAAACCCTTCCTTCTGTTTCGATATGATTACAATACAGCTACATCTAGACTTCCATCATACATCAGACAAACCTGTGAAACGCGAACCAGGGGTAACATGTTTTCAGATAAGGTAAACGCAATGCCTGCACGATCCATCGCGAGTAGGATTTGGTGGCGTTTAAAGTGTGAAGTTCTTATCGCGAATATTGACAATGATTTACAATCAAGTTTAAAAAATTTCAAAAATTGAAAACAAAATGATTTGTCACATACACGTAGTTTGACTTGTATCTGCATGCAATGATATCTAAGCTGAAACGCAGATGCCTCCTTTATCTTTGTAAATATTTTTGTTTTGTTTTGTTGTTCAACGCCACATTCAGCAAAATTCCAGCTTTATGATGGCGGTCTGTAAATATACGAGTCTGGACCAGAAAATCCAGTGATTGACATCATGAGCATCGCTCCACGCAATTGGGATACGATGACATGCATCAACCGAGTCAGCGAGCCTGGCAACCAGATCCTGTTAGTCGCTTCTCACGACAAGCATAGTCGCCTTTTACGACAAGCATGGGTTGCTGAAGACCTATTCTACGCCGGATCTTCAGGGGCCATTCGTCAAAGGAGATATGCTTGGTATGTGTGGACTCCTGGGCAAAGCACGTCTCCAGTACTAGTTGCTTGTTACTAGACCGACTGTTAAGACCTAATGGTTTCATGGATTATCAACGATGTGGACCTTTGCTCAACCTATCAACTCGGTACTTTATTTAGAGGGCGCCATGATAGAACTGGAATACAGCTGACGGTGACGTGGAAGACGACACCAACTCAATTGAGGTTTCATTTGGAAGTTGATATCAAGTTTCACAGCCGTTAAGATCCGGGGTAGAATAAGAATACCCGTGCTTGTTGAACAAAAAACCAAACAAAGGTTCATCATGAGCGCTTTGATTCTGCTCAAGAACCGCCTTGGACATATGTGTTGTGTTCAAATGACATGTATACTGAGACAAACATTGGACATATGTGTTGTGTTCAAATGACACGCATACTGATAACAACATTGGACATATGTGTTGTGTTCAAATGACACGTATACTGAGACCAACATTGGACATATGTGCCGTGTTCAAATGACACGTATAGTGAGACCAACCTTGGTAATATGTGTCGTGTTCAAATGACACGTATACTGAGACCAGCATTGGACATATGTGTCGTGTTCAAATGACAGGTATGCCTAGACCAACATTGGACATATGTGTTGTGTTCAAATGACACGCATACTGATAACAACATTGGACATATGTGTTGTGTTCAAATGACACGTATACTGAGACCAACATTGGACATATGTGCCGTGTTCAAATGACACGTATAGTGAGACCAACCTTGGTAATATGTGTCGTGTTCAAATGACACGTATACTGAGACCAACATTGGACATATGTGCCGTGTTCAAATGACACGTATAGTGAGACCAACCTTGGTAATATGTGTCGTGTTCAAATGACACGTATACTGAGACCAGCATTGGACATATGTGTCGTGTTCAAATGACAGGTATGCCTAGACCAACATTGGACATATGTGTCGTGTTCCAATGACACGTATACGGAGACCCGCCTTGGACATATGTGCCGTGTTCAAATGACACGTATACTGAGACCAACATTGGACATATGTGTCGTGTTCAAATGACACGTATGCCTAGACCAACATTGGACATATGTGTCGTATTCAAATGACACGTATACTGAGACCAACATTGGACATATGTGTCGTGTTCAAATGACACGTATGCCTAGACCAACATTGGACATATGTGCCGTGTTCAAATGAACCGCCTTGGACATATGTGCCGTGTTAAAATGACACGTATACTGAGACCAACCACGGACATATGTGCCGTGTTCAAATGACACCTATACTGAGAACAACATTGGACATATGTGTCGTCTTGAAATGAGCCGCCTTGGACATATGTGTCGTGTTCAAATGACATGTACACTGAGACCAACATTGGACATATGTGTCGTCTTGAAATGAGGAGCCTTGGACATATGTGTCGTGTTCAAATGACTTGCCTACTGAGATTAGCCTTTGACAAATGTGTCGTGTTCAAATGACACGTATACTGAGACCAACCTTGGTAATATGTGTCGTGTTCAAATGACACGTATACTGAGACCAACCTTGGACATATGTGCCATGTTCAAATGACAAGTATACCGAGACCAACCTTGGACATATGTGTCGTGTTCAAATGACACTTATACTGAGACCAGCCTTGGACATATGTGCCGTGTTCAAATGACACGTATAATGAGAACAACATTGGACATATGTGTCGTGTTCAAATGACACGTATACCTAGACCAACATTGGACATATGTGCCGTGTTCAAATGACACGTATACTGAGACCAACATTGGACATATGTGTCGTGTTGAAATGAGACGCCTTGGACATATGTGCCGTGTTCAAATGACACGTATACTGAGACCAACCTTGGTAATATGTGCCGTGTTCAAATGACACGTATCCTGAGACCAACCTTGGTAATATGTGCCGTGTTCAAATGACACGTATACTGAGACCAACCTTGGTAATAAGTGCCGTGTTCAAATGACACGTATACTGAGACCAACCTTGGACATATGTGCCTTGTTCAAATGACACGTATACTGAGACCAACCTTGGACATATGTGCCGTGTTCAAATGACACGTATACTGAGACCAACCTTGGACATATGTGCCGTGTTCAAATGACACGTATACTGAGACCAACCTTGGTAATAAGTGCCGTGTTCAAATGACACGTATACTGAGACCAACCTTGGACATATGTGCCTTGTTCAAATGACACGTATACTGAGACCAACCTTGGACATATGTGCCGTGTTCAAATGACACGTATACTGAGACCAACCTTGGACATATGTGCCGTGTTCAAATGACACGTATACTGAGACCAACATTGGTAATATGTGCCGTGTTCAAATGACACGTATAGCGAGACCAACTTTGGTAATATGTGCCGTGTTCAAATGACACGTATACTGAGACCAACCTTGGTAATATGTGCCGTGTTCAAATGACACGCATACTGAGACCAACCTGGGTAATATGTGCCGTGTTCAAATGACACGTATACTGAGACCAACCTTGGTAATATGTGCCGTGTTCAAATGACACGTATACTGAGACCAACCTTGGTAATATGTGCCGTGTTCAAATGACACGTATACTGAAAACAACCTGGGTAATATGTGCCGTGTTCAAATGACACGCATTGAGAGAAATGTTGAATCAGTGACAGCTTGCAGAATCTTTGACTTGATGGCAGATATTCAGTCCACTCGCTCCATTGCACTGTCATGTAAACATTTTGAAGAGTTGGCATTATAGCTGTTTGGTGCACTCCTTTCCTGAGCATCAGGAGCTGAAGAAATTGATATAGTATTTGACAGACATGACAAATGAACACTCAATCAAAGGAATTGAGCGGAAAAGGCGGACTGGCAATACTGGTATCAAACTAGACCCTTGGACCCTCGGTCCCAGTACCAAAACAGTGGGACAAGTTCATTTCCCACAATGGAAATAAATCTGCCCTTGCACACTTTCTAGTCGAGAAATGGAAATGCTTTGGGACAAGACTAAAAGAATCACAATATCTTCTTGTTGCTGGATGCATCGCAAGTAATGGTCTTGAGTGTGTCTGTTTCCGGCCAACTGGGGTTGAGGAGTTAGTTACACACATATTCTGTTCACATGAAGAGGCCGACACCAGGATGTTATTACTTGCTCCTGACGCCTTTCAGCAAGGTTTCTCAACTGATACAGATGTGCCAATTCTTTGCATTCTTTTTGCCAAACAAATTGGTGGACAGCTTTTCTGTGAAACCGAATGTAATAACAAAAAAGCGATATTTTGACATCAACAAGTGAGTTGACATGGTTGGTCACAGGTTATGATAAAACGTGTAGCTTCTATGGCATTGGTTAGAAAACAGCCTTGATGGCTTCAAAGCGAAATCAACATCTCTTGACAAGTCTGGGTGAATCGTTTGAGGTTTCTGATGATGTAATGCAGAACTGTGAAATATACATTGTCTCTTGTTATTCTTCCTGAGGCGGTATGTTAATACTTTTCGATACCTACAGTTCTTAAAGCATCAGAAGAAAAGTATGAATCATATAGAGAGCAAACTACCAAACAGCCATTTGGAAGCGGTCTCTTCAGAACAAGCCGATTGTTCCAGATCCTGAAGAGCATGGGTGGGACAATGTATGCAATCATCCTTAATGATGGGCTCCCAGCACTGAAAGACCTTCTTCAACTTCATATCTGTGCATGTAAAAGTCAGTGTACAGGAAGGTGCAGCTGTACGAGATTGAAGTTACTGTGTACTGCAACATGTGGATGTGGACCTGAAACGTGATCTTGACAGCATTGACACTGACTAGCATGTCAATTGGGATTGCTCTATTACTTTGCAGTATGCAGCATTCTGAGTGCACATGAGATAATAATTGATACAATCTCATTAAAATCAGACCTCAGTTCTCGCTACCGCTGAACAAAGATCTGAGGACATCCCATTAGGGGTCACGTCAGAACGACCTTTCATCCGACCAATCAGAGCATCGCTTTCCAGGTTATGAAAGTAACAGTCGGAGGATGATTTCTAATCATGCAACCTCAAATACTTTAACTCCGAATGATAGTTACGAGCTTAACGACTGAATCGACAATCTAGACCATCTATTAGCCATTTCAGCATGTTCTTTTGTTCAGGTTTCAAATTTGTAATCGAGAATTTGTCAAAATATGTTTCGAAGCGTAGTCGCCAATTTAAAATTAGTGCCGTAAAGCACGAGAAAGCTGCCTTCTGATTGGTCATTCCATTGGTTGATCAAAGTTCATGCAAAGTCGTAATGGGATGTCCTCAGATCTTTGTTTAGGGGTAGCGATAACTAAGATCTGATTTTAATGAGATTGTAATTGATATGAAGGAAATGTTGCGTATACACATGTCACCAACGTGGTGTAAGTTCAGCATGCAAGCAGAGGTGCTGTCAGTCCCCACAGTCCTTGTCACAGTATGATGACCTAACTTTGGACGCTGACTTTGTGTGTCCTCGTGTAATAGGCTGAGCTTTTTTATGAATTATGAGCGTGCCTTCCTTTTGTTATGTTTGTTTGTTTTTACTTTAACGCTGCACTCAGCAATATTCCAGCTTTATGACGTCGGTCTGTAAAATAATCGAGTCTGGACCAGACAATCCAGTGATTGACATAATGAGCATCGATCCACGCAATTGGGATCGATGACATGTATAAATCATGTCAGCGAGCCTGACCACCCGATCCCGTTAGTCGCCTTTTACGACAAGCATAGTCGAATTTTACGACAAGTATGGGTTGCTGAAGACCTATTCTACCCCGGAATCTTCACGGGTCTCCTTTTGTTATCAACAATGGATCATGGCACTTCACTAGTCCGGAATAACAGTTACTGGTATTCAAAGAAAGGTAAAGATGAACATTTGGATTAATTTATCTTATCGACAATAAAAAATGATATCACAGAACTTGACAGAGACTAAATTTGTGGATACTCTATTGATACCTTTCTTGTCTAAGGTCAAAGGTTTACACCCGGGACATAAAGGATTTTCTAAATTTTCTACCAGAAACCATACCAGAAAATAACTTGTAACCTTTGATGTGAATATCCTTTACTCCAATATTCCGCGAGAATTAGGTCTTGAAGCGATCTCCTTCTGGCTAGACCAACACAAAGAACTTATTCCAGAAACATGGGACCCGTGAATATTCCGGGTAAGAATAGATCTTCAGCAACCCATGCTTGCCGTAAAAGGTGACTATGCTTGTCGTAAAAGGCGACTAACGGGATCGGGTGGTCAGGCTCGCTGACTTGGTTGATGCATGTCATCGATCCCAATTGCGTGGGGGGGCACGGATGGCCCAGTCGTCTAAGGCGCCGCGATTCGCTGTGCAGAGTTGCGTCCCTTGGGCTCGCCAGAAACCTATGATTGTGGGTTCGAATCCCGGTTCGCCCGGATTATGTTTCTAGGTTTGTCAGCACCATGCCCGTGCTCGTGGGTTTCACCGAAGTGGTAAACGTCTGGGACCTGCATCACTTGGGGCTTTCCTCCCACATTAAGCTGACACGCCGCGATATAACTGGAATACTGTTAAAAGCGGCGTTAAACCCAACTCACTCACTCACTCAATTGCGTGGACCGATGTTCATGATATCAATCACTGGATTGTCTGGTCCAGACTCGATTATTTACAGACAAAACATGTTGCACAAAATCCAGTCAAATCTTAGCATTTTATAACAGAACAAAAGAATGAAAACTCTTTCGAACTGGATGTAACAGGGACATACGTGTCCCTCCTCTTCAACCCTCACTTTGAAGTGGAATGAACTCGATAATACATCATGCACACAACTACACTAATTAGTAAACGTTAAAGTTCGAATCTCAAGTACAACACGACACTATTTGATCTGCAGATGTTTATTTAATGATGTCCATTAAACAGACTAGGTCTTGATTCTCAGTGAAGATCCTTGTGGGCTGCCATGCTTGGTTAGACACCTGAAAGAAACCATGCAAATTTTGATGAATGATGTTTTCAGGACAATCAACACTGATAAAAGTCTAGCATAAAGTCATCATACGTAATTATATAATTTACAAATATATAACAAAGGATTTTCAGCAATAGGCATATATGTTAATCATTCCTCATAAGGCTGGCGGAAGTGCGACTCCTTCCTTGTAAGACTCGACTGTAATTATGATCTAATGGTCACAGTGTGTGATCTCTCTGGTTTTGTGTCACGGTGTCAACGGCGTGGACGTTTGCTCATGCCATCAACCACTGGTTAACCTGTCGCTGACTCCGTTATTTACAGACCACCCTGACATTCCTATAATATTGATGTGATGACGGTCTCATTAAAAACAACAACACACACTCACTCTTTGGGGATGTTTCTTGGGAAAATGTATGTCTGTGAAAACTTAATATAAAGCTGTATTCGTTTTGTTTCTGCCGAAGAGGACATGTCTGTCTTGTTCAATGTACTCCATAGATTGAGAACAAGTTTGACATTCTCCAACCTCGATACACTGCGCACCTTAATCAACTGACCATTTGAAATTGGGATTATTGATAGTTTTACCCATACACACAGATTTATGTTAAATGAGACATTATATTCCTGAAAATATAGCTACCGAATTTGAGTCTCTCCTCCTCGACAACTTTTTTGATTTTTTTCTCAAGGTCTTGCTTCAGGTCTGGAATATAGAAGAATGTTCTTGGAAGACTATAACAGTTTGTCCCCGTATCAACAGGGTGTTATAACTCTAAGTTGGAATAAAAGAAGTATTTTTTCGAGAACCATGCTGCATTGCATATGAGATGTGGTTGAATGCGCAATAGGTCTTCAGCAACCTATGCCGTAAAAGGCGACGATGCTTGTCGTAAAAGGCGACTAACGGGATCGGGTGGTCAGATCGTTGACTTGGTTGATGCATGTCATCGTTTCCCAATTGCGTGGATCGATGCTTATGATGTCTATCACTGGATTGTCTGGCCCAGACTCGATTATTTACAGACCGCCGTCATATAGCCTGGAATATCGCTCAGTGCGGCGTTAAGCAACAAACAAAGAAACAAACATCGGTTACCGTACTATCAGTGAATCCCCAAACCGGTATCCCCTATGCTGAAGCAATAAAAATTACACTGTACTCCTACCTTCCTTTTGTTGTGGTGTAAGTTCGACGTCTCTAATCCCCTCCTCTTGCATCGCATCTTCAGTCATCTCAGCGTTCCTTTTCTTGCCTATATAGAAAACAATATTACAATATATTTGTTTTTAGTTGTGCTCCAAACATTGCTAATACACCACTTATTCCGAAGTCAATACCTTTTGCTATGAAAACAATTTTACGACGAAATGTTCTGGTTGGTAGACGACCTATTGTAGCATTTAGCTTTAAGTAGTATAAATATAATATGTTTATATTATTTCATGTAGAATATATATATATAAGTGTGTGTATGTGTTTGTTAGAACTATTTATAGGGTGGAATTCATCAAATAAACCCCTCAACTAATTTCATTGTTTTTAAGGTACTATGGGACAAATATAAAGATGAGGTGTATTTGGCAGTGAGGCGAGCGGGCAGGGTGAAAATCTAAACATTAATATAAAACTACCTAATTAAACCAAAAACATTATGGCTTTAAGACGCATATCAATTAACCCGAACGTGCACAATTATAAACATACACTGAGTAACGATATATGTAAAGTAACGATATATGTAAGAGTCGCAAACGTGTACCTACCAATTCGAACATCGACCCTGGCACTTGCAAACAATGCGTCCACCACCGCTGCCATCAGCAACACACCCAGGATAATCATCAGCTTCATGGTTTTTGTGTACCAAACGTTGATATCCAGTGATCATAGGCTGGTGCCTTTTATAGCACTAGTGAACAGGGGCATGGGTGCCAGGTGTTACATCGAAATATATCCGATGTCAACTGTAATGAGTTGTCACACATCCTTTGACTCAAACATGCTTTACGATGACGTGTGTTAAGGTGTCTACATGAAAGTGTGTGAATTTTTTTCGGTGTCAGAATATTGAATCCTTGTTAGTAGACTTTAACGGTCCACTATAAACCGGATTAACTTCAACCAAACGAAGTTAACTTTGAGTTTCCCAAGTGAGTTTAACTTAACTTAAATTAACTTTGAATATCCCAAACGAGTTATATAAAATCAATACTGTGAAACCTTCATAACCAAATACGGACGAAAATAAGCTTATAGATTCCCTAAATATTTGCAGGTTCGTTTAACGGTTCAAAATCTTTTCAATATTGCATTAACAATATTTACTCAAAGGAGATCGATCACATATATTTCGATCCTATTTGACGCGACGTGAACCTTATGAAACAAAAACAAATAAAACAGTTTACAGGTATACAGGCATTATTGCAAAGACATTATCTGAATAATTCGTTACGTTCTAATTCATGAATGTAATATCTAGACGCTTGTTTGACAATATATTCTGTTTTAAGATACGTTGTTCAATTCCCAGTACACGCGTGAAATCGTGTCCGGATGACAATATATCAGAACCCTTCTCTCTGTTTAGAAATAATGTCAATATAGCTTCATCTAGGCTTCCATCATACATCAAACAAACCTGTTAAACGTGAACCAGAGGTAACATGTTTCCAGATAAGGATAACGCGAGGCCTGCACGATGTACCGCGAGTAGGATTTGGTGGCGTTTAAAGTGTGAAGTTCTTATCGCGAATATTGACAATTGTTTTTCCTCGGAAACTGGCTTACAATCAAGTTTTAAAGCAAACACCAAACAATTCTTCCTGGCATGAGTACTTGTAAAAATTGAAAAGGAAATAATCTGTCACATACACGTAGTTTTGACTTGTATCTGCCCCAAACCTCTCCGAAGTCTAGTGATAGAGCGACCGCCCGGAGAGCGGAAGGTCCCGGGTTCGATCCACGGCCGCGTCATACCAAATGACGTTAAAAGATGGTACTTGTTGTTACCCTGTCTGGCGCTAGGGATTAAGGGGCTAAAACAAGGACTGGTCAGCTCGGAGTCAGTATACATGTACTGTGTCTGAATGGGGTATTCATGTTAAACTGCGGCATGGTAGCAGCCAAACACACGCACACACACACACGCACACGCACACGCACACGCACACCCACGCACACGTGCATGCACGTCGCTATATAAGTGCAATAATCTTGACAGCAACGTTGAACCTATTTCACCTCACCTGTATCTGCATGCAATGATGTCCAAACTGATACACAGTTACTTCCTTTATCTTTGTAAAATTATTTTCTTCACTCGGTAAATATGATATTTCATGACATATGATATAACAACATAAAAATAATATTTTAGATGTTTTTCCTTTTTGACATTTACGAAATAAGACTTGACAATGCCATTACAGGACTGCGATCTCAGCGTTATGACTATCGTGGGTCTATCATATTATCCCATGTTAAATTATTGGAGTAACGATCATCTCAGAGCTAATTTC
This sequence comes from Haliotis cracherodii, assembly GCF_022045235.1. NCBI lineage: Eukaryota > Metazoa > Mollusca > Gastropoda > Lepetellida > Haliotidae > Haliotis > Haliotis cracherodii. The sequence continues at coordinate 303,482 of NW_027266296.1, read as the reverse complement.
GCCCAGACATTATCATTTACAGTGAGTGAGTGAGTGAGTTGGGTTTAACGCCGCTTTTAACAGTATTCCAGTCATATCACGGCGTGTCAGCTTAATGTGGGAGGAAAGCCCGAAGTGATGCAGGTCTCAGACGTTTACCACTTCGGTGAAACCCACGAGCACGGGTATGGTGCTGACAAACCTAGAAACATAATCGGGGCGAACCGGGATTCGAACCCACAATCATAGGTTTCTGGGGTGCCCAAGGGACGCAACTCTGCACAGCGAGATCATTTACAGACAGCCGTGATATAGATTGAATATTGCTGAGTGTGACGTTAAACAAATAAATACAGAGGGACTCATTTTTCTAGCTATTATGCTCATCCCGTGTCACATGATAGCCCATTCTATGTTGTCTCTGTAAACATCAAGGAGCGAGATGTTAGCTCACAATTGTGTATCAACATTTATGAACCAACAGGGTGATACCAGAAATAGTGTCTAAAAAAAATCACATATATCCCATCCGAATTATCACCAACTAGAAATGACGTTTTGACCACAACATCTATGATTTAGATTCAATGTACTAAAGGTTGAAGTTATTTTCTGAATTCGGTCATTCACCGGAAAGAAAAAATTCAACCCTTTTTATAAAAAAAAACTCTAACAGAAAGGAACATCTTTAAAAATATGACACCAATGAAATGGTCAGTGTGTATCCATTAATATAAGATAGCTACGCGATAAATCGCAATCGCAATGAAGAATGAAACGTGGTTCATTTCACAATAAAACATGCGCTCGCAACTTGATGACGTCGCAAATTGGACGACGTTATTTTTTAGAGGGAAGTGTCTCGTGGTTGGTTGGTTGGTTGGTTGGCTGGGTTTTTGTTTAACGCCGCACTCAGCAATATTCTAGCTTTATGACGGCGGTCTGTAAATAATTGAGTCTGGACCAGACAATCCAGTAATTGACATCATGAGCATCGCTCCACGCAATTGGGATACGATGACATGCATCAAACAAGTCAGCGAGCCTGACCACCCGATCCTGTTAGTCACCTCTTACAACAAGCATAATCAGCTTTTACGGCAAGCATGGGTTGCTGAAGACCTATTCTATCCCGGATCTTCACGGGTCAAGTGTCCAGTGAGTTGATCCCAACAGATGTAGCTGATAATCGACGTGTGAATTATGAGAATATGCAGAAAAGACCAAATTTACCACCTGTGCGGATTTTATTCATCGTTATTTAAATATGGGTAAATATGTTTAAAGCTCGTACATTTTATCAACATCCTTAAAGATGCTGTATATAATACTGATATCTCATAGAAGAAATATATATCTTTATATATATATATATATTTATAAATATATATATATATATATGTATATTTCTAGTTGGTGATAATATATATATATATATATATATATACACATATATATATAATAAAATAATGAAGTCCACGTTAGTCCAACATCTTTTTTATATCAATTTCAGACATAGTACTTTCACTGTCTCATGACAGCTCTTCAGTGTAACTGACAATGACATATGAATCAGTTACTGAATCAGTTAAAAAAGTACCATGTCTGTACGAACGTGGACCTTATTATTTTATCAAATGTTACATCTACACCGAGTGAACATTTACCTCATTTTTGTATATATATTTTTTGCATATATATATATATATATATATATATATGCAAAAAATATATATACAAAAATATATATATATGCTTATATGCTTTATACTCCCAGCAGTGTTTTATTGTATTTATTTCTTAAATATGTGCTAATTTGTCTTATGTGATCATTATGGTCTTAACGTCAGTCTGTCTGAACTATTACAGGTCTGTAACATTTTCCAACACTTACTCATCTCAGTCCGAGTAAAGAAAAACATATACCACTGCTCGTAATTTTAAAGGAGTTATTACGTATTTTATCTCTCTACGACGTATTGCAGCATTTGGCGTCACATAATGAATGTTTGACAACTCGTGCGTCAACACGGCAATGACACCTATGCAGAGATGAAACAAGTGCTAACAGTGGTGCTTGGTGTGCCTATATATATGGCGCCAGATAGTGGAATAACATTATTTCACATTGCACTAACATGAAGTACGTGCTGGTTCTAGGGGTGCTGATGATGATGGCGGGGGTGGTGCTGATGACGAGGACAGGTGCGACACAGAAGCCCCTGGTGTGGCGGTACAGAGGAGGGGGCTGGAATATCAGGGTCACCGTTGGTAAGAACCTTCTACTCCAACGTCTCACATGAATCAATATACACCCGTGAAGATCCGGGCTAGAATAGGTCTTCAGCATCCCATGCTTGCCGTAAAAGGCGACTATGCTTGTCGTAAGAGGCGGCCAACGGGATCGTGTGGTCAGGCTCGCTGACTTGGTTGATGCATGTCATCGTATCCCAACGGGATTGTCTGGTCAAGACTTGATTATTTCCAGACCGCCACCATATAGTTGGAATATTGCTGATTGCAGCGTTAAACAACAAATAAACAAACAAACAAACAAACAATATAGAAAATCTCTTACATTTTATCCCATAGATATATAATACAATACAAAACGTCAACGCCAGAGAAAACTATCGTCAACTATCACTGAAAATCAGTGTTGGATTGTAGAATTTTGCGCTGTAGAATTTTACAGACCACATTGACAGACTTTCTAACGGGTCGATCCTTAGCCTCATGACCAGAAGTGACATATAGATACGCTGATAATAAAGTTGATTGCTTGATTGATTGATTTTGTTTAACGCCGCACTCAGTTATATTCCACCTATCAGTGGATAATTTATACAGTTGACGATTGATCAGCATAAAGAATTTTCTAACAATACCATGAGGCATTACTTCAACAAATGACATGACAATTTTCATCAATTCAATCCTGATTTACAGTGAGTAAATACTGGTTCTAATGCTTTTGATTGTTAGATTACCCCTTCATCTCTTTATTATCAACCCCATGAAGATAGAATAGGTCTTCAGAGACCCATGCTTGCCGTAACGGATGAATATGCTTGTCGTAAGAGGCGACTAACGGGATCGGGTGGTCATCATCATATAGCTGGAATATTGCTGAGTGCGGCGTTAAGCAAACAATCAATCAACCAAGCAACTTTATTGTCAATGTATCTATATGTCACTTCTGGTCATGGGGCTAAGGATCGACCCGTTAGAAAGTCTGTCAAAGTGGTATGTAAAATTCTACAGCGCACTTCTACATCGCCGAATGGCAACAGATAAAACAAATGTAATGCCAATCCCTTCCTCAACCACTTAACGGGGCGGTCGGGTAGCCTAGTGGTTAAAGCGTTCGCTCGTCACGCCGAAGACCCGGGTTCGATTCCCCACATGGGTACAATGTGTGAAGCCCATTTCTGGTGTCCCCCTCCATGATATTACTGGAATATTGCTAAAAGCGGCGTAAAACCATACTCACTCACTCAAATACTTCTTTCACCAAAGGAGATATGTGAATAAGGATTCAAAATGGAACATAAAACACCAGTTGTGTAATGGGGGTTCTTTTTCAAACTGTTTTCGGTGATTGTCGCCATGTCTCCCTTGTCAGACAACAGAAGAAACAAGAGGCGGGCCCTGTTAATGTCTCAGAAAGAAGATGATGCTTTGATGGATGCGGGGGATGCCAACTCACCGCACCAGAGAGAAGGTAGGTATAACCTGACTTCGAGTCCCCTGTGTCGATGTGCACCGCGAGAATTCCGGGTGGAATGAATGTCGATCATGTTTGGTTGTTTGTTGTTTAACGCGCACCCAGCAATATTCCAGCAACATGACGGCGATCTGTAAATAATTAAGTCTGGACCAGACGATCCAGTAACTGTCAGTGACATCATGAGCATCGATCCACGCAATTGGGATACGATGACATGCTTCAACCAAATAAGCGAGCCTGACCAAACGATCCCGTTAGTCGTCTCTTACGACAAGCATAGTCGCCTTTTATGGCAAGCATGGGTTGCTGAAGACCTGTTCTGACACGGATCTTCACGGGTGTAACTTCCTTGATTAACCTCTGCTGGTCGTGTGAACAGATTTGTATGGATCGGGTAGTCAGGCTCTGTGACGTGGCTGAATGTGTGTCATTGTGCTCTGTGTCGTGGTTGTGACGGGTGCCCCAGCTTGGACAGAATACGCTTACATTTGCGCGAACACCTGGAGTCAATACTGTTTGATATTGATTCATAGACACATGTTTATGATAAGTCGGAATCGCACTGTGGACAATGCTTTTAGCAGAGATATCTGACGATAATGGAAACGGTTTTGTCGTTTTTCATTACAAGTACATGGACGACCGATAAGCTGTACCTTGTTTTATAACTGGTAAATTAATGTGATGTTTATATGTAATACGATTACCTGGTCTGGACTCGACTATTTACAGACCGCCCTCATAACGCTGGAATGTTTCTCTGCAGCGTTAAAACAACAAACAAACAAACTTAAAATACACTTTGCTGTACCTTGCATTATAACTGGTAAATTAATGTGATGTTAACATGTAATACGATTACCTGGTCTAGACTCGACTATTAACAGACCGCCCTCATAACGTTGGAATATTTCTCTGCAGCGTTAAACAACAAACAAATAAACTTAAAATACATTTTGTTGTAGGATATTGTCATTTAGCTTCGATTTCACTTACATTTAAATATCATCCACCCTGTTTCATTATCAGTTGTAACATTGTCATTTGTCTGTTTCTGGACGCAATTAATGCTTAGAGCTTCACAGAAGATATGAGTTATTTTGACAGCTATATGTAGCATTGTTTGTGTACTTGAGGCGATATAATTAAGTACCTGGAACTAAAAGAAACTGTTATGACAACAGGAATGCTTATCACCATCTTCGTGTTTCAGGGGTCTAACCAGCAACAACAATTCCGATGATTCAGTAGCTGTGAAATAATGAACTGAACAACAATGAAATAAATAAATTCTATCTTCAGATTAATACTTTGTTATCATTGCTTATCGAACCTTTTCCTTTTTAACTGTATGGTGACCTTTAGATTACCTTGGCAAAGCCAACTTCATCTTCAGTCGTGAGTTCAGCATCGCTTTTCTTATCAGTGATATCAATTTTCCCAACAAATATATTCATATTATTAAAATCTATGTGTTATTTATCTTTGTCTTGATTCCGGGTTAAAAGTGAAACCTTTGCTTGACACAAGAGGTTATTTTATGGCTCGGTTGGTCAGGTTGGTTTGCATACCAACATACATGTAACGTCGATGGTAGGGATCGTTGCTCACAATATCAATCACTGGATTGTCTGGTCTAGTTTCTATTACATGAACAGGCCGCAATCACACAGCTGGAATATTGCTGAGCGGTTTTATACAAACAAAACTATCAAATATAACCAATTATATATTACTTTTATCAATGTTGCGTTATTTTGAATTAATAATAACAAGAATGCAACAACAAACACAAACAAAACTTCTCAGAAATCGCTGAAACAATACAGTTGAAAGTTGACACTCATGTTTTTAAAAAAAGGTCGTTTCAAACTAATCACAGTACTACCACGGTTCTATTGTGGTTTCTGAGAGATGTTTTCGACGGACAAACAGGCCACATCATCCTCTAAGTTACCTGATGCTACATTTCAATATCCAACTCATAATTACACAGAACCCTATGCTTGTCGAAAGAAGCGACTGAATGGTTCGGTGGTCAGGGTCGGTGACTTGCGCGTTATCGTGCTTCAACGGTTCCTATTCATCGCGACCCGTGAAGATCCGGGTAGAATAGCCCTTCAGCAACCCGTGCTTGCCGTAAAAGGCGACTATGCTTGTGGTAAGAGGCGACTAACAGGATCTGGTGGTCAGACTCTTTGACTTGGTTTGATGCATGTCATTGTATCCCAATTCGTTAGATCGATGCTCATGATATCAATCACTGGATTGTCTGGTCCAGATTCGATTATTTACAGACCGCCGTCATATGGCTGAGTGCGGCGTTAAACAACAAACAAATAAATTTTCAGACCGCATTTATTTAATATTGGTGAATGCCAACTGTCAAAATCGTTACCTTGACGGGGGTCTTTAAAGATGTTTATCAAACTCAGAAGACGGATTTTGATCTATAGCTGTTTATTTCATGAATAAGGAATTTTTAGAAGATTTTGAATAGGTTTCCACTGAAAAGTCTCTGGGAACGGCAGTGCCTGATTGATTAGATACCTGAAAGAAGCGATGCAGATATTGACAAGGATGCTTTACAAGACAATTCAGAATCTTAAACGTCTGATGATCTCTTTGGTCCACAAAGATGTATAATTCACAAACATATAACCAACACAAGCAGCATATACATGACTGTAATGTCATATATTGTGAAATGTGTAACTGTTAATCCTTCATCACGCGTCACCATGGTCACACTAGAAGAAATGTTTGTTGGCTATTCCACATGGTATCTATAACTGTTGGACCCGTACAGATCCGGGGTAGAATAGGTCTTCAGCAACCCATGATTGCCGTGAAAGGTGACTATGCTTGTCGTAAGAGGCGACTAATGGGATTGGGTGGTCAGGCTCGCTGACTTTGTTTGATGCATGTCACCGTATCCCAATTGCGTGGATCGATGCGCATGATGTCAATTACTGGATTGTCTGGTCCAGACTCGAATATTTCCAGATCACCGTCATATAGCAGGAATATTGCTGAGTGCGACGTTAAACAACAAACAAACAAACATATGTAACGTCTGAGATTCCGGGGCAGAAATCCCCAGTATCCCATGTATGATCGGACAATTAAAGTGTGTAACAGATCAAAAACAAGGAAAGTGTTGACTTTCATGGTGTGTCAAGTACGAATGTTGCATGTAACGTTATAAATCACTGGAGGAATCGTGGCCTCTACACTGTCTAACCGTACCTGAATATCATCGGGTCACAAAATCAGAGTTGCGTTCCTTGGGCATGCCAGAAACCTATGATGGTGGGTTCGAATCCCGGTTCGCCCTTAATATATGTGTGTGTCAGGCTAGATGACATGGTTAATTGCATGTCATCGTATCCCAGTTGCGTTGATCGATGCTCCTGATGTCCCTAAATATCAATACTTAAAGACAATATATATTAATCTGGTACAATATCGGTTAAACAAACAGACCTTGTATATTTACATCAATATAAATTTATGTTATTCCCTTCCAATTGGTTTACAGAGTGGAGGCTATTGATTCACTCGTTACGTCGAAGACCCCACATTGGGCTCGATTCATCATACGGGTTAAAAGTTTATATTTTGTAAGCTTCGAGTCTGCAAAAGAGGCCACGTGTGTCTTATGACACTATTCTTTTGAAGCTTGACAATTTAGTCCAGTCTCGAAATTGATGGGTTCTGGATCGAGTTTTGTCAAAGACTCACAAATCCTTTTTAGTAGAGCCCCTTTTAATCCGGAGATAACGCATTCCGGACAGACATTGATGGGCGACGTCAAAATAATATCAAAGGAATATCAGTGTCTACCCGTGATTCTTATATCCGGGCATTCGTTAATCTGGAACGGTACCGTTCGGATTAACGGGGTGTCACTGTATCATTTGTATTCCCGCAAGCCATTGATGATACCTACCGTATTTGGTTTTCTCCTCCAAGACAACATCTTTGATTTTTTTCTCCAGGTCTTGCACCAGCTCTAAAATACAAGAGAATGATCTTGTAGGACCAAAACATGTGGGAACATCGGGGTATATCGTTTCCACAGCAGCCCCTGGTTGTCGGACTCTGTGATTAAATAGATCAGTTGACCAGACTCGGTGACTAAATGGATCGGATGGTCAGACTCGGTGACTAAATGGATCTGATGGTCAGACTCGGTGACTAAATGGATCGAATGGTCAGACTCGGTGACTAAAAGGATCGGGTGGTCAGACTCGGTGACTAAATGGATCGGATGGTCAGACTCGGTGACTACATGGATCTGGTGGTCAGACTCGGTGACTAAATGGATCGGGTGGTCAGACTCGCTTGCTGAATGGATCGAGTGGTCAGACTCGGTGACTAAATGGATCGGGTGGTCAGACTCGGTGACTAAAAGGATCGGGTGGTCAGACTCGGTGACTAAAAGGATCAGACTTATTCTGGTGGTCAGACTCGGTAACTAAATGGATCGGGTGGTCAGACTCGGTGATTAAATCGATCGGATGATCAGAATCGGTGACTAAATGGATCGGGTGGTCAGACTCGGTGACTAAAAGGATCGGGTGGTCAGACTCGGTGACTAAATGGATCGGGTGGTCAGGCTCGGTGACTAAATGGATCGGGTGGTCAGACTCGGTGACTAAATGGATCGGGTGGTCAGACTCGGTGACTAAAAGGATCGGGTGGTCAGACTCGGTGACTAAAAGGATCGGGTGGTCAGACTCGTTGACTAAAAGGATCGGGTGGTCAGACTCGGTGACTAAATGGATCGGGTGGTCAGACTCGGTGACTACATGGATCGGGTGGTCAGACTCGGTGACTACATGGATCTGGTGGTCAGACTCGGTGACTAAATGGATCGAATGGTCAGACTCGGTGACTAAAAGGATCGGGTGGTCAGACTCGCTTGCTGAATGGATCGAGTGGTCAGACTCGGTGACTAAATGGATCGGGTGGTCAGACTCGGTGACTAAAAGGATCGGGTGGTCAGACTCGGTGACTAAAAGGATCAGACTTATTCTGGTGGTCAGACTCGGTAACTAAATGGATCGGGTGGATCGGGTGGTCAGACTGATGCACTTCGCGAGATAAGACTTGTTTTATTACAATTGATATCTTGAACATCGATCAGATCGTCTTGACTGAGCACCGCCATGTTTGTTTGAAGCAAATGCAAGTGATATGAGAGGTGGAATCTGATTGGTCAATAGGAGGGGCATGGAAGGGACATAACTCGTAATAGTCACTGGTGGCGCTACGCTCGAGCCCAGGAATTCCAGCTTAGTTCGGCAAGGGTTGAAACTTGACTTTCATCGTCAGTTAACGCCCTTGCCGCGGAAAGATGTTGTTTTCTACTCGGTGATTAAATCGATCGGATGATCAGAATCGGTGACTAAATGGATCGGGTGGTCAGACTCGGTGACTAAATGGATCGGGTGGTCAGACTCGGTGACTACATGGATCTGGTGGTCAGACTCGGTGACTTGGTTGATTGCGTGATATTGCTTGAACATTACCGAGTGCTGCATTAAAGTACATTCACTCACCAACTCTAGATTAGAATTTACTTTCAGATGTAATATAAGACAGCTACGCGATAAATCACAAAGAACAATGAAGAACGAAATGTGGTATATTTCACGATAAAACATTAGTTCTGTCATGACGCCATTTCTGGAGATTCGAACATGCGCCTGTAACTTGATGACGTCGTAAATTGGACAACGTTAATTTTCAGAGGAAAGTGCTCAGTGAATTGTTCCCCACAGATGAAGCTGGCCAACGCAATGGCCGAGCGATCGCTTCCAAAAGTGGGAGAGATTGATATTGGTAGAATGGGTACAGATAATGCGTCCCTCATGGTTTATTCTCCCAGCAGTTTTACTGTACGGCAAACAACTACCACTCGTGGTTTATTTCTTAAATATCTTTAACGTTGTTATTGATTTTATTCCAGCACTGATATGTTTACAAATATGAAATAGAAAGTGACTTTTAGAAATGTAGGTTCATACAATACAACCATATAAACACCATCTGTGTCGCGAAACGATAACAAGTTCCCGAAATATATAAGCATATATACAGCATATCTACAGCAAATAGTCGGGGCCAAAAAAGTAAGTTCGTTATATCCGTCAGTTCGTTATAAGCGTGTACGTTATAACCGTAGTTTACTGTAATACCATTCATGTTCAAGTATGTTAAGGAGATAAGTAATTCACTTAGACTTTCGAAACTGGGGTGTTATCCTACCTTCTTTTTGCTGATGAGTGAGATTAATGTGTCTCTCTCCTAGCGTCGGCCCCTCCTCCGTTTCAGCATCCATCATGTTAATGCTCCTTTTCTTGCCTAAAAAAATGACACACTGTTGTAAAATACACATGGTTGTATGACTGGGTGGTCAGGCTCGGTGACTGGGTTGATTAAATCCCAATTGTACCGGTTGAAATTTAACTGTCCCCAACGACTGGATTATCCACTGTGATGTAGATTCTTGAGTTTCAGAAGAAACGAACTCGATTCTGGCTTCGAATCCCAGGCTACTGGGAGCCGAGCTCTCCCACTTTGGGCCCTTTCAGGATAAAAGACATTCATTAAAGGTTTGATTCACTGTCGATATTGGTCGTTCATGATCTATGCGATACAATGCGTTTTTTAAACAAAGCGGTGTTATACAATATTTTGCGATGCAATACTGATACTGATTTTGATTTTTGACAAAAGAACAGAAGTTAAGGAACATTCTGTACTGCTGTTGTCTGAGGCAATACAAATTATAATTTGTATTGATATGAAGTTCATATGTAGATACCTTGTTTAAATTTTGGCATGACCAATCTAAATAATATAAACAATACTATGAAACAGGGATTTGCAGTTGAGATCGCATCTTCCCATGGCAAGGGAGTTAATTGACTCTAAAAGTCCAGTTTCCACCCTTGCCGAACTAGGCTGTAATTATGGAGTTATATTTTGACTGGACTAACGAGTCCAATAAAAATCTCGGTTCGTAAACAACATGGATTTCGGTCGACTGCGGGATTTGCATAAGATGTGTACTGTCAACTGGGCGTCGACAAATATTTTACAAATCTTTTCATGTTTTTAATCAAGGTGCTCACGTGATTTGATGCACTTCGCGAGATAAGACTTGTTTTATTACAATTGATATCTTGAACATCGATCAGATCGTCTTGACTGAGCACCGCCATGTTTGTTTGAAGCAAATGCAAGTGATATGAGAGGTGGAATCTGATTGGTCAATAGGAGGGGCATGGAAGGGACATAACTCGTAATAGTCACTGGTGGCGCTACGCTCGAGCCCAGGAATTCCAGCTTAGTTCGGCAAGGGTTGAAACTTGACTTTCATCGTCAGTTAACGCCCTTGCCGCGGAAAGATGTTGTTTTCTACGAAATCACAATTCGCTGTGAAAAGTTGCTTCCTTCAGGCGTGCATGAAACTGTGATCGTGAGTTCGAAAGTGGAAATGACTGAAATACTGTTCAAAGCAGATCTATACCAAACTCACGCATTCATTCAATCAAATCACCAGTAGGCCTTTATGAAAGTCGATGATGAATACACAGAAGCAAACAGATAGCTAAAACGAGACGTAAGATCTGTACGTACCAAGTCGAACCCTGACTCTGATGCTCCCAACAAAGGCGTCCACCACCACCGCCATCATCAACACACTCAGGATAATCATCAGCTTCATGGTCCTTGTGTACCAAACGTAGATGTCGAGTGATGTGACGCTGGGATCTGACGCCATTTATAGGCACTGTGAACACGGACATGGTGACTTTTATGAGAAAACAGCAGATGTACCTGAATGATGAATGCACGATTTCTCGTATCAAAATGAACACTAAGTCTTGATTTGAGGGGCTATATAAATGACGTATATAAATCATGGTTCTATTGATTTCGGAGATGAACTATCAATGTGAAGTGAAGAGGAGTTATGCTCATCTGAAAAATGGTTTGTCGACAAGTTCAGTTTGGTTCAGATCCACGAACAAATGATTATAATACGTAAAGAAACAGCATGGAGATTTTTGGCCTCCTTAATACTTACCAAACTTAATGGGGACTGTTTATCTAAGTTGGTTTAATGTCCGGAAACGAATCACAATTCTAGATTGTTCATTTGGCATTCAATCTCATTAAAATCAGATCTTAGTTCTCGCTACCGCTAAACAAAGATCTGAAGACATCCCATTAGGGGTTACGTCAGAACGACCTTTCATCCGACCAATCAGTGCTTCGCTTACCAGATTATGAAAGTGACAGTCGGAATGTGATTTCTAATCATGCAATCTCGAAACGTTTAACATGGGGTATTCCGAACGATAGTTACGGGTTTAACGACTGAATCCTTACAATGTAGACCATCTATTAGTTATTCCAGAATGTTTCTTTGTTCGGGTTTCAAATTTTAATCGAGAATTGGTCAAAATATGCTTCGAAGCGTAGTCGCCAATTTGAAATTTGTGCCGTAAAGCACGAGAAAGCTGCCTCCTGATTGGTCATTCCATTGGTCGGTCAAAGTTCGCGCAAGGTCGGTCTGACGTGACCCTTAATGGGATGTCCTCAGATCTTTGTTTAGCGGTAGCAAGAACTAAGATCTGATTTTAATGAGATTATTTGGCATTTGACCGATTTTGACTGGTACCGTATGCTCCCGTTTCTTTCAGGTAAACACATGACTTGCCTTTGCATGTGTTTGTGGCGGGTGCCACCGGTATGGCAGGATACGCTCACCTTTTCTCAAACACCTGGTATCAACACATACATATCATATATTCGCAATCGTCTCTGCTTTTGGCAAAGATTTCTTATGGATGTGGAAAGGGTTTTGTCGCTTTTATTAACAAAATGGTAAACATCTACCGTCTGCTCTTACTTTGGCAACCCTGACTCCAGGGATGTGATTGAAAACCGTTAAAAGCGGATATACACTCAAACCTATGAATTGTTGATAACTGTACGTCATACTTTCAGACATACCGCCTCCGCGGTCTAGTGGTTAAGCGTCTGCCCGGAGAGCGGAAAGTCCGGGGATCGATCCCCGCCCGCGTCATACTGTGTCTGAGTGGGGTATTCATGTTAAACTGTGACATGGTATGTCAGTAGGTTAGCGCTATAAAATCGGCATTAGTCCGGACTAGTACACACACACACACACACACACACACACACACACACACACACACACACACACACACACACACACACACACACACATACAAGAATTCAACTAGTTGAAGGCAAATAAGAACATCAGGTCACATTATTTAACTTGTTTCTCGTTTTTACTTATTGACACGTTCTCGTAAGTTTACTGTAGTATTGCTGATTGCGGCGTATAATGACATGACGTCGTTTTATTTATATTGAAATGTTACGTTGGCATTTTATGTTTTATATTTCCAGAGTTTACAGCTTTTTTATTTTATTGAGACAAGATAGCTCTCGTAGCTGCTTCGTATTTTCCAATATGCCACAGTGGCATTATCTCTATGCTTTTGTGACTCGAACGATTTCATACATCTATTTATGTACATAAATATGTCTTAAGACTAGTGTATTGCTTTTTAACATATGGATTTTATATGGTTATATTTCGTCTCCGTTAGTTTTCGCTGTTGAACCTAACCATCATAATAAACATAAGCTGTGTTTGTCCTTTACCTAAATATGTACTTAACTTTGCATTGCATAAAAAGTATCAATTAGTTTGAGAACTTCTTCTAAAGTTAAAGTGAAAAGTGCACAATCAGCAATACTACACACACCTGGATACGGGGAACGTGATAAAACATTCATAAAACCACATGTGACATGGGCTTGGGAGAACTCATTATGTTTTATTTCAACATGTAACACCATCGTGTTGAACAAGGAGACGGTACATCCCGATAATGGCCATGTCGTATATTGTGACTGACACTCATAGTTATGTCATGCCATGTTGTATGGCCCCCGTGGTCTAGTGGATAGAGCGTCTGCCTGGACGTTAAAATGTGGTACTTGTTTGCCTGGCTTGTTCTCGGCATTAAGGGTATAAAACAAAGACTGTCGGCTCGGTGTTAGTAAACGGTGAGTGGGGCAACGCCTCGTCCATGATAAACTTCGTCAAGGTGTCTCAAGGTGGCGATATGCTTTCATTGATGATTGCTAAAAAAAAGATCTGGGTTAGAATAGTTCTTCAGCAACCCATGCTTGCCGTAAAAGGTGACTATGCTTGTCGTAAGAGGCGACTAACGGGATCGCGTGGTGAGGCTCGCTGCCTTGGTTTGATGCATGTCATCGTATCCCAATTGCGTGGATCGATGCTCATGTTGTCAAGAACTGGATTGTCTGGTCCAGAGTCGATTATTTCCAGACCGCCGTCATATAGCTGGAATATTGCTGAGTGCGGCGTAAAACAACAAACAAACAACTAAAAAAGTGATCAATGGTTGATATGGTTGGAGAGATATCCATTTTCTCCCACTGTAGCATCCACCAACACCCTCGAGACTACACCATGTGCTAGAATTGCGCAGTAGATTCAGCCAACTTGGTTGCGGTGTTTCACTTTTTTTTGTTTAACGTCGCACTAAGCAGTATTACGTCTGTATGACGATGACACTGGCCTATTTAAAAAAAAACAAAAAACGCTTTAGTAATACTAAACCTAAAACCCCGCTTAATTCAGTTTCAACAAATATCCTTTATAGACAATTCGATGTACAGAATTGCGTCCCTTTGAAACCTGTAATCGTGGACTCGAACTAGTTTAGATCTCATTTTGCTTTTGTGTTTATCAGCACCTTAACCCATGCTCGTGGGTTCCACCGAAGTAATAAACGTCTGAGACCTGCATCCTCCAACATCAAGCTGACACACCGTGATATAACTATTCGAAGCGGTTTTAAATTCAACTCACTCACTCGAACATACTTCATCCTTAAAGTTTCTTCACCAAAACGAGCCACAATTGAAAAACGGAATTTATTTTAAAACAGCTCCAGATTCCCAAAATGAATGCAGCGTGTGAAGCCCATTCTTGGAGGTTCCATGCGGTGCTATTTCTGTGAGTGTGTTCACTATCAAAGCTTCACATCAACGTTTGATATACAGGCACTTTTTACAATTACTTTTGCTGCAAATGATCAAATATGCTCCTGTTAAATGTTCAAGACGTGTGATTTTTAGGATAAGAATAAGTTAAGCATGAATGAATTTGCTTTCAGGTATCTAACAAGCAACCGTCACTATATGTAATACCCCGTGTAGAACGAATTAATCATATCCTAGCGTTAAATAAATATCTGCAGTTTAAATTCTAAACATGTTTAAGCTCTAAACGTGTATACCTTTAAATTCTATACATGGTTAAACTCTAAACGCGTATACTTTTAAATTCTAAACATGTTTAAACTCTAAACGTGTATAACTTCAAATTTTATACCTGTTTAAACTATAAATCCTGCCTATGTTTAATTCCTAAATATGTTTAGATTATGAGGATGTTGTGTTTTGGTGCTGTTTAGGCAGTGAGACAATAGATCATCTTCCGTGTTTATACCATAAACGGGGGCACGGGTGGCCCAGTCGTCTAAGGCGCCGCGATTCGCTGTGCAGAGTTGCGTCCCTTGGGCATGCACCATACCCGTGCTCGTGGGTTTCACCGAAGTGGTAAACGTCTGAGACCTGCACCACTTCGGGCTTTCCTCCAACATAAAGCTGACACGCCGCGATATAACTGGAATACTGTTAAAAGCGGCATTAACCCCAACTCACTCACTCACTCACATCCAGAACTCCCTAATTATTCACAGCGGCCGGGCAAAAAAAGTATACACCCATGTAGGAAGGTGACTAAAACGAAACAAACAAGAAATCGTTATTCGCTCACTCACTTATACCATAAACGTGATTAGATAAAACACACTAAATGTGTATTCCGTTTAGGATTTAATCACATTTCTTAACATTGTCTTGTATGTGTTTACATTCCAACACATTTTTAAGTGCTTATGATATAGTCGGAATTGTACAATGAGCTCTGTTTGAACCTGACAGGCCGTGATATAACTGAAATAATATTCAATGCGGCGCTTCACTCACATAATATTATATCATCGTACAAACAGGGGTGGTGGGGTAGCCTAGCGGTTAAAGCGTTCGCTCATCACGCCGAAGGCCGGGGATCGATTCCCCACATGGGTACAGTGTGTGAAGCCCATTTATGGTGCCCCACTCCGTGATATTGCTAAAAGAGGCGTAAAACCATACTCACTCGCTCATACGAACACACCAGGAATTAACACGAATTATAATACTTTCATATATTTCAAGACATCGCTGGAGAATAGAAAAACAATGTAGAAGTTTCGCTTTTGAATGCTATCTATAATTTACCTTAGACTCAATAATATCTGCCTACTACATTCTCCATTGCACAAAACATAATTTCAATCCAAAAGGGCTTGGAATAAGAGGCCTACGTATTTACGGTCATGTCGCTGTCCTTGAAGAAAAGGATGACGGGTTTTCAAAAACGAAATGTCCGCATTGAAACGTTATCGTCAGGAAATTCAGTCGGTTTAACGTAAGTATCTACATTTCAATATTTTACGGACGCTTGTTCTCTGACGTTTTATATTTATTGCACCGTGACAGTGTTTTTCTTCTGAGTACACCAGAAAGTGAAAAATTACGAAAGTCTGATGATGCCCCTTTGATAGTATTAAATATATATTTTAAAATCGAAACTTCGATTATTTTCTCGTTGTTTTAAGATTTGTTTCAAAAACTCGAAATTTCCAGACAGACCCGTGTGAAGGATTTTAAGCGACGACCAACTCTGTCGGGGTACGATGACAAGCAATCAACCAGACCAACGAGTCTGACCGTTTAGTCGCCTCATGCGACAAGCGTTGGCTGCTGGGACCTTTTCTATCCCGAATACCCACGGAGGAATGCTTCATTAATCAATACCGCCTCCATGGTCTAGTGGTAGAGCGTCCGCCCGGAGAGCGGAAGGTCCGGGGTTCGTTCCCCGGCCGCGTCATACCAAAAGACGTAAAAAGATGGTACTTGTTGTTACCCTGTCTGGCGCTCGAGTCTGGACCAGATAATCCAATGATTGACATTATGAACATCGATCCACGCAATTGGGATCGATGACATGCATCAACCAAGTCAGCGAGCTTGACCACCCGATCCCGTTAGTCACCTTTTACGACAAGCACAGTCGCCTTTTACGGCAAGCATGGGCTGCTGAAGACAGGGTGAAAATCTAATCATAAGTGTATAACTACCTAATTGTTCGAAAAAGAGTGTGGCTTTAAGACGCAAATCAATTAACCCGAACGTGCACAATTATAAACATACACTGAGTAACAATATATGTAAGTTAAACCAGAGTCGCAAACGTGTACCTACCAACTCGAACATCGATCCTGCCGCTCACCCACAACGCGTCCACCACCGCCACCATCAGCAACACACTCAGGATAATCATCAGCTTCATGGTCCTTGTGTACCAAACGTTGATGTCCAGTGATGTGACGCTGGGATCTGACGCCATTTATAGGCACAGACATGGGTACACAACTCATGCTTGTCGTATGATGCGACTAACGGGACCGGGTGGTCAGATTCGGTGACTTGATTGATGCATGTCATCGCATCCCAATTGCGTAGATCGATGCTCGTCATGTCAATCACAAGGTTATCTGGGCCAGACACGATTATTTACAGACCACTGTCATATAGCTGGAATAATGTTGGAGTGCGGCGTAAAACAACAAACGAAAACAACTAGAAAGGATCGACATCAAGCCATAATCACGTTGTCGTGTACTTTAAGGCCTTATTATCATTATTCAAAGTGCGACAATAGTTAAAATGTGTCAGGAATGACACACTACGCAAGTGTGTGGCGCTACTTTCGTATGTGTGAGTGAGTGAGTTTGGTTTTACGCCGCTTTTAGCAATATTCCAGCAATATCACGGCGGGGGACACCAGAAATGGGCTTCACACATTGTATCCATGTCGGGAATCGAACCCGGGTCTTCGGCGTGTCGAGCGAACGCTTTAACCACTACGCTACCCGACCGCCCCACTTTCGTATGTGTTTTTGTGTTATTTTTTCACAGACGTGAACGTATTTGCATATGGATGTGTTTTTAGTCAACACTTATCTTTGTTCTAATACTTGATATTAACATTTATATTTCAAGATCACAAATCCATACAATATGGTGCTAGATCCTGGGTATGAAATTGCATGTGCAGAGAAGTGCCAGTTGGAACTTACATGATCACGATCAAAAGGCAACACGCATATGGATGCGTGACATCTCATTTATCACTGAAATCTGATGCTTTTCTTATCAATACATGATTCTCATGTCTGTGTTCACTGCGCGTGTTGATGCAGCAGTTGCCGGCCTATGATCACGACATCTCCGGAAGGACCATGGAGCTGATGTTTATCCTCACTGTGTTGCTGATGGCGGTGGTGGTGGACGCATGGCAATGTGGTGACGTGGTGGCGTGGTGGCTATCCCGGCGGTGTTAGTTGGGGTAGGAATGTTCTCCTTGTTTCTACATTTGTATCGTCGACTATTTATAAAAGCGCCCTGACGATCTGAACCGCTGATCAAAAACGTATGGTTTCATTTTCGGATTTGATAAGCAAAATAAGCATTTATTTTATTTAAACAATAAACGACGAGTGGGAGTTGTTTATCGTATATTAAACACTGCAGGGAGAGTAAAAAAGGAAGGGCACAGCCCCAAGCGGTTTGTCCACCCTGTAGTGTTTTATTGTACGATAAACAACGACCACGTGTCGTTTATTTCTTATATGAGATGAACAATATTTTATCGTGAAATAAGGCTTCGTTCTTCATTGTTCTTTCTAGCTATGGGGGCGGTCGGGTAGCCTAGTGTTTAAAGCGTTCGCTCGTCACGACGAAGACCCGGGTTCCATTCCCGACATGGGTACAATGTGTGAAGCCCATTTCTGGTGACCCCCGCCGTGATATTGCTGGAATATTGCTAAAAACGGCGTAAAACCATACTCACTCACTCACTCTTTCTAGCTATGATAACTATCTTATATTTGCGTATCCACATAATTTATGAACTTTATATAATTCCCAATGCGATAGACCCCCTCCGTCGTGTGGTTGAAGAGCAGGTCAGTGGTTAGATCCCCGGCCGCGTCATACCCAAAGACGTTAAAAGATAGTGCTTGTTGTTACCCTGCCTGACGCTCGGTATAAAGGGTTGAAACAAGAACTGGTCGACTCGGAGACGGTATACTGTGTATGAGTGGGTTATTCATGTTATACTACGGCTTGGTATCTCAGTGGGCAAGCACTATTAAGTCCGTACAAGCAGAGACACACGTACACGTACACGCAAACACATACACGCATACATATACACACATACACATACACGCATACACATACACACACACACACACGCACACACGCACACACACGCATATACATATTGCATAATTAGGGTGTTCATCATCGATATACAGGATACAGGCAAACAAACTATGTTTGAAATGACTTTGCTAGGATTGCAAACTGACCTAGGCCATCGTAAACTTGTGCAAGGACATTTAGATGACGACAACAATGTGAAACGTGTGTGAAAATTACATTTGTATTACCTTCAGTACACACTGGGAACATCTTACACACAACATCCCCAACGTTCTTGTTTTAAGTTTTAGAGATAAAGCAACATCTTGCCAAAAAAATCGAACACATTGTTGAACAGGAGAGAAACAAATTCGGTAACTACTAGTACCGTAATCGACGTAATAAGCGCCCCGCTCTAATAACCGCCCACGGCGATATTTACTAATATATTCGCTAGTGAACAATACCAATTAGTACCCCTTCCGATTGATCGATGTACACGACACTTATTTATTCGCGTATAATACGTACTCGTGTGTTATATGCACCCTTAATTATGGGCAATTAAATTCTGGAAAAATGTATCTCTCTTACATAAACATTTCACGCTGTCAGCATAAACCACGAAATTTATCTTTCAACTCTGTTTTTTAACCAAAATAATATTCTAATAAGAGCCCCCTATTTCTAATTTTGAGAGCGCCATAGGTGCTTATTACGTCGAATACGGTATTATATTTTAAGAATATGCCATCTTATTCTGAATCTGACAAGTCATTCTTCTCCACATGTTTTAATTTCAGCTTCACAGTCTTTTGAAATTTAGTTCTGGCCATTTTAATGTAGAAACGTAAGAAAACATTTGTTTTCATTGGAAGATCAAAGCCATTCGGTTAGATTTCGCCTTTGCCAAGAAATATATTAAATTTAAAATTTGAAATGGATACTACATACCGTTACGAAACTGGAGGACAATAACGTATTGAATAGCGTACTAAGTCTTGTATTTAGGCAACTTCAAGATGAAGGTAAACATGTATCAGAGCCTTGGCTGCGGGGAATACTATTCGCACGACAACTCAGAATGCATCCATTAAGTGTTTAGTAAAATCTGACAATGCCTGAATAGTCATTCGCATGAACCTGTTAACTGAAAGCTCCTAATTATTTATACTTATTACCTGTTACGTCAAAGCACAGTAAACTACGGTTATAACGAACTCAAAGGGACTACTAATTTTAGTTCGTTATAACCGTAGTTCGTTTTAAGTTCATATACAGCATGACTACAGCAAGTAGTCGGGACCAAAAAGTAAGTTAGTTATATTCGTCAGTTCGTTATAAACGTGTTCGTTATAACCGTAGTTTACTGTAATTGATTTTATTTTGCAATATCCCGAGTCATTATTATTACTTCCTTCAGGTTTGTAATCGGCAAACGTCCTGTTTCCGTCAGTGGAAAGCGAATTGATAGGTGTAACCTCTAATCTTGTATGTAATTAATATCTGAAGATAAAGTACCGTGTTTTTTTGTGTACGAGCGGTAATAAGATAAGACACACAATTCCTTACAGTTGGAGTTGAACAATAAGTAAGTTGATTAAATTCTTTATACACTAGAATATGATGTTGGACGACCATTAGGAGTGAGTGAGATTGAGTGAGTGAGTTGGGTTTAACGTCTGTTTAAACAGCAATCCAGTTACATCACGGCGTGTCAGCTTAATGCGTGAGGAAAGCTTACCATTTCGGTGTCATGAATGGCAAGTCAGTGTACTGTTCGGTACGCCTGCTTGGAATAGGGTACATTTCCGTCTACCTGTACCATCGGTACGTTTCTGTAATACCCAATTCAACAATACCCACTTCATCGATACTAAATGTGAAGACGCTTAATTCAGTTTTACCACCTATTCTTTATCAATAGTCTCTAAGCGTCGTCTAAGACGCCGCGAGTCGTTTAACAGAATTGCATCCCTTCGGCGTTTCAGAAACTTAGGATCTTTGATTAGAATAGATTCTCAGTGGAGAATGAGTTAATCCTAACCTAGCGTGAAGAAAATATCTGAAGTAACTGGTATTCCTAGGCGCGGCGAAAGGCAACAAACAAAATACTGGGATTCGATGACATGCATCAACCAAGTCAGCGAGCCTGACCACCCGATCCCGTTAGTCGCCTTTTACGACAAGCATAGTCTCCTTTTACGGCAAGCATGGGTTGCTGAAGACCTATTCTACCCAGGAACCTTCACGGGTCTAATTTGTTTTAAGATATGTTGAATTTTTTTCAGTTTGAGTGAGTTGGAGAGTGAATATGGTTTTACGCCGCTTTTAGCAATATTTCAGCAATATCACGGCGGGGGACACCAGAAATGGGCTTCACACATAGTACCCATGTCGGGAATCGAACCCGTGTCTTCGGCGTGACGAGCAAACGCTGTAACCACTAGGCTACCCGACCGCCCTTTTTCAGTATGAAATATGTCCTCATAGGTCGGAATATCCACTCTCTTGTTTATGTAGTTTTTGATAATTTAAGACTTTAAAATTTTTCATTTGTGAACAAAGTGAAACACTTTCTTTCATTTAGAAACATCAAAGGCTAGTTTTGACGGCCTGCAAATAATCACATCTGAGTGAGTGAGTATGGTTTTACGCCGCTTTTAGCAATATTCCAGCAATATCATGGCGGGGGACACCAGAAATAAGCTTCACACATTGTACCCATGTCGGGCAGCGAACCCGGGTCTTCGGCGTGACGAGCGAACGCTTTAACCACTAGGCTACCCAACCGCCCCTAATCGCATCTGAACCAGACAACCCAGTGTGAAAGATTTTAAGCAACGACTAACTCTGTCGGGGTACGATGACAAGCAATCAACCAGGTCAACAAGTCTGACCGTTTTAGTCGCCTCATGCGACAAGCGTTGGTTGCTGGGGCCTTTTCTATCCCGAATACCCACGGAGGATTGCTTAATTAATCAATAACAAAGGCGTGATGCTTTTTTTTTTTAAATCTGCAGATTTTTTTATTGCTTGCTCTATTGTTCAGTTAATTCCGTTCGCATGGAGACTCACGGGGATTGCTGTTGTCTTTTCAGATACCTGAAACATATAGATCAAGATATGCACAAACGGTGACTTGCAATATATTTACAGGTGGCCTTTATGATTCTGCCGCTCAAAAGAATTACTTTATGAGTCGTGCTGTCAGAACATATTACTTTGAAAACCAAAAACCAGCTTCCGAAGAAAAAATGTTTAGATGACGACACCCAAGGGTGTATGTTACTTGCGATGGCAAAACATGGATTATAGACAAGGGTTAGCATGTGTTAACTGTGAAGTAAGATATCAGTAATATCGGTAAGTCTTAATACCGAATTTTAGCCGCTCCTTCTCGACAACATCTTTGATTTTGCTTGTCAGATCTTTCGTTATCACTGTAATAAAATCAAAATGAGTGAGTTGGATGTAACGCCTCCCTGAACAGTATTTCAGTTTTGTCACATATGTATATTTATAGTTATTGTTTAACGCTGCGCTGAGCAATATTCCAGCTATATAACGGCGGTCTGTAAATAATCGATGACATGCATCAACCAAGTCAGCGAGCCTGACCACCCGATCCCGTTAGTTGCCTCTTACGACAAGCATAGTCGCCTATTACGGCAAGCATGCGCTGCTTAAGAAATATTCTCTACCCAGATCTTCACGGGTATTTCGTCAATACAGAAGAAGCAGAAACAATGCCGACTGTGTGGCATATATTACAGAGCCAGCAAAGGGCTCCACGCGAATAGTAGCGGATTTGAATGGAAACTTAAGATACGGGAAACAACAATTGTTGGTTGGTTGGTTGTTTAACGCCGCACTCAGCAATATTCCAGCTATATGACGGCGGTCTGTAAATAGTCTGGACCAGACAATCCAGTGATTGATATCATGAGCATCAATCCACGCATTTGAGATCGATGACATGCATCAACCAAGTCAGCGAGCCTGACCACCCGATCCCGTTAGTCGCCTTTTACGACAAGCATAGTCACCTTTTACGGCAGGCATGGGTTGCTGAAGACCTTTTCTACCCCGGAATCTTCACGGGTCAACAACAATTGTATTGTGATTGCTGCTTAATTAGTGACAACTGCCAGAAGGTTAGTAAACTATGGACTACTAGTACAAGGGACATTGTCGCATTGTCGCCCTTCCATAAACAAGCAAAAAGTGTCAAAATTAGCCAATGCGCGACAATGCGACATTTTGGCCATATGTCCCATTGTCGCAATTTGAGTAATCTTTTTTAGTTTACCAAAGGGCGACAATGTGACAACGCGACATTTTTTAAGGTCAAAATATGCCGCATTGTCGCCCCATCAACTATGTTTACAAAAGGAGTTAAAATGCGCGACAACATGACAATTGATAAGTCACATTGTCGCGTTGTCACCCTTTTCGATTAATGGTGCGCATGCGTAGTTAGTGAATTAATCTACGCATGCGAGGAAATGGTTAAACACCTTTTCAAACTCCACTGGTCTTTTGTTAGTTCCAATGGTTCTTAAAACCAAAGTAGCAAAGGGAATGTGGTTTGCTTTTCTCCAAATGAAAACAAATCGTAAATCGTTGCTTCAGAAATGAGTTCATAAAACGTTATTGTCTGTGTCGGTTATCATAAACCAAACGTTTTTTCCCACAAACACTTTGCATTTCTATTTAATTTATGAATCTATTAAACTATGATCGCGTGTTCGAATCGCAGCACATACATCACTAAGGGATTTCCTCCCACATCAAACTGACACGCTGTGAAATAACTGAATGTTTGATATACTCCCTTTGTATATGAGAATGATCGGGGTAATGCTGTGCTTTGAGCTTGATATTCAGCATGGAGTTCTCTCAGTAAAATGCAAGGACAGAATTTGCATTTAGATTCAGAACATAACATAACTTCGCCAGAACGTGACACTTGATAGTAGACTTGCGAATTCGTAATGGCAGAAGTTGAATATTTTCTCAGGCCCCTTTGAATTTGTCAAGATATCCCCAGTATGCTATGCATTAGAAAATGGCACCGATGACTTTAAAGAAGCAAGCATGGTCAGTTTTGTCCTACCTTGTTTCTCTTCAGGGGTGAGATAGACATCCCTCTCATCCAACAAAGCCTCGTCGTCTATATCAGGCTGAGCTCTCTTCTTGCCTGCCAAGGGAAACACGACACTGACAAAATAACTTTTATAATGAAGTGTATCTGAAGAAGAATTTCGACTTGACGCATAGCTAAACGTTTCAACGATTAGACACCAGGTTCCGAGTGCTCTGACCTATTTGAAAACATTCAGAGAACCTAAGCACATAAAATGATCAAACAGCATTGTTTTGATAACCCTAAGATGTTTTATGCTTAACTGTGAGAACACTGCATGATGCACGTGAAATATGGAAAGTACATCATGATGTGATTTAATTATGTAATATGTATCCAAGCATTAACCATATTTTGAGGGTCAACCAAGTCTTTTCAAAATGAAATATGTTTGAATCAACTATTTGACCTGTTGATCGCTATTTTGTATGTATATGAAAGGGGCAAGTGTATTAACTGTTTTGATTGACAGAAACATTCCACAATGGCAAGGGGTGTCTTCGGTTTTCTGATATTCCCCTTTATTTCGAGAAATATTCTAGCAGCTCAATTTCACAACTTGTGAGGTAAAATCGAAAATGTGCTTTATTAGAAGACTTCAAGTAGCGTTATACGACTCTTGTTCACAAGTTGTTTTGATCAAAGTTACATGATTCAAGTCCTCACTGAAGCTTTCATACGTCAATATTGTTACGCATTTTAGCAAGATTGAATATATTACAATCAAATGAAAATTGTTTTTTCAATGCGTGTCTACCTCAATGTGCCGATGAGTTATGTTTCTTTAATAATCAATTCCATAGCAACCTTGTTAACATGTCTTTAATATATACTTAGTCAGGTGAATTCAAAGTATATACTATAAACTATGTATTACGATGCATGTCAATACATGTGTAACACACTTACACACTTACTGAATACAATTACAATGCATCTTTGCATAGGGAATTTCCCCTGAGAGTCTTTTGTGTACAGATGCTTACAATTATTACTTGTTATGCATGATGTACTTTTGTGAACAAATATTAATGATAGACCCTATCAGGTATTCTAGTCCCATCAAATGTATTGCCTCGGTTTTTATGAGAGCTTAGGAAACACAGTTGGTATGAATATCTACACTGTAATTTCAGGAGGTTTTAATATAGATATACTTCGATAGAATAATCTAACAAATGAATATTTGTAAACGGTGCTTGGAAAATGTATATTTAAACATGTGAATAACTATTTCAGGAAAAAAAAGTGCTTACTAACCTACGATCTGGATTCACGCAGGGTGACTCCACATCAAATCAGTTGACATAGTTATGACTTTATTGCATAAAGCTTTAGATGAATGTAAGGAAGTTACAGCTGTATATTGTGACATAAGTAAAGATTTTGAGAAAGTTTGGCACGAAGGAATAATTAATAAGTTACAACATCATGGTATATGTGGAAAGTTATTGAGATGATTTGATAGTTGCTTAGAAAATCTATATAAAAAGGTAGTTATAAATGGCTTCAGCTCAGATCCAAAAGCTGCCTCCTCAGGTGTACCACAGGGCTCGGTCTTGAGACCATTATTGTTTATTATTTATGTCAATGACATTGTTGAAGGAAATAGTAATAAAATACTTTTTGCTCATGAGACATCTTTGAATGATATCATAAAATACCACGATATAGCTGTTTGTAATCTCAATAATGACTTGGACAGAATTTCAGAATGGAATGCTAGACGGCAGGTTAAATTTAGACACGATAAAACTGAATGTATAGGAAGTAAACCCTCGTCGCAAATCTGACTTATATATTAATGCCACAGAAATCAAATATGTACAAAGCCATAAGCATCAAGGTATGACATTATAAAGAAAGTGTAAGTTGAAATGCACATTGATGATATTGCAAGGACATGCTGTCTATGGTTAATGTTTTAGAAATACCTTAGAAACTGTACAAATAATCTAATTTACCAATTTTTAAAGATTTTTGTCATATTTAAGATGACTGTACTAATTTTAATTGGAAAAATTAAACTTAGTTGCTCTTGGAACCATATGTGGCGCTGTTTAGGACTACGACTCATCAGAAAATGTACAAGGAAACAAACAGTACGTCATAAAAGACAGAAGATTCAATTCAAAATTGGTAGTATTTTACTAAATGAATAATCATCTCTCTCCGATTATCTTCGTAAACCTATTCCTAATACAGCTTCGGAAAACACAAACTTAAGAGACAAAACTAATCCTCAAACAGTGAATTGTAAAACTAAAGCCTACCCCTTACAACACAAGTTTGGAACATGTTACCAGAAAACCTAACGGGGGCACAGACCGTGACAAAATTTAAGAATCAGGCATGTACGCTGCATTTGTTACATCTAACCTTCACTGATGTATTAATGGTATCATGTCTTGTGTATTATCATAAGCGCTTCGTTTGTTTACCAAGTCATTGTCACAATTTTTGTGAAAATAAATATGTTTAAACCATATACATGGGTTCATAAAGATACACACAGTAACACCAAGACTTGACAGGCGTAAGGAAAGGTTCTTACCCCAGCTAGCACTGACGCCCACGGACAGGCCGATCTGGACCACCTCCGCCATCAGCAGCACCCCGAGGAGAACCAGCACGTACAGTATGAAGAAGTGGAATAACCTACCCTAACCCATCATTTATAAGCACCGTATATATACACACATACACGCACATACACACACACACACACACACACACACACATACACAAACACACACACGCCGTGCATTTTGCGCAATATCTCATTACATATACATTTGCTCATAAAGATACACATACACACTAGCACCAGGACTGACGGATGTAGGATAGTGTTCTTACCAAGGCGTAATCTGATGCCCCAGTTCATCTGGACCACCTCCGCCATCAGCAGCACCCCGAGGAGAACCAGCACGTACTTCATGTTGTTGCAGTATGAAGAAGATGTGGAATAAGGCTACCCTATGTCTCTCTTTATATGCATTCGGGTGTCTTATCGGGTGTTTTATCTTAATAGCATACGTTTCACGGTTGTGTTAAAAAAAGATATTGACACATCCGGCAACATATGTCCCATGGAGATCGCCTAATGATATTACGCTTCCAATCCCAAGGGAAAAACACCCTCAGTGACAAGTGCTTCTGATCACTGCACAATATGAACCTCAGGAAAACAAATCTATTTGCCATGAAAGATATTTTCATTCATACGGAATTTTATCGTAGACATAAATTAATTTTATTCAAAACTACAAGGCAACTAGATGTTCATATTTCCATGTGATAATTGACAAAATTGTAAATTTTTCAATAAATTGTATATTTATAATACCTATCCTACCTCACTCTATGCAATTCCGGTATACCAGATCCGTGGTATCCGGCATTGGATACCTCACCAGAAAGCATGCCTCCTGGAATCCGGTATCCAGCACCGGATACCTCACCAGATACCTCAATCTGTGTGTCCGAGGATCCGGCACTGGATACCCCACCGGATACCTCATTCCGAGTTTCCGAAAGAAAAGGCACAATTTGGGGGATGTATTAGTTCAATTAAGTGTGAAACACCTAAAACCATATTTGAAACAAACCAAGAATATTGAACATTGCTGAAGGTACCCGGAAGGTATCCAGCAGGTATCCGAGTGCAATTTTTCGAGATGTCTTTTTTTCTAGTAAATAATGTTAGCCTGGGCATATCAGATAGCTGTCGCAATATTCTGTGTTATTTTAGTTGTAAATATCCCCTTAAAGTTGAAATCTATGGGCATACACTTTTGGTGAAAACATTTTTCAATTTCATATATAATTCGTTTTAGATGTTCAGCGTATTAAACGAAAAACTATCAGTCCTGGTATGATGATATCCTTACATTTCATCTTCATATTCCCAGTTTGTTCTAGTCTAGTGGTTGAAGCGTTCGATTCTCATCGGTACAATTTGTGAAGCCCATTGCTTGGTGTCACCCATCATGATAGTGTTGGAATATTGCTCATAGTGGCATAACACCATACTCACTCTGACAAAAAATTGAAAGTCATTGGCTATGTGCTCACTTGGCCCTTTGTTCCTGGCGAACATTCGGGGCATTAGTATATTTGATATATGTTCAGCACCTATGTTATTGCTGATCAGTATTATATTTCTTTATGCTAATGTAGCAAAACAAAGAATTTGTTTAGATCAAAAATCATATTTATTGATTTTATTACATTTAATTGGTTCAGTAACCAGAGGTGTTTGCAAGAATTTTCAAAATACAGAAACAGATGCTTCAATGCCATTTTCTAAATAAACAAAGTAGTCAAATCTCATAAGAATTTCAAGGTAGAAGAATATCTAAAGTCAATTGTGTTATTGCTGTAAACCACAAAAGTCATTAAGTTTTGTATGGTCAGCGTCGGTGAACACCACATAGTCACACTGCTGTGGTATTAATTCCTTCAGACTTGATTAGTGTCGTAATAAAACAACACATAGAATCACACTGATGAGGCATTATTCATTCAGAATCATCACTTTCTGAGGTGAACCTGTTGGTTGTTCTGGGGAGGATTATTCATCATCCGGTGAGTCCTTTGTATGACTTGTCTGAGCTGGTGTCACTGTGAAATTCAGGCACCTAAAATAATTTATAACATCTTTAAAAGCTTGTTATTAAAAAGATAAAAAACACACATATATTGACAAAGGGTAAAAAGTTGTTTCCTCGATCAATAAGGTAAAGACAATTTATCAAGCAACTGATATTTAACCATGTTAACCAATCTTAGAACATGTAAATAAGCCATAGCAAACTGTAAATTTTACAGAAAATACAAAATTGTATCTGATCTTCTAAAAACAATTCCTGTAGTGCCACAAGGCTCACCTGAATTTTTCTCAAATGTTTGCATTACATCAAAAGGGAAGAGTAAACAAGGCAATGCAAAATTGCATAAAATAGGTTCTTTTACATAAAAACAGAACTATTCATAATTATCAAAACTCTCAATCACACAAGTCATGTAAGCAATCTCAAAATACTATATAATGAGTGAGCAAGTTAGTATAGTTTCAAACGGATTTTAGCAATATTCCAGCAATATCTCTGCGGGAACACCAGAAATGGGCAGGTTGTATCCAGACAAACTGTCTCATAATCTCAAGAGCGGCCTTGGTAGCATCAAGGGATGTAGCTAATCCTAAATATACATTAAACAAGTGACATCATCTCTTCCACAGAACACATGATCAAAGCCTGCCCCACCTTTGATGTTTATTATCTTGCTATGCTCACAACAGCTCATTACGAGAATCTGTACTTTACGAAGACTTTACTAAGACTAGTGTTATCCCAAATATAACATGTGTTACATTTGACCACTTTCTAAATGGCATTGTGTATTCATAGCTTTCGGCCATGGGAGCCGTGCCAATTTACACTTGTCAGAGGGGTGCTCAAAGTACGTGATCGAGACTACCAGTTGTCGGACTATGATTTTGTGGAAGCCTAGGTGGCTGAGTGGGTTAGATCGCTGACTTTGTGTGTTTGCGATTAGGTGCCTCACTCTGGCAAGTGTGGGTTCGAATCCCGGACGGGACTCAACCCAAAAGTACTAGAATCTGTACTTTACTAAGACTAGTGTTATCCCAAATATAACATGTGTTACAGCTAATTAGCAAGATGAACTCAATCTCAACTCATTGTGGATTGGGGATTAATAGGGCAATTAGTGTCGGGTGGGTATTAGAACTTGCAATTGTCTGTTAATTACTTAATTGAGTAGTGACGGCTTAGTTAGTTTACTACCACTCTGACTGCTATGCTACTTATCAAGTCAGTTTACTATGTAACATGTTTCTGGGGACCACGGAAATGTATCTTGCCAGATAATAGTTTTTTCTACTTAAAAAGTTCTACTTATCAGATATAAAATAATGACAGTTTTGATATGCAATTCTCCCTACATATACATTTAACATTTGACATACATAAACTCTACACAAAACCATAAGTTTAGATGAAGTGTACCCACTGTTGAAACTATCATGATGCTAATATACAGGGCGCACATAAAAACACACATGCATATACTGGTACATAGCCAAACATACATAATTTTTATACGTGTATGTACACGCTTGTACACATATGTAATAACATGGTTAATATTGGGAGATGTTTTAGCATTTCCATTTTCACAGAATCAAAGTCATATCCTTTCATAACACAGATAAACTTGTAGTGATTTAAATTCACATAAACTGATCTATGTCACATGACTTATCCTGCACTTATGGCACCTTTTATAAAAATACCATTCACTACTTATTTGTGTGTCCAAAGTATGCCATTATTAGAAATAATATGTAAAATTATACAGCATGGATATGATACAAGAAAGCTTTATGTGGTAATGTTGAAAATTATGTACAGGAAAACATTGAAATAATTCAATCAATATGTGCATTTATCTCAGAATCTCGTAAATTTACTTAATCAATATGGACTTCTCCTTCAATTAGCTACTTATAATCAGATGATTACATTATTGCTCAACTGATAGTATTGCATTAGTATTGAATTAGTATTTTATTAATGCTTATTTTGTATTTGAGCAGCTTTTAGATAAGCCATCGGCTTGTTTGCAAATCCAGTTCATTATGAAATAAATATGTTTAAAATACATGTAGTAGAACATATTATTGCAATAGTTACGACATGAAAAGAAGTAATGTGTAGGATTCTGTAAATGGTATCCACAAGAGCAGGTAGTATCATCATGTTGGTGTGTGTTGTTTGACTCTGCATTCAGCCACAACTCATAAACCGTTCATTATTTTTCCATGAAACTTTGCAGGTTTGTCAGGTACATGCTGAACTGGTGCCTTTTGCTATTTAGAAATTTTAGAATTTTTTATATTTTACGTTTCCATGGCAATAAGATAGACTTTGGTTCTGTCAGCGTAGGGTTTCGTTTGCGTAGCATAACTCGTAAACCGTTCATTATTAGCCCCCACCACGAAGTCCTTCCGTCCGTCACATTTAGTTTCCGGAGCAGAACACAAAGAACCGTGAGAGACATCTCAAACAAACTTGGCATATAGAAAGGTCTTGTAGTGAACTGGTGCCTTTTGA
This sequence comes from Haliotis cracherodii, assembly GCF_022045235.1. Lineage (NCBI taxonomy): Eukaryota > Metazoa > Mollusca > Gastropoda > Lepetellida > Haliotidae > Haliotis > Haliotis cracherodii. The sequence goes on along the minus strand of NW_027266296.1, from coordinate 272,011 downwards.
TAGTTTAGGATTTTTGAAAACATTATTTTTTGAGTTTGACTTAGACTGAAAATGGAGGTAGTCCTCGTTTCCGGGGTAGATCTTGGGAACTGTATACTATTTCCTCACCAAACTTGGCACATAGATAGGTCTAGTGGTGAACTGGTGCCTATTGATAGTTTGGGATTTAAAAATATATTTTTTTTCCAGTTTCCATGGCAACGACTTTGACTTAGACTGAAAATTGTGGTAGTCCTCGTTTACGGAGCAAATCTTGAAAACCGTACAATATTTCTTCACCAAAAGTGGCACATAATTAGGTCTAGTGGAAAACTGGTGCCTTTTAATAGTTTGGGATTTAAAAAAAATATATTTTTTCGAGTTTCCATAGCAACGACTTTGACTTAGGCAGAAAATGGCGGTAGTCCTTGTTTCCGGAGCAGATCTTGAAAACCATGCCTTTTGGTTGTTTGGGAGTTTTTACGAAAGTTTCCTTCGCAAGAGCATAATTCAGAAACCGTTTACATATTATACAAAAAAACAACAACACAGGGTTGACTGACAACCGTTACCATAATAACCTAATTGAGATGTATACCACTTGACAAAGGGGCTTTGACAAGGTATATGGTGTTGTGTACGTATTATGTTATTTGTCCGACCCGCACATTGGAGGAACATCAAATCTTCAGTACATAACAAAATCGCAGTTGGCTTAATCACTGTTTAATGTGGAACTGGCACTGCCTCACACAGCTGCCCAGGTTACAACAACATAATGACGCCACACCTAAAGTGACGTCACTGCACGTGCGCATTGGCGCACTTACAATGTAAACATAACTAACATGCACAACATTTCTCCCCCTTAAAAGAAATTACTTTCTACTTTTCTAACCAATACATTTACAATATTCAGAACATAGTACTATGAGCTATTTTCTAAAATTATAATTTAACAATGTTACAACTTTCAACCACAAATGATAAACTCATATATATATATATATTATCTGCTACACATTGCTGAATACTTTATTCAATGACTTAATTGTCAAAAACTGTCAGTTTCTACATTGTGTTCTCACAGGGTTAGTCTATCGGGAGGTTTTCTCACTCTTTCTGAACGTCTCACGGTTTGTTTTGCTGGTACATTTGCAATTGTCACCTCACTGTCTTCACACTGGCGTTCATCACATTGCTGTGATGCACTAGGTATTACGATAGGGTCGCCTTTGTTGACCCTGATACTTTCTACAGTCCCTCCACTACAGTCACTTTGAACAATCATGTTCTCGTTACCATGGTTACTAGTTGCATCTCTACACCTTAATTGATCAATATGACGCTTGACAGTTCTATTGCCAATGTCAACATCATAATGTCTTTCACCACATTTTGTCATCACCTTGCCAGCAGTCCATTTGTCTTCTTTGTTGTACTCACGCACCCACACCTTATCATTGTCATTTAGCTGTCTTGTGTCGCCAGGTTGACACAATGAAGAAGACTGTTTTGTAGCAACAACATCAGCATGATTAGGCTTGATTAAGTCAAGTCTACATCTTAGTTCTCTTCCAAGAAAAAGTTTTGCTGGAGTTTCTTGAGTTGTGCAATGGGGACTAGAACGATAGGCTAGCAGAAACCTATCAATCTTCTTCTGTAATGTTGCATCATCCCCTCTAGTTGATTTCATAGCTTGTTTGAAGGATTGAACAGCTCTCTCAGCAAGTCCGTTAGTAGCAGGATGATATGAAACAGATAAGATGTGTTTTACACCAGTACTTCTCAAGAATGTTTCAAACTCATTTGACACAAATTGTGGACCATTATCTGTAACAACTTGCAGTGGTAATCCATATTTCGCGAACAAACCTCTCATCACTTTCACTGTCGCATCAGCAGTAGTTGAATTCATAACAATCACCTCTAACTATTTGGAATGAGAATCTACAACAATGAGGTACATGTGACCCATGAAAGGACAAGCAAAGTCCAAATGAATGCGACACCATAGTTTTGATGGCCATGACCAATGATGAACAGGAGCTTTTGTTGGATCATTTTGAAGATTCTGGCATGTAATACACATTCTTGTAGTACTTTCAATATCAGCATCTACTCCAGGCCACCACACATAACTTCTAGCAACTGATTTCATTTTCACCATTCCAAAATGACCACCATGTAACTCATTTAGAACACCGTTTCTGAGTTTAGAAGGAATCACTACTCTCCTTCCCCATACAATGCATCCTAATTGAATGGAAAGCTCATATCTTCTTGAGTGAAATGGTTTCATTATTTTGTTCTCACTGTGATCTTTATCCCAACAGTTCATCACTGCCATGTACACTTGTGAAAGAACAGGATCTCGCCTTGTCTCATTTCTCACATCACCTGCTGTAATAGGCAGATGTTCAAACTGACTTGCATAGAACAATTCTACATCATCACTCACACATTTCGTAGTATCAGGAAGAGGTAAACGAGACAACACATCAGCATTTGCATTGGCAGAGGAAGATTTGTACTGAATTTTGTAATCATATGCACTGAGAATCAATGCCCATCTCTGTAGACGAGCAGCAGCTAATGATGGTACTGACCGTCCCTCACCAAACAGGGCAGTGAGAGGTCGATGATCTGTCACGAGAGTGAAATGCCTACCATACACATACTGATGAAATCTTTTCACACCCTTTTCAGCCTTGTTCAGTGTTCTTGAAGCAAATGCAATCGGTCGTTCAGTACCATCACTCATCACATGAGACAACACAGCACCCACGCCATAGGAGGATGCATGACATGCCAATGTTATTGGCAACAATGGATCATAATGACACAACACATCGGAACTTGCAATTTTTGCTTTAGACATTTTGAAAGATTTCTCACATTCAATTGACCATAGCCATTTCTTGTCTTTCTGCAACAGTTCGTTTAACGGGTGAACGATTGTAGAAAGGTTCTGGATGAATCTGCCATAGTAGTTGACACCACCGAGAAAGGAACGTAGTTGTGTCACATTTTCAGGTCTTGGAGCACTGATGATAGCTTTCACCTTATCTTCTGAAGTATGAAGTCCTTCTTTGTCAATAACATGACCGAGATACTTGACTGAGTCTACAAAGAATTTACACTTACTTTGTTTTACTCTCAAGCCAAATTGTTGTAATCTTGACAAAACTGCATCCAAGTTCTGTAAGTGTTCTTCATCATTTGAACCGGTCACTAGAATATCATCTTGATGACATAATACTTTCTGCAAACCTTGAAGAATTTGGTCCATTGTAGCTTGAAAAATTGCAGGAGCTGAAGCAATGCCGAAAGCAAGTCTTGTGTACCTGTAGAGTCCTTTTGGAGTATTGATGGTGAGTAGTTTCTGTGAGTCTTCATCCACCTCCATTTGTTGATAAGCATGAGCAAGATCAATCTTTGAGAATTTCTGACCTCCGGCAAGTTGAGCGAACATGTCTTCAGTCTTGTTTTGTGGATACTGGTTCACATTTAAAGCTGGGTTTACAGTAGATTTGAAATCGCCACAAATTCTGACAGATTTGTCAGGTTTGACCCCTGGAACTTTTGATGTAGCCCACCTCAGAATGTTCTACTTTGATAATCACGCCATTTTTCTCCATTCTTGAAATTTCTTCATTCACTCTATCATGAAGTGCATAAAGAACAGGCCTAGCTTTCAGTTCTAAATGGGCTTTGATTCCATTAATTGTACCCAGTCCATCAGAAAATACATCACAGTATTTCACAAACATTTCACTGAGTTGATCTTCACTTGACATTTTGTGACACGTGTTGACATTATTTCCTAATGATTTCCAGTCAATATTTACGTATGGTAACCACGCCCTTCCCAGTGACGGAGGACCTTTTCCCTGCACGACATGTAGTGGTAACTGGTTGACTCTTTCACCATCACGAACGTCAACATGTATGATACCAAGATTTGTGACAAGCTCACCTGTGTATGTTCTCATTGGGATTGGCGATTCTTGTAAGCTGCATTCTGAAAAGTTCTGTCCGTAAACGCCTTCAGTAATGATAGAACTTCTTGAGCCAGTATCTAACTCCATCTTAAGATCACGTCCATTTACATTCACTATCACCCATATGACATCTGCAGCACCGTGAATAGCGAGCAAATGATTTAGACAGTCACCTAAATCATCTAGAATGTCATCTTCATATTCATGGGTTGAACAAAGTTCTTCATTGATAGCATTTACACGAAAAGTTTGACGCCTACCGTTTCTGTTTACATTGCTGGAGCTAGCACTTCCTGTTTGACGAAACCCGGATATTGAACTTTGACCTGACCTTTGACTCCATTTCTTCGCTTTGCATACCTCCTGAATATGGCCTTTCTTTTGACAGAATGAGCAAACTGTATCTTTGAAATTACAAGTATCAGCTAAATGCGAAGGCTTTCCACATCTATAACAATAACGTTCATACCTTGCATTAGATCTTCTGTTGTTGAAAGAAAACACCTCTGACTGTGATTGTTCCTTCGGTAATCCGTTGCGGCACAATTCTTCTGAATCTTTCGCAGCTAATTCCATTGAATTTGCAATTGAAACTGCACGTTCTAGTGTCAATTCTAATTCTGCAAGCAATTTCCTTTGAACATTTACACTTTTCAGTCCAAGAACTAATTGATCTCTTAAACGTTCATTCAGTGTAGCGCCGAAGTCACAAAATCTAGCCAGTCCTTTCAAAACAACAACATATTGTGAAACAGTTTCGTTTTCGGTCTGCATTCTATTGTGAAATCTGTATCTTTCAGCAATAACACTTGGTCTAGGCATAAAATGATCACGTAAAACAGTGAATAATTGTTCCAAAGTACGTGTACGAGGCAAATCAGGAGAAACCAACGATTTGAGAACATTGTAAGTTTTTGCACCAATCATGGAAAGAAACCCGGAAACTCTTCGTTCATTTGGAATGTCATTAGCATCGAAATATAAACTCACTCTTTCAGAATATGACATCCAATCTTCTAAACTTTCATCGAACTGTCCAACATCTCCAATGACGCCTGCCATAATGGAAAAGCACTGACTGTATTCACGTATAGAAAGTTTTATCCTCGTCGCCACTGTTGTGTATGCATTATGTTATTTGTCCGACCCGCACATTGGAGGAACATCAAATCTTCAGTACATAACAAAATCGCAGTTGGCTTAATCACTGTTTAATGTGGAACTGGCACTGCCTCACACAGCTGCCCAGGTTACAACAACATAATGACGTCACACCTAAAGTGACGTCGCTGCACGTGCGCATTGGCGCACTTACAATGTAAACATACCTAACATTCTACAACATATGGTGAATTATTTTGAAAAAACAATTTACAAGTGGCACCCAAACCAGCCTACTTCATCACAGTGCATGGTGGTAACATGAACAGTGGCACCTGAACCAGCCTACTTCCTCACAGTGGGTACCGGTAACATGAACGGGGACACCCGAACCAGCCTATTTCCTCTCAGTGCCGTGATGCAAGAAAGCGAAGTCCTGTCAATTTGAAACATGCAGTACCAATTACTGCTGCAACAGCCTTGTTCTCTGTGTCAGACAATGCTAAATATGTCATGGTTGAAAGAAAACAGTATCCAGGAACTTAAGCATGGGGCCTCACAATCCACAAGTCACAAGGTAGCACCTATGAGCAGATGATTGGGAACATGACAATTGCACAAGGAAGTAAACTTAAAGCCCAGCCTGGTCAAGTGTATTCGATGTTCAGTAGGGCCAAATCAAGGAAAGGCCTAAAGCTTGTAGGTTTGGATGAAAAAAAATTGTAGTAAACAAAAAAAAAACATTGGATGAGATGACGAGATTGCGGAATGAAAGACTGTTCACCTGGACACACACTGTAGAAAACATTCATGGTGATGGACTCAAGGTAGCTGACTTGAATGTTCGATCCCTCAGTGCTCATTTCGAAGATGTGAAGAAGGACAAGTTTGTTGGTGTGTTTGACGTTTTGTGTTTCACAGAAACACACATCAATGATTACAGTGAAAGAGACCTGCCTGGATATAAGGTCTATCCAGGAGACACTACACATGGTATTGTTGTGTATGTTTCAACAAGAACAGTGTCCAGCTATGTGATGTAATGTCATCTGCATTGCATGTGTGTATGTTCCTCCAAAAGTGTCATGGACACGTATGTCGCATTCACTTTCTCATTTCATGAATGTGAACATGTCCTAGTTCCTTGAGATTTCATCTGTGATCTGAGTGAAAAACTCAAACTTGAAGATTTCTTTCATGTGCGGAAAATGACTCAACTCATTCACTCTTCATTTCACTGTCTAGGAGCTACACAGGACTTGTTGTTTACTGATCATGCCAGTGCTGTAGCATTCCAGACTCCAGTCTACTACTCAGATCATCAGATGATTGGTGCTGTACTTCTCAGGACACCTCATGGTGACCCCTGCACTCATTGATCTCTAAGTAAAGCAAGAACTCCCATACTTCTCTGATTATTGTTTAAGTTATAACACATCTCATTACCAATACAACTGTAAATGCATCTTAAACCTACTCAACTGTATAAACACTGCATCGCATCCTATCCTGTATATATTCTTGTCAACCATATTCTGTACTTCACATGCTTGATAACGGTGTTAGAACCTACACCGAAATGTTGCTCCTAATTGTAATAAAGAAGTTGTTCGTCCATATTTCTCATCCTTACTCATTACAAATACAGTTACGTATTCTATCATAAACTGCAGATGGCAAAACAAGACCAGTCATATTTTTTTAGTGCTGCAATTAGGCCATTACTAAAAGATCCAGTGAACATAGTTCACAGGAGCTAATGCATTGCACACAACGGACATGTCATATTGGCGGGGGATATGAATATTTCAAGTTCCACCTCGGTTAAAAAAGGTTAGGGTTTGTTTAGATTTAATTATGTCATAAATTCTGCAACAGGGGCGGGGGATATAGCCACATTAGTAGCTAACTATTGTTTTTCTGAAGTGCCTTTTCCTGCAGAAGTCTAAATAACTCTTATGCATATAATTATATATCATTTAATATTTTTGTCAATGTTACATTGAATTCCGCCAAAGGACATCATATTTGGTTTATGTGCTAGATAGCTCTTTGGTTGTTGGTAGATGCGACAGTTCTGGTTTCGTTAGGATTTGATGTCTGGGGTTGATTCAATCCTACAAATTTGTATGCACGGAGCATTGTAGATGGTAACCAGACCGCAGTACAGGAAACCTGTGAGGTGGGTATAAAACAATCTCTTCCAGAATCGCCAAGGTGTCGATGATGCTTGTAGATATAATCGTAAAGCTCAAACAGGACATGTGATATGTCGTCTCGATGGGATGTAGAATAAAGGTCAGTGCCGGGATGGAAAACATCCCTTGTTGACCATGAAATTCCATCGCAGACCCTTACTGCTGTCTGAGCCTAACGAATTGAATCCTGTTAACATTCAAGGCCTGTATCTCTAGCGTGACATGCTCGAAGACTTTTTCTGCCAATGGCTCATATTCTGCTGACGTCAAGTGTCGTAATATTACGTTCAAATCCCATATGGGTGGACGAAATTTGGACGAATAGTACGAAATTGTAAGAGCGTAGACGAGCTCGAGGACGACAATCTCATAACTCTGAACAACGGCAGTCACACACGTTATGACCAAGTCCACAACACAACACCAAATCACCTTACATTGCCAATGGCAAGTCCATGACGACACTTGGGGAAGCGATCACCTTTCTATACTCACCTACATAGGTAGCCCACCACAATTAGAGGAACAACCCAATCCTCACCCGACATGGGACTATGCAGAGGCTGATTGGCCTAAATTCAGGAAGAAATGTATATCATTCAAGTCAAGTTAAAACTGCTTTTGTTAAAAAACAAAAACATGTGTATTATATCTTATACTGTTTGCACCTTAATTGTATTTGGTCTGTACAAAAAGGCTCGTGGCCTACAAGTACTGAATAAAGAGAAGAAGAAGTGAACATCTACTACAGATGTAGCCGAGCTTCACTTTTGGGCAATAGACGCACTGTTCCCATCCAGCTCCGGTGAAGTTGACAAGAATGGCCATCCCAGGAGTCTCTGTCTCGGCTAAGTTGAACCTAGGCATCGGTAGTTTGTCCTTCTATCTACGGGAAGATTCGTAGATCGGTCAGTAATAATCGCCGTGGGAGGTAGAGTGATGGGTTGAGCTGCATTTGATGTCATGAAACCTTAGTAAAGTATTCCTCTGATGTGCTCTGGTTAAGGTAAAGATTGTTCGCGATCCAGGTGAAGATAAAAGACGGATCTGCCTGGGCGAAACTGCCTGTAGATGATGGAGGCGAAGTCTGGTTTTCAGGAGAAGTATCTGGATGGGTTGGTGGGATGAAAGTCCTGTCCCTGAGCTCCGTACCTGATGATATAAAGTCGAGGTAGCAATATCCACTGTAGTATTTCCTGACTGTAGAAAGGGATTGTATACGTAGAAGCGATCCAATCTGTTCAGATAGTTGGTCTCTGTGATCCCCTTAAGTAGGTAGAGGATTCGATACTGATAGAACCGTAATGATAGTAGAGTTCATCACTGGAGGGTGTCATGACCGGGGAATGCGTCTTGTCTGGTGATCGCTCTGTATTTACCTCTACCGGAGTCTCAGAAAGTGACTGAGAGGAGGCTCGACCTCTCTCTTCTTGTCGTTCCTCATGTCGATAAGGAGGAGCAGTGTATCGATAGAAACCTATTATCGTAGGATTTTCGGGGTAGGGTCGATATCGATAGTCTCCATATCAATCTTGAGTAGGATAAGGATAGAAAGGCATGGGATGGTATCGCTGAGATGGAGATCGAAGTCGATCCCATTCGATATCTCTTCCATATCCATAGTGTTAAGACGATTGTCGATCCAGATGACGTGAAGATTAACATAAACCTATTGTAAGTGTATATTTGTATACGTACATGTACATGTAATTGTACTAAAGCAGACGGAATACATTCAACGCTATGTGTGTAGTGTCTAAACATGACAGTATTATAAAAAAATTATTTCATTATGTCGTCTCTTAGGACATGCATAGTTTGTTGGGGATCTATTAGCTTACCTTCCCGACGCGTTTGTGAGCAACGATTTCCACCATGGGGATGCTAGGTTACACAATCACCCAATTCACAAGTGAACAGGCCTGACCAGTAGATCCATTTAGCCGCCTCTTACTGCAAGCATATAGATTCCTGAGGACCCATTCTAACAATGAGTGAGTGAGTGAGTATGGTTTTACGCCGCATTTAGAAATATTCCAGCAATATCACAGCGGGGGACACCAATATGGGCTTCACACATTGTAACAATGTCTAACAATAAAATCCCACAGGGTCGTAATTCGCAAGTATATAACAATATATTTAAGCTATGTGTAAATAATCGTGACTGAGCAAGACAATCCAGTGATTGGCATCATGAGCATAGATCTACGCAATTCGGATACGAGGATACGTAATGACCAATTCACCGAGCGTGACCAACCGATATCTTTAATCACCTCGTTCGACCACCAAAGATTGCTGTGGTAAAGCTTAAAGCCCGGGGCTTATGTGGTAAGACAACACCAAAGGACGTTAGTCGGATACGTTTGCCAGTGGCAAGGGTATAAATTGTTTCTTAGGCCTTTCATATTCCTATACCGTAACGTCGCTATGATAGTATATTGTAAATTTTGTTATCAAACAATTGTTTGTTGTTTGTTTGCTGCTTAACCCCGCACTCAGCAATAAGACGGCGGGCTGAAAATAATCGAGTCTGGACCAGATAATTCAGTGATTGATATCATGGGCATCGAACCACGCGATGGGGATACGATGACATGCATCAACCAAGTCAGCGAGCCTGACCACCCGATCCCGTAAGTCGCTTCTTACGACAAGCATAGAAGCCTTTTACGGCAAGCATGGGTTGCTGAAGACCTATTCTAACCCGGATCTTCACGGGTAATCAATAAATTGTGTCTACTTTACCAAGGCTATGGTTCTGATACATTATAATAGGATTATAATAGGATTGGATTCTTAGATATGCAATGGTACCTTCAGGACAACATATATTCATTCAGTTCAAACACTGAAACATTCTGCATGCGACGGTCACGACAGACCGATCAGGCGATTACTGAAAACGTAATAAACAAAAATATGCTACATTTGAAACTACGCTACCTTCGTAAAGTACAAATATTTTGGGGTGGAGTCGCATCCGGGTTTCGAGCCCACACTCCCAGAGTGAGGCACCTAATCACCAGCACATCTAACCCACTCAGCCACCGAGGCTTCAATAAAGTAGAAGTCCGACAACTGTTAGTCTAGATCACGTACTTTGTGTACCCCTCTGATTAGTGTAAATTGCCTCGGCTCTGTTCCGAAACTATGACTAGACAATGCAATTTTGCAAAATGGTCACATGTAACTATCTTTGTGAGTTCGACTCCCGGACGGGTCTCCTCCAAAAAAAGGACCAGAATTTGCACTTTACTTCGAAAGTGTTATCTCAAATATAACATATGTTTTATTTGACCACTTCCTAAAAGCCACGGTCTACTCAAGAAACATATTCTAGTTTATTGTTTTGTAAACATTTACAGAACCAATCAGTCTTACAATTATCATTATGCGTTGTGTATCAGAGATGTGGAGTGTTTCGCTGAATATTGCCGTATGATTTTCACAAATGCGTATTAACCGATTTCCGTTATAGCTCGTGACAACAAATGTTACTTCGTAGATACAAATCGTACCAAGAGGTGTTTTATATCATATTTTACCTCCTGCATGTTACACTTCACATTGGACTTGACAATCCATTTGATGTCAGAACCATCATGTATCGCTGACATTTCAGAAATTCAGAAATGTGCATCACGCTTTGTCGCTCTTGTCCAGGACATAACAGTTTAATGCACATCTGTCGCTTATCTCTCTGTTACTGGTACTGGGTACTGAAGTGAAACATTACATACATGGCGTCGGGTGTGTGTGTGGGGGTGGTGGGGGGGATGGGGGTGGTGGGGGGAGATTTAGGTGTAGAAAGTATACGTATTTGGAGGTAAAATAATAAGGTTTAGCCTACAACGCAGTGACATGGTGCCATGTAGAAAGGATACGGTCACTGCAGATGTGGACTGAATGTATGGAGTGAGTGAGTTCAGTTTAACGCCGATTTTAACAGTTTTCCAATTATATCACGGCGTGCCAGCTTCATGTTGGAGGAAAGTCCGAAGTGATGCAGGTCTCAGACGTTTACTGCCTCGAGCTTGAAACCCACGAGCATGGGTATCATGGTGCTGACAAACCTAGAAACATAATTGGGGCGAACCGGGAATCGAACCCACAATCATAGGTTTCTGGCGTGCCCAAGGGACGGACTATATGGGTTGCAAGGGAAATACTGATCTTTGTATTTTCTTGAAGCATAATGATATGTACACTCACGTAGGAAAGAGAATTGATATTCAATTGTAGGTTTTATCTAACATCCAAAAAACTTGTTTTTTTGCTGTAATTTACTCATCACGTGAGTTGTTATCCATCAAGCTGAACATGTTGAACGTGTATTATCTTATATTTGACTTTCTTTATTGTGAGCTAATGTGTAGGATGAAATCATGTTCGTTGTTTAGTGTTTTCATCTTTTTCATTAAACTGTTGCTTTCATAGATATGGACCGCCTCCGTGATCCAGTGGTAGAGCGTCCGCCCGGGGGGCGGAAGGTCCGGGGTTCGATCCCCGGCCGCTTAATACCAAAAGATGTTAAAGGATTGTACTTGGTGTTACCCTGTCTGGCGCTCGGCATTAAGGAGCTAAAACAAGGACTGGTCGTCTTGGAGTCAGTATACTGTGTCTGAGTGAGGTATTCATGTTAAACTGCGGCATGGTATCTCAGTGTGATAGCACTATAAATCGGCATCAGTCCGGACTAGTACAAGCAGCCACACACACACGTGCATGCACGTCGCTATATAAGAGCAATAATCTTGGACGCGACTTTCAACCCAATTTCACCTCATCTCACCTCATAGATAGATTTACAGAACAACAATAGTTACTGTGACATTAAATAAGATTTAATGCAAAGTTATGTTTTTTACCAAATCTGAAACAATTTCGGATAAAAAACAGACATAAAACTCCTGTAAGTGTTCAAATGGTTTAATTTGCCATACTGACTTCAGAAAATGCGTTATTTCATAAACAAACATGAACATGCCAAAATGTCGATTTACAAATTAATATCGTGTGTGTCCACCTCTGGTTGCGATTCAAGCAACCCATCTTCGACTCATGGAATGGCCCAGGCGTCGCACAAAGTCCTGTGGGATATCTGTCCATATCTGCTGGAGCATGTTTCGAAGTTCCTGCAGTGTCTGTGGAACACGTGATTGACGTCGAAGACGTCGATTCATCTCATCCCACATGCGCTCGATTGGTGAGACATTAGGGGAGCGAGCAGGCCAGGGGATGACATTCACGTTGTTTTGTTGAAGGGAATTTTGAACAAGTCGAGCAGTATGAGACCGGGCGTTGTCATGTTGAGAGGTAATGCCTGGGCCATGACGACGCAAAAACGGTAGAAAAACAGGGCCGATGATCTCGTCGCGGAAGCGCTGTCCATTGAGATTTCCGACTACCACTATCAAACGGGTCCTCTGTCTTGCTGTAATCCCACCCCATACCATTACGCTGCCATAAAATGATGCTTCTTGCAGTCACTGTTGCTGGCTGGAATCGATTTCGTAGGTGTGTCGTTCGAATCCAGTTGTCTTGTCGATTATTGGCTACGCGTGGCCTGCCACTCTGAGGATGGTCTCTGACTGCATTTGTCTGTTGCCAACGTTGCCATGAACACCAAATAGTGTTTCTGTGGACGTGAAATTGTCTTGCAAAATCATGTTGACTCAATCCTGCTTCAAGCATACCAATGGCCCGCAGACGCTCATTTTCGGACAGGCATGGCAGTATGTAATGTTGAATAATTGCGTAATTTTGTTGTTTTTCTGAGTGGTTGTTGTCAGCACGATGCTAAACAATGCATATGGAATCCCGTTAACGCACATGTTTTATACCCAGTCTTGGGTAGAGAAATGCATGGGGCTTGCATAAAAGTCAACTTTTGCATGGAATTCATGGAATGCTCTGTAGCAGTTGCGTTTTTGTGACTTGATTCCATACATGTAATACAATACTGAAAACCAAACTTTACTTGTTTGAAAAATATACTAAAATATTGGTGTCACAGGAACTTTTGTTGTTGAGTATATGTTGGAGAGGTGGGGAGGTAGTCGCTGGACATGTTGGATGCCGTGAATAAACAGTAATTAATTAGTGTGCTGCCTCATTCTGATGTACTGTGCATGTCTCCAAATATTATTTGAAAATCATGTTTGGGTGACAAAATGTCCCAAATAGCTAAGCATTTCATATTTGTTGTTTAATACCGCGCTGTCAGTAATTAAGGCTGGGCAAATGGTCAAAAGAAACCTGGTAGGAATTATTAGAAAGAATCATACAGATATCACAAAGCCGAGATTTCTTCTAACACGGAATTTACTCTTCCAGAGGTTCTGAAAATTACAGAATGATACAATGTAATTGAATGTATCCATCATTCACTGTCATGACAATACATGTAATTAAACATGCTGAAGAACTCTTTTATAATATAATTTCAACACAGCAATAGCATGGTACCTTACACTGTAATACAATGACCGCCCCCTTGCTACGTGCAACTTTGAAAATGTCATATTTCTACACACAAATATGAAAATAAAGCATTAACACTGACCATGTGTGCAGTATTTTGTTTCTAAATCGATTAATAATCTCAATAACACTGGTTTTATGACATAAAACTTGCTATATATGAGGATTTTCCTGCAATAGCGCGCACCTCTACAACGCAAATAGGATACACTATCGCACGTGGCTAAATATTTCAACTTTCCAATAAATGTAAGAAATTGACTGACAACAGCTTATGAAATGCCCATAAAGGGTGTTGGATCGTGAAGCGAGAGTCACCAGAGCGTGAGGCACGGTAACGGTATAACGAGACAGCGGTGGCGCTTTTTTTAGCGCGGCAATTGAGCGGATGGTTGCATTGTTGCCCCCATAAATCTTCACATTATCTCATATTCATGTTGTCTGTACCCGAAGAGTGGATCTCGGCCATGTAACATATCTCTACAGTTGAATTTCCGCACTTCTCAAACTCTGACCATCGCGGGTCACTCGCTCGCAGTAAAAACAAATACTCAAGGGAGCATCTATTGTATCAGAATGGTGCAAAACAGTTAGTGTAAAGCCTCTATGGCTATGCACCTACAGTCACAGAAATTAAACAAGTTAAAGTCAAATAATATACCAGACAATTAGTACACATGCTGCAAAATGCCTCTGTACGTATTTTAGATGAAAAAACATTTTGCAAATATCATGATTACATTACAGAGAATGCTAACACATCATCATCACGATCATAAGATTATTACTTATTCTTTAAAGCCAATAAATGCTATCTTATAGGCATATTTAGTCTCAGTCTACATTAATGATATATGCATCATGATATTTACAGTATTTGTATAACTATACAAGGAGTAATCACATTGCAGTCTGGTATCATAACATTATGCAACACGATAAATGAAATACAGCTCTCTCTATAGATGGATCTATTAGCTCGATCATATAGCAGATAATAAATCAGGCGCAACCTAGATCTCAGCTAACATCATATACCATTCCAAACAAAATCAATAATAGATATGATTAATTTAAAATACCTGAAAACACAATAGCACAGCATATGGTTAAATGTCTTTAACTCGACCATATGGCCGAAATATTGCCGATGTGACCTTAAATTTAAATTCGCTCACTTTCACACGACTGATACGTTTGTTCCCTCATCATTGTCATTGTGTATATTACCTATGAAAATTAAATGTGCTTGAGCATCTGCAAAATATACGCTTCGCATGAATATGAATATGTTTGGTTTGTATGTAATCATAATTGTATTTTGTTATTTTTTGTTATTTTTGTTGCTATTGTGTTTTTGGTCCCAGCACCCTATGCCTGTCGTCGCAATCTGTTTTACTGGCAACTATTGTTGAGTGCGGCGTTATACAAACAGAAAACTTTGATAAACGCATGCACACGAGATATATATCTAAACAATAGTAGTATTCACAAAAGGTTTCGATGACATTTTACGAGGGTGTCAACTAGAAATTACACATTGGACACATCTAACACAAACTAAGCACGAATCATCAGTGACAGCTGTCTACATCCTCCGTGAGCAACACGTTTGAAATAGGTGACATCTGAAAAAATTAAAAAAGTACGAAACATGTGCCATTCAATGGAACACTCATTTAGCATGTAGTAAATAAAAAAAACTCCACGCCAGAGCAGAGATTCATCAGTCGCGAATACACGTGTACATGTTTCTGCCGAAACAGATTCCAAAAAGAGCGTAAAAGGAAAACATGTCTTGAAGATTACATGTATATATCGCTGAAAATCAGAGATAGTACGAGATATATCTTTTCATCTATAACTTTTAAACTTTTCATTTAATCAATTTCAGCATGTTTTGATATCTGTTTCATTATTCCACTTGGCATCCTTTCATGGTTTTGCTGTTTATAAAGCGATTATCAAATATGTTCAGGCTCCAAATTTATTTGTGTTTATTATTCCATTTGTTCTCATATTCACCTACTGTAGAAAACATACTGTCACGGTCTTACAGTGCACATACAGAATAGCATCGTTCTTGTCAATGAGTTCTTTTAATATGATGTGATGACTCCCTGACAATGAAACCTTAAGACATCTATAATAATGATAACGCTTCACTGTACAACATAGGTGCGAAGTGTGGCTGAAAGGTTTTGAGTCTAAATACAAGCGTGTACAGTTTGCATGTTGTTGTTTTGTTGTTTAACGCCGCACTTAGCGATATTCTAGCTATATGACGTCGGTCTGTAAATACTGGACCAGACAATCCAGTGATTAATATCATG
Source organism: Haliotis cracherodii (assembly GCF_022045235.1). Taxonomy (NCBI): domain Eukaryota; kingdom Metazoa; phylum Mollusca; class Gastropoda; order Lepetellida; family Haliotidae; genus Haliotis; species Haliotis cracherodii. The sequence continues at coordinate 255,907 of NW_027266296.1, read as the reverse complement.
AGCATCTATCCACGCATATGGGATCGATGACATGCATCAACCAAGTCAGCGAGCCTGACCACCAGATCCCGTTAGTCGCCTCTTACGACAAGCCTCGTCCCTTTTTACGGCAAGCATGGGTTGCTGAAGACCTATTCTACCCCGGATCTTCACGGGTCTGAAACCTTAATTACGACCTCTATCATTATGATTACGCTTCACTGTTCAACATATCTGTCATATAGCTGGAATATTGCTGAGTTTAACAAACCAACAACAACAACAACAACACATGTGCGAGGTGTGGCTTAAAGTTTTTGAGCCTAAATACAGGCGTGTACCGTTCAGTTTGTATGTGTGTGAGTGAGTCGGGTTTAACGCCGCTTTTAACATTATTCCAGTTATATCAAGGCGTGTCAGCTTAATGTGGGAGGAAAGCCCGAAGTGCTGCAGGTCTAAGACGTTTACCACTTCGGTGAAACCTACGAGCACGGGTATGGTGCTGACAAACCTAGAAACATAATTGGGGCGAACCGGGATTCGAACCCACAATCATAGGTTTCTGGCGTGGCCAAGGTGCGCAACTCTGCACAGCGAATCGCGGCACCTTAGACGACTAGGCCACCCGTGCCCCCCAAGTTTGCATGTAATCAGTACAATATTGTCCATGCTTACAGGCTGCATTTGAACCAAACATACAACCAGGCAGCATATTCCTGCAGATATCAAAGTGACTGGGTATTCTCTGTTGATGTGACAGGACGTAATTTTGAGCCTAAATACTAGGATGTACGTATACCGTATACCCTAAACAATTTGCATGTATTAGTACAGTACGGTCTCTGCCTAGGGATCAACAATTTGATTTTCTGTAGCTGAAAAAATATCTGAACCCGATACAAAATCCTTGATATAAAACGTCAACGCCAGAGAATAAACCGATTATCCTTCAAAACAGATTTCCAGTGGGTGTAAAAGGCAAAGTAGCTGTAAAGAGTAACACCAACAAATTGTAAGTGTATGTTTGTATACGTGCATGTACATGTAATATACTAGAGCAAACGAAATACTCACAACGCTGTGTGGGAAGTGTGCATACACAACAGTGTTATTGATTTATTTGTCATTTTCCATCATGTCATCTCTCAGGACCTGGTTTCACCGAAGTGGGAAGCGTCTGACACCTGCATCACTTCGGGCTTTCCCCCCACATTAAGCTGACACGCCGTGACGTAACTGGAATACTGTTAAAAGCGGCGTTAACACAACTCACTCACTCACTCCAAGGACATGCATACTTTGCTGGGAATGTTACCCGGAATCCTCACGTGTTGAGCAATGACCTCTGCATGACACACATTCCCCCAAGTGACCCAGCCTGTCCAGCAGATCCATTTAACCGCCTCTTCTGACCAACATATACATTCCTGAGGGCCCATTCTAACAATGAAATCTCGCGGGGTCCTAATTCGCAATTGTATATATGCGAGGTGAGGTGAAATTGGGTTTAACGTCGCGTCCAAGATTATTGCACTTATATAGCGACGTGCATGCACGTGTGTTTGGCTGCTTGTACTAGTCCGGACTGATGCCGATTTATAGTGCTAGCACACTGAGATACCATGCCGCAGTTTAACATTAATACCTCACTCAGAGACAGTATACTGACTCTGAGCCGACCATCCTTGTTTTAGCCCCTTAATGCCGAGCGCCAGACAGGGTAACAACAAGTACCATCTTTTAACGTATTTTGGTATGACGCGGCCGGGGATCTAACCCCGGACCTTCCGCTCTTCGGGCGGACGCTCTACCTTTAGACCACGGAGGCGGTTTGTATATATGTAGCCATACTAAAACAGGCAGAATACCTCAATCTCTGGGTGTGAGGTGAGGTGAGGTGAGGTGAGGTGAAATGGGGTTAAACGTCAAGATAGTTGCACTTGCATAGCGACGTGCATGTACATGTACGCGCGCGTGTGTGTGTGTGCGTGTGTGTGTGCGTGTGCGTGTGTTGTGTGTGTGTGTGTGTGTGTGTGTGTGTGTGTGTGTGTGTGTGTGTGTGTGTGTGTGTGTGTGTTTGTGTGTGTGTGTGTGTGTGTGTGTTTGTGAAATGATGTAACTTGTGGATATTCTTTTTTTGCATTTTTGTTCAAATCATTATTAGTTCACATGACCCATACTGAACCAAACATTTATGAAATAAGTTACCAGTGTTACAATAATCTCCTTTCTCAAATGTTCACAAAGCCTTACGTGTGTGTGTGGCTAGTCTGGACTTATGTCGTATTTATAGTGCTAGCCCACTGAACTACCAGACACAGTATACTGACTCTGGGCCAGCCATCCAGTGATTGACATCATAACACGCAATCAACCAAGTCACCGAGTCTATCCAACCGATATCTTTACTCGCACCGCACGACCAGCTGTGGTTCGTAGGTGTATGCGGTTACGTCCAACGCGATTAGTCAAACATAATAAACAAATATAATGTTATTTTTGAGATAACTCAATCTCAGAGTGAGAGGCACTTACTCGCCAGCACATATAAACCCACTCAGTCACCAGGGCTTTAATAACATAGAAATCCAACATCTGCTTGCCTAGATCACGTATTTTGTGTACCCCTAAGATGAGTGAAATTGGCTCTGCTACCATGGTCGAAGTTACGACAAGACAGAGGTAATTGGCTTTGTGTGCAGGCGATTAGGTGCCTTACTCTCAGAGTGAGGATTCCACCCATAAACATACTAGAGTTTGTACTTTACCAAGAAAGTGTAATCCAAAATATGGCATATGCTGTATTTAAAGGCATTGTCTATTCAAGAAATATGTAGTGTAAGTTTTTTTTACATTCACAGAACCATTCAGTATTACAATTATCATTGTGTATTTTGTATCAAAGATTTAGAGTGTTTCGCTGAATATTCCCGTCTGATTTTGTCAAATGCGTAATAACAGATTTAATAGATACAGTTGCAGATACTCTCAATCAATAGATACAAACAAAACCAAGAAATGTCATATCACGTTTCACACGCCATACCATATGCTTCACTTCACAGTAGATTTGTTGCACAAAAAACAGACTGTATTTTAATAGTTAGACAATCACATAAATATAAGATTGGTTGGTTGGTTAGTCTGTTGTTTAACGCCACACTGATGGGATCGATGACATGCATCATCCAAGTCAGCGAGCCTGACCACCCGATCCCGTTTGTCGCTTCTTTTACGGCAAGTCACCTTTTACGGCAAGTGTCGTAGCTGTTGGTCCAGCTGGTGCTGAAACTCTTGTCCTGTCTGTTCACACGGCCAAGTTAGGTAGGGAGGATATGATCCGAGGGATTGGGGATACTGATTCTGACTCTCGTGAAAATTATTGATCTCGGACGGCGAAAAAGCAAATGTCGCCAAAAAACGTTGCAAACTGTTCGCTCAGAGTATCGATTGCCAAGTGGACTTCCGTAATCACTGTTAGAGCGGAGCGGATGCGGGCGGGGGAGGGGATGAGGGGCGGAGAAAGGTGTCCTCGGTAGAAGGGAAGTCCTACACATGGACATGACTCACGGAACGACAATAGGAAAAACAAAGAATGGGATCGTCTTAAACATTTTGTTCAAGAGAAAACCCGCATACTCCACAATGTCGTAACTGCTTTCGGGCGTCCAGTGCGACACCACTACAGTTACTAAATGTATTGCCGTTCCTGGTCATCATGGTCAATTACGCCATGACTTTGCCCCTCGCCTCGTCCGCAGCGGCTCGGCTCCGTCAAGGAGTGATTGGTCTAACGACGCTTACTCCAAGTTGTCTCTATCAGCATTCATACTCGCATAATAAAGAAACACAACACCAGCTTTATACTCACATAGTTTTACTTACTCTCAGAACATCTGTCAATACAGGACAGGATCAGACCGGCCAGACTCGTCACTAACTGGGGAAAACTTTCAACGATCGGGATTCGACTCGATCGATTGCAAACCGCGCTCTCCTCTCCTAATGTTAAAGTATCATTTTATAGTGTTCGGGCCTGGCCTGTCGTTGTCAAATGTCACAATACCTCATTTTGATTCGTTAAAAGTTAGATCTGACCATGAACTCATGTGTGTCGTAATCGGAAAAATACAAAAGCCGTCGTGCCAGATTGCTCATCTCTCTATTGATTTTGTGACTCGCTCCGAAGCTCCAAATGAAATATACCTTGTATCTCTCTGCTTGTTTCATTACCTAATGGACGATAACCTGGAACCAATCCAATGATAAATATGAAATATCAAGAATACACTTGTGATAAATGGAAATGTCTTTTATCTATTGATTCCTTTCGAACTAAAAGTTCTCTGTCACAAACTACATCTAACGCCACTCCTCATTGCAGCTATAGCGGTTTTATTTGTTACCATTTTCTAATGTTTTTGAGATGCATTTTTAACCTTATAACATCCTCCGCCTGTGGACAAGAGCTGCCAACAGCTCGGAAGACATAAGCATGAGTTCAGGCCTGAGACGTAAAATACAATCACACTAAACACAATAGAAGTAAAACAGGATCGATCATTCCATATATTAAATTGTTATCAATTTCAATTTTTTTGTAAAGATCCGGAAAACAGCGAATACTCTAACAGTCAAAATGTATGTACATGGTAAAGAATAAGAGAAATGATCCTATGTTACTTCATGTAACCACAAAGCATAAATATCACGACATATTATTCAAATACAATGTAGAATTAATTAATAGCGATGCATAAATGTCAAATGTCACTGCACATGGCCACAATGTGGCACCACCATTCACGAAAGTTCATTTGTCGCTGATCCCAATCGAATTCACTGGCTCCTTTCTAGTTTCGAAAAGTCAATTGGCGGACCAACGTTCTTGAATCTTTAACAGAAAAGTTAATGTCTGAACACACGGCCTGTTAACACAGTCTGGACCTCGGCTGGGGTGACAAAGCCAGAGGTAGACTTTTCTTGACACTGCTTGAGTGTTTACCAGTCGCTGTCTAAAGATGCAGAGTTGCGTCCCTTGGGCACGCCAGAAACTTATGATTGTGGGTTCGAATCCCGGTTCGCCCCGATTATGATTCTAGGTTTGTCAGCACGATACCCGTGCTCGTGGGCTTCAGCGAAGTGGTAAACGTCTGAGACCTGCATCACTTCGGGCTTTCCTCCCACATTAAGCTGACAAGCCGCGATATAAATGGAATATTGTTAAAAGCGGCGTTAAGCCCAACTCACTCACTTATACCATAAACATGATTAGATAGAACACACTAAATGTGTATTCCGTTTAGGATTTAAACACATTTCTTAACATTGTCTTGTATGTGTTTACATTCCAACACATTTTTAAGTGCTTATGATATAGTCTGAATTGTACAATGAGCTGGGCTTGAACCTGACAGACCGTGATATAACTGAAATAATGTTCAATGCGGCGTTTCATTCACATAATATTATATCATCGTACAAACAGGGGTGGTGGGGTAGCCTAGCGGTAAAAGCGTTCGCTCGTCACGCCGAATGCCGGGGATCGATTCCCCACATGGGTACAGTGTGTGAAGCCCATTTATGGTGCCCTACTCCGTGATATTGCTGGGATATTGCTAAAAGCGGCGTTAAACCATACTCACTTTGCTCATACGAACACGATTTATACATACTTTAATATATTTCAAGACATTGCTGGAGAATAGAAGAACAATTTAGAAGTTTCGCTTTTGAATGCTATCTATATTATACCTTACACTCAATAATATCTTCCTTCTACATTCTCCATTGCAAAAATCATCACAAAACTAAATTTCAATCCAAAAGGGCTTGGAATAAGAGGCCTACGTATTTACGGTCATATCGCTGTCCTTGAAGAAACGGATGACGGGTTTTCAAAAAAGAAATGTCCGCATTGAAACGTTATCGTCAGGAAATTCAGTCGGTTTAACGTAAGTATCTACATTTCAACATTTTACGGACGCTTGTTCTCTGACGTTTTATATTTATTGCACCCTGACAGTGTTTCCTTCTGAGTACACCAGAAAGTGAAAAATTACGAAAGCCTAATGATGCCCCTTTGATAGTATTAAATATATATTTTAAAATCGAAACTTCGATTATTTTCTCGTTGTTTTAAGATTTGTTTCAAAACTCGAAATTTCGATTTTTTTCTCGTTATTTCGATTATTTTCTCGAAATTTCGAGTTTTGTAAATAAACTTGAAATAACGAGAAAATATTCGAGGTAACGATAAAAAAACCCTCTTTATTTCGAGAAAATAACTGAAATAACGATAAAGTAATAGAAGTAACATTAAAGAACTCGAAATTTTGAGAAATTGACTGAAATAACGAGAAATTTCGATTTCAATATATATTATTTAAATATATTCAAAAATGAATATGCTACTTAATTGGAACCTTCAGGTTTTCGTAGACAACTGAGTGAGTGGAGGGTGTTACGAGCAAAGCAGGTCATGCTACCCTTTTTGCGAACATACTCCTGAGGCTTCTGGGGCTACGGTCTTGTCCCCACTGAAGTACATGTAGCACATGTAGCACATGTAGTGTCTCCATAGGCAAGTGGCCTTGTTCGAAGTATGCCTCTGTTCACCAACCTGTGAATGAGTTCCCGTAAGGATGAAATGGTAATGTGACTGTTCTAGCGCCCAACAGGCAGCTTGGGTTGTATACTCCATAGGGAGCTGAGAATTAAAACGAGTGCACACTGATGCTGTGACCGGGGTAATAATAGTGTAGCGCTTTGAGTGAGTGAGTATGGTTTTACGCCGCTTTTAGCAATATTCCAGCAATATCACAGAGGGGGACACCAGAAATGGGATTCACACATTGTACCCATGTCGGGAATCGAACCCGGGTCTTCGGCGTGACGAGCAAACGCTTTAACCACTAGGCTACCCGACCTCCCCTGTAGCGCTTTGAGCATGCCCCTGTGTAGGGTGGAAATACAGCGCAATATAAAGCGAATGGGACTTCTCCCTGGGAACGCTGCCATGTCAAACCCACCGTGAACACGACTCCCACCGTGACTCCCCAACGCTGCAGCCTTATGCGTTACACAGTTTGTTTCCTGGCAGCAAACCCGGGTACTCTCCCAGATTGAGAGGCGTAATATGTTTTTTTTTTCATTTAAAGGCTCTTTATTTTTTCAACTGTTAATCCATTTCACATGGAGACCCACAGGAATTGCTATTGCCTTTTCAGACATCTGAAACCAAAAGTCCATGAAATGCACACACGTTGACAATCATTGTGGTCGTAATGCATATTATGTCGCACACACGCACACGCACACATACACACACAGACACACACATACAGACACACACACAGACACATGCACACACACACCAGTGCTTGTGGTCTATGGTGAGTCCTAATGGTCCCTAGTATGTGGAGGCCTAACTTTTGATGCGAGTGGTCTATAGCCCACTTTTATATGGTTACATACGAGTTATAAATCAATGTCTTGGACTGTACTCTATTCTATGTTAATTTGGACTAGAAGTTTAATTTAAGCTTCCAGTTTATCATTCGGCCGTATTCACAAAGGTCTGTAGGCCAGTGGACCATATCTTTAAGTGTTACAATAGAGAGACAATGTTATCTTGTTCTATTAAAGCTCTTCTTAGTTTTGTAGACTTATATACAATCATGTCCTGTTAATTCGACTTTGTTGGTTGCATATGATTATGTCGGATTAACGAGTATGTCGGAAAAACGAAATTAGGTAGCGTCAACGTTCGTGATCGAAAATAGGACAACTACACAATAGATAAAGATACAAACACGTAATAAAAAAATATAAATGAAATATTCCTATTGTTATGTTACATTGTTAACGGAATATGTTTTCTAATCATGCAACTTATAAAGCTCAAAACAAAACAACTGTTACGGACTGTTACTTATTCAAAATAATTTTAAAAGCATAGTCTGGACTGGAAGTCGCAAGTTTGAAACTGGTAACGCAAAGCCTAAGAAAGCTGCTTTCTTTGTAGCTAACGTTGACTTCCTGTTAGTTATTTCATTGGTCGGTCATAGTTCGCGAAAGGTTGTTCAGACGTGACCACCTGTACATACAGTGCAGGATGTATCCTCATTTCTACTGGATATTGGCATATAAAATGTATTTATAGAAGGACTGACACAGAGGTTTGCTGGAATATAACAGTTCCTGGTGGATAGATACATATCACAAACAAGGATGAGATGGTACTCATCTTCTTTATACAACTTGCCATACAGTAAACATACTCTCACACTTCTTGGTTGTTTGCAGTAGCGTCTGGTTTCAAGTCTAAACTAATGGGAACTGCATCTTGGTTTTGCAAGACAAGTTCTAAACTTCGAGATTTTTATTATAATATAGTGAGAAAGATGATTAAACCAATGGCGTTTTACGCAAATAATTATACGTTTTTAATTGTTTGAGGGGCGTCATGCCAATTTTAATCTTAAGAAGACTTCTAAAAGCCAATTCCGTTCACCGATTTACCCACCTGAACAAGAAAAAAGGAGACCAGTGAGACCGCCTCGTCTGTTTCATATTCTGATCGGTGTGTACAGATTCCGAGTGACGACACAATGTCCACAAGACTGTATGGCAAGAGGGATGACTTCAGCCTTTATGGCGAGCAATATTCCAACAGAAACTCCAGTGTATGTTGTCTACATTTCGTAACTTTCGAGGTACACTCGAGTATGCTCTTTCTACGAAGATTCAAAGAGCGTCAAACGCCTCTTGCTCAAAAGTAGTTGTTTGATCAGGGTTTCAACATTAAATGACTTAGTAAAGCTTTCAAAACGTTTAATAATAGATGTGGACATTTCCACATCTGACACATCAGTGACAAAAATGATGTCTGATGCAATTCCCTACTTTGGCATATACCACATGTTCCCGTCTTTATACAGGTGAACAATTGACTTGCCTGTGCATGTGTTTGTGATGGTGGGGCAGGATACGCTCACCTTTTCGCAAACCCCTGGTATCATCACTATTTGATAGTGATTTATGAACACGTGCTCATGATATAGTCGGAATCGTACATCCGACTCTGCTTTTAGCACAGAATTCTTGTGAATGTGTAAAGGGTTTTGTCGGGTTTTTCTTCTTTAAGAGTTTTTTTGGAAGCGTTGTTTCTTAATATCTGAACGGGGCGGTCGGGTAGCCTTGTGGTTAAAGCGTTCGCACGTCACGCCGAAGACCCGGGTTCGATTCCCGACATGGGTACAATGTGTGAAGCCCATTTCTGGTGTCCCCCGCCGTTATATTGCTGGAATATTGCTAAAAGCGGCGTAAAACCAAACTCACTCACTCACTTTATATCTGAACAGCAGACTTTTAAACCAAGCTTTTTTTTAAGATGTAGGTAATCATTATTCATACACATGGTAAAAGATTGATCTTGGATCATTTTCTTGCAAATAATTTGATCTTCTCTTGAACAGCCATTTTCACCCATTTCAGCCACTGTTATCACTTCATCGTGAGAGTGAAAACCTTGCTTGCATAAGAAACAAGAAAGGCTAGTTGTCAGGCGTATGAACATGTCCCATAATTTCCACAATCTTTCCGTTTTCCAATGGGTCACAGGAGGCCTTTCTCACACACACCCCTTTATGAACATATTCTCAGTTAATACCTCATATATTATCGATCAAATGTATATTTGCCATAATAACCCTGAACCACAATGATGGGTGTACCGAACTACATATAAAACAACACGACACTATGTGATCTGCAGATGTTTATTGAATGATGTCCATTAGACAGACTAGGTCTTGATTCTCAGTGGAGATCCTTGTGGGTTGCCATGCTTGGTTAGACACCTGAAAGAAACCATACAAGTTTTGATGAATAAACACTGATAAAAGTCTAGCAAAAAGTCATCATACGTAATTATATAATTTACAAATATATAACAAATAATTATCAGCAATAGGCATATATGTTAATCATTTCTCACTAGGTTGGCGGAAGTGCGACTCCTTACTTGTTAGACTCGACTGTAATTATAATCTAATGGTCACAGTGTGTGACCTTTCTGGTTTTGTGTCACGGTGTCAACGGCGTGGACGTTTGCTCATGCCATCAACCACTGGTTAACCTGTCAGTAACTCCGTTATTTACAGACTACCCTGACATTCCCGGAATATTGATGTGAAAAAACAAACAACACACACTTACTCTTTGGGGATGTTTCTTGGGGAAAGGTACCACTGTGAAAACTTAATATAAAGCTGTAATCGTTTTGTTTCTGCCGAGGAGGACATATCTGTCTTGCTCAAAGTACTCCATAGACTGAGAACAAGCTTGACCTTCTCCAACCTCGATATACTGCGCACCTCGATATACTGCGCACCTTAATCAAGGTGACCATTCGAAATTGGGATTATTGATAGTTTTACCCATACACATAGATGTATGTTAAATGAGACATTATATTCCTGAAAATATAGCTACCGAGTTTGAGTCTCTCCTCCTCGACATCTTCTTTGATTTTTTTCTCAAGGTCTTGCTTCAGCTCTGGAATATAGAAGAATGTTCTTGTAGGACTATAACAGTTTGCCCCCGTATTAAGAGGGTGTTATAACTCTCAGTTGAAAAAACCCAACTCTATGAGAATTATTAAGAGAACCATGCTACATGGGGATAAAACATGGACTGGTCGGCTCGGAGTTCTTACCCTGCTTGGCGTCAGAATGAAGGGAATAAAACATGGACTGGTCGGCTCGGAGTTGTTACCCTGCTTGGCGTCAGAATGAAGGGAATAAAACATGGACTGGTCGGCTCGGAGTTCTTACCCTGCTTGGTATCAGCATGAAGGGGATAAAACATGGACTGGTCGGCTCGGAGTTCTTACCCTGCTTGGCGTCAGAATGAAGGGAATAAAACATGGACTGGTCGGCTCGGAGTTGTTACACTGCTTGGTATCAGCATTAAGGGGATAAAACATGGACTGGTCGGCTCGGAGTTCTTACCCTGCTTGGCGTCAGCATGAAGGGGATAAAACATGGACTGGTCGGCTCGGAGTTCTGACCCTGCATGGCGTCAGCATGAAGGGGATAAAACATGGACTGGTCGGCTCGGAGTTGTTACCCTGCTTGGCGTCAGCATGAAGGGGATAAAACATGGACTGGTCGGCTCGGAGTTGTTACCCTGCTTGGCGTCAGCATTAAGGGGATAAAACATGGACTGGTCGGCTCGGAGTTGTTACCCTGCTTGGCGTCAGCATGAAGGGGATAAAACATGGACTGGTCGGCTCGGAGTTGTTACCCTGCTTGGCGTCAGCATGAAGGGGATAAAACATGGACTGGTCGGCTCGGAGTTGTTACCCTGCTTGGCGTCAGCATGAAGGGGATAAAACATGGACTGGTCGGCTCGGAATTGTTACCCTGCTTGGCGTCAGCATGAAGTGGATGAAACAAGGATTGGTGTCTGATAGAAGTACACGTTAAGCTGCTGCATGGTATTTCAGTGGGATGTCACTATAAAACCGGCATAAGTATTGATTAGTACAAGCAGCCACACACACGTGCATGCACGTCCTTATATAAATTAATCACCACTTCACCTCACCTCACTACGTCGGTATAATGAGTGAATCCCCAAACCGGTGTCCCCTATGTTGAAGCAATCATAATTACAATGTGATCCTACCTTCCTTTTGTTGTGTTGTAAGATCGACGTCTCTCAACACCTCCTCGTTCATCGCATCTTCAGTCATCTCAGCGTTCCTTTTCTTGCCTAAAAAGAAAACAATGTTACACTATCTTTTTTTTTAGTTGTGCTCCAAACATTGTTAATACACCAATTATTCCGAAGTCAATACTCTTTGTTATGAAAAAGATTTTACGAAGAAATCTTCCTGTAAATGCAATATGTTTTTATTATTTCATGTAGAATATATGTATATGTTTGTGTGTTTTTTTCTTATTTGGTATAATTCATCAAGTAAACAACCCAACTAATTACATTGTTTTTGAAGGTGTGTTTGGCAATGAGGCGTGTGGGCAGGGTTGGTTGGTTGGTGTGTTGTTTAACGCCGCACTCAGCAATAACCATCTAATAGATGGACCAGATAATCCAGTGATTGACATTATGAACATCGATCCACGCAATTGGGATCGATGACATGCAACAACCAAGTCAGCGAGCCTGGCCACCCGATCCCGTTAGTCGCCTTTTACGACAAGCACAGTCGCCTTTTACGGCAAGCATGGGTTGCTGAAGACAGGATGAAAATCTAATCATAAATATATTACTACCTAATTGTTCGAAAAACATTATGGCTTTAAGGCGCAAATCAATTAACCCGAACATGCACAATTATGAACATACACTGAGTAAAGATATATGTAAAGTTAAACCAGAGTCGCAAACGTGTACCTACCAAATCGAACCTCGACCCTGGCACTCGCCCACAACGCGTCCACCACTGCCACCATCAGCAACACACTCAGGATAATCATCAGCTTCATGGTCCTTGTGTACCAAACGTTGATGTCCAGTGATGTGACGCTGGGATCTGACGCCATTTATAGGCGCAGTGAACACGGACATGGGTATCCGGTGTTTCATCGAAATGAGTCATATGTCAGCTGTCACACATCTATTGACACGAACATGCTATACGATGTCTTGGGTTGAGGTGTCCACGTGCACATGTGTGAAACACTTTCAATGTCAGAATATTCTGACCCCATGAAAGTATATCAAAATCCTTTTTCTGTTTCGAAATAATTTCAATAAAGCTACATCTGTGCTTCAATCATACATCAAACAAACCTGTGAAACGCGAACCAGAGGTAACATTGTGAACCTGTCTCCGAAAGAAAACTGATGTACATAACTTTTTTAAAAAGAGAAACAACAACAGAAAAAAATAATCCTAGGCCCTCAAACATATTGCAGTGCCTTCACCATCAACAGTCTTACCATTGCTTTCCCCCGCCAGGGCGAGATGGGATTTAAACCGGATCCTGGAAAGCCTAGGGTACGCAACCCATGCTTGTCGTAAGATGCGACTATCGGGATCGGGTGGTCAGATTCGGTGACTTGATTGATGCATGTCATCGCATCCCACTTGCGTAGATCGATGCCCGTCATGTCAATCACAGAGTTATCTGATCCAGGCACGATTAGTTACAGACCACTGTCATATAGCTGGAATAATGCTGGAGTGCGGCGTAAAACAACAAACGAAAACAACTAGAAAGGAGCGACATCCAATCCATAATCACGTTGTCGTATGGTTTAAGGCCTTATTATTATTATCATTATTCAAAATGCGACAATTGTTCAAAATGTGTCAGGAATGACACACTACGCAGGTGTGTGGCGCTACTATCGTATGTGTTTTTGTGTTATGTTTCACAGCCGTGAACGTTTTAGCAAAAGGATGTGTTTTTAGTCAACACTTATCTTTGTTCTAATACTTGATATTAAGTTTTTTTAATTTCAAGATCACAAATCCATACAATATGGTGCTAGATCCCGGGTATGATATTGCATGTGCAGAGAAGTGCCAGATGGAACTTACATGATCACAATCAAAAGGCAACACGCATGTAGATGCGTGACATCTCATTTATCACTGACATCTGGTGCTTTTGTTATCAATACGTGATTCTCATGTCCGTGTTCAGTGCGCCTGTTGATGCAGCAGTTGCCGGTGTCCCGGTATAAACTCTCCCCCGTACAACCCCCCCCCCCCCCCGGTTTGTTGCAATGTCTTTAAGTACTATATTCTTTAAATAGATATCTTTAATGTAAGGAGGGCTGCTTTAAAAAATAGATTATGAAATATGGTCATAATGAATTGATATTTCAGTATATTTTATTTGGTAACTGTACCTTCCATCCGGAAGAACCATGCAGCTGATGTTTATCCTGACTGTGTTGCTGATGGCGGTGGTGGTGGACGCATGGTGATGTGGGGGCGTGGGGGGCGTGAACTGCTGATAAAAAACGTATGGTTTCATTTTCGGATTTGATAAGCAAAATAAGCATTTATTTTATTTTAACAATAAACGACGAGTGGGAGTTGTTTATCGTATATACACACCCCGAGTGGTTTGTCCTCCCTGCAGTGTTTTATTGTACGATAAACAACGACCACGTGTCGTTTATTTCTTATATGAGATAAACAATATTTTATCGTGAATTAAGGCTTCGTTCTTCCATGTTCTTTCTAGCTATGGTAGATATCTTTATTTGCGTATCGACATAATTAATGAACTTTATATAATTCCCAATGAAATAGATCCCCTCTGTGATCTGGTTGAAGAGCAGGTCAGGGGTTCGATCTCCGGCTGCGTCATACCAAAAGACGTTAAAAGATGGTACTTGTTGTTACCCTGCCTGACGCTCGGTATTAAGGGTTGAAACAAGAACTGGTCGACTCGGAGTCGGTATACTGTGTATGAGTGGGTTATTCATGTTATACTACGGCATAGTATCTCAGTGGGCAAGCACTATTAAGTCCGTAAAAGCAGAGACACACGCGCGCACACACACACACACGCGCGCGCACGCACACACACACATAGACACGCACACACACGCAAACACATACACACGCACACACATACACGCACACACATACACGCACTCACATACACGGACACGCACATTCACGCACACACATACATGTACACGCATACACACACATACACGCATACACACATACACACGTATAAGTGGGTTATTCATGTTAAACAACGACATGGTATCTCAGTGGGCAAGCACTATTAAGTCCGTAAAAGCAGAGACACACATACACGTACACACATGCCAAGGGTTCACGTTACGTTGGGGCACTTATCGATCTCCTCTGTTGAAGTTTCTAAAGAATATTGCTGGTGGCAGCAGGGACCTGAATATCATTTAGGTTCATGGTGGCACATCGCAAGGGTCACAAATCATGGGCGTCGCTGCATAAGAGCAATAATCTTGGACGCGACGTTAAACCCCATTTGACCTCGCCAAATATAATATTAAATATAGCGTGTCTTGCCACATACATTTATACAGTAGTCCTGATCTTTACAGCACTTCTCTCTTTAATCCGTTCCTTTAAAATCTAATTCAGTAATTGTAGAGATTATTAAGATTATTGAAACTGTTTTCCTTGCATTTTATTGTATCAAAGTGAGACGTTGTCGTGGTATAATTATGGTGTCGTTGTATAATTAGGGTATTCATCACCCGATCGATATACATGATACAGGCAAACAAACTATGTTTGAAATGACTTTGCTAGGATTGTAAACTGACCTAGGCCATCGTAAACTTGTGCAAGGACATTTAGATGACGACAACAATGTGAAACGTGAGTGAAAATCACATTTGTATTACCTTCAGTACACACTGGGAACATCTTACACACAACATCCCCAAAGTTCTTGTTTTAAGTTTTAGAGATAAAGCAACATCTTGCCAAAAAAATCGAACACATTGTTGAACAGGAGAGAAATAAATTCGGTAACTACTAGTACCGTATTCGACGTAATAAGCGCCCCGCTCTCATAACCGCCCCCGGCGATATTTACTTATATACTGGCTGGTGAACAATATCAGTTAGCACCCCTTCCGATTGATCAATGTACACGACACTTATTTATTCGCGTATAATACGTACTCGTGTGTTATATGCACCCTTAATTATGGGCAATTAAATTCTGGAAAAATGTATCTCTCGTACATAAACATTTCACGCTGTCAGCATAAACCACGAAATTTATCTTTCAACTCTGTTTTTTTCAACCAAAATAATATTCTAATAAGACCCCCCTATTTCTAATTTTGAGAGCGGTATTATATTTCAAGAATATGCCATCTTATTCTGAATCTGACAATTTATTCTTCTCCGCATGTTTTAATTTCAGCTTCACAGTCTTTTTAAATTTAGTTCTGGCCATTTTAATGTAGAAACGTAAGAAAACATTTGTTTTCATTGGAAGATCAAAACCATTCGGTTAGATTCCGCCTTTGCCAAGAAATATATTAAATTTAAAATTTGAAATGGATACTACATACCGTTACGAAACTGGAGGACAATAACGTATTGAATAGAGTACTAAGTCTTGTATTTAGGCAACTTCAAGATGAAGGTAAACATGTATCAGAGCCTTGGCTGCGGGGAATACTATTCGCATGACAACTCAGAATGCATCCATTAAGTGTTTAGTAAAATCTGACAATGCCTGAATAGTCATTCGCATGAACCTGTTAACTGAAAGCTCCTAATTATCTATACTTATTATCTGTTACGTCAAAGCCCAGTAAACTACGTTTATAACGAACTCAAAGGGACTACAACTAATTCTAGTTCGTTATAACCGTAGTTCGTTTTATACAACATGACTACAGCAAGTAGTCGGGACCAAAAAGTAAATTAGTTATATTCGTCAGTTCGTTATAAGCGTGTTCGTTATAACCGTAGTTTACTTTAATTGATTTTATTTTGCAATATCCCGAGTCATTATTATTACTTCCTTCAGGTTTGTAATCAGCAAACGTCCTGTTTCCGTCAGTGGATAGCGAATTGATAGGTGTAACCTCTAATCTTGTATGTAATTAATATCTGCAGATAAAGTACCGTATTTTTTTGTGTACGAGCGGTAATAAGATAAGACACGCAATTCCTTACAGTTGGAGTTGAACAATAAGTAAGTTGCTTAAATTCTTTATACACTAGAATATGATGTTGGACGACCATTAGGAGTGAGTGAGAGTGAGTGAGTGAGTTGGGTTTAACGTCTGTTTAAACAGCAATCCAGTTACATCACGGCGTGTCAGCTTAATGTGTGAGGAAAGCTTACCACTTCGGTGTCATGAATGGCAAGTCAGTGTACTGTTCGGTACGCCTGCTTTGAATAGGGTACATTTCCGTCTACCTGTACCATCGGTACGTTTCTGTAATACCCAATTCAACAGTACCCACTTCATCGATACTAAATGTAAAGACGCTTAATTCAGTTTTAGCAACTATTCTTTATCAATAGTCTCTAAGCGTCGTCTAAGACGCCGCGAGTCGTTTAACAGAATTGCATCCCTTCGGCGTTTCAGAAACTTAATAGGATCTTTGGTTAGAATAGATTAGATCTCATTATGTTTTTGAGTTTGTCAACGCCATACCCTTAAGCCTGCTCGTGGGTCTCACCAAAGTGGTAAACGTCTGAGTCCTGCATCATTTCTGGCTTTGCTCACATATCAAGCTGACACGCCGTGACATAACTGGAATATTGTTTTTATACTTCATCGTTTTTTTTCAGCCTAACCAACTAAAAGTTCCAGCATCTTTGAGAAACAAAGTGGTTCTACTCACGCTGAAGACCCATGTTCGATTCCCCAAACGAACGCTATACGTGAAGCCTATTCTTGGTGTTCCTTGGCGTTGCTGGAATATGTTAAACCCAACTCACTCACTCAGAATGACGTAATGGCCCAGTCGTCTAAGGTGCCGCGATTCGCTGTGCAGAGTTGCGTCCCCTGGACACGCCAGAAACCTATGATTGTGGGTTCGAATCCCGGTTCGCCCCGATTATTATTCTAGGTTTGTCAGCACCATACCCGTGCTCGTGAGTTTCACCGAAGGGGTAAACGTCTGAGACCTGCATCACTTCGGGCTTTCCTCCCACATTAAGCTGACACGCCGTGATATAACTGGAATAATGTTAAAAGCGGCGTTAAACCCAACTCACTCACTCAGAATGACGTAATGGCCCAGTCGTCTAAGATGCCGCGATTCGCTGTGCAGAGTTGCGTCCCCTGGACACGCCAGAAACCTATGATTGTGGGTTCGAATCCCGGTTCGCCCCGATTATTATTCTAGGTTTGTCAGCACCATACCCGTGCTCGTGAGTTTCACCGAAGGGGTAAACGTCTGAGACCTGCATCACTTCGGGCTTTCCTCCCACATTAAGCTGACACGCCGTGATATAACTGGAATAATGTTAAAAGCGGCGTTAAACCCAACTCACTCACTCAGAATGACGTAATGGCCCAGTCGTCTAAGATGCCGCGATTCGCTGTGCAGAGTTGCGTCCCCTGGACACGCCAGAAACCTATGATTGTGGGTTCGAATCCCGGTTCGCCCCGATTATTATTCTAGGTTTGTCAGCACCATACCCATTCCCGTGAGTTTCACCGAAGGGGTAAACGTCTGAGACCTGCATCACTTCGGGCTTTCCTCCCACATTAAGCTGACACGCCGTGATATAACTGGAATAATGTTAAAAGCGGCGTTAAACCCAACTCACTCACTCAGAATGACGTAAACCTATATCCACTCATTAACGAATGAAGCTCCACATACATTTTTGATCAAATGATTTACACATTATGATCCTGTTTAATGTTTCAGGTGTGATATTGAGGATAAGCATACTGTGAATATTTATGGATTTCTTTCAGGTTTCTTACAATCCACCACCATAATGTATAACTCTCAGTGGAGAATGAATTAATCCTATCCTAGCGTGAAGAAAATAACTGAAGTAACTGGAATTCCAAGGCGTGGCGTTAGGCAACAAACAAAATACTTTTGAATGTAACTTGTGTTAATTGCAGGTGCTATCAGTGCAGCCGGGCATGCTTAGCTCTTGTCTCGAACACCCGGCGTCATGACAGTTTTTCAGCAATTCATTCACATTAGTTTCATCACTATTTTGCACTTCATTGGTTTTTTTGTTGTTTAACACCGCACTCAGCAATATTCCAGCTATATGACGGCGGTCTGTAAATAATCGAGTCTGGACCAGACAATCCAGTGATTGATATCATGAGCATCGATCCACGCAATTGGAATCGATGACATGCATCAACCAAGTCAGCGAGGCTGACCACCCAACCCCGTAGTCGCCTTTTACGACAAGCATAGTCACCTTTTACGGCAAACATGGGTTGCTGAAGACCTATTCTACCCTTGAACCTTCACGGGTCTCATCTGTTTTAAGATATGCTGAATTGTTTTCAGTTTGAAATATGTTCTCATAGGGCGAAACATTCCACTCTCTTGTTTGTGTCGTTTTTGATAATTTAAGACTTTAATCATTTTCATTTGTGAACAAAGTTAAACACTTTTTTCATTAGAAACATCAACGGCTACTTTCGACGGCCTGCAAATAATCGCATCTGAACCAGACAAGCCAGTGTGAAGGATTATAAGCCACGACCAACTCTGTCGGGTACGATGACAAGCAATCAGCCAGGTCAACGAGTCTGACCGTTTAGTCGCCTCATGCGACAAGCGTTGGTTGCTGGGACTTATTCTATCCCGAATACCCACGGAGGAATGCTAAATTAATCAATACTGCCTCCGTGGTCTAGTGGTAGAGCGTTCGCCCGGAGAGCGGAAGGTCCAGGGTTCGATGCCCGGCCGCGTGATACCAAAGGACGTTAAGAGATGGTTCTTGTTGTTACCCTGTCTGGCACTCGGCATTAAAGGGCTGAAGCGAGGACTGGTCGGCTCGGAGTCAGTATACTGTGTCTGAGTGCGGCTTGGTATCTCAGTGTGCTTGCACTATAAATCGGCATCAGTCCGGACTAGTACACACACACACACACACATACACGTGCATGCATGTCGCTCTATAATCTTGGAGGCGAGGTTTAGCCCAATTTCACCTCACCTCATTAATCAATAACAAAGGCGTGATGGTTTTTTGTAAATCTGCAGATTTTTTTATTTCTTACTCTGTTGTTCAGTTAATTCCGTTCGCATGGAGATTCACGGGGATTGCGGTTGTCTTTTCAGACACCTGAAAGAAATAGATCAAGATATGCACAAACAGTGACATAGCAATATATAT
Source organism: Haliotis cracherodii (assembly GCF_022045235.1). Taxonomy (NCBI): domain Eukaryota; kingdom Metazoa; phylum Mollusca; class Gastropoda; order Lepetellida; family Haliotidae; genus Haliotis; species Haliotis cracherodii. The sequence goes on along the minus strand of NW_027266296.1, from coordinate 236,078 downwards.
ACAGGTGGCCTTTATGATTCTGCCGCTCAAAAGAATTACTTTATGAGTCGTGCTGTCAGAACATATTACTTTGAAAACCAAAAACCAGCTTCCGAAGAAAGAATGTTTAGATGACGACACCCAAGGGTGTATGTTACTTGCGATGGCACAACATGGAATATAGACAAGGGTTAGCATGTGTTAACTGTGAAGTAAGATATCAGTAATATCGGTAAGTCTTAATACCGAATTTTAGCCGCTCCTTCTGGACAACATCTTTGATTTTGCTTGTCAGATCTTTCGTTATCGCTGTAATAAAAACAAAATGAGTGAATCTAATGTAACGCCTCCCTGGGCAGTATTTCAGTTTTGTCACAAATGTATATTTATAGTTATTGTTTAACGCTGCGCTGAGCAATATTCCAGCTATATAACGGAGGTCTGTAAATAATCTACCAAGTCAGCAAGCCTGACCACCCGAGTCCGTTAATTGCCTCTTACGACAAGCATAGTCACCTTCATGTATTACGGCAAGCATGCGCTGCTTAAGATATATTCTCTCCCCAGATCTTCACGGGTATTTCGTCAATACAGAAGAAGCAGAAACAGTGATGACTGTGTGGCATATATTACAGAGCCAGCAAAGGGCTCCACGCGAATAGTAGTGGATTTGAATGGAAAATTAAGATACGGGAAACAACAATTGTTGGTTGTTGGTTGGTTGGTTGGTTGTTTAACGCCGCACTCAGCAATATTCCAGCTATATGACGGCGGTCTGTAAATAATCGAGTCTGGACCAGACAATCCAGTGATTGATATCATGAGCATCAATCCACGCATTTGAGATAAATGACATGCATCAACCAAGTCAGCGAGCCTGACCACCCGATCCCGTTAGTCGCCTTTTACGACAAGCATAGTCACCGTTTACGGCAGGCATGGGTTGCTGAAGACCTTTTCTACCCCGGAATCTTCATGGGTCAACAACAATTGTAATGATCTTGGAGTAAATGTGTTTTTTTTATATGGAGTGCATAACTATTCCCAAGCGAGACGCGAGGTAGATTATATAAACTCGGACTGAGAAATAAGTATTGTGATTGCTGCTTAATTAGTGACAACTGCCAGAAGGTTAGTAAACTATGGACTACTACAAGGGACATTGTCGCGTTGTCGCCCTTCCATAAACAAGCAAAAAGTGTCAAAATTAGCCAATGCGCGACGATGCGACATTTTGGCCATGTGTCCCATTGTCGCGATTTGAGTTATCTTTTTTATTTTACCAAAGGGCGACAATGTGACAACGCGACATTTTTGAAGGTCAAAATATGCCGCATTGTCGCCCCATCAACTATGTGTAAAAAAGGAGTTAAAATGCGCGACAACACGACATTTGATAAGTCACATTGTCGCGTTGTCGCCCTTTTCGATTAATAGTGAATTAATCTACGCATGCGCTGAAATGGTTAAACTCCTATTCAAACTCCACTGGTCTTTTGTTAGTTCCAATGGTTCTAAAACCAAAGTAGCAAAGGCAATGTGGTTTGCTTTTCTCGAAATGAAAACAAATCGTTCATCGTTGCTGCAGAAATGAGTTCATATAACGTTATTGTCTGTGTCGGCTTTCATAAACCAAACGTATTTTCACAGCAAAAAACAAACACTTTGCATTTCTAGTTAATTTCAGAATGGAATGGTAGACGGCATACATTACTGAGGGATTTCCTCCCATATCAAACTGACACGCTGTGAAATAACTGAATGTTTGATATACTCCCCTTGGATATGAGAATGATGGGGGTAATGCTGTGCTTTGAGCATGATATTGAACATGGAATTCTCTCTCTCTCTCTCCCTCCCTCTCTCTCTCTCTCTCGCTCTCTCTCTCGGACGGACGTATGTATGCACATTTGTAATTGTTGTGACTGAGTACAATGATATCAGTGAAATGCAACTGGCACAACAGAATTTGTTTTTAGATTCAGAACATATCATAACTTCGAGAGAACGTGACATTGTAAGTAGACTTGCGAATTCGGAATGGCAGAAGTTGAATATTTTCTCAGGTCCCTTTGAATTTGTCAAGATATCCCCAGTATGCTATGCGTTAGAAAATGGCACCGATGACTTTAAAGAAGCAAGCATGGTCAGTTTTGTCCTACCTTGTTTCTCTTCAGGGGTGAGATCGACACCCCTTTCTTCCAACAAAGCCTCGTCGTCTATATCAGGCAGAGCTCTCTTCTTGTCTGCCAAGGGAAACACGACACTGACAAAATTACTTTTATAATGAAGTGTATCTGAAGAAGAATTTCGACTTGACGCATAGCTAAACGTTTCAACGATTAGACACCAGGTTCCGAGTGCTCTGACCTATTTGAAAACATTCAGAGAACCTAAGCACATAAAATGATCAAACAGCATTGTTTTGATAACCCTAAGATGTTTAATGAATTCTATGCTTAACTGTGAGAACACTGCATGATGCACGTGAAATATGGAACGTGCATCATGATGTGATTTAAATATGTAATATGTATCCATGCATTAACCATATTTTGAGGGTCAACCAAGTACGTTTCACAACTTGTGTGCGATCCATTGTCTTTTCAAAATGAAATATGTTTGAATCAACTATTTGACCTGTTGATCGCTATTTTGTATGTATATGAAAGGGGCAAGTGCATTAATTAACTGTTTCGATTGACAGAAACATTCCAAAATGGCAAGGGGTGTCTTCGCTTTTCTGATATTCCCGGGGCGGTCGGGTAGCCTGGTGGTTAAAGCGTTCGCTCGTCACGTTGAAAACCCGGGTTCGATTCCCGACTTGGGCACAATGTGTGAAGTCCATTTCTGGTGTCCCCCGCCGTGATATTGCTGGAATATTGCTAAAAGCGGCGTTAAACCATACTCACTCACTCACTCTGATATTCTCCTTTATGTCAAGAAATATTCTAGCAGCTCAATTTCACAACTTGTGAGGTACAATCGAACATGTGCTTTATTAGAAGACCTCAAGTAGCGTTATACGACTCTTGTCCACAAGTTGTTTTCATCAAAGTTAGATCATTCAAGTCCTCACTGAAGCTTTCATACGTCAATATTGTTACGCATTTTAGCAAGATTGAATATATTACAATTAAATGAAAATTGTTCCTTCAATGCGTGTCTACCTCAATGTGTCGATGAGTTGTGTTTCTTTAATAATCAATTCAATAGCAACCTTGTTAACATGTCTTTAATATATACTTAGTCCTTCATCAGACGAATTCAAAGTATATACTATATACTATGTATTACGATGCATGACAATACATGTGTAACACACTTACACACTTACTGAATACAATTACAAGGCATCTTTCCATAGGGAATTTCCCCTGAGAGTCTTTTGTGTACAGATGCTTACAATTATTACTTGTTATGCATGATTTACTTTTGTGAACAAATATTCATGAAAGAGCCTATCAGGTATTCTAGTCTCATCAAATGAATTGCCTCGGTTTTTGTGAGAGCTTAGGAAACACAGTTGGTATGAATATCTACACTGTAATTTCAGGAGGTTTTAATATAGATATACTTCGATAGAATAAACTAAAAAATGAATATTTGTAAATGGTGCTTGAAAAATGTATATTCAAACATGTCCATAACTACTTAAGGAAAAATAAAGTGCATACTAACCTACGATCTGGATTCACGCAGGGTGACTCCACATCAAATCAGTTGACATATTCATGACTTTATTGCATAAAGCTTTAGATGATTGTAAGGAAGTTACAGCTGTATATTTTGACATAAGTAAAGATTTTGAGAAAGTTTGGCACGAAGAAATAATTAATAAGCTACAACATCATGGTATATGTGGAAAGTTATTGAGATGATTTGATAGTTGCTTAGAAAATCTATATAAAAAGGTAGTTATAAATGGCTTCAGCTCAGATCCAAGAGCTGCCTCCTCAGGTGTACCACAGGGCTCGGTCTTGAGACCATTATTGTTTTTTATTTATGTCAATGACATTGTTGAAGGAAAAAGTAATAAAATACTTTTTGCTCATGAGACATCTTTGTATGATATCATAGAATAATGAATAATATTTCTCAATAATGAATTTCAGAATGGAATGCTAGACGGCAGGTTAAATTCAGACCCGATAAAACTGAATCTATAGAAAGTAAACCCTAGTCGCAAACCTAACTTATATATCAATGGCACAGAAATCAAATATGTACAAAGCCTTAAGCATCAAGGAATTACATTATAAAGTAAGTGTAAGTGGAAATGCACATTGATTATATTGCAAGGACATGCTGTCCTATGGTTAATGTTTTAGAAATACCTTAGTAACTGTGTACAAATAATTTAATTTACCAATTTTTAAAGATTTTTGTCATATTTAAGATGACTGTACCAATTCTAATTGGAAAAATTAAACTTAGATGCTCTTGGAAACATATGTGGCGCTGATTAGGGCTACGAGTCATCAGAAAATGTGCAATGAAACAAACAGTAGGTCATAAAAGACAGAAGATTCAATTCAAAATTGGTAATGTTTTACTAAATGAATAATCATCTCTCTCCAATTATCTTCGTAAACCTATTCCTAATACAGTTTCGGAAAACACAAACTTAAGAGACAAAACTAATCGTCAAACAGTGAATTGTAAAACAAAAGCCTACCGGCTACAACACAAGTTTAAAATATGTTACCAGAAAACCTAACGGGGGACACAGACCGTGACAAAATTGAACCTCACGAAAACAAATCTATTTGCCATGAAATATATTTTCATTCATTCGGAATTTTAGTGTAGATATAAATTTAATTTTATTTAAAACTACAAGGCAACTAGATGTTCATATGTCCATGTGATAATTGACAAAATTGTAAATTTTTCAATAAATCCGGCATTGGACACCTCACCAGAAAGCATACATGTTATATAATGGAGATGATGGTATACACTGGGATTTAAGTTATGGAAACAGGTTATGTCAAATTATTCATAGTCGCCTCTGGCTTGGCAGCAGCGATCTTAACTCAGATCAGTATGATAGATATATTTTGGATACTAAAACTGTGGATATCATACTGAAGATGCTTTACACTTCTATTTTGTCTGTTTAAATCGCTATGGACATCGAAATGAAATGTATATTAACCAACAGTGATACTCTTTACAAACAGTGCTATACGGAAATCCGCATTTGAGTAAGAAAGTTCAAATCAAACGTTAGATTCTTTTTAAAACTTCATATTATAAACTGGCCGATTTTCAATTTAGTAAATGAATCGTTTATTATAATCTGCAAATATATTGATTATATATATACATCTAGCTTGGCATGTACGATGCATTTGTTACATCTAACCTTCACTGATGTATTAATGGTAGCATGTCTTGTGTATTATCATAAGCGCTTCGTTTGTTTACCAAGTCATTGTCACAATTTTTGTGAAAATAGATATGTTAAAACCATACACATGGGTTCATAAAGATACATTCAGTAACACCAAGACTTGACAGACGTAAGGAAAGGTTGTTACCCCAGCTAGCACTGACGCCCACGGACAGGCCAATCTGGACCACCTCCGACATCAGCAGCACCCCGAGGAGAACCAACACGTACAGTATGAAGAAGTGGAATAACCTACCCTAACCCATCATTTATAAGCACCGTATATATACACACATACACGCACATACACACACACCGTGCATTTTGCGCGATATCTCATTACATATACATTTGCTCATAAAGATATACATACACACTAGCACCAGGACTGACAGATGTAGGATAGGGTTCTTACCCCAGCTTACACGAACCCTCCAGCCCATCTGGACCACCTCCGCCATCAGCAGCACCCCGAGGAGAACCAGCACGCACTTCATGTTGTTGCAGTATGAAGAAGATGTGGAATAAGGCTACCCTGTGCCTCTCTTTATATGCATTCGGGTGTCTTATCGTGTGTTTTATCTTAATAGCATACGTTTCACGATTTTGTTAAAAAAAGATATTGACACATTCGACAACATATGTCACATGGAGATCCCGTAATGATATTTCGCTTCCAATCCCAAGGGAAAAAAAACCTCGGTGACAAGTGCTTCTGATCACTGCACAATATGAACCTCACGAAAACAAATCTATTTGCCATGGAAGATATTTTCATTCATTCAGAATTTTAGTGTAGATATAAATTAATTTTATTTAAAACTACAAGGCAACTAGATTTTCATATGTCCATGTGATAATTGACAAAATTGTAATTTTTTCAAAAAATTGTATATTTATAATACTTATCCTATCTCACTCTATGCATTTCCGGTATACCAGATCCGTGATATCCGGCATTGGACACCTCACCAGAAAGCATGCCTCCTGGAATCCGGTATCCAGCACCGGATACCTCACCAAAAAATTGAAAGTCATTGGCTATGTGCTCCCTTGGGCCTTTGTTCCTGGCGAGATTAAAAGATTATTTTGGAACAGTACCAGTACTTGTTACATCTAGACAGACGAGTTTCATTGAAATTTTAAACAGAATGTAATTGCCCCAAATAGGTGCATAAGACTAATGGCATCCACAGAAAACAACTAAAAAAGTATCGGTACATAAAAATATCAATGTAATTTTTCTACTGACATGGAACTAAAAACTTTGTTCAGTGAGCTGTATTAATTGTAGGAAAACATTCGGGGCATTAGTATATTTGATATATGTTCAGCACCTCAGTTCATGTTTTGGCTGATCAGTATTATATTTCTTTATGCTAATGAAGCAACAACAAAAAAATTGTTTGGATAAAAAAAATCATATTTATTGATTTTATGACGTTTCATTGGTTCAGTAACCAGAGGCGTTTGCAAGAACTTTCAGATGCTTCAATGCCATTTTCTAAATAAACAATTTAGTCAAATCTCAGAAGAATTTCAAGGTAGAAGAATATCTAAAGTCAATTATGTTAGTGCTGTATACCACAAAAGTCATTCAGATTTGTATAGTCAGCGTCGGTGTACACCATATAGTCACACTGCTGTGGTGTTAATGCCTTCAGACTTGATTAGTGTCGTAATAAAACAACCTACAGAATCACACTGATGAGGCATTATTCATTCAGAATCATCACTTTCTGAGATGAAACTGTTGTTTGTTATGGGGAGGATTATTCATCATCCGGTGAGTCCTTTGTATGACTTGTCTGAGCTGGTGTCACTGTGAAATTCAGGTACCTGAAACAATTTATAACATCTTTAAAAGCTTGTTATTAAAAAGATAAGAAACACACATATATTGACAAAGGGTAAAAAGTTGTTTTCTCGATCAGTAAGGTAATGACAATTTATCAAGCAACTGATATTTAACCATGTTAACCAATCTTAGAACATGTAAATAAGCCATAGCAAACTGTAAATTTTACAGAAAATACAAAATTGTATCTGATCTTCTAAAAACAATTCCTGTAGTGCCACAAGGCTCACCTGAATTTTTCTCAAATGTTTGCATTACATCAAAAAGGAAGGGTAAACAAGGCAATGCAAAATTGCATAAAATAGGTTCTTTTACATAAAAACAGAACTATTCATAATCAAAACTTTCAATCACACAAGTCATGTAAGCAATCTCAAAATACTATATAATGAGTGAGCAAGTACCCATGTGGGGACTAGAACCTGGGGCTTCGGAGAACGCTTTACCCACTAGGCTACCCTATCAACCCAAATACAAAAGGAAGTAACATTAGGATTTCAATCAACAGATATTTTCGCCAAATATCAAGTCTAATTAATTACTGATTAGAGGAGCAAATACATTTCAATGTAGCAGCTGAATCAGGCTTAATTTGTATCGTTCCTTGCTTTAGTTGCAATGGGAGCCACACTGGAAATAATTATCTCACTTATTATTGATATTTAATATCTACCATTAATTGGGAGGCCAAAATAGACACTGATAAAAAAATTAAACTGAAAAGAACCACCTGAACCATCAAAAAACTAAAAACTATGTATATTACATTTAAGGGACCGGTGATGTACTGGTATGTTCTTATACATTTTTTACATGACTCTCCCTGAAAAGGAAAAATGCAAAGCACTTTATATCTTATTATCCATTTTTCATAAACCTTCCCTAGAGACTGTCATATTTTTGGGTGGCCCTCCCTGTGTGTTCTGACCTTAATTCATGAGTAAAATCATTATCATAGTTTTATCCTATCGTTTTTGAAAATTAATTTAATGAAGATTAACAATAACAGGTAAAACTGCCAAATATATTGGTCCTGCAAAGTGTAATCATAATCAAAGTAGTTCTATTCAGTTTTGGTTCAAGGGTAATTGTAAATATATGTGTATATTTCCTATCGAATACTCATTTGATTGTTATAAAGTTAAACAGTATAGGATATATCGTCCGTTTCTACATATTATACAGTGGAATCAAACTTTGACTTGTGTGAAATAATTGAATCATAGTTCTTCATGCATTGTTATCCATTATCATGCATCTGCACAGAGAGGTCAAAGTCCTTGTCTGACACATAGTTTGCTACAAGGGAGAATCCAATAAGTTCAGTTAAGACATCAGGTTGTATCCAGACAAACTATCTGATAATCTCAAGAGCGGCCATGGAAGCATCAAGGGATGTAGCTAATCCTTAATAAACATTTAACAAGTGACATCATCTCTTCTACAGAACACATGATCAAAACCTGCCCCACCTTTGATGTTTATTATCTCGCTATGCTCACAACAGCTCATTAGCAAGATTAACTCAATCTCAACTCATTGTGGATTAGGGATTAATAGGGCAATTAGTGTCGGGTGGGTATTAGCACTTGCACTTATGGCACCTTTTATAAAAATACCATTCATTACTTATTTGTGTGTCCAAATTATGGCATTATTAGAAATAATATGTATTATTATACATCATGGATATGATACAAGAAAGCTTTATATTGTAATGTTGAAAATTATGAACAGGAAAACATTGAAATAATTCAATCAATATGTGCATTTATCTCAGAATCTGGTAGATTTAATTAATCAATATGGACTTCTTCAATTATCTACTTATAATCAGATGATTACATTATTGCTCAACTGATAGTATTGCATTAGTACAGAATTAGTATTTTATTAATACTTATTTTGTATTGGAGCAGCATTTAGATAAGCCATCGGTTTGTTTGCAAATCCAGTTCATTATGAAATAAATATGTTTAAAACACATGTAGTAGAACATATTATTGCAATAAAAGAAAAAGAAGTAATGTGTAGGATTCTCAAAATGGTATCCACAAGAGCAGGTAGTATAATCATGTTGGTGTTTGTTGTTAACTCTGCACTCACCCATATTCCAGCTATATGATGGCGGTATGTAAAAAATCAAGTCTGGAACTTTTTTAATGAGATGAAACAATCATTAACTGACATCTTTTAACAATAGGAACCTTTTTAAGAGATGTCAGTTAATGATTGTTTCAACTCATCAACATGGAACAATATATATCTCAAATGTTTGGTATATAAAACAAGACTCATATATGATGAATTGAGTGAATTTGATGCCATCTATCTGTAAGTACACGTTGCAACAATTATTTTTTATTGCTACAATCTTTATACATAATTCTGCAGAAACCGAAGTCCAGATTGAGATCCCTAGATGAGTACTCCAGGCTCACAGTCTGGAAGGACCCCTCCAGATTTCAGAAGTGATTGGCAAACAGCGATGAGGAAAGTCCTGATATTTCAATGGAGGCTGACCGAGAAGTTGTATGCCAAGTGGCACTGGGACACACTCACAAAGGATGGTCTGGCTAATGTGAGGAGACCAACCAATGCCAAGTCAGAGTGGGACCCTTCAAGGACGTTGAAGAAATTGTTTTTCTTTGGCCATGTGGTAATCACTTGAAAGGAATGATGAATGAGACTTATTGTCTATAAATGTGGACCCAAACACCAAATAGAATGTTCACAATTCTACTAACCCAATGCAACAGGGATAGAACCAATCTGGCCTCCCCTCATCCTGGTTCCTGTTCTTCCATTGCAATATAGAAGGAAAAGGGGGTTTGAGGGCAAGTAACTCTGAACTGGTGAGCGCGGTCTGTTGGTGCTTTCAAGCAATCAGTTATCTCGCTCTGTTATGAGTATTGAAGAATAGGAGGAAATTGCATACTGCATCAGGAACCGTCATGTGAACACTGTTCAATGTGTGATATAGGCATACATATAAAAGAAATTGAGATTGAAATTTGTTTGTTTATGTTTCATTTGCCAACTGTGTAAATGGGGATGTTCCAAGATTTTGCCTCAGTTTAATAGCCACAGTTATCTTATGAAACCATGCATTGCTTGGACATCTCAGGAATAACATGTGTTTCCTTAGCTCTGGGAAAGTCTGATGACGCATTGATCTGATATGTCAAAGGTCAGTGTCATAGCCAGACAAAAAGTTTGTTTATGGCCAAACTCTTCCTTAGGGCAAGGGTAGAAGTTGGCAAAAGGTCATGCATGACCTACATATACTTAATTATCCCCGGCCCAACAAAGTTGGCAGGGGATATAGAAACGGGCTCCGTCAGTCCGTCTGTCACGTTTCGTTTCCGGTGCATAACTCAGAAACCGTTCAATATTTTTTCATGAAACTTTGCAGGTCTGCCAAGTACATGCTGAACTGGTGCCTTTTGCTATTTAGAAATTTTAGAAATAGTATTTTTTTACGTTTCCATGGCAACAAGATGGACCTAGGTTCCAATCTCTTCTTTTTTTACAATTTTCATGACAAGTTCCACCTCGGTTAAAAAAGGTTAGGGTTTGTGTAGATTTAATTATATCATAAATTCTGCAACAGGGGCGGGGGATATAGCCACGTCAGTAGCTAACTCTTCTTTTTCTCTGAAGTGCCTTTTCCTGCAGAAGTCTAAATAACTCTTATACATATAGTGGTATATCATTTTCATATTTTTGTCAATGTTACATTGAATTCCACCAAAGGACATCATATTTGGTTTATGTGCTAGATAGCTCTTTGAAATGTTTTTGAAATATTTGACACTGATATTGAAGGTCAAATTCACTGTCAAGGTCAAAAGTGATAACTCATGAAGGGTTGAAGTGTAAGATCAAGGCAATAGTGAAGGTCATTCATAAAGTATTTTTTTCCATTATCACTAAAATGCCTATTTCTGGAGATATTTGTGAAGTACATGTATTATGCATGCAGTATTATATGTTATGGTATTTGAATACTCATGTATGAGCAGTGGTAACAAATCACAGTCACCTAATTTCAATGAGTAGCATAAGCCATATTTTCTTTGTTGCATATAATTCTGCCTAGGGCCTTCATAAGTGGTATAAGTGATATGAAGCCCTTTACAATTGTTTTTGAAATAGTCGCAACTGATAATGAAGGTCAAATTAACTTTCAATGTCTTTCAGTAAAAATGTTCAACTTCAATGAAGCTGGTATGTCTAGATATAACAAGTACTTGTACCGTTACAAATAATCTTATCATCTCACCAGGACCAAAGGCCCAAGAGAGCACACCGTTGATGACTTTATACTTTCACTCAGAACAAACTGGAAGTCTGAACATGAAATTTAAGGATATCATCATACATGTATTAGAACTGATGTTTGTTCATTAAACAGCTTAAGATCTAAAAAGAAGGGATCTGGATACTGGAAACTGCATTTTTTTGCTGTGTTTATCCTTCTTCTTCCGATCCCAAGTGTGGAAACGTCCTTGAAACAAGTTTCCATCTTCTAGGCTTCATTTGCCCAAACACCCCAGCATAACCATGGCAACCGTCCCAGCAATCAGATCATGCACCCGAATCTTGTGCAGCATGCTGACCTATATCTGGCCACTTGACCTCTGTCTCATCAGTCTCTTTCTTGATGCTGACAGGCTAGAGTAACTGTGATGCGAGGTCGGATGGGCGAGCATAGATCGTTTGAGATAGGATAAGTAATATGAATATACAATTTGTTGTAAAATTTACAATCTTTTGAACTTGCGTCACTCTATGCATTTATCCCACAGTTGGACAGTGGGTCGCAGATTACCCTAGACTGTATGCGTCTTGTAACATTGCGATGTCCATGAGGGAGATAGGGCCAATATGCTTCAATCCTAGGACTGCTACGCATCCGCGTCTGGAGATATTTTCTTGTGATTTTCTGGGCGAATCACTGCTGTTGAGTGATCTTGAAAACTCCTTTACTCTTCTAGGACACAGTGTTATGTAATTGGGTATAACATGTGCTTGTGTGTTTTCCCATAGGACATCATACTATGACGACCGAGCAGTTTTGAATTAGGCAAGCTATTCAACCAATTCGGAAGGGGTCTCTAGTCAATTAGTTCTACAAACAAAGTTGTCCATATGCTCTTTTGATGCGGGTATATTTTTTTGCGTTCCCATTTAACGCTTTGTTGAAACTGTGTTATCGATCCTACCGCAGGATCGAATAGCTAGGACAAGATGAGGAAACGATCGACAACATCTATAAGAAAGTCTTTAAACCAGTACTGCATCACATGCTCAAGGCAGCGGTGGGCTGATTATGGATTTTGGACACCATCGAAATGGCCGCGCCCTGCGACCACATCGTAATGATAAACTTTTTTACGGTCTTTACAGAACAGTTTTTTGCTTCTCCATTTATCTGCAATTTATCTGCGTTGATGGGCTGTCCTTAATTGTTGAGCCAGGACTTGCAGCCCGAGGTGGTGTAGCCTTTGGACATCGGTTAGGGAGATATCTCGTAAGTAGACGAACACCGTATCAGACTTCAGAAACATCCTTCCACGATAGCACTGAGGGAACAACCATGGTAGATGCGACAGTTCTGGTCTCGTGAGGATTTGATGTCTGGGGTGGAGTGAGTGAGTGAGTATGGTTTTACGCCGCTTTTAGCAATATTCCAGCAATATCACGGCGGGGGACACCAGAAATGGGCTTCACACATTGTACCCATGTCGGGAATCGAACCCGGGTCTTCGGCGTGACGAGCGAACGCTTTAACCACTAGGCTACCAGACCGCCCCTCTGGGGTGGAGGCAATCCTACAAATTTGTAGGCACGGAGCATTGTAGTTGGTAACCAGACCGCTGTACAGGAAAGCCCTGAGGTAACCAACTGTGAGGTGGGTATAAAACAATCTCTGCCGGGATCGTCAAGGTGTTGATGATGCGTGTAGATATAATCGTAAAGCTCAAACAGGACATAGTGATATGTCGTCTCCATCCATGTAGAATAAAGGTCAGTGCCGGATTGGAAAACATCCCTTGTTGACCAGGGAGTTAATTCTTTGCAATGGAATTCCATCGCACTCCCATGCCCTGTCTGAGCCTAACGAATTGAATCCTGTTAACATCCAAGGCGTGTATCTCAGCATGACATGCTCAAAGACTTTTTCTGCCCAGGGCTCATATTCTGCTGACGTCAAGTGTCGTAATATTACGTTCAAATACCATTTGGGTGAGTCTCCGGTATCGTTTGTTGCTGAGAAGGATCTCAGTTGAGAGCCCTTGTAATTTCAGACTCTATCTCGACGTCTGGCATACAAAGACCCATTCTTGCGACGTACCACATTGCGGAGATCTTGGTAAGATGGATTAAACTGGGGTCGTCTCCTGTCCTGCCTCTGTTGGTCCTCCAGCTGCTGCCTCTGGAGTCTAAGGAGACCTGCCGACACTTGGTGATGAGTCTTCATAGAAACTTCTTTGGCAACGTCTTGTATTCTGTTGTCGGACAGTTGTGAAGATGTCCAAGGCATCTGGCAGAGTCGTACCTTGTGGTGCTCTTCCCACGGACAGTAATTCTCTTCTGATGAGTAATTAGTTCCAGCACGTCCTGGTACTTGCTCTGGATAAGGCTGAAAGTCTCTCTAATATATTCTACCTCTAAAAGTCTTTGCGTGAGTCACAGACATGCTTATTGCTTCTATAGCCGACAATATCATGGATAGTGAAGGTAGGGTCCGCCTAATCGTCATATCCAGATGGTCTAGCTCTTTATCAGTTGCAGATGTAGCCATCGCTTTGGGGCGATAGACGCACTGTTCCCATCCAGCTCTGGTGAAGTTGACCAGTTGGCTATCCCACGAGTCTCTGTCTCCACTAAGTTGAACCTAGGCATCGGTAGTTTTTCCTTCTATCTACGGAAAGTTACGAATGCCTGATGTAACTTCTTAGATAGGTCAGTAATAATCGCCGTGGGAGGTAGAGTGATGGGTTGAGCTACATTTGATGTCATCATGAAACCTTAGTAAAGTCCTCCTCTGATGTGCTCTGGTTAAGGTAAAGATTATTCGCGATCAAGGTGAAGATAAAGGACGGATCTGCCTGGGCGAAACTGCCTGTAGATGAATGAGGCGAAGTCTGGTTTTCAGGAGAATTATCTGGATGGGTTGGTGTGATGAAAGTCCTATCCCTGAGCTCCGTACCTGATGATATAAGGTCGAGGAAGCAATATCCCCTGTAGTATTTCCCGACTGTAGAAAGGGATTGTAGAGGCGATCCAATCTGTTCAGATAGTTGGTCTCTGTGATCCTCTGAAGTAGGTAGGGGATTCGATACTTATGGAACCGTAATGATAGTAGGGTTCATCACTGGGGGTTGTAATGACCGGGGTATGCGACTTGTCTGGTGATCGCTCTGTATTTATCTCTACCGGAGTCTCAGAAAGTGACTGAGAGGAGGCTCGACCTTTCTCCTCTTGTCGATCCTCAGTGTATCAATAGAAACCTATTGTCAAAGGATATTCTGGGTAGGGTCGATTTCGATAATCTCCATATCAATCTGGAGTAGGATAAAGGATAGAAAGGCATTGGATGGTATCCCTGAGATGGAGATTGAAGCCGATCCCATTCGATATCTCTTCCATATCCGTAGTGTCAAGAAGATTGTCGATCCAGATGACGTTGAAAATCTGAGTCCGACGAACGCGATTGGTCGAGGTGACAATGTCAATCTGTATAGCCATGTCCAAACAATCGGTCGTCAGAATAATCTCCTCCTTGCTTCGATGTCGAAGTGTGCTCTATAGACTATCGACGGGAGTGATCTGAAAGTCGACCCTTAGGATGTCAGACTCTTGTCTTGTCAGAACGATCTCGAGATCGATGACTGGAGGAAGCGCGTTCCTTGGAATGTCGACCCTTGACTAACGATCAGTGGAATGTCGACCCTCTGAAGAATGTGGACCCTTGGAACATCATTCTGACGAATATCGACCCTTAGAGGGTAGACCCTGGTTCGATGTCGACCTCTCCGTAGAATGTTGACTCTGTAGAAGTCGACTCTGAATGTTGACCCTTGTTTTGATGTCGTTCTTCCTTAGGTCGAAATCGAGATCGTATTCTCTACTCTTCCAGTCGGCGCTGTCGCTATCAGACTCGAAATTAGTCTCTGTAGGTGTAGTCGGAATAACTCAGTAGACTGGTTTATATTTACTGCCAGCACCATACATGTGTGCGACGTATTTGTTGACTGGGAGTTCGTCATGGTCGGCGGATCACTGATGATACATTGTGAAGAAACGGCGGTAACTTCGTCGTGTAAAAGAAACTGTCCGACACTGTATCTTCTTCCACTGAGAGGGAAATAATCGTGGCTGGTGTCGTTTGCTTAACCACAGATTTTACAGATGGACGACGGCTAGTCTTTGTTACACGCTTGGGTTTCTTGGACGATGATGGTCTATGTTCTGTATCTTTAGATTTTGATGGGGATCAATGCCTCACTTCTGGCATTTCTTAACATAGTCAATGAATCTCTCCTGGGACAGATTAGTGCATTCTGAACACTGACCTGACAATAAAACCTTCAGACTTCCATCATGATGATTATGTTTCACTATACAACACAGGTACGAGGGGAAGCTGAAAAGTTTTGAACCTAAATACAAGCGTGTACCGTTCAGTTTGCATGTAATCAGTACAATATTGTCTATGCTTACAGTCTGCATTTGAACCAAATATACAACCAGACATCATATTTCTGCAGATATCAAAGTGACTAGGTATTCTCTGTTGATGTAACTGGACAAAACTGCCCACCGCGCTGAAACAAAGTATAGTAAACTACGTTTATAACGAAAACGCTTATAACGAACTGACGGATATAACGACCTTATCTTTTAGTCCTGGCCATTTGATGTATAAATGCTGTTTATATGCTTATGACGAACTACGGTTATAACGAACTAAACATACTGGTCCCTTTTAGTTCGTTATAACCGTAGTTACTGTATCTCCAATCTGAACTCCAATAGTCATCCAACTGCCACCACCACAACTATAGTGTTGTATGCATATATATTGAATTTGAAATTTTGAAATTTTTGTAAATACCAAGAAGCGGGCATTCTAAGTTGGAAGAACTTGTCCCCCAATCCCGTTCACTCCTTGTGAATACATATGTTTAATTCAAAAAAAAGAAAGAAAAGAGAGAACGTTCCAAGCTCATCATCTTTTGTGGGAATGTCCGTCGTTTTGAGTGAGTGAATGAGTTGGGTTTAACGCCGCTTTTGACAGTATTCCAGTTATATCACGGCGTGTCAGCTTAATGTGCCCGCGTTTGCAATCTACTTCCGCTCGGGGTTGGTAACATTTTCCCAGCTCGCGAAACAAACTGTCGATATTTCGGTAAGTAAGGGACATTAATCGAATGTCGATGACTTGTACATGTGTAGAAATGTGTTATCGATCAATCTACGGCCAGAAATGCGCTTGTCAATAAGCGAATAATAAAAAAATCGCCTTGGATATCGAATGTAAACAAACCGGCAAGTTGGCGAGTGACGCTCCTTTTCTCTACTTACATATAGGGGGTATATATTTTTATTTACTGACCAATAACGAGTTCCTGTGATTTGAAACTACACTTCCTTCGTACAGTACAATTTTTTTGGGGGGGGGTGAAGTTTCATCCGGGTTGCGAGCCATCCAGCACCTCCAATCAACTCAGCCACCGAGGCTTTAATAAAGTAGAAGTCCGACAACTGTTAGTCTAGATCACGTACTTTGTGTACCCCTCTGATTAGTGTTAATTGCCTCGGCTCGGTTCCGAAGCTATGACTAGACAATGCAATTATGAAAGTGGTCACATGTTACTATCTTTGTGGGTTCGACTCCCGGACGGGTCTCCTCCAAAAAAAGTACCAGAATTTGCACGTTACTTAGAAAGTGTTATCTCAAATATAACATGTTTTATTTGACCACTTCCTAAAAACCACGGTCTACTCAAGAAACATATTCTATAAGTTTATTGTTTTGTAAACATTTACAGAACCATTCAGTCTTACAATTATCATTGTGTGTTGTGTATCAGAGATGTGGAGTGTTTCGCTGAATATTGCCCTATGATTTTGTCAAATGCGTATTAACCGATTTCCGTTATAGCTCGTGACAACAAATGTTACTTCGTAGATACAAATCAAACCAAGAGGTGTTTTATATCATATTTTACATCCTGCATGTTACACTTCACATTGGACTTGACTGGACAATCGATTGGATATCAGTACTATCATGTATCGCTGACATTTCAGAAATTCAGAAATGTGCATCACGCTTTGCCGCTCTTGTCCAGGACATAACAGTTTAATTCACATCTGTCGTCGCTTATCTCTCTGTTACTGGGAGGGGGAGATTTAGGTGTAGAAAGCATACGTATTTGGAGGTAAAATATTAAGGTTTAGCCTACAACGCAGTGACATGGTGCCATGTAGAAAGGATACGGTCATTGCAGATGTGGACTGAGTGAATGAGTTCAATTTAACACCGCTTTTACCAGTTTTCCAGTTATATCACGGCGTGCCATCTTAATGTTGGAGGAAAGCCCGAAGTGATGCAGATCTCAGACGTTTACCACCTCGAGCATGAAACCCACGAGCACGGGTATGGTGCTGACAAACCTAGAAACATAATTAGGGGCGAACGGGGATTCGAACCCACAATCATAGGTTTCTGGCGTGCCCAAGGGATGGGATATATGGATTGCAAATGAAATACTGATCTTTGTATTTTCTTGAAGCATAATGATATGTACACTCACGTAGGAAAGGGAATTGATATTCAATTGTAGGTTTTATCTAACATCCAAAAAACTTGTTTTTTTTTGCTGTAATTTACTCATCACGTGAGTTGTTATCCATCAAGCTTAACATTTTGAACAAGTATTATCTTATATTTGACTTTCTTTATAGTGAGTTATAAATGATGACCTCGTCGCGGAAGCGCTGTCCATTGAGATATCCGACTACCACTATCAAACGGGTCCTCTGTCTTGCTGTAATCCCGGCCCATACCATAACGCTGCCGCCCCCGAAACCGATCTCCTTCCATGACACAATGATTGACGTCACGTTCATCTCGACGTCAGTACACTCGAATCCGTCCATCGCTGTGGCTGAGGTGAAAACGAGACTCGTCAGTGAATAGAACTTGTCCCCACTGCATGGCCGTCCAGCGTAGACGCTGTCTGCACCGCTGTAGACGTGCTTGACGGTGGTTTCCTATCAAAATTGGACGTCTGGCGGGTCTTCTGGCGACAATCCCTGCACATCTGAGGCGGCGACGTACGGTTTGTCAAGATATTCGTCGAAGGCCAAGGATGCTTCTTGCAGTCACTGTTGCTGGCTGGAATCGATTTCGTAGGTGTGTTGTTCGAATCCAGTTGTCTTGTCGATTATTGGTTACGCGTGGCCTGCCACTCTGGTCTCTGACTGCATTCGTCTGTTGCCAACGTTGCCATGAACACCAAATAGTGTTTCTGTGGACGTTAAATTGTCTTGCAAAGTCACGTTGACTCAATCCTGCTTCAAGCATACCAATGGCCCGCAGACGCTCATTTTCGGACAGGCGTGGCATTTCGTAATGTTGAATAATTGCGTAATTTTGTTGTTTTTCTGAGTGGTTGTTGTCAGCACGATGCTAAACAATGCAAATGGAATCCCGTTAACGCACATGTTTTTATACCCAGTCCTGGTTAGAGAAATGCATTGGGCTTGCATAAAAGTCAACTTTTGCATGGAATTCATGCTTCTCTGTAGCAGTTACGTTTTTGTGACTTGATTCCATACGTGTAATACAATACTAAAAACCAAACTTTACTTGTTTGAAATATATACTAAAATATTGGTGTCACAGGAACTTTTGTTGTTGAGTATATGTTGGAGAGGTGGGGAGGTGGTCGCTTGACATGTTGGATACCGTGAATAAACAGTAATTAATTGGTGTGCTGTCTCATTCTGATGTACTGTGTATGTCTCCCAATATTATTTAAAATTCATGTTTGGGTGACAATATGTCCAAAAAAAGCTAAGCATTTCATATTTGTTGTTTAATACCGCACTGTCAGTAATTAAGGCTGGGCAAATGGTCAAAAGAAACCTGGTAGGAATTATTAAAAAGAATCATTCAGATATTACAAAGCCGAGATTTCTTCTAACACGGAATTTACTTTTCCAGGGGTTCTGAAAATTACAGAATGATACAATGTTATTGAATGTATTCACCATTTACTGTCATGACAATACATGTTATTAAACATGCTGAAGTACTCTTTTATAATATAATTGCAACACAGCAATAGCATGGTACCTTACACTGTAATACAATGACCGCTCCCTTGCTACGTGCAACTTTGAAAATGTCATATTTCTACACAAAAATATGAAAATAAAGCATTAACACTGACCATGTGTGCAGTATGTTGTTTCTAAATCAATTAATAATCCCAATAACACTGGTTTTATGACATAAAACTTGCTACATATGAAAATTTTCCTGCAATAGCGCGCACCTCTACAACGAAGATAGGATACACGATCGCACGTGGCTAAATATTTCAACTTTCCAATAAATGTAAGAAATTGAATGACAACAGCTTATGAAATGCCAATAAATCTTAATATTATCTCATATTCATGTTTTCTGTACCTGAAGAGTGGATCTCGGCCATGTAACACATCTCAACAGTTGAATTTCCGCACTTCTCAAACTCTCTGACCATCGCGGGTCACTCGCTGGCAGTAAAAACAAATACTCAAGGGAGCATCTATTGTATCAGAATGGTGCAAAACAGACAGTGTAAAGCCTCTATGGCTATGCACCTACAGTCACAGAAATTAAACAAGTTAAAGTAAAAAAATATACCAGACAATTAGTACACATGCTGCAAAATGCCTCTGTACGTATTTTAGATGAAAAACCTTTTTGCAAATATTATGATTACATTACAGAGAATGCATCATCATCACGATCATAAGATTATTACTTATTCTTTAAAGCCAATAAATGCTATCTAACTGGCATAATTATGTTTTCAAGCCTCAGTCTACATTAATGATATATGCATAATGATATTTACAGTATTTGTATAACTATACAAGGAGTAATCACATTACAGTCTGGTATCGTAACATTATGCAACACGATAAATGAAATACAGCTCTCTCTATAGATGGATCTATTAGCTCGATCATATAGCAGATAATAAATCAGGCGCAACCTAGATCTCAGTTAACATCATATACCATTCCAAACAAAACCAATAATTGATATGATTAATCTACAATACTTGAAAACACAATAGCACAGTATATGGTTAAATGTCTTTAACTCGACCATATGGCCGAAATATTGCCGATGTGACCTTAAATTTTAACTCACTCACTTTCACACGACGACTGATACTTTTGTCCCCTCATCATTGTCATAGTGTATATTACCTATGAAAGTTAGATGTGCTATTGTTGCTATTGTGTTTTTGGTCCCAGCA
This sequence comes from Haliotis cracherodii, assembly GCF_022045235.1. Classification (NCBI taxonomy): domain Eukaryota; kingdom Metazoa; phylum Mollusca; class Gastropoda; order Lepetellida; family Haliotidae; genus Haliotis; species Haliotis cracherodii. Next base: position 215,284 of record NW_027266296.1, on the reverse strand, counting down.
CCCTATGCCTGTCGTCGCAATCTGTTTTACTGGCAACTATTGTTGAGTGCGGCGTTATACAAAAAGTAAAATTTGATAAACGCATGCACACGAGATATATATCTAAACAATAGTAATATTCGCAAAAGATTTCGATGCCATTTTACGAGGGTGTCAACTAGAAATTACACATTGGACATATCTAACACAAACTAAGCAGGAATCATCAGTGACAGCTGTCTACATCCTCCGCGAGCAACACGTTTGAAAAAGGTGACATCTGAAAACAAAACAATATACGAAACATGTGCCATTCAATGGAACACTCAATTATCATGTAGTAAATAAAAAAAAACTCCATGCCAGAGCAGAGATTCATCAGTATATCAGAATACACGAGTACATGTATCTGCCGAAACAGATTCCATAGAGAGTGTAAAAGGAAAACATGTCTTGAAAATTACACGTATATATCGCTGAAAATCAGAGATAATACGAGATATATCTTTTCATCTATAACTTTTAAGCTTTTCATTTAATCAATTTCAGCATGTTTTAATTCTGTTTCATTATTCCACTTGGCATCCTTTCATGGGTTTGCTGTTTATAAAGCGATTATCAAATATGTTCAGGCTCCAAACTTATCTGTGTTTATTATTCTATTTGTTCTCATTTTCACATAGAGTTGTAGAGAACATACTGTTACGGTCTTACAGTGTACATACAGAATATCATCGTTCTTGTCATTGAGTTCTTTTAATATGATGTGATGACTCCCTGACAATGAAACCTTAAGACATCTATACTAATGATTACGCTTCACTGTACAACATAGGTACGAGGTGTGGCTGAAAGGTTTTAAGCCTAAATACAAGCGTGTACAGTTTGCATGTTGTTGTTTTGTTGTTTAACGCCGCACTTAGCGATATTCCAGCTATATGACGTCGGTCTGTAAATACTGGACCAGACAATCCAGTGATTAATATCATGAGCATCTATCCACGCATATGGGATCGATGACATGCGTCAACCAAGTCAGCGAGCCTGACCACCAGATCCCGTTAGTCGCCTCTTACGACAACCCTCGTCCCTTTTTACGGCAAGCATGGGTTGCTGAAGACCTATTCTACCCCGGATCTTCACGGGTCTGAAACCTTACGACCTCTATCATTATGATTACGCTTCACTGTTCAACATATCTGTCATATAGCTGGATTATTGCTGAGTTTAACAAACCACCACCACCACCACCACCACCAACACCACCACCACCAACAACAACAACAACAACAACAACACGTGTACGAGGCTTAAAGGTTTTGAGCCTAAATACAGGCGTGTACCTTCAGTTTGTATGTGTGTGAGTGAGTCGGGTTTAACGCCGCTTTTAACATTATTCCAGTTATATCACGGCTTGTCAGCTTAATGTGTGAGGAAAGCCCGAAGTGCTGCAGATCTCTGGGTGTGAGGTGAGGTGAGGTGAGGTGAAATTGGGTTAAACGTCAAGATAGTTGCACTTGCATAGCGACGTGCATGTACATGTACGCGCGCGCGCGCGTGCGTGCGTGCGTGCGTGCGTGCGTGTGTGTGTGTGTGTGTGTGTGTGTGTGTACATGTACATGTGTGTTTGTGTGTGTGTGTGTGTATGTGTGTTTGTTAAATGATGTAACTTGTGGATATTCTTTTTTTGCATTTTTGTTCAAATCATTATTAGTTCACATGACCCATACTGAACCAAACATTTATTAAATAAGTTACCAGTGTTACAATAATCTCCTTTCTCAAATGTTCACAAAGCCTTACGTGTGTGTGTGGCTAGTCTGGACTTATGTCGTATTTATAGTGCTAGCCCACTGAGCTACCATGACACAATTTAACATGAATGCCTAACTCAGACACAGTATACTGACTCTGGGCCAGCCATCCAGTGATTGACATCATAACACGCAATCAACCAAGTCACCGAGTCTATCCAACCGATATCTTTACTCGCAACGCACGACCAGCTGTGGTTCGTAGGTGTATGCGGTTACGTCCAACGCGATTAGTCAAACATAATAAACAAATATAATGTTATTTTTGAGATTACTCAATCTCAGAGTGAGAGGCACTTACTCGCCAGCACATATAAACCCACTCAGTCACCAGTGCTTTAATAACATAGAAATCCAACATCTGCTTGCCTAGATCACGTATTTTGTGTACCCCTAAGATGAGTGTAATTGGCTCTGCTACCATGGTCGAAGTTACGACAAGACAGAGGTAATTGGCTTTGTGTGCAGGCGATTAGGTGCCTTACTCTCAGAGTGAGGATTCCACCCATAAACATACTAGAGTTTGTACTTTACCAAGAAAGTGTAATCCAAAATATGGCATATGCTGTATTTAAAGGCATTGTCTATTCAAGAAATATGTAGTGTAAGTTTTTTTTACATTCACAGAACCATTCAGTATTACAATTATCATTGTGTATTTTGTATCAAAGATTTAGAGTGTTTCGCTGACTATTCCCGTCTGATTTTGTCAAATGCGTAATAACAGATTTAATAGATACAGTTGCAGATACTCTCAATCCATAGATACAAACAAAACCAAGAAATGTCATATCACGTTTCACACTCCATACCATATGATTCACTTCACAGTAGATTTGATGCACAAAAAACAGACTGTATTTTAATAGGTACACAATCACATAAATATAAGATTGGTTGGTTGGTTAGTTTGTTGTTTAACGCCACACTGATGGGATCGATGACATGCATCATCCAAGTCAGCGAGCCTGACCACCCGATCCCGTTTGTCGCTTCTTTTACGGCAAGTCACCTTTTACGGCAAGTGTCGTAGCTGTTGGTCCAGCTGGTGCTGAAACTCTTGTCCTGTCTGTTCACACGGTCAAGTTAGGTAGGGAGGATATGGTCCGAGGGATTGGGGATACTGATTCTGACTCTCGTGAAAATTATTGATCTCGGACGGCGAAAAAGCAAATGTCGCCAAAAAACGTTGCAAACTGTTCGCTCAGAGTATCGATTGCCATGTGGACTTCCGTAATCTCTGTTAGGGCGGAGCGGATGCGGGCGGGGGAGGGGATGAGGGGCGGAGAAAGGTGTCCTCGGTAGAAGGGAAGTCCTACACATGGACATGACTCACGGAACGACAATAGGAAAAACAAAGAATGGGATCGTCTTAAACATTTTGTTCAAGAGAAAACCCGCATACTCCACAATGTCGTAACTGCTTTCCGGCGTCCAGTGCGACACCACTACAGTTACTAAATGTATTGCCGTTCCTGGTCATCATGGTCAATTACGCCATGACTTTCCCCCTCGCCTCGTCCGCAGCGGCTCGGCTCTGTCAAGGAGTGATTGGTCTAACGACGCTTACTCCAAGTTGTCTCTATCAGCATTCATACTCGCATAATAAAGAAACACAACACCAGCTTTATACTCACATAGTTTTACTTACTCTCAGAACATCTGTCAATACAGGACAGGATCAGACCGGCCAGACTCGTCACTAACTGGGGAAAACTTTCAACGATCGGGATTCGACTCGATCGATTGCAAACCGCGCTCTCCTCTCCTAATGTTAAAGTATCATTTTATAGTGTTCGGGCCTGGCCTGTCGTTGTCACATGTCACAATACCTCATTTTGATTCGTTAAAAGTTAGATCTGACCATGAACTCATGTGTGTCGTAATCGGAAAAATACAAAAGCCGTCGTGCCAGATTGCTCATCTCTCTATTGATTTTGTGACTCGCTCCGAAGCTCCAAATGAAATACTACCTTGTATCTCTCTGCTTGTTTCATTACCTAATGGACGATAACCTGGAACCAATCCAATGATAAATATGAAATATCAAGAATACACTTGTGATAAATGGAAATGTCTTTTATCTATTGATTCCTTTCGAACTAAAAGTTCTCTGTCACAAACTACATCTAACGCCACTCCTCATTGCAGCTATAGCGGTTTTATTTGTTACCATTTTCTAATGTTTTTGAGATGCATTTTTAACCTTATAACATCCTCCGCCTGTGGACAAGAGCTGCCAACAGCTCGGAAGACATAAGCATGAGTTCAGGCCTGAGACGTAAAATACAATCACACTAAACACAATAGAAGTAAAACAGGATCGATCATTCCATATATTAAATTGTTATCAATTTCAATTTTTTTGTAAAGATCCGGAAAACAGCGAATACTCTAACAGTCAAAATGTATGTACATGGTAAAGAATAAGAGAAATGATCCTATGTTACTTCATGTAACCACAAAGCATAAATATCACGACATATTATTCAAATACAATGTAGAATTAATTAATAGCGATGCATAAATGTCAAATGTCACTGCACATGGCCACAATGTGGCACCACCATTCACGAAAGTTCATTTGTCGCTGATCCCAATCGAATTCACTGGCTCCTTTCTAGTTTCGAAAAGTCAATTGGCGGACCAACGTTCTTGAATCTTTAACAGAAAAGTTAATGTCTGAACACACGGCCTGTTAACACAGTCTGGACCTCGGCTGGGGTGACAAAGCCAGAGGTAGACTTTTCTTGACACTGCTTGAGTGTTTACCAGTCGCTGTCTAAAGATGCAGAGTTGCGTCCCTTGGGCACGCCAGAAACTTATGATTGTGGGTTCGAATCCCGGTTCGCCCCGATTATGATTCTAGGTTTGTCAGCACGATACCCGTGCTCGTGGGCTTCAGCGAAGTGGTAAACGTCTGAGACCTGCATCACTTCGGGCTTTCCTCCCACATTAAGATGACAAGCCGCGATATAAATGGAATATTGTTAAAAGCGGCGTTAAGCCCAACTCACTCACTTATACCATAAACATGATTAGATAGAACACACTAAATGTGTATTCCGTTTAGGATTTAAACACATTTCTTAACATTGTCTTGTATGTGTTTACATTCCAACACATTTTTAAGTGCTTATGATATAGTCTGAATTGTACAATGAGCTGGGCTTGAACCTGACAGACCGTGATATAACTGAAATAATGTTCAATGCGGCGTTTCATTCACATAATATTATATCATCGTACAAACAGGGGTGGTGGGGTAGCCTAGCGGTAAAAGCGTTCGCTCGTCACGCCGAATGCCGGGGATCGATTCCCCACATGGGTACAGTGTGTGAAGCCCATTTATGGTGCCCTACTCCGTGATATTGCTGGGATATTGCTAAAAGCGGCGTAAAACCATACTCACTTTGCTCATACGAACACGATTTATACATACTTTAATATATTTCAAGACATTGCTGGAGAATAGAAGAACAATTTAGAAGTTTCGCTTTTGAATGCTATCTATATTATACCTTACACTCAATAATATCTGCCTTCTACATTCTCCATTGCAAAAATCATCACAAAACTAAATTTCAATCCAAAAGGGCTTGGAATAAGAGGCCTACGTATTTACGGTAATATCGCTGTCCTTGAAGAAACGGATGACGGGTTTTCAAAAAAGAAATGTCCGCATTGAAACGTTATCGTCAGGAAATTCAGTCGGTATCGTAAGTATCTACATGTCAATATTTTACGGACGCTTGTTCTCTGACGTTTTATATTTATTGCACCGTGACAGTGTTTCCTTCTGAGTACACCAGAAAGTGAAAAATTACGAAAGCCTGATGATGCCCCTTTGATAGTATTAAATATATATTTTAAAATGGAAACTTCGATTATTTTCTCGTTGTTTTCAGATTTGTTTCAAAACTCGAAATTCCATTTTTTTCTCGTTATTTCGATTATTTTCTCGAAATTTCGAGTTTTGTAAATAAACTTGAAATACCGAGAAAATATTCGAGGTAACGATAAAAAAACCTCTTTATTTCGAGAAAATAACTGAAATAACGATAAAGTAATCGAAGTAACGTAAAAGAACTCGAAATTTTGAGAAATTGACTGAAATAACGAGAAATTTCGATTTCAATATATATCATTTAAATATATACAAATATAAATATGCTACTAAATTGGAACCTTCAGGTTTTCGTAGACAATTGAGTGATTAGAGGGTGTTACGAGCAAAGCAAGTCATGCTACCCTTTTTGCGAACATACTCCTGAGAGTTTCTGGGGCTACGGTCCTGTCCCCACTGAAGTACATGTAGCACATGTAGTGTCTCCATAGGCAAGTGGCCTTGTTCGAAGTATGCCTCTGTTCACCAACCTGTGAATGAGTTCCCGTATGGATGAAATGGTAATGTGACTGTTCTAGCGCCCCACAGAAAGCTTGGGTTGTATACTCTATAGGGAGATGAGAATTAAAACGAGTGCACACTGATGCAGTGACCGGGGTAATAATGGTGTAGCGCTTTGAGTGAGTGAGTATGGTTTTACGCCGCTTTTAGCAATATTCCAGGAATATCAAGGCGGGGGACACCAGAAATGGGATTCACACATTGTACCCATGTCGGGAATCGAACCCGGATCTTCGGCGTGACGAGCGAACGCTTTAACCACTAACCTCTTCGACCGCCCCCAATAAACTATTAAATATAGTGTGTCTTGCTACATACATTTGTGCAGTAGTCCTGATCTTTACAGCACTTCTCTCTTTAATCCGTTTCTTTAAAATCTAATTCAGTAATTGTAGAGATTATTAAGATTATTGAAATTGTTTTCGTTGCTTTTTATTGTATCAAAGTGAGACGTTGTCGTTGTATGGTTATGGTGTCGTTGTATTAATAGGGTATTCATCAGCCGATCGATATACATGATACAATCTGAGTTACAGGCAAACAAACTATGTTTGAAATGACTTTGCTGGATTGCAAACTGACCTAGGCGCTCGTAAACTTGTGCAAGGACATTTAGATGACGACAGCAATGTGAAACATGTGTGAAGATTACATTTGTATTACCTACAGTACACACTGGGAACATCTTACACACAACATCCCAAAAGTTCTTGTTGTAAGTTTTAGAGATAAAGCAACATCTTGCCAAAAAAATCGAACACATTGTTGAACAGGAGAGAAACAAATTCGGTAACTATTAGTACCGTAATCGACGTAATAAGCGCCCCGCTCTAATAACCACCCACGGCGATATTTACTAATATATTCGCTAGTGAACAATACCAATTAGTACCCCTTCCGATTGATCGATGTACACAAGACTTATTTATTCGCGTATAATACGTACTCGTGTGTTATATGCACCCTTAATTATGGGCAATTAAATTCTGGAAAAATGTATCTCTCGTATATAAACATTTCAGGCTGTCAGCATAAACAACAAAAGTTATCTTTCAACTCTGTTTTTTTCACCAAAATAATAATCTAATGGTGGTGGTGGAATGGGGTTTAACGTCGCGTCCAAGATTATTGCACTTATATAGCGACGTGCATGTACGTGTGTGTGTTTGTGTGGCTGCTTGTACTAGTCCGGACTGATGCCGATTTATAGTGCTAGCCCACTGAGATACCATGCCGCAGTTTAACATGAATACCCCACTCATACACAGTATACTGACTCCGAGCCGACCAGTCCTTGTTTTAGCTCCTTAATGCCGAGCGCCAGACAGGGTAACACCAAGTACCATCTTTTAACGTCTTTTGGTATGACGCGGCCGGGGATCGAACCCCGGACCTTCCCCTTTTGGGCGGACGCTCTACCGCTACACCACGAGGTCAATAATCTAATAAGAGCCACCTATTTCTAATTTTGAGAGCGCCCTGGGCGCTTATTACGTCGAATACGGTATCATATTTCAAGAATATGCCATCTTATTCTGAATCTGACTAGTCATTCTTCTCCACATATTTTAATTTCAGCTTCACAGTCTTATTCATTTTAAATCTTGCCAATTTAATGTAGAAACGTAAGAAAACATTTGTTATAATTGGAAGATCAAAACCATTCGGTTAGATTTCGCCTTTGCCAAGAAATATATTTAAATTTGAAATGGATAGTACATACCGTTACGAAACTGGAGGACAATAACGTATTGAATAGTGTACTAAGTCTTGTATCTAAGCAACTTCAAGATGAATGTAAACATATATCAGGGCCTTGGCTGCGGGGAATACTATTCGCATGACAACTCAGAATGCATCCATTAAGTGTTTAGGAAAATCTGACAATGCCTAAATAGTCATTCGCGTGAACCTGTTAACTGAAAGCTCCTAATTATTTATACTCATTATCTGTTACGTCAAAGCAGAACTGATAGTCGGATGATGCATTTTGTATTCCTGATACAGTAAACTACGGTTATAACGAACCCAAAGGGACTACTTATGTTAGTTCGTTATAACCGTAGTTCGTTATAAGTTCATATACAGCTTGACTACAGCAAGTAGTCGGGACCAGCAAGTAGTTCGTTTTATTCGTCAGTTCGTTATAAGCGTGTTCGTTATAATCGTAGTTTACTGTAATTGATTTTATTTTGTCATATTCCGAGTCATTATTATTATTTCTTTCAGGTTTGTAATCGGCAAACGTCCTGTTTCTGTCTGTGGATAGCGAATTGATAGGTGTAACCTCTAATCTTGTATGTAATTAATATCTGAAGATAAAGTACCGTGTTGTTTTTTGTGTACGAGCGGTAATAAGATAAGACACGCAATTCCTTACAGTTCGAGTTGAACAATAAGTATTTTGATTAAATTCCTTATACACTAGAATATGATGTTGGACGACCATTAGGAGTGAGTGAGAGTGAGTGAGTGAGTGAGTTGGGTTTAACGTATGTTTAAACAGCACTCCAGTTACATCACGGCGTGTCAGCTTAATGTGTGAGGAAAGCTTACCCCTTCGGTGTCATGAATGGCAAGTCAGTGTACTGTTCGGTACGCCTGCTTGGAATAGGGTACATTTCTCTACCTTGTACCGTCGGTACGTTTCTGTAATATCCAATTCAGCAATACCCACTTCATCGATACTAAATGTAAAGACGCTTAATTCAGTTTCTATTCTTTATCAATAGTCTCTAAGTGTCGTCTAAGACGCCGCGAGTCGTTTAACTGCATCCCTTCGAATTCGGCGTTTCAGAAACTGAGGATCTTTGGTTAGAATAGATTAGATCTCATTATGTTTTTGAGTTTGTCAACGCCATACCCTTGCTCGTGGGTCTCACCAAAGTGGTAAACGTCTAGGACCTGCATCACTTCTGGCTTTCCTCACATATCAAGCTGACACGCCGTGACGTAACTGGAATATTGTTTTTATACTTCATCGTTTTTTCACCCTAACCAACTAAAAGTTCCAGGATCTTTGAGAAACAAAGTGGTTCTTCTCACGCTGAAGACCCATGTCCGATTCCCCAAACGAACGCTATACGTGAAGCCTATTCTTGGTGTTCCTTGGCGTTGCTGGAATATGTTAAACCCAACTCACTCACTCAGAATGACGTAATGGACCAGTCGTCTAAGGTACCGCGATTCGCCGTGCAGAGTTGCGTCCCCTGGACACGCCAGAAACCTATGATTGTGGGTTCGAATCCCGGTTCGCCCCGATTATTATTCTAGGTTTGTCAGCACCATACCCGTGCTCGTGAGTTTCACCGAAGTGGTAAACGTCTGAGACCTGCATCACTTCGGGCTTTCCTCCCACATTAAGCTGACACGCCGTGATATAACTGGAATAATGTTAAAAGCGTCGTTAAACCCAACTCACTCACTGAATCAATATGCAAAACCATTCTTCGATGAAAATGATGTAAACAATGTCATTAGAGGGAGTCTGCAAAAGATTGCATGCATACTAATAACTGCTGCTCAGAATGACGTAAACCTATATCCACTCATTAACGAATGAAGCTCCACATAAATTTTTGATCAAATGATTTACACATTATGATCCTGTTTAATGTTTCAGGTGTGATATTGAGGATAAGCATACTGTGAATATTTATGGATTTCTTTCAGGTTTCTTACAATCCACCACCATAATGTATAACTCTCAGTGGAGAATGAATTAATCCTATCCTAGCGTGAAGAAAATAACTGAAGTAACTGGAATTCCAAGGCGCGGCGTAAGGCAACAAACAAAATACTTTTTAATGTAACTTGTGTTAATGGCCGGTGCTATCAGTGCAGTCGGGCATGCTTAGCTCTTGTCTCGAACACCCGGCGTCATGACAGTTTTTCAGCAATTCATTCACATTAGTTTCATCACTATTTTGCACTTCATTGGTTGTTTTGTTGTTTAACACCGCACTCAGCAATATTCCAGCTATATGACGGCGGTCTGTAAACAATCGAGTCTGGGCCAGACAATCCAGTGATTGATATCATGAGCATCGATCCATGCAATTGGAATCGATGACATGCATCAACCAAGTCAGCGAGGCTGACCACCCAACCCCGTAGTCGCCTTTTACGACAAGCATAGTCACCTTTTACGGCAAACATGGGTTGCTGAAGACCTATTCTACCCTGGAGCCTTCACGGGTCTAATTTGTTTTAAGATATGCTGAATTGTTTTCGGTTTGAAATATGTCCTCCTAGGTCGAAACATTCCACTCTCTTGTTTATGTCGTTTTTGATAATTTAGACTTTCATAATTTTCATTCGTAAACAAAGTTAAACACTTTTTATTTCATTAGAAACACCAACGGCTAGTTTCGGCGGCCTGCAAATAATCGCATCTGAACCAGACAGACCTGTGTGAAGGATTTTAAGCAACGACCATCAATACCGCCCCCATGGTCTAGTGGTAGAGCTTCCGCCCTGAGAGCGGAAGCTCCTGTGTTCGATGCACGGCCGTGTCATACCAAAAGACGTAAAAAGATGGTTCTTGTTGTTACCCTGTCTGTCGCTCGGCATTAAAGGGCTAAAACAAGGACTGGTCGGCTCGGAGTCAGTATACTGTGTCTGAGTGGGGTATCCATGTTAAACTGCTGCATGGTATCTCAGTGTGCTAGCACTATAAATAGGCATCAGTCCGGACTAGTACAAGCAGCCGAAACACGCATACACGTGCATGCACGTTGCTATATAAGTTCAACAATCTTGGACGCGACGTTAAACCCAATTTCACCCCACCTCATTAATCAATAACAAAGGCGTGATGTGTTTTTTAAAATCTGCAGATTGTTTTATTTCTTGCTCTACTGTTCAGTTAATTCCGTTCCTGTGGAGATTCACGGGGATTGCGGTTGTCTTTTCAGACACCTGAAACAAATAGATCAAGATATGCACAAACGGTGATATATAGAGGTTATCACACGAGTGTGTTTGGGGATGGTAAATATCCTGTATTAGGAATAAACACTATGTATTTAGCTCGCCAAGGCTCGCTAAATACAATGTATATTCCTAATGCAGGATATTTACCATCCCCAAACACACAAGCGTGATAATCTCTTTATCATATAATGTCATTCTTCAATTCTGTGCTTCGAAATCGCTTCCCCTCACTCGTAAATATTACCTAAACATTGCGAGTTTTCCTGGAATGCGCTCATTATTATTTATTACGAGTGATGTGTCAGTCGGACAGTGACAGTAGCCACTATAGTTCCAACTAAAATCTGTTTCTTATACAGTGGCGAAGCAAACGCAAAACAACAATTGTTTTTAATTGCCTTTCGCGGCAACCCATCGGTCTGTCCGCTAGAGTAACTGCCCCTTGTCAAAGGGAAGCTACTCTAACCCAAGTCTATGAGAGGTCACGGCCACTGTCAGACGTTGTTGACAGTCGGTCTGTCCTGTCATAACTTTAAGAAGTTCAGTCAGATGTACACACAGCGCCAAAACGAAACAATATAACAATTCATATATATTTCGCCTAATTCCAACTATTTTTATTTGTGGAAAAGGTTTCAAGCCGCAGAGGTCTACAAGCACAGATATGGCTACTGATCCCGCTTGGCTAGGCCTAGTGCCCTGCAAAATTGTTTCGAAATTTATATCTCCAAAGTTGCCAAAACTTATCAAATGCCTTACTTACGTCGCTGTCCGACACTGATTTTCAGTATATAATTGTAGCAGTTATCCCTGTAGTTTATCCAGATTCACGATGGTTAATTCTGACTCGATCGCCGAATGACAAGTACGACGCCATGTTTGTTTATAAATAGTGAAAGTAGTCCTACTTGACCTTTGATATTTGCATCACTATCCGCATATGACCCCAACGAATATCGTTTTTATCCGTTGTCTTTATCCAGCCGAGAAACTACCCATTATATGATAAAGCAATAGATTTACAGGTGACTTATGATTCTGCTGCTCAAAAGAATTACTTAATGAGCCGTGCATATTACTTTGAAAACCAATAACCAGCTTCCGAGGAAAGAATGCTTAGATGACGACACCCAAGGGTGTATGTTACTTGCGATGGCAAAACATGGAATATAGACAACAGTTGGCATGTGTTAACTGTGAAACAAGATATCAGTAATATCGGTAAGTCTTAATACTGGACCCGTGAAGATCCGGGATAGAATAGGTCTTCAGCAACCCATGATTGCCATGACAGTCGACTAACTGAATCGGGTTGCCCAGGATCGCTGACTTGGTTGATGCATGTCATCGATCCCAATTGCTTGGAACGATGCTCGTGATATCAGTCATTGGATTGTCTGGTCCAGACTCGATTATTTACAGACCGCCGTCATATAGCTGGAATATTGCTGAGTGCGGCGTAAAACAATAAACCAACCAACCAACTTCGTACCGAATTTATGCCCCTCCTCCTTGACAACATCTTTGATTTTGCTTTGCAGATCTGCTGTTATCTCTGTAAGAAAAACACGATGAGTGAGTCGGGTGTAACGCCTCTCTGAACAGTATTTCAGATTTTGTCACATTTTTTCAGATTAATATGGGATGGCTTCCTTGTATTTAAAAATCACTGCATATGTATATTTATAGTTATAAACAAATGTCAGAACATTTGTTGTTTAATGGTGCGCTAAGCAATATTCCAGCTATAGCAGAAGCAGAAACAATGCCGGCTTTGTGGCATATATTACGTTTGGCATTTCCCGGATATTCTCACAATCCTCACATCGATTACCTGTACCTTTTCTCCTAAACCGATTGTCATATTTCTCCCACTTTTGAATGCAATAGTTTGCCTTCGCTGCCCAGCTACATCTTTGGGGAACAGCTCACCAGTCACCTTACGACTCCAGTAACAGATAGAACTTTTTGAAATGAACAACTAAATATTTACTTACTAACTGTTTATCCGTTTATGGACGGTGAAATATGTACTGTATGCAATACGTTTTGTTATTCTGTGCAGAGTACGTACCTGTGCTATGGTAGCTTTTCGTTCAAAGAAGCAGACAGATAACAAAATATATTACTCTTATCTTGTTCAGGGTGATGCTCATAATAAGCCCATCAACATTGGCAAGTAATATTTACGTGATTGGTAATGTGCCAAGTTGTGCTTCATGAAGTGTATACTTCCCCCGGGACATGCATTACCAGACACGCCAAAGAGCGAGGTGCATGTGCAAAAGATTCAGGAAACACATTTCACGTGCATCTCGCAAGGCTGACTCACGGCTGTGTTCTCACAGTCAAGCTTAGAGTTCTTGAGGTGATAAAGTTCTTTGAATGAAAATTAGTAATGGTTTAAATAGGTTAGCCCACTAGGATTTCTATGTTTAATCATTGAAAATGATCTGGTAAAACTCTCGGCGCTCTGAGTCTAGGGACTTAAAATGTCTTTACTGTAGACATATCCTAACATTTTCATGTACGAAATCATTATTTTGGTCTTGTAAATGACGTTGTGAAACTGTTTCTGGATGTGTCGAACTCTCGGATAAGTTGAATATTTTCTCAATTCCCTTTGCAATTGTCAATATATCCCCAATATGCTATGCATTAGAAAATGGCACAGACTACTTGAAAGAAATAAGCATGGTCAGGTTTGTCCTACCTTGTTCCTGTTCTGGGGTGAGATAGACATCCCTCTGATCCAACAAAGCCTGGTCGTCTAACTCAGACAGTAGAGCTCTCTTCTTGTCTGCCAATGGAAACATATGACATTGACAAGATGACTATTATAATGAAGCGTATCCAAAGAAGAATTTCGACTTGGCAAACGTTTCAACGATTAGACACCAGGTTCCGAGTGCTCTGACCTATTACAACCATTCAAAAAACCTAAGCACATAAAATGATCAAACAACTTTGTTTTGATAACCGTATTTAAATTGATCTTTTATGAACTCTATGCTTAACTGTGAGAAAACTGCGTGATGCACGTGAAATATGGAATGTGCATCATGATGTGATTTTTATGTAATATGTATCCATGCATGGGACGACCAAGTACGCTTCACAACTTGTGTGCGATCCATTGTCTTTTCAAAATGAAATATGTTTTAATCAACTATTTGACCTGTTGATCGCGATTTTGATGTATATGAAAGGGACAGGTGCATTAACTGTTTTGAGTGACAGAAACACTCCACAAAACTGTATGACAACGGGTGTCTTCACCTTTCTAAATTAAATAGTCTCCTTTATGTCGAGCAATATTGTAGCAGCTCAATTTAACAACTTTTGAGGTACAATCGAACATGTGCTTTATTAGAAGACCAGCGTTATACGACTCTTGCTCACAAGTTGTTTTGATCAAGGTTACATAATTCAATGCCTCACTGAAGCTTTCCTACGTCAATATTTTTACGCATTTCAGCTTTTGATAAAGTTTGGCACAAAGGTATAATTTATAAGCTAGAACTTTATGGTATTTGTTAACATTTATTGAGATGATTTGATAGTTACTTAGAAAATCGTTATCAAAAGGTAGTTATAAATGGCCTATGCTCAGATCCAAAAGCTGTCTTGGCAGGTGTGACACAGGGCTCGGTCTTGGTACCATTGTTGTTTATTAACTATATCAATTACATTGTTGAAGGAAATAGTGATAAAATACTTTTTGCTCATGAGACATCTTTGTATGTGATCATAGAAGACCCCGATATAGCCGCTTGTGATCTCAATAATGACTTGGACAGAATTTCAGAATAGGATGCTAAATGGCAAGTTAAATTTATTTCCGATAAAACTGAATTGATTCAGTTTACCCGTAAAGTAAACCCTAGTTGTAAACCTAACTTATATATGAATGGCACAGAGATCAAAGATGTACAAAGTCCTAAGCACCTAGGTATTACATTACAAAGTAATTGTAAGCGGAAAATGCACATTGATGATATTGCAAGGCAATGTTGTCCTATGGTTAATTGTTTTAGAAGTTATAAATATCGTCTTTCCCGAAATACCGTAGAAACTGTGTGCAAATAATTTAATTTATCATATACTGAGTAGGTTTCTCGGCCGGATAAAGCTAACGGATAAAAACGATATCTGTTGGGGTCATATGCGGATAGAGATTCAAATATCAAAGGTCAAGTAGGACTACTTTCACTGTTAATAAACAAACATGGTGTCGCACTTGTCATTCGGCGATCGAGTCAGATTTAACCATCGTGAATCTGGATAAACTACAGAGATAATTGCTGCAATTATAAAAGAAACAGTCTTATATACTGAAAATCAGTGTCGGACTGCGACGTTACTAAGGCATTTTATAAGTTTTGGCAACTTTGGAGATATAAATTTCGAAACAATTTTGCGAGGGCACTAGGCCTAGCCAAGCGGGATCAGTAGCCATATCTGTTCTTGTAGACCTCTGCGGCTTGAAACCTTTCCACAAATAAAAATAGTTGGATTTAGGCGAAATATGTATGAATTGTTATATTGTTTCGCTGTGTGTACATCTGACTGAACTTCTTAAAGTTATGACAGGACAGACCGACTGTCAACAACGTCTGATCGTGGCCGTGACGTCTCATAGACTAGGGTTAGAGTAGCTTCCCTTTAACAAGGGGCAGTTACTCTAGCGGACAGACCGATGGATTGCCGCGAAAGGCAATTAAAAACAATTGTTGTTTTGCGTATATGTTGCTTCGCCACTGTATAAGAAACAGATTTTAGTTGGAACTATAGTGGCTACTGTCACTACCCGACTGACACATCACACGTAATAAATATTAATGAGCGCATTCCAGGAAAACTCGCAATGTTTAGGTAATGTTTGTGAGTGAGGGGAAGCGATTTTGAAGCACAGAATTGGAGAATGACATTATATGATAAAGAGGTTATCACGCTTGTGTGTTTGGGGATGGTAAATATCCTGCATTAGGAATAAACATTGTATTTAGCGAGCCTTGGCGAGCTAAATACATAGTGTTTATTCCTAATACAGGATATTTACCATCCCCAAACACACTCGCGTGATAACCTCTATATATCACCGTTTGTGCATATCTTGATCTTTTTGTTTCAGGTGTCTGAAAAGACAACCGCAATCCCCGTGAATCTCCAATGTAATGTTTGTGAGTGAGGGGAAGCGATTTTGAAGCACAGAATTGAAGAATGACATTATATGATAAAGAGGTTTTCACGCTCGCCAATGCTCGCTAAATACAATGTTTATTCCTAATGCAGGCTATTTACCATCCCCAAACACACTCGCGTGATAACCTCTATTTACCAATTTTTGAAGATAGTTGTCATATTAAGGACAACTGTACTAATTATAATAAACAAGCTTATTTATTGGAAAAATTCAACTTAAAATTCTCTTAAAACCACATGTGGCGAGACGAGTCATCAGAAAATTTACAATGAAACAAACAGTTGGTTTGAAAAGACAGAAGATGCAATTCAAAATTGGTTATGTTTTACAAAATGAATAATCATCTCTCCCACGAATATCTTTGTAGGCCTATTCCTAATACAGTTTCGGAAAGTATAACTTTAGAGATATAACTAATCTTCAACCAGTGAATTGTTAAAAACAAAAGCTTATGCAGATGTAATTATTTATACCAGCTACAACACAACTTTGGACACAATTTAAGAATTTGCTACATGTAAGATGAGATAATTGTATACACTGGGACTTAAATTGTGGAAACAGCTGAAATTATTCATAGTCGCCTCAGGTGTGGTTGCATCGATCCTAACTCAGATCAGTATGGTTGATATATTTTGGATACTTAAACTTGTTCCTGTGGATATCATACCGTAGATGGTTTACACTTCTTTTTTGTGAGCATAAATTGCTATGTTTTTCGAAATAAAATGTATTTTACCGACATTGCCACTCTTTACAAACAGTGCTAAACGGAAATCTGTATTTGAGTAAAGAGGTTTAAATCAAACATTAGATTCTTTTCAAAAATGTATATAAAACAACTGGCAGATTTTCAATTAAGTAAATGAATTGTTTAATATAAACTGCAAATATATTTATTATATATACACATCTAGTTTGGCATGTACGATGCATTTGTTACATCTAACCTTCACTGATGTATTAATTATATCATGTCTTATGTGTAATGTAGCAGTATTAACATAAGCACTACGCTTATTTACCAATCCATTTTCACATTTTTGTGAAAATAAATATGTTTAAACCTTATACATGTGCTCATATAGATACACATACACAGTATCAGTGTCAAAAGATTATTATTCAGTTATGGATTTGGCCACGTGTGGATTTCGCAGGAAGTTGGCAATGAGACCCTCTTTATTAATGCATTTATTCAAAGGTTAAAAGACTGTAACCAACAGGACTGGTATTGTAAAGTTTGTGAAATACGTAAATTATCAATGTGTAAGGAATATAAGTCATTGCTAACAGTTGAAAAGTATCTCTGTGAAATCACAAGCCGTCATTATAGACGTATGTTTTGTTTGTTAAGAATTGGCGAGTTGCCATTGATGGTAAATGTAGGTAGAAGATGCGGTATAGAGTACTGTAATAGGCAGTGCAGATTTTGTAATTTACAGGAAATTGAAGATTTCATTTTATGCTTGTCTGCCCATGTTACAGATATTTTTAAGAAATAAGTATTTACCTATTTATTACCCTTCCAATCCTACTTTATTTAAATATAATACACTATTATATTGTAACCGCACTAGTATTGTAACTAATTGTGTTAAGTATATACTGGAAGCACTTGCAATCCGAAATACTGTCACTTAACACCCTCTGTCATCTGCCTCATACTGTATTTTTCAATGAGTATTTGTACGTGGGCCTGTGGCCTTTATACTGAAATAAAGAATTGAAACATACACAGTAACACCAAGAATGACTGACGTGAGGAAATGTTCTTACCATAGCCAACACGGACTCGGACCCTCCAGCCCATCTGGACCACCTCTGCCATCAGCAGCACCCCGAGGAGAACCAGCACGTACTTCATGTTGTTGCAGTATGAAGAAGATGTGGAATAACGCTACCCTGTACCTCTCTTTATATGCATTCGGGTGTCTTATCGGGTGTTTTATCTTAATAGCATACGATTAACGATTGTGTTAAAAAAAGATATTGTCACATCCGACAACATATGTCCCATGGAGATCGCGTAATGATATTTCGCTTCCAATCCCAAGGGAAAAAACCCTCAGTGACAAGTGCTTCTGATCACTGCACAATATGAACCTCACGAAAACAAATCTATTTGCCATGAAAGATATTTTCATTCATTCGGAATTTTAGTGTAGATACAAATTAAGGCAACTAGATGTTCATATGTCCATGTGATAGTTGACAAAATTGTAATTGTTTCAAAGAATTGTATATTTATAATACTTATCCTATCTCACTCTATGCATTTCCGGTATACCAGATCCGTGGTATCCGGCATTGGACACCTCACCAAAAAGCATGCTGGGTGCTGGGTGTCCCCACCGGATACCTCATTCCGAGTTTTCAAAAGAAAAGGCACAATTTGAGGGGGGGGGGGGGGGGCATTAGTTCAATTAAGTGTGAAACACCTCAAAACATATTTGAAACTAACCAAGAATATCGAACATTGCTGAAGGTACCCGGAAGGTACCTAGCAGGTATCCGGATGCAATTTTTCGAGATGTCTTTTATCTAGTAAATAATGTTAGCCTGGGCATATCAGATAGCTGTGGTAATATTCTGTGTTTTTTAAGTTGTAAATATCCCCTTAAAGTTGAAATCTATGGGCATACATTTTTGGTGAAAACATTTTTCAATTTCATATATATTTCATTTTAGATGTTCAGCGTATTAAACGAAAAACTATCAGTCCTGGTATGATGATATCCTTACATTTCATCTTCATATTCCCAGTTTGTTCTAGCCTAGTGGTTGAAGCGTTCGATTCACATCGGTACAATTTGTGGAGCCCATTGCTTGGTGTCACCCATCATGATAGTGTTGGAATATTACTCAAAGTGGCATAACACCATACTCACTCTGACAAAAAATTGAAAGTCATTGGCTATGTGCTCACTTGGGCCTTTGTTCCTGGCGAGATTAAAAGATTATTTTGGAACAGTACCAATACTTGTTACATCTAGACAGACGAGTTTTATTGAAGTTTGAAACAGAATAAAATTGCCCCAAATAGGTGCATAAGACTAATGGCATCCACAGAAAACACCTAATAAAGTATCGGTACATAAAAATATCAATGTAATTTTTCTACTGACATGGAACTAACAACTTTGTTCAGTGAGCTGTATTAATTGTAGGAAAACATTCGGGGCATTAGCATATTTGATATATGTTCAGCACCTAATGAAGCAAAACAAAGAATTTGTTTAGATAAAAAATCATATTTATAGATTTTATGACACTTCATTGGTTCAGTAACCGGGGTGTTTGCAAAAACTTTCAAAAACAGAAACAGATACTTCAATGCCATTTTCTAAATAAACAAATTAGTCAAATCTTAGAAGAATTTCAAGGTAGAAGAATATCTAAAGTCAATTATGTTAGTGCTGTATACCACAAAAGTCATTCAGATTTGTATAGTCAGCGTTGGTGTACACCACACAATCACACTGCTGTGGTATTAATTCCTTCAGACTTGATTAGAGTCGTAATAAAACAACACACATAATCCCACTGGTGTCACCGTGAAATTCAGGTACCTGAAACAATTTATAACATCTTTAAAAGCTTGTTATAAAAAGATAAGAAACACACATATATTGACAAAGGGTAATAGGTTGTTTTCTCGATCAGTAAGGTAATGACAATTTATCAAGCAACTGATATTTAACCATGTTAACCAATCTTAGAACATATAAATAAGCCAAAGCAAACTGTAAATTTTACAGAAAATACAAAATTGTATCTGATCTTCTAAAAACAATTCCTGTAGTGCCACAAGGCTCCCCTGAATGTTTCTCAAATGATTGCGTCACATCAAAAAGGAAGGGTAAACAAGGCAATGCAAAATTGCATAAAATAGGTTCTTTTACATAAAAACAGAACTATTCATAATTATCAAAACTTTCAATCACACAAGTCATGTAAGCAATCTCAAAATACTATATAATGAGTGAGCAAGTTAGTATAGTTTCACACGTCTTTTAGCAATATTTCAGCAATATCTCTGCGGGAACACCAGAAATGGGCTTTTTACACAGTACCCGTGTGGGGAATAGAACCTGGGGCTTCGGAGAACGCTTTACCCACAAGGCTACCCTATCATCCAAAATACAAAAGGAAGTAACATTAGGATTTCATACAACAGATATTTTCGCCAGATATCAAGTCTAATTAATTACTGATTAGAGGAGCAAATACATTTCAACGGAGCAGCTGAATCAGGCTTAATTTGTATCGTTCCTTGCTTTAGTTGCAATGGGAGCCACACTGGAAATAATTATCTCTCTCATTATTGATATTTAATATCTACCATTAATTGGGAGGCCAAAATAGACACTGATAAAAAAATTCAACTAAAAAGAACCACCTGAACAAACAACTATAATTTATGTATATTACATTTAAGGGACCGGTCATGTACTGGTATGTTCTTATACATTTTTTACATGACTCTCCCTGAAAAGGAAAAATGCAAAGCACTTCCTGTTTTATTATCTATTTTTCATCAACCTCCCCTAGAGACTGTCATATTTTTGGGTGGCCCTCCCTGTGTGTTATGACCTTAATTGGTCTACGGGCAATATTCATAAAATCGTAAATCATTATCATATTTTTATCATTTATGCTATCGTTTTTGAAAATTAATTTAATGAAGATAAACAATAACAGGAAAAAACTGCCAAATATATTGGTCCGGCAAAGTGTAATCATAATTAAAGTAGTTCTATTCAGTTTTGGTTCAAGGATAATTGTAAATATATGTGTATATTTCTATTTCGAATACTCATTTGATTGTTATAAAGTAAAACAGTATAGGATCTATCGTCTGTTTCTAAATACAGGGGGGCACGGGTGGCCCAGTCGTCTAAGGCGCCGCGTTTCGCTGTGCAGAGTTGCGTCACTTGGGCACGCCAGAAACCTATGATTGTTGGTTCGAATCCCGGTTCGCCCCGATTATGTTTCTAGGTTTGTCAGCACCATACCCGTGCTCGTGGGTTTCACCGAAGTGGTAAACGTCTGAGACCTGCATCACTTCGGGCTTTCCTCCCACATTAAGCTGACACGCCGCGATATAACTGGAATACTGTTAAAAGCGGCGTTAAACCAAACTCACTCACTCACTCACTCTAAATACAGTGGAATCAAACTTTGACCTGTGTGAAATAATTGAATCATTGTTATCCATTGTTATGCATCTGCACAGAGAGGTCAAAGTCCTTGTCTGACACATAGTTTGCTACAAGGGAGAATCCAATAAGTACAGTTGAGACATCAGGTTGTATCCAGACAAACTGTCTGATAATCTCACCTCTCGCCTTGGTAGCATCAAGGGATGTAGCTAATCCTAAATATACATTAAACAAGTGACATCATCTCTTACACGGTACACATGATCAAAACCTGCCCCACCTTTGATGTTTATTATCTCGCTATGCTCACAACAGCTCATTAAAGGAGATGAACTCAATCTCAACTCAAGCACTTGCAATTGTCTGTTAATTTTTTAATTGAGTAGTGACTGCTTAGTTAGTTTCCAACCACACTGACTGCTATGCTATTTATCAAGTCAGTTTACTATGTAACATATTTCTGGGGACCAAGGAAATGTATCTTGCCAGATAATAGTTTTTTCTACTTAAAAAGTTCTACTTATCAGATATAAAATAATGACAGTTTTGATATGCAATTCTCCCTACAAATACATTTAACGTTTGACATACATAAACTCTACATAAAACCATAAGTTTAGATTAAGTGTACCTACTGTTGAAACTATCATGATGCAAATAACCAAGGCGCGAATAAAAACACACAAGCATATACTGGTACATAGCCAAACATACATAATATTTATACGTGTATGTACACGCTTGTACACATATGTAATAACATGGTTAATATTGGGAGATGTTTTAGCATTTCCATTTTCACAGAATCAAAGTCATATCACAGATTAGCTTGTAGTGATTTAAATTCATATAAAACTGATTTATGTCAAATGACTTATCCTTCACTTATGGCACCTTTTATAAAAATAACATTCATTACTTATTTCTGTGTTCAAATTATGCCGTTATTAGAAATTATATGTAAAATTATACAGCATGTATATGATACAAGAAAGCTCTACATGGTAATGTTGAAAATTATGTACAGGAAAACATTGAAATAATTCAATCAATATTTGCATTTATCTCAGAATCTGGTAGATTTAATTAATCAATATGGACTTCTCCTTCAATTATCTACTTATAATCAGATGATTACATTATTGCTCAACTGATAGTATTGCATTAGTATAGAATTAGTATTTCATTAAACTTATTTTGTATTTGAGCAGCATTTAGATAAGCCATCGGCTTGTTTTCAAATCTAGTTCATTATGAAATAAATATGTTTAAAACACAAGTAGTAGAACATTTTATTGCAATAGTTACGATATGAAAAGAAGTAATGTGTAGGATTCTGTGGTATCCACAAGAGAAGGTAGCATCATCATGTTGGTGTGTGTTGTTTGACTCTGCACTCAGCCATAACTCATAAACCGTTCATTATTTTTTCATGAAACTTTGCAGGTTTGTCAGGTACATGCTGAACTGGTGCCTTTGGCTATTTAGAAATTTTAGAAATTTTTATTTTTTACGTTTCCATGGCAACAAGATGGACCTAGGTTCCAATCTCTTCTTTTTTTACAATTTCCATGACAAGTTCCACCTCGGTTAAAAAAGGTTAGGGTTTGTTTAGATTTAATTATACAGGGGCGGGGGTTATAGCCACATTAGTAGCTAACTATAGTTTTTCTCTGAAGTGCCTTTTCCTGCAGAAGTCTAAATAACTCTTATACATATAGTGGTATATCATTTAATATATTTGTCAATGTAAAATTGAATTCCACCAAAGGACATGTGCTAGATTGCTCTTTGGTTGTTGGTAGATGCGACAGTTCTGGTTTCGTTAGGATTTGATGTCTGGCGTTGATTCAGTCCTACAAATTTGTAGGCACGGAGCATTGTAGATGGTAACCAGACCGCTGTACAGGAAACCTGTGATGTGAGTAAAAAACAATCTCTTCCAGGATCGTCAAGATGTCGATGATGCTTGTAGATATAATCGTAAAGCTCAAACAGGACATAGTGATATGTCGTCTCGATCCTTGGGATGAAGAATAAAGGTCAGTGCCGGGATGGAAAACATCCCTTGTTGACCATGAAATTCCATCGCAGACCCTTACTGCTGTCTGAGCCTAACGAATTGAATCCTGTTAACATCCAAGGCCTGTATTTTAGAGTGACATGCTCAAAGACTTTTTCTGCCCAGGGCTCATATTCTACTGACGTCAAGTGTCGTAATATTATGTTCAAATCCCATACGGGTGGACGAATAGTCGACGAAATTATAAGAGCGTAGACGAGCTTGAGGACGACAATCTCATAACTCTGAACAACGGCAGTCACAAAAGTTATGACCAAGTCCACAACACAAAACCAAAAACCTCCATGACGACACTTGGAGAAGCGATCACCTTCCTATACTCACCTACATAGGTAGCCCACCACAATTAGAGGAACACCCCAATCCTCAGCCCACATGGGACTATGCAGAGGCTGATTGGCCTAAATTCAGGAATTTTATGCAGAATATATATAGCAAGTTGTCACACCTACCCATGTTATCCCACTCATGTATGCCTTTGTTGTTACTGTTAATCCTCTACTGTTAATCCTCCACTTGCTATATATATATTCTGCACTATGTCCCTCATTCAGTCTTGTTTGACAACGGTATAAGGATCTATACCGAAACGTCGCTTTTTACAGTATTAAAGAAGTTGTTATCCATAAAATTGTGTCAATCTTGTCATCCGCCAACTTCTAAGTAATGGCTATCAAACAAGTTAAATTCAGGAAGGAATGTATATCATTCAAGTCCTCAGAAATTGCCTCGGATTATCCTGATCGTTTTTGCCAAAATCTCACCTCAGCAATTATTGCCGCAGCTGAAAAATCAATTCCAAAAAGACCACAGAACTGGCAAAACTCCGGTACCATGGTGGAACAGGGAAATAGCAAAAGCTAGGAGAGTGAGAAAGAAAGCCCTAACTAGCCCAAAGCCCGAGCAGCCAGGACAAAAGTAAGTCAACTCATAGACAATTCTAAAAAAGAGTCATGGTAGACCTTCTGTAAATCCCTTAATGAGAAAACAAATGCTAAAACAGTCTGGAGCAAAATACACGCAATCAGGGGTAAGCGTAAACCCACAAAAATTCCCAAATTAGCCAACGCCCATACAGTCAAAGAAAAGGCCAACATTCTAGCTGAGCACTTCTCATCTGTCAGCAGCAACACAAATTGCAGCGAAGAATTCAAACAGGAAAAAATGCTTGTGCTTAAGATCTCAAAACGGCCGTAAAGCAAGCATCTGGTATACAATATACCATTTACTGCGACAGGGTTTGATGATGCGATACAACATAGAAAAGGCGCAGCACCTGGTCTTGACACAACCAGCTACGAGATATTGAAAAACCTACCTGATCAAAGCAAAGGCTTACTCACTGAGTTGTATAACACGATATGGTCCAAAGGAGAAGTCCCAAAAGCATGGAAACATGCTGCAGTTATCCCGCTGCTAAAGCAAGGGGAAAGACGAAGCCCTACCAAACTCTTATCGACCGATCTCACTCACCTCAAACATGTGAAAAGCCATGGAAGCCATTGTTACGAAACGGCTCATGCATCACCTTGAAACTGGCAACCACATAAAACCTGACCAAAGTGGCTTCAGGAAGGGACACTCGTGTCTAGATCATATTCTAACTGGAAAATGAAATATAAAAAGCCGAATTAAACAGACAATACCTAGCCGCAGTATTTCTAGACTTCAGCAAAGCCTTCGACATAGTATGGCATGACGGACTCCTCTGAAAACTAGCACAAAATGGAACATGGCAAACTTCATAGACAGCTTCCTGCAAGACAGGTCGCTATCAGTTAAAATAGGGAACAATCGATCTGATCCTATGGCACTGGACAATGGCACGCCACAAGGCAGCATTATAAGCCCAACCCTGATTAATATCATGATCAATGACCATGTCAGCTCTCCTACCCAAACTTCTAAATTCGCTGATGACGGAGCAATATGGGTAAAACACAGAGATATTTCATAAATCAGAAAAATCTCCAGTCAGCCCTGGACGGAGTAGATCAATGGTGCAATAAATGGGGATTCACCCTTTCAAGTGAAAAAAATTTGTTGGAGTTCTATTCAACGCCGGGGGAAACATGCTATGATACCCCGTGTCTCCATAAAAGGCAAACCTATCAAATTCGAAAAATCTGCAATATTTCTTGGGGTGATCCTTGATCAACACCTCACTTGACGCAAACATATAGAATATGTAGAAAACAGATGTCAAAAAGACCTGAACATATTACGGGCAAATTCAGGCACATCTTGGGGCACATCATGGGACACTCAGCTGGACCTCTACAAATCAGATCAAAAATTGACTATGGTTGTGAGGCTTTTCATTCAGCATCAAATACTGTTTTGAGGCGCCTAGACAGAATACAATACAAAGCCCTAATGCTGGCCACCGGCGCAGCAACAGTCACCTCACTAAAAGCACTACAAGTAGAAACGGGAGAACTCCCATTGAAACTAAGAAGAGAGCAGGCAATGTTATCGTTCTGGGGATGCACATCAAACCCTTTGGTTAAAAAGATATGGCAAGACAAAAACACTCGAGATGAAGCCCTAGCTCGAAAAATCCCTCACTAAAGCCATCTGGGATATTAGTACGTGAACTCATTCGAAGTCACAGTTGTGATAACATTCAGCCTCAAGAAAGTCACTACAAAGGGTTACACCCTCCCTGGACTTTAAAAACTCCCAAAGTTGACACTGCTTTAACATCAGAAGTCACTAAAAAAGAAAACCCAACCCTACTACGATCAGTAGCTATCACTAAAATTCAAACTACCTGGGACAGCTGGGCCCATATATACACTGATGGATCCAAGAATCCTATCAACAACAGTGCTGGTGACGGGATCCATATCCACAGCTCCAAACCCCAAGCACATTCAGTTCGCTTGCCTGGTGGTCAGTCAGTATTCACGGCAGAATTGGAGGCAATTCATCATGCACTCAAACTCATACCGGAACTTCCGGAAACAAAGGCAATCGTCCTATCAGACTCGCTAAGTGCACTTCAGTCCATCAGTGGCAGAAACTCAAACTCCAGGCCAAATACAGTCAACAATATTCTATACGAATATACAAAACTATCGGACCAAGGGCAACAGGTGGAGCTGTGTTGGATCCCCTCACACAAAGATATTCATGGAAATGAAAAAGCAGACTCACTGGCGAGGGCCATTCAATATACAACCAGCCTAACCTATTTGCTACTGCTCCTCACTTCTTCTTTTTCCACATAATCACCACTGAGGTCTATGCACTTTGTCCAGCGATGTGTGAGAGCTAAAAGCCCGTTGTGATAGAAACCATGGGGTTGTTCGTGTAACCACCCCTCCACTGCTGTCGTGAGTTCATCATCGGACCGGAAATGACGTCCACACAGTTCTTTTTTCAAGTTTGGGAAGAGAAAGTAGTTGCTTGGTGCCAGGTCTGGTGAGTAAGGTGGATGAGGCAATACTTTGAACCCATTCCGCTTTCGTTGTGGCAACCTCAAGTCGATAGGTGTGCACTCTGGCATTATCATGTTGGAGCAGCACACCTTTTGTGATCTTTCCACGACGTTTGGCAAGAATAGCAGTCCGCAAACGGTCCAGGAGATCGGAGTAGTACTCTCCAGTAATAGCCTGGCCACGTGGCAAGTACTCAATGAGCAGGTCCCCTTTGGTATCCCAAAAGATGGTTGCCATGACTTTGCCAGACGATGGTTGAGTCTTTTTGGGACGGGGTGAAGCAAAGCCAGTCCACTGCTTACTCTGTTCTTTGGTTTCTGAGTCATAGTGGTGTACCCAGGTTTCATCACCAGTAACAATTCTCTCCATAAAGTTGTCTGCATCCCGACTGCATTGCGTCAAAAGTGCCTGACACATTGATGCACGTACAGCCTTCTGATCATCATCCAAACATTTCGGGACCCATCGGGCAGACAGCTTCCTCATACCCAGACGATCATGCAAAATGGTATGGACACTTCCCTCTGAAATGTCCAAGGCCTTGGCCATTTCTGACACCTTCATTCGCCTGTCTTTGACAACCAGTTGTCTTACAGCTTCACTGGTTTGGTCATTGGTCACCGCTACAGGCCTGCCAGGGCGTGGCTCATCTTCCAGGTTCACCCGACCCCTCTTAAATTTTGCAACCCAGAATTTGACCTGTGCATACGAAGGTGCACTGTCACCATAAACATCTGACAATTCATCATGTATCTCCTTTCCCGGTTTCCCTTTTAAGTAGAGGTACCTAATAACAGCCCTGTATTCAACATTTGGCGAAAATGTGGCAGAATCTACCCTTGCCATCTTTATAGATCACGTGTGTGACTTCAAATACAATTTCCTCCGTGAAACTTTGTCTATGCACGTGACATACATTGGTGCACAGCACGTGACAAACATGCAACCGTTAAGATCTGATAAATAGCTTAGGCCCTCGTAGCTCTAGACAAAGCGGATATACAGTCTATTCCTTTTAGTAAACTGAAGTTAAAAGCAAAATCAAAGCCTCCATAGCAGAAGATGGCAAGCCCAATGGGACGCAAGTACGATCGGCAGATGGCTATACAAAATTCAACCCAAGGTCCAACAAAAGTCAAACTCATACTCAAATGAAAGGAACATTGAAATTGCTATCTCACGCCTCAGACTCGGTCACAAAAAGCACTATGACAAGGTTCATTCATCTTGCAATCAGGCTGAAACCATTGATCACATGTTACTAGAATGTCAAGACCATGCCCCAGCCCGGGCTAGGTTAAAACAAGAATTGCAGTTAGATCTGCTATCTGTCATAGATCTCCTAAAGCCAAGACATGCAATAGCGAAGGCCAAACTAACTCTATTTCTGAGAGATGGACAGCTACACGAACGTATATAAACAGAGCAGCCAAGGATAAAAATGAAATCATATAAATATAAGAAAATAGAAATCATATCAATACAAAAACAGAAATTATGTGAACACCAAACTCATGATCACAATAGATATGTGTACCCTACTCACACAAAGGAGTCCCAAAGAGGGACAGGTCAGCCGAAATTGCCTAGGCAGAAGGCACCTCTTAAACACTTAATGCAACAACAACATAAACAGTGGTGTGGAATACATCAGCATATGTCTAAGTTGGTATTTTTGCTATCCAAAATGTCTTATTGTTGATATAAATGCGATGTTTAAAAATGCGAGCAAAGACCAGTCGCATTTTTTCGCATTTAATTCACACTCGCGTTAATTTCAAGATTTACAGTAATTAGTTCCTGCACGTCCTTGTACTTGCTCAGGATAAGGCTGATGGTCCCTCTAATATATGCTACCTCTGCAGTCTTGTTGGCGTGAGTCACAGACATGCCTATCGCTTCTATAGCCGAAAATATCATGGATAGTGAAGGTAGGGTCAAGCTTATCATCAGATCCAGATGGCCTAGATCTTTAACATCTACTACCGGCTGCTTGCTGTCTTGAAATGTATCAAATATTGGCTGTCTCTTTTAAATATGCAGGAATCCCGCTTACCCCAAAAATGTTACAATATGTTGCGCTTGTACGATAAACAAGGCCACGAAAATTGGGTAACGAAACTTAAAACTGTTATTTTTAGATTAGGATTTGGTGATGTCTGGTTCTTTCAAGCATGTGGTGATAAAACCCTATTTATAAATATGTTACGTCAACGGTTAAAAGACAACTTTTCTCAGGTTTGGCATAGTGATTTATCTGAAAGCCCGAAAATGGCTTATATGTTTAAAACATCCATTTTATGTGAGAACTATTTGAGTAGTATTACAGTAAATAAATTCAGAACAACATTGACTCGTTTTCAGCTTAGTTCTCACAATTTAGAAATTCAACGTTGACGACATTATAATATTCCTCGTGAATTTAGAAAATGTAAAGTTTGTAACTTAAACCATATCGAAAATGAATATCACTTTTTGTTAATTTGTCTAGCTTAAATTATAGCCGTCTTAGGCAAAGTTACATAAAATCTAAATTTTACATCTTTCCAAATATTCTGAAGTTTAATACACTACTGTCATCGCAAGACCCTATTATCAATATGATTACAGCAAAGTACTTGTTTTATGCCAATGTTGTAAGAACACAAATACTCCAACATGTATAATGTGCAGTTACGTTAAAACTGCTTTTGTTAGAAAACAGAAAATGTGTATTATATCTTATACTGTTTGCACCTTAATTGTATTTCGTCTGTACAAAAAGGCCCGTGGCCTACAAGTACTGAATAAAGTGAAGAAGAAGTGAACATCAACTACAGATGTAGCCGAGCTTCACTTTGGGGCAATAGACGCACTGTTCCCATTCAGCTCCGGTGAAGTTGACAAGAATGGCCATCCCAGGAGTCTGTCTCGGCTAAGTTGAACCTACGCATCGGTAGTTTGTCCTTCTATCTACGGAAAGATTCGTAGATAGGTCAGTAATAATCGCCGTGGGAGGTAGAAGGTAGAGTGATGGGTTGAGCTACATTTGATGTCATCATGAAACCCAGTCGTCTAAGGCGCCGCGATTCGCTGTGCAGAGTCGCGTCCCTTGGGCACGCCAGAAACCTATGATTGTGGGTTCGGATCCCGGTTCGCCCCAATTATGTTTCTAGGTTTGTCAGCACCATACCCGTGCTCGTGGGTTTCACCGAAGTGGTAAACGTCTAAGACCTGCATCACTTCGGGCTTTCCTCCCACATTAAGCTGACACGCTGCGATATAACTGGAATATTGTTAAAAGCGGCGTTAAGCCCAACTCACTCACTCACTCACTCACTTAGTTAAGGTCCTCCTCTGATGTGCTCTGGTTAAGGTAAAGAGTAGAAAGGGATTGTGGAAGCGATCCAATCTGTTCAGATAGTTGGTCTCTGTGATCCCCTTAAGTAGGTAGAGGATTCGATACTGATAGAACCGTAATGATAGTAGAGTTCATCACTATAGGGTGTCATGACCGAGGAATGCGACTTGTCTGGTGATCGCTCTGTACTTGTCTCTTTGGTAAAACCCACGAGCACGGGTATGGTGCTGACAAACCTACAGACATAATCGGGGCGAACCGGGATTCGTTAATCATAGGTTTCTGGCGTGCCCAAGGGACGCAACTCTGCACAGTGAATCGCGGCGTTTTAGACGACTGGGCCACCCTGTCCTCACGTCCTTTTTAAGCCGACCCAGCTATTTGTAGATATAAAACGTCAACACACTCGATTATCCAACGAAACAGATCCCACTCGGAGTAAAGTCGCTATATGGCTGAAATAATACCGATGCGACGTTAAAGCTTAACTCACTCACTGGGCGTAAAAGGCAAAGTACCTGTGAAGATTAACATAAACCTATTGTGAGTGTATATTTGTATATGTACATGTTCATGTAATTGTACTAATGAGGTCCCATTCTAACAATGAATGAGTGAGTGAATATGGTTTTACGCCCCTTTTAGCAATATTCCAGCAATATCACGGCGGGGGACACCAATATGGGCTTCACACATTGTACCCATGTCTAACAATGAAATCCAACAGGGTCGTAATTCACAGGTGTATAAAAAATATTTAAGCTATGTGTAAATAATCGTGACTGAGCCAGACAATCCAGTGATTGGCATCATGAGCATAGATCTACACAATTCGGATACGAGGATACGTAATCGACCAATTCACCGAGCGTGACCATCCGATATCTTTAATCACCTCATTGTGTGGTCAAGCTTAAAGCCCGGGACAAAACGAAAGGACGTTGGTCGGATACGTTTGCCAGTAGCAAGGGTATAAATTGTTTCTTAGGCCTTTCATATTCCTATACCGTAACGTCGCTATGACAGTATATCATAAAATTTGTTATCAAACAATTGTTTTTGTTTGTTTGTTTGCTGCTTAACGCCGCACTCAGCAATAGTCAAGCTATGTGACGGCGATCTGCAAATAATCGAGTCTGGACCAGATAATTCAGTGATTGATATCATGGGCATGGAACCACGCGATGGGGATACGATGACATGCATCAACCAAGTCAGCGAGCCTGACCACCCGATCCCGTAAGTCGCTTCTTACGACAAGCATAGAAGCCTTTTACGGCAAGCATGGGTTGCTGAAGACCTATTCTACCCCGGATCTTCACGGGTAATCAATAAATTGTGTCTACTTTACCAAGGCTATGGTTCTGATACATTATAATAGGATTATAATAGGATTGGATTCTTAGATATGCAATGGTACCTTCAGGACAACATATATTCATTCAGTTCAAACACTGAAACATTCTGCATGCGACGGTCACGACAGACCGATCAGGCGATTACTGAAAACGTAATAAACAAAAATATGCTACATTTGAAACTACACTACCTTCGTAAAGTACAAATATTTTGGGGTGGAGTCGCATCCGGGTTTCGAGCCCACACTCCCAGAGTGAGGCACCTAATCACCAGCACATCTTGGACCTGATTGGATATCATTTGATATCAGTACCATCATGTATAGCCAACATTTCAGAAATTCAGAAATGTACATCACGCTTTACCGCTGCTGTCCAGGACATAACAGTTTATTTCACATCTGTCGCTTATCTCTCTGTTACTGGTACTGAAGTGATATGTCGTGGGGTGGTTGTTGGGGAGATTAAGGTGCAGAAAGTATACGTATTTGGAGGTAAAATATTAAGGTATCTCCTACAACGCAGTGTCATGGTGCCATATAGAAAGGATACGGTCATTGCAGATGTTGACTGAATGTATGGAGTGAGTGAGTGAGTTGAGTTCAACGTCGATTTTAACAGTTTTCCAGTTATATCACGGCGTTCCAGCTTAATGTTGGAGGAAAGCCCGACGTGATTGATATTATTAATTTACAATACCTGAAAACACAATAGCACAGCATATGGTTAAATGTCTTTAACCCGACCATATGGCCAAAATATTGCCGATGTTACCTATGAATACTAAATGTGCTTGAGCATCTGCAAAATATACGTGCTTGGTTTGTATGTAATCATAATTATATTTTGTTATTATTTGTTATTTTTGTTGCTATTGTATTTTTGGTCCCAGCACCCTATGCCTGTCGTCGCAATCTGTTTTACTGGCAACTATTGTTGAGTGCGGCGTTATACAAAAAGTAAAATTTGATAAACGCATGCACACGAGATATATATCTAAACAATAGTAATATTGACAAAAGGTTTCGATGACATTTTACGAGGGTGTCAACTAGAAATTACACATTGGACACATCTAACACAAACTAAGCAGGAATCATCAGTGACAGCTGTCCACATCCTCCGTGAGCAACACGTTTGAAATAGGTGACACCTAAAAAAAAGAAATACGAAACATGCGCAATTCAATGGAACACCCATTTATCATGTAGTAAATAAAAAAAAACCGCCAGAGCAGAGATTCATCAGTCGCGAATACACGTGTACATGTATCTGCCGAAACAGATTCCTTGGAGAGCGTAAAAGGAAAACATGTCTTGAAGATTACATGTATATATCGCTGAAAATCAGAGATTGTACGAGATATATCTTTTCATTTGTTACTTTTAAACTTTTCATTTAATCAATTTCAGCATGTTTTGAAATCCGTTTGATTATTCCACTTGGCATCCTTTCATGGTTTTGCTGTTTATAAAGCGATTATCAAATATGTTCAGGCTCCAAACTTATTTGTGTTTATTATTCTATTTGTTCTCATATTCACATAGAGTTGTAGAGAACATACTGTTACCGTCTTACAGTGTACATACAGAATATCATCGTTCTTGTCAATGAGTTCTTTTAATATGATGTGATGACTCCCTGACAATGAAACCTTAAGACATCTATAATAATGATTACGCTTCACAGTACAACATAGGTACGAGGTTTGGCTGAAAGGTTTTGAGCCTAAAAACAAGCGTGTACAGTTTGCATGTTGTTGTTTTGTTGTTTAACGCCGCACTTAGCGATATTCCAGCTATATGACGGCGGTCTGTAAATAATCGAGTCTGGACCAGACAATCCAGTGATTAATATCATGAGCATCTATCCACACATGTGGGATCGATGACATGCATCAACCAAGTCAGCCTGACCACCTGATCCCGTTAGTCGCCTCTTACGACAAGCCTAGTCGCCTTTTACGGCAAACATTGGTTATATAGCTGGAATATTGCTGAGTTTAAGAAAACAAAAAAATAACACATGTACGAAGTGTGGCTGAAAAGTTTTGAACCTAAATACAATCGTGTACCGTTTAGTTTGCATGTAATCAGTACAATACTACCCATGCTTACAGGCTGCTTTTGAACCAAACATACAACCAGACAGCATATTTCTGCAGCCATCAAAGTGACTGGGTATTCTCTGTTGATGTGACAGGACACAATTTTTAGCCTAAATACAAGGATGTACGTATACCGTATACCCTAAACACTTTGCATGTATTACTACAGTACTGTCTCTGCTTAGGGACCAGCCATTTTTGAACTTCTGAAGCTGAACAAATATCTGAACACGATACAAAATCCTTGATATAAAACGTCAACGCCAGAGAATAAACCGATTTTTCGGCGAAACATTCCAGTGGGTGTAAAAGGATAGGTAGCTGTGAAAATTAACACCAACAAATTGTAAATGTATATTTGTATACGTACATGTACATGTAATATACTAGAGCAAACGAAATACACCCAACGCTGTGTGGGTAGTGTCTACAAATGACAGTGTTATTGATTTATTTGTCATTTCCATCTTGTCTTCTCTCAGGAACAATCAACCAAGTCACCGAGTCTGACAACCCGATATCTTTACTCGCATCGCACGACCAGCTGTTACTGAAAACATAATAAACTTAGAGTGAGGCACTTAATCGCCAGCACACCTAAACCCACTCAGTCACCAGTGCATTAATACATTAGAAGTCCAACATCTGCCTGATTAGATCACGAACATTGTGTACCCATCAGATGAGTGTAATTGGCACGGCTACCATGGTCGAAGTTCTGACAAGACAGGTGCCTTACTCTCAGTGTGAGGGTTCCACCCATAAACATACTAGAGTTTGTACTTTACCAAGAACGTGTAATCCCAAATACGGCATATGCTATATTTAAAGGCATTGTGCATTCAAGAAATATGTAGTGTAAGTTTTGTTACATTCATAGAACCATTCAGTATTACAATTATCATTGTGTATTTTGTATCAAAGATTTAGAGTGTTTCGCTGAATATTCCCGTCTGATTTTGTCAAATGCGTAGCAACAGATTTAATAGATACAGTTGCAGATACTCTCAATCCAGTGACAACACAATGCTACTTCATAGATACAAACAAAACCAAGAAATGTCATATCACATGTTTCACACGTCATACCATATGTTGCACTTCACATTGGATTTGATGCGCAGAAAACAGATCATTAATATGTAACAATGAAATAACCATCAACTGTATTTTAATAGTTACACAATCACATAAATATAAGATGACAATAAACAATTATATTTATGTGTGTTTGTTTCTTGTTTAACGCCGCACTCAGCTATATAACGACTGTCTGTAAATAATCGAGTCTGGACCAGACAATCCAGTGATTGATATCATATTTATGAAAACAATGAGTTGCACCAATAACGACGTATAAACTGCAACAGTATACCCACAGATGGATTAACTAGTATACATTTAATCAATATTTGTGTTTTGAATAAAAAACAGAATAATACCGTAACGGTTCAGTATTTATCTCATTTAAAAGTACAATGTTCATGATGTCAATCACTGTATTGTCTGGTCCAGACTCGATTGTTGACAGACCAACGTCATATACCTGGAATATTGCCGAGTTTGGCTTTACACAACAAACAAACACAGTAAAAGGTGGCATTGCGACATAATTAATAATCATGTTGTTGTATTATATTTAAACGTCTTTATTATCATTATTCAAGGGGCGACAAGTGATATATAGTTTGTTTGTTTGTTGTTTAACGCCGCACTCAGCAATATTCCAGCTATATGACGGCGGTCTGTAAATAATCGAGTCTGGGCCAGACAATCCAGTGATTGACAACATGAGCATCAATCCACGTAATTGGGATCGATGACATGCATCAACCAAGTCAGCGAGCCTGACGACCCGATCTCGCTAGTCGCCTCTTACGACAAGCATAGTCGCCTTTTACGGCAAGCACGGGTTGCTGAAGAACTATTCTACCCCGGATCTTCACGGGCCAATTGATATATAGCTGGAATATTGCGGAGTGCGGCGTTAAACAACAAACATACCAAACCTAATGTTTTACTGTAAATATAAACGACAAAACCTTTTGAAAGCGGAGTCCATTGTATGATTACGATTAAATCATTAGCATGTGTGACCCGTGAAGATCCGGGTTAGAATTATAGGTATTCAGAAACCCAGGCTTGCCTTAACAGGTGACTATGCCTGTCGTAAGAGACGACTATCACTTGGTTGATGCATGTCATTGTATCCCAATTGTGTGGATCGATGTTCATGATGTCAATCACTGGCTTGTCTGGTCCAGACTGTATTATGTTGGTTGGTTGGTTTGTTGTTAAACGCCGCACTCATCAATATTCCAGCTAAACACATTTTTACATGTGATATGTTTTCTGATTAGCTTATCATTCTTCACTTTGATTTGTTTGTTTGTTTGTTGTTTAACGCCGCACTCAGCAATATTCCAGTTATATGACGGCGGTCAGTAAATAATCGAGTCTGGACCAGACAATCCAGTGATTGACATCATGAGCATCGATCCACGCAATTGAGATCGATGACATGCATCAACGAAGTCAGCGAGCCTGACCACCCGATCCCGTTAGTCGCCTTTTACGACAAGCATAGTCACCTGTTACGGCAGGCATTGGTTGCTGAAGATCTCTTCTACTCCGGATCTTCACGGGTCTTTTATTATGCACAGATCGCTGGAATATTGCTGATTGCGGCGTTAAACAAAAAAACAAACAAACATTGGTGACTGTATATGTCTGTATATGAATCACTACCGAATAGTGATCCAGGCGTTCGCGAGAAGGTAAGCGTATCCTGACCCACAAACACAAACACATGCAAGGACAAGTCAATTGTTCACCTGAAACAAACAAATACACAAACATTAGGGAAGTGCATCAGGCATGCGTTCTGTTCCTGTTGTCAAATTTTGAAATGAACCTTCACACGTTTTGAATGCTTTACTGGGGCATTGAATATTGTATCCCTGATTAAACAACTTTTGGGAAGAGTTGTCCAACTCTCCTTAGAAAGTTGGTTGGTTGGTTTGTTGTTTAACGTCGCATTCAGCAATATTCCAGCTATATGACGGCGGTCTGTAAATAATCGAGTCTGGAACAGACAATCCAGTGATTGATATCATGAGCATCGATCCGCGCAATTGGGATCGATGACATGCATCAACCAAGTCAGCGAGCCTGACCACCCGATCCCGTTACTCGCCTCTTACGACAAGCATAGTCGCCTTTTACGGCAAACATGGGTTGCTGAAGACCTATTCTACCCTGGATCTTCACGGGTCAGGTCGACTCAGCAGGAAATACTGCAACTTCCAAACAAACAGGGGGCGGTCGGGTAGCCTAGTGGTTAAAGCCTTCGCTCGTCACGCCGAAGAACCGGGTTCGATTCCAGACATGGGTACAATGTGTGAAGCCCATTTGTGGTGTCCCCCGCCATGATATTGCTGGAATATTGCTAAAAGCGTCGTGAAGCCATACTCGCTCGCTAGCTCGCTCGCTTGAAACAAAGCGTCCGTAAAATATTGAAATGTCGACGCTAAGGTCTGACCGACTTAAAGCTGATACATATCATCAACTGATAGTGTGAAAACCTTTCACATGAAACTGGTATGTCGTGATACATAATAACTGAAATATACTGTTCAGAGCCGCGCCAACCAAACTCATTCACTTCATCCTTTCTTAACCAAAACGAGTGCAATTTAAAAATGTTTTCTGGTCTTCGAGGATCTTAAACGTTCTCCCCACTCAGCAGACCCAGGTTCGACTCCCAAAATCGTGCAATGGATGAAGCCCGAACATCTTGATGTTCCATGCTGCCATATTGCTGGAATATGTTCAGAATGACGTAAGCCCATTCCCATTCGTGACCAACTCGTGTAATTCCGGGACAAGCCGAATAGCGACTCGTGCCCCTCTCATGGCCATTTTTGCGACCGGGTTCCGTCTTAGCGCAAACGGGCATACCTAAAACAATTGTCAACTCGTAGCGTAATGGTTCACATGTATTTCCCCATATATTATATGTATTTCAGATGCAATTTAAAGCACATCTGGTCATGTGGATTTATACAGTATGATTAAACACATTTAACTGTGTCTTGGGTATATTTTAGATGCAAGACATATGTAAAACCAAAAATTATTTCTGAGGGATTCTTTGACGAACAACTTGAAATCATACGCGCATTCTGATTGGTTTGTCGTATTTTTGCGCATAACATTCATCGACACGGGGACGAGTCTTCTTGCAGTTTACGGAAAGGGGCGAGTGGTGACGAATGGCCCAATCCATGCGTTCATTATGGAAGCTTCACATCAACGTTTGATGTGTTGGACGTTTAACAATTTCCTTTGCTGCTTTTGCTTAACAAATAATGCGTCTGTTTAAATGTTCACGACATGACATTGAGGATAAGCATAATTATTATATATGCATATATTGCATGTGTTTGTGACGGGTGCCACCGGTGGGGCAGTGACGCTTTCAAAACTTTATGGCAGACATGTGGAGTACATTTCCAAATTTGACGCCTCAGTGCCAAAAATGATGTCCGATGCAATTCCCTATTTTGACTTGTACCATATGTTTCCGTGTTTTTTCAGGTGAACAGTTGACTTGCCTTTGCATGTGTTTGTGACGGAAGCCACCGGTGGGGCAGGATACGGTCACCTTTAGGAAGGTACACGGATCTTGACTTCATGCTCGGAGTGCATGGTTACATCGTACGATTGATGAGTTTAGGCATTAACAAGCAAACTGAAGCATTGACAGTTGCTTTGTTGGAGATGGACAGAGGTAAAGTGTATCCCGCTGACCCTGTGCATAAGTCAGATTGGGTATTGTGTACCCGTTAATCAACAACTTTACACCCTCAAGGCTCACTAAGCACTCATTTAAGTGAAATCGTTTACATTTTTGTTAACAATGCTTTTAAGTTGAGCGATTAATCCATTTCTGTCCAGGCTTGCCGTAAAATGAGATTATGCTTGTCATAAGAGGCGATTAACGGGATCGGGTGGTCAGGCTCGCTGACTTGGTTGATGCATGTCATCGATCCCAATTGCGTGGATCGATGCTCATGATATCAATCGCTGTATTGACTGGTCTAGACTCGATTATTTTCAGACCGCCGTCATATAGCTGGAATATTGCTGAGTGCGGCGTTAAACAACCAACCAACCAACCAACCAACCAGCTTCCCTAAGTCCAACAACTTTGATAATGGGACATCCGGAAGAAAGTACCCCCAAATACAACCTGTAGATGCTGACAAACTAATAACCAGATCGTTATAGTTTGTTAAGTGTGTGTTGTGGCACCGACGATGTTGCTCGCTGCCCATGCTGTCAGTCACTGGTTTGCCTATTTACAGGCCGACTGGATACACCTTAAATATAACGGCATCAAACAACATCCACTCACTTACTCTGATCGGACGTATTTTTACACATCTTTACATGTGATATGTTTCCAGATTAGCTGATAATTTTTCACTTTGAAATACAGTGAACAATATCTAATAATATACTATATTTGTATGGATTTCGGTAAAATTGGTTATCACAAGAGATAGGTAGCAAGAAAATGTTTTTCTTTTCTTTAAACAGAGATTAAGCGCCATGGCACAACAAAAATGGTTTCTCGGATGTCTACTAAAATAATTTATTGACATTTCAAAAGTCGAAGTTGAAAGTTACCTGACTTGTGATATCCGAGGTGAACTAAAAAGGTATTTTGTACAAATTAAACGTAGCAATTTTAGATTAATGATAGAAATTGGTACATTTAATGCAATTCCATTTCACCGGAGATATTGTTTTTATTGTCCCAGGAAAATTTATGTTTTATAGAAGATGAGCTCCATATATTTGCAGTCTGTACATTGTATACTGACTTTAGATTAAAGTATCTTTAGGAAGGGAAATACCAAGATTTGAATATGTTTAAATTAACTGTGTTATTTAGAAATGGTAATATAAACCGTGTTAAAAGAATTGCTACATATTCATATAATATTACACCTGTTTAAGGTACATGCAAGATTTATGCCAACTCAACCCATAACACAATACCATACATTTTGTGATTATTGCTCAAGCTAATTTATATCTCTGACTGATGGACACTTTATGTCTTAATCATGTAACCTCTCACTGTGCTAAGGCGAATTTTTATGCCTACGGTACCAGGAGCCACTGGCCTCTAAGTACCGGAATAAGGACATGTCGTACTCTCATGTCTCATGCCAATTCTCTGAAGCAGCAGAAATCGTTTTGTAAGTTTTCTATTTTCCACATTTTTAAACAAAACAAACTATTGGATGTTGATGTTTGCAACATTTCAGCACATGTTGTCTACTATTTTTATAGAAAACATGAACGTAAATTGAAATCATGATGTCTGAAGTTAGAAAATTATTTTTGTGGCACCTTCAGTCACAAACGTTTAGTTTACATGGCTTTGTCCTACTGAGAAAATATTGTAAACAGTTTTACTTTGTTCTAAGTTTTCTTTTTAGTTTAAATTTTAGTTTTGAAACATTTTGGTCAGCATAGGTCGAATCTTTCCATGCTGTTATTTATGCAGTACCAGAGGACAGATAATTTTTAATAATTTTCATTTCTAAACTATATTAATAATCAGAATACTTTTTGTTTTCATTGACAGGAACACCAACGCCAAGTTTCGGCTTCATCGTCCATGGTGGTTGCAGACGACGGACTAGCAATCAAGAAATTACACAAGATCAATGCGGCTATGTCAGCATTTGCTACAAGTAACAATTATGTTTGTTTTTTGTTTTGTTTGTTTAACGCCGCACGACTGAATCTGTTTATCTATTTACTAAGCACATGGCAGATAATACAAACATGCAATCGTGTTTTTTGCTACTTTGTGACGACAGGCTCAAACAATGAATGTACTTATTTCAGTGTACAAACATGTTTGGCTTTCTATAGGACTAATAGGACGTGTCTTGCTGGGCGAAATATTTTCGAAAAACCGAGTTTTCTAGCTTAGACAACGACAAATACAGATAAATACCGATCAAGTATTTCAGAGTAAATTTATAGATTTATTGGATTTATGGATCCAAAACAAATATTGACTGGTTTGCTAGTCTATATAGAAATGTATCTCGTGACAGCAATGAGCGTGCAGCTGTTCTTTTCACTGATCAGTAGAATGATCAATAACTGTACTTAATTTTGTTTTATTATTTTCACAAATAACGCTTGTAGAGACATTTTTGTGCAACATGCAGAAATCCATGGTCCACTGACAGGCCGTCACGCATACGAGTGACCCCCTCTCAGGTGGTCAATTGTGCGCGAGACGGGCGAGCCGTCTCGCGTACACGTTACGTCCTCTACTGCTGATATAAAAGACTATTGGTAGTTTCATGAAATCATTCTGATTCCACAGCACATTTCAGTTATAAATATGCAAATATATTTCATTACATAATCCAAGTAATATTTTCAAATGTTATTAGAGAGTTACAGAGTAGTATGCCATCTTTATGATGACTTGTATATATCTCTAGTCCTATGCATGCCATTTTTATTTCACAAAGACTTGAAGATGATTTGATGCTACTTTTTTTCGCGGGTGATGTGGCATTTTCATATACTGTGATTGACCTACAGCGCCATCTTGATTGTTACAACCTTTTGTAAGAAGTGGGGATTAGAAGTTAATTTGGAAAAAGACAATCATTTTTTTGGAATGGTGGTATAATGGCTCGAAAAAAGCATGGATCATCTTAGTAAACCGGTGAAAACTACAACCTTCTGTAAATATCTTGTAGTTAACTTTTCATGGACATTGAAGTGGACAAAGACATGTCAAAATCTTTCCATTCAAGCTGGAAAGGCCATTTTTCCAATTTATAATAAATAAAAAATAGCAACTGTTATCCTTTTCTTGTGCGTACAGTATACACATGTTTGACAATTATTATATGTATCTGATTTATGGGGAATGAAATGTTAGGAAAATATTGGAAAAGGTCCACGAAGTTTACTTTAAGAGATTTCTGGGAGTTGGAAAGTTTGCTGCTAAAAAGCTATCCTCGGTGAGACAGATGTCAGTGATTGCATATATATATTCAGATCAGAGTTGTAAGATATTGAATTAGATTATTAAGAATAAATGAGTACATATGTCCCCATAAATGTTATATTATGCTAAGGAAACTGGACATCAGAAGCTCGCTATTTTCTGTTCTCTTTCGGATTTTCACACGCACGGATTGCACAAGACGTCGATGATGAATAAATAGTGAGTGAGTGAGTATGGTTTTACGCTGCTTTTAGCAATATTCCAGCAATATTACGGCGGGGGACACCAGAAATGGGCTTCACACATTGTACCCATGTCGGGAATCGAACCCGGGTCTTCGGCGTGACGAGCGAACGCTTTAACCACTAGGCTACCCGAATAAAGAACATGTTACAATTCAAAGACATTTACCAAGTGCAATAGTTAATCTAGTATAATAGAAATGGAACGCGAGGATGCTCAGATGATAACAGTAAAGTGAATGAAATATTCATAAAATATCTCTACTAAAATCAGAGTCGATTGTACTCCATCAATAGCTTGTGTTTATACAACACTACCAGATACTGCTAATACCAGGTGTTCGCGAAAAGGTGAGCGTATCCTGCCCCACCAGTGGCAACCGCCTCGATCAACACTGTATTGTTTGACATATATAACTGAGTTGGTTATGGCCTAGCCATATTGGTTTAGCAATATTGCAGCAATATCACGAAAAGGCTGACACATCCTATACATGCATACCCCTCAGTTTGAAAGGCCATTATTCCAATTTATAATAAATTTAAAAAATAGCAACTGTTATCCTTTTCTTGTGCGTACAGTATACACATGTTTGACAATTATTATATGTATCTGATATATGGGGAATGAAATGTTAGGAACATATTGGAAAAGGTATGAACGGCTGACATATCCTATACATGCATACCCCTCAGTTTGAATGTCACTGGACTGGAATATTTCGCCATGCTCAAACCTAATTCTTCTAAATAATTCCTGCACAAATATTTTAAAAACACATGTATCAATTATGTAGTCGTAATTCCTATTTTGCGTCCGTATATCTGAATTGCAATATACTTAACATTGCCCAGTTTACCAGTTTACCGTGTGTGTTTACTCTACGTTATATATCACGCACAGTGACTATACGTGGGCTACAGCGTCATCATGACTGTATATGTACAGCAAATATTGCTATCATAATGAATATCAATATGAAAGCGTACCTTAATTTACAATTACTTTTGCAAGAACCTGCGGGCAACACCATTTGTAAAAACCTGTGAAACAATGAACAAACGTGTTTATTCCAGACACAGCAATCGCGTCGAATACACGATCCCCTGGTGGTAACATTTGGTACGACATTAAGCGTGAAGTTTATTTCACGAATACACTTTTACTCGCCATATTACACCTCTAATGGTTTTTTCACATATTGCCAATAATGTGGTAGGGGGCACGGGTGGACTAGTCGTCTAAGACGCAGCGATTCGCTGTGCAGAGTTGCGTCCTTTGGCCACGCCAGAAACCTATGATTGTGGGTTCGAATCCCGGTTCGCCACGATTGTGTTTCTAGGTTTGTCAGCACCATACTCGTGCTCGTGGATTTCACCGAAGTGGTAAACGTCTGATACATGCATCACTTCGGGCTTTCCTCCCACATTAAGCTGACACGTCGCGATATAACTGGAATATTGTTAAAAGCGGCTTTAAACCCAACTCACTCACTCACTCATTAATGTCCTAATGTTGTTTCTACAGTGATAAAAAAGCAGATTAAGTGCTCTGTATCCAAATCACAAAATATCGAAACATAAAACTCTGATCAGAGTTCTCTACTGTAAAAATGACATTTAATTACGTTTACAAATGGAAAATGAAGCATGGGTGTTTGGTAGGACACCGTATACAGCATTATTTCTACAAATAGAAAGCGACAAAAACATTTCCATATTAATCATACTTAAAGACGAGTCCATTGAATAATTTCGACTATGTCACAAGCACGTGTTTAAATAGTAATGATAGCAGGTGTGTTGCAAGCCTTAACAATAACTGTAAATAAAGGATTAGCTGACATTCTACGAGGGTGTCAACTAGAAATACGCAGCTACGCATTAATTTTTTCGTGATAAGGACACGTTAAGCATATACATGTGTCATCGAACGCTACAGCTGGTGTGTTATGATGAACCACGTCCGGGTTGACTGCGCCTATAAATGCCTACAGATCATGGCAGCAAGTTATTCATCATTCAGAACCATGAAACTGTTGACCATCCTTGGCGTGCTGCTGATGATTGCGATGGTGCAATCCAAGAAAAAGCAGAACCGTGTCATTATAATTATTAATGGTACGTACACTTTCGAAAACGTCTCTTTTATCCTTTTACATTATCCTTGTCGTCAGTTGTATATAATACCACTGGGACAGAGGGATTTTCTATAGAATATCCCTGGGACAGATCTAGAGGGACTTTCTACAGAATATCTCTTGGACAGAGAGACTTTCTATAGAATATCTCTGAGACATAGGGCCTTTCTATAGAATATCATTAGGACAATGGGACTTTCTATAGAATATTCCTCTATACAGAAGGTTGGTTGGTTGGTTAGTTGTTTAACGCCGAACTCAGCAATATCCCAGCTATATGACGGCGGTCTGTAAATAATCGAGTCTGGACCAGACAACCCAGTGATTAATATCATTAGTATCGATCCACGCAATTGGGATCGATGACATGTATCAACCAAGTCAGCGAGCCTGACCACCCGATCCCGTTAGTCGCCTTTTTCGACAAGCATTGTCCCATTATACGGCATGTATGGGTTGCTGAAGACCTATTCTACCCCGGCGTCTTCACGGGCCTAAAACAGAAGGATTTTCTATAGAATATCACTAGGACAGTGGGACTTTCTGTAAAACATCCCTTTGACAGAGGGACTTTCTATAGAATATCCCTGTCCCAGGTCTTTCTGAAGAATATCCCTTGG
This sequence comes from Haliotis cracherodii, assembly GCF_022045235.1. Classification (NCBI taxonomy): domain Eukaryota; kingdom Metazoa; phylum Mollusca; class Gastropoda; order Lepetellida; family Haliotidae; genus Haliotis; species Haliotis cracherodii. Next base: position 170,381 of record NW_027266296.1, on the reverse strand, counting down.
ACAGGGAGTCTTTTCATAAAATATCCCTTGGACAGTGGGAACTTTCTATAGATTATAAACCTACTGGCTGTTTGTGTAACTCGATATGGATTTTTTTAAATTGTGTAAATCATTGTAAACCCTTGATAGAACAAAAACTACGAACAGCCTACGAGACGCACGTGCAGATTTCGTGCCATTGCGAGACGCACGTGCAGATTTCGCAACGTCGGGAAACCCACGTGCTGAGGTCACCGGTTTCAATGAACCGTGTTCACGAATGCAGGTGATATTTCATCTCCGATACAGGTTGTACATTTGAGAGTTTTTATTAGTTATCTAATTAAAAACGTTGTCTATGCGATGAGTCTGTTTATAAGTTGGACAAACCATGTCTCAGAGAGAATACTAGAGATTGTAAACCCTCACGTTCGGGAACGTCCCTCATATGAGGGTTTACAATCTCTAGTAATCCCTCGGAGACATGGTTTCTCCTACACATATCATTAGGACAATGGTACTTTCTGTAAAATATCCCTGGGGCAGGGGGACTTTCTATAGAATTTACCTGGGACAGAGGGAATTTTCTATTGTATATCCCTGGTACATGTACATGGGGACTTTCTATAGAATATCACTGGTACAGAGGGACTTTCTGTGGAACATTCCTGGGATAGGGGGACTTTCTATGGAATATTCTCGGGATAGGGGGACTTTCTGTGGAATATCACTACGACAGTGGAACTTTCTATGGAATAACCCGGGTACAGAGGGACTTTCTGTGGAATATTCCTGGGATAGGGGGATGTCCCCGTGTAGTAAAACCAATCTCCGGCGATCGCCAAAGGTCAACACAGTCTGGCACAGTTCGGCGCCTCTTAAGTTCATTAGAGTATTGTTAGAGAATTTGTTGCGCACAACTTGTATTCTCTAGCGGTTTAATCTCATACTTTCCTCATGTATTGATTTGATATACAATGTATGTTATCTCATATATGTATGCAAGCTTATGCATGTATTGATGGATTATCTAGTACTATGTGGCTATTTCTCATGTATTTATGGTCATATGTGCCACCTTGGTGACTGTACATATCTGGTTGTAAATGTTTAATTGTACCTTTGGGTAGCTTATATTCAGGCCTTTATTTTGGTACCTACGTCTCCCATTTGGCTTTAGGACGGTTCATTATCATACACTAATCGAACCAAAATGGACATGTCAAGTGTAGTGATAATTGACTCTCACGCGTTTTGCATGTAGCTTAAATGCAAGGAAGAAAGTAAACGTTTTGTTATTCTAAAGAAATGGGGGGGAGGTCGGGTAGCCTAGTGGTTAAAGCGTTCGCTCGTCACGCCGATGACCCGGGTTCGATTCCCGACATGGGTACAATGTGTGAAGCCCATTTCTGGTGTCCCCCGCCCTGATATTGCTGGAATTTGCAAAAAGCGGCGTAAAACCATACTCACTCACCTACTCTAAAGAAATAGACTGTATTACCCTTGACCTTGAGCTATATAGAAACCATACCTGTCAACGATTTTTCACTTGGCAGACAAGCAAGCTGCGAAAAGAGGCATGGAGGCGGAACCTCGCCTGGACAATGACTTAATACTGGGGACCAGGGACGTCGATCTGCAAAATGAAGGTGGGGTTAAACTTTAAAAAGGTTATATCAAGGTTATACGTTCAATGTAGAATTTGTTTAATTTAATATATGTATAGGGCAATTTTAATTCGTTCTGACACTTACAAAGTAAAATTCGTCCAATACATTTTAAGGGTATACCTCTTTCTGTCAATATCTAGTTCCTCAGAACGAATTGAGTTTCCTTAATTACTTCAACATGTCTTCCAGGTTTGAATAAGGAATGGTTTTATTTAGATAATATGTGTTATTGTGCAAATCATTCTCATTCTCATTTTCTGTCAGACGAAAATGACGAATTTGAGTGTCTGTTTAACCAAATTGTACTGGTAACCTGACCTTTCACTTACACAGAATTGATAGATATCGTTACAGTTTATGGTAAAGGATTTTAGGTTATGTATTTGAAAACTAAATTACATACTTTTGGGCCAAAGTGTACTCATTCAACCTTCATATATGTCATGCAGATTGCCGCCATATTGTATGAAAACCGTTCAAAATGGAGATCGTTATTCAAATCTTTCGTTCAGCGATTCCATACCGTGGTGTTTGTTACCCTTGGGGCAGATAATGTTCACCTTATCGCAAACACCTGGTATCAAATTAATACCGTAAATACTATAAATATAAAACGTCAACGTCAAACACATGCTAATGATATAGTCAGAAACATACAATGGACAATGGTTTTGTCACTTTCATTCAAACAGTTATTTCAACTTACCTAACATTAAGATACAACTCGGTGGGTCAAATGATAACATTGGTAACACCAGGTAGGGATGACTGGCCTGGCTAAGTGCAACTTTAACCTCACAGGGTCAATGCAGTATTTAGAGAGAATAGCAGGATCCTTAAATGAAGTTGACATACACAGTTCAACAGGTGACTCGGCAGCCTTGATTATCCAGACCTATTAAATCTCATTCTGTTATGATAAATGCCCTGGATATAATTCGCTACCACAGCTTCGTTGTCAGCCGGAATCGATTGTCACGTCGCTAGCCGTCCAATCAAATGTCTGTGCCTGGCGTGTCAACTTAATGTGGGAGGAAAGCCCGAAGTGATACAGGTCTTAGACGTTTACCACTTCGGTGAAACCCACGAGCACGGGTATGGTGCTGACAAACCTAGAAACATAATCGTGGCGAACCGGGATTCGAACCCACAACCATTAGTTTCTGGCGTGCCCAAGGGACGCAGGTAATTGCGACGCAGTAGACGACTGGGCCACCCGTGCACCCAGTGGTTAAATGAAGACTGGAGAAAGAAATGAATTTGAAATGTTACAAATCTGTGCCTAAAAATGAAATGTATTGATTTTCAAAGATTTAAACGTTTTTAGTCAAAATCTATTTTTAAAAGTAAAACCATGTGTAAGTTTTCTCTGAGTTCTGACGAAGCGCATTTACGGAATAGAGCACAATAGAGCTTACTTATGATACTTTCAATTGAAAATCAAACATATGATAAAATCTACTGACATGTTTAATTTCTCTTCCTCCTCAGTCTATTTGTTTAATCTTAAAAAGTGCTCATTATAATGAAGGGTATTTATCCATTAAGTTTATCACGTTTACCATGTGTTTTGATTAACAGAGCTCAAGAGAGATCTTGATGAAACAGTGGAAGATCATGTCAAGAAAGAGGCAGACACTTTCGGTAACTGTCTCACTTTTCATAACAGGATATTTAATGAAATATGTCCATCAGGATATCCATTTTCTGCAAGACTCAATTTAATTTTCAAAGTTAAAGAAACGTGAAAACCTTTATGAAGGGCTAGTGGTCAAAACCAACAGGGGAACAATATGCCAAGCCCATTCCTGGTGACATATGGCGTGTTATGGCCGGAATGTTATTCCGTTACTGTAAACAAAAGTCTTAAATGTGACGTCATCAAGTTTAGATATGACTTTCGCTTTTCGCTTTCTTATGTAGGCAACGAATTAATAGTTATGTATTTTATTACAATGTTAGACCCGTAACGTGTTTTGTTTATTGTCAACATTGATATAATTTCTTTCAGGTGTCTAACACACCATGCCAGCACATATGGACCACAACAGGAACCTAACTCATCCTATCCTGAAGATTGGTACAGTTACCTAGCATGAATTAAAAATCTGCAGATTACATAACTTGTTTCTTAGTTTATTTTTATGAATGATCTCGAGATCTTTTCATATATGTTTTCAAAACCGGAGTAACCTCATCAAAAGTACTGTACATGAGGGTGAATAGGTATTATTTAGTTATATCACCATGGTCAGTCAATAATCAAGAATCGATCAGATCAACAGCGCCATACGACTCTTGCACAAAAGTTGTTTGATCGTGGTTACGACAATTTAAGGCTTCAGTTAAAACTTCAAAGACGCTTTATTATCAGACTTGTGGAAATTTCTAAATTCGACGGATCAATGACAAATATAATGCCTCATACAATTCCCTATTTCGACTAGTGCCATAAGTTCTCATGTTTTTTTTTTTCAAGTAAACAATTAGCTAGCCTTTGCATGTATTTGTGATGTTACCAGGTCTTCGCATAATAACGAGCGTGCCCTGCCCCACCTGTGGCACACGTCATGCAAAGGCAAGTCAATTGCGTGCCCTGGGTGCCAGGCGAGGTTCCCTAGTCTACCACGAATCCCAAACGCGGATACAATTGTTTCTCCCCGGTGAATATTTATCCCATCAAATACATTGCACTGAAATAACTATAATAATGGAACCTAACCCAACCATTAGCACTAATCGGTGTTCAATTTGATAGAAGGGAACATGTAATGATAGCACATGAGGGACTCCTTGTCACACTTGAAATGGCAAATTAACAATATATTGCCATGATATAAGGGACATTCATTTTCGGAAATGTTCATATGAGTATTGGTATAAGTTGTGAACTTTCCATTGTCAAATACAGTACGATAGCTCAAATAACTGATAGTCACGGAGTATTTCAACTTCTCGAGAAAAATCATCGATGACTACGTCCGTGACCAAACATATATATATATATATATATATATATATATATATATATATATATATATATATAAAAACTATGAACAATATTTGACACACACCAAAATAATGTTTTCAGAAATGATATGTAAGGAGATGACATTGTGGAATTCAGTCTTCATTGTAATGTCAACATCTGGCCTATGCCTCGTAAACATCGATGCAGGTAAGACATCTTCAGGGGATACTTGTTATCAAACGCCTGATTATCTCCCGTGGTATCTTGCTCCATTCTTCTTGTAAGGCCTACCCAAGCTGTTACAGATTCTGGGAACGCCGAGGTCGGTCGCGAACCCTCTGGCCCAGAACTTCCACAAAGTGTTCAATCGGTGACATGTCTGGAGATTTGACTAGCCAGGACAATGCTATGGCACCATGCGGCCTCAGACAGTCGACAGCCACACGAGCTCTGAGGACGTGCATTGTTATCCTTGTTCTGACCTACACGCAGGACAACTCCCAAAAATCAGCTTATTTGGCATATTTGGTGCTGAAGACCGAAGGTTACTATGTACATCCATGTTCACATGAATGAACCAATGGTGAACGAATGATACGTACCATCACCTGCTTGCACAATCGCATGTTTCTGAGCCTCATGAAGGAGCTTGCTGACACAATCACGAACATGAACACATAGTATATGTATAAGTGTTTAAAATAACAGAGTGTATCTTTCCTACAGGTACATCTGATAACTCTTCATGACTATATAAATGCTATTTTAAGCTTCAAATTTGTCATTTAGTGTGCCAAACTATATATACAAGTGCCCCAATCGTCTTGAGCGCGGCAAATCGATGTTCTTAGCTGCGTCCCTTAAAATGGTATGATTGAGGGTTCGAATCCCAGATTATTATTCTTGGTTTGTCAGCACCATACCCGTACTCGCGGATTTCACGAAGTGGTAAACATCATCAAGTAAGACATATATCCCGTCGAGTCTTCCTCCAACCTTCAACCCAACTCACTCACTCACTCACTCACTCACTCACTCACTCCTCCTACACCGACCTGACACTCTCAGTTAATTCTCAATTAACTGTAAATGTTAAACGTCAACGCTAGAGAATAACCAATCTCGATTATCTGAGGGCAAAATACCGGTGAATACTACACTCTCTCAAAAAAGAAACGAAACCCATATATTTTCAAGATGTTTATCTCAATATTCAAGTTATTATAACACATTTATTATTGAAGACAACAACATGAAATTTGGCATGGTGGCAGTACAGTTATGCAAGTTTAAGTCCAGACTTCGACAGTTCTCTCACTAAGATTGACTTGACGCAAGGGGGCGTCTTTCTCAGTACCTCGTATGAGCGCCACGAGCTGCGATCACAGCATTGCACCTCCTTGGAACAGAACGGATTAGACGCCGGATTCTTTCCTGAGGGATTGCTCTCCACTCCTCCTGCAGTGCAACGGCTAGTGCATCCAACGTCTCGGGCGGCGGTGTACGTGCACGTATTCGTCGATCCAGATAATCCCAAAGATGTTCGATTGGGTTGATGTCTGGTGATCGGGAGGGCCATGGTAACACGTTGACGTTAGAATTCTGGAAAAAATGCACTGTTGCATGAACAGTGTGCGGCTGGGCGTTGTCGTGTTGATAGAGCTCCCTCTGTTGGTCGATAATCGGCAGAAGATGAGGCTGTAAAACGTCATTGATATAGCGCTGGGCTGTCAAACTGCCACAAATGATCACCAAGTCTGATCTTTGGTTGTAAGACAAGGCTCCCCACACCATGACGCTCCCTCCACCAAATCTGTCGACCTGCCGAACACATTTTGGGGCAAAACGTTAGTTTCCTCTTCTATAGACACGCTGTCTTCCGTCACGGCGTTGTAAGCGAAAACGTGATTCGTCACTAAACCAGACGCGCCTCCAGTTGCTGAGGGTCCATATCCGAACGTTGGTGCACCACCTGAGTCGTTGGCGTCGATGTTCATGGCGTAACACAGGTCCAATAAGTGGTCTTCTTGCACATAGACCGGCCTCTCGTAGACGGTTCCTAATTATTTATGCGGACACTCTTCTCAAACCTGGCACCTGTGTTGCACTGACGGTAGGTGTGGCTAGCCGATTACGTAGGTGGGTGACCCGGATGAATCGATCCTGAGGTGGTGTGGTAACACTTGGCCTACCACTTCTGGGGCGATCTTCAGTTGCATGACACTGGGTGTATTGGCTCCAAAGTAGGGAATCGTTGTTTTATGAATATTGAGGTCCCAGGCAACGTTTCCAAAGCTTTGTCCGGCCTCAATACGACAAATTGCGATATTTCGATCTGCAGCACTCAACCGTGGCATATTCGACCTTGTCTTTCGGTGAAAATGATAGAGTGAATTGCTAATCAACACGTGCTTTTATAAACCCATACTTCTACTGCTCTTTCCATGAATTGCACGTGCATGAGGCTTTTGGCATGGGCCACGTGAAAATTTTGCTCACTATGATAAAAGTAACAATAAAATGCCCTTGTGCACGAAAATTAATGTGTTTGGGCGCTTACGTTAATAATCAGTGTACATGGTATCCGTGCATATCAGAAAAACATTTTTCTTTTTGGGGCTTTCTAACATTTTCAGACTGGGGTTGCGTTTCTTTTTTGAGAGAGTGTATATGGATTGATGCCGGTAAAGCGGGACAATGCAGTGATAACACTTGGTGTCATCACTGATATTCAGTGGTCCATCATATAATTTTCTCTGCAGTTTTGCCCTTTATGCCGAATGGAGATAATCAAGACTGACTTGACATTGTGCATTTTGAAACGTAAACGAAAATTTTATGTAGGTTTAATAAAAGCGACGGAAACTGCTATTTGTTTTAAACGTGCCAAACTTACGGGTGTAAAATGTTTCAGGCGGTAAAACATATGTCAAAGGTAAAAATACTTGGAAACAGTTGAAAATAACACACTCCAAATAGCATAGTTTCAATGTCGTACTTTCACATGTACAGTCACTAATACAGTGCCATAACGTACATGCACACTGGAGTCACCTCTAGCTATCAGTTTCAATCAACAGTGCCATCTTTTTCAGACTTGGGTCTATGTGAAACTTTTCAACACAGTTACTAGTTCAACCATCTGTTATATGGAGGGAATCACTTTCTTTCCTTGTCATTGAAGTGTATGGTTACGACGTTTTAATAATGTAACATTATTGATTGATGCGGACATATAAGGCCATCAGGATGGAGCACGGGATCTACGTAAAGCTTGGGCACTATTTCTGTTTGAAAACAAAGATATAACAATACTGTTTAGGAGAAAAATATGTTTACGAAATATCGCAGTCATACCAACAATACCAATAACACTATAAGCTTCTGTCGTATATGGTAATGGCAGTAGTGTAATGGTTTAATCTTTGACAGAAGATTCTATTGACCACATTGTTGCAGCGTGTGAAGCACCTTTATATTGCACCCTGTCATCATAGGACTGGACCGCCTCCGTGATCTAGTGTCTGCCCGGAGAGCTAAAGGTCTCGGGGTTCGATTCTCAGCAACGTCATATCAAGAGACGTTAAAATAAAAATATAGTTGTTACCGTGCCTCGCGCTTTGGGGGTGAAACAAGGTCCACACGGAGTCAGTATACCGTGTCCGAGTTGAGTATCCATGATAAACCGTGGGATGTACATGTATCTCTGTGGGCTAGCTCTTTACAAGCAGACACACACATGCACGCACACACAAACACACAATCACACAAACGCATCCCCAACCACTTATGTGAGTGGAGGCGGCCACCGGTACAGCAGGACATGGTTACCTTTACCACGAACACCTGGTGTATTCATTCCATGATCCAGTCAGTTAATGTTCATCACCATATTGCCTGATACGCCCTATGAAATCTCTATTCGAGACGTTTCTATTCGAGATGTTTATGTCAAGCCCGAAGAGGAGATGATGATGATGAAGATGATGATGATGAGGAGGAGGAGGAGGATGCGTTTCCCTGCATGCCCGGGCGTTCGAAATGAGTTTGTTTACATTGTATCTTTTCCAATCAAATGAATGCCATGTGGTCAAGCATCTGCAAAATTGTGCATTGTTTGATTAAAAACTTAGTTATTATATTGAACATATCCAACTGTTTATCGTAATAAACATCTCACAGCTGTTTTTCATAATAATCACGACACGACATGGCTTTTTCATAACTACCAGTGTATAAAATCAAAGGTGAACCTGTACTTTACAACCAGAGGCCTATTCACGACAATGAAGGCGATTTTGCTGTTGTTCGTCACAAGTCTAGCAACTGCTAAACACTATGGATATGCCGGGTATGGTTACTCTGTTTGTTTGTTTACCTGGTTGTTTGTTGTTTAACGTCGCACTATTCCAGCTATATGAAGGCTGCATGTAAATAATCCATTCTGGACCAGACAATCCAGTGATTGATATCATGAGCAAAGATGCACACCGACGGGGAACGATGACACGCAATCAACCAAGTCACTTAACCTGACCACCCTGTTCAAGATGTCCGCGCAGTCAGCATTTATATAATTTATATAATTCTCGCGCTTTAAGTTTTGTGCGTACCATGTTAAGTGGACGTTCATCAAGGATCAACTGCATGGAGACGTGTGTCAAAAAGGCCAAGTTGAACTCTAATTGTTTATATAAAAGATAGAAACGGCATTAAAGTCTAATGCCAATACAATGTTTTGGTCACTTATATCAATGAGGACATTTTCATTTCCCAGTAATTATTCTACAGGTGAGGTGAGGTGAAATGGGGTTTAACGTCGCGTCCCAGATTATTGCACTTATATAGCGACGTGCATGTACGTGTGTGTGTTTGTGTGGCTGCTTGTACTAGTCAGGACTGATGCCGATTTATAGTGCTAGCCCACTCAGATACCATGCCGCAGTTTAACATGAATACCCAACTCAGACACAGCATACTGACTCCGAGCCGACCAGTCCTTGTTTTAGCCCCTTAATGCCGAGCGCCAGACATGTTAACAACAAGTACCATCTAACCATCTAACCATCTAACGTCTCTTGGTATGACGCGGCCGGGGATCGAACCCCGGACCTTCCGCTCTCCGGGGTGACGCTCTACCTCTAGACCACGGAAATTATTCTACAGAAGATTTTATTAATCATTTCCAAACTTTGTTCATGGGAAACCAATATAGTGCAGAATTACTTGACTTTTGAAGAAATGTTGATTAATTTTTACAATTCTTAAATGAGGAACTGATAGACTCTACAGTAAAAGGCGACTAACGGGATTGGTTGGTCAGGCTCCCTGACTTGGTTGATGCATGTCATCGTTCCCCAATTGCGTTGATCGATGCTCATGCTGTCAATTACTTGATTGCCTGGTCCAAACTTGATTATTTACAGACAGCGATTGATACCATGAGCATCGATCCACGCAATTGGGATTGATGACATGCATCAACCAAGTCAGCGAGCCTGACCACCCGATCCCGTTAGTCGCCTCTAACGACAAGCATGGTCGCCTTTTACGGCAAGAATGGGTTGCTGAAGATCTATTCTACCCCGGATCTTCACGGGTCGTGGCTGAAAGGAGAGAGAGAGGCATGTAACTATTTCAAGGATACAAAGTATACCTGGGAATATATTAATACCTGTGTGCTCTACGCTGTATTTACTATACTCCTTTATATTATTGTTAAATTATAGTGGTTGTCATCATGCTGTATATTAGACTGCAACTTCATCTATGCGCTCTGTAAGAAAAAGGTTTTGCATCCTTTGGAACTGTACCATGGTGGTCCCTTTACTCTAATAAATAACATCAATCTAAGAAATGAAAGCGACAAAATCCTTTCTATATTCAAAAGAAATGTCTGCCAAATGCAGCGTTGATTGTACGACTCCGACTACATCATGAGCATGTATTTGCGAAAAAACCCCATCAAAGAATGATGATACGAGGTGTTATCGAAATGGTGTGCTTATCCTGCCCCACCGGTGGCACCCGTCACAAACACATGCAAAGGCAAGCCAATTGTTCAATAGGGTTATATATATTATATATGTATTTGTCAGAAGATGTTAAGTACATGATTCTGTTGGTGTATAATCATCTATCGAAAGTTTTAAAATGTCATCATCAGAAGTTGGCTGTCAATTTGATTTGTAATGGAATAAAAGCTCTTTGTCCATTAATAGAATGCGAGTGATTTTGATATCAGGAAGAATGGTAATTGCTCGAGCAAAAGGCTTGAGTAAATTAAAAGTATCGGTTGAAGAACACCTTTCATCACTAATGTGTGTAATTGCTTTGATTACGTTATCGTTTAAATAGCCATACCCTTTGTAAATATGAATATAAGAAACCAAAACCTAGTTTGTTTACTTCAGATCGATGTATGGCGGTCCAGTTCCGGGCCTAATTCGTCCCTCGACTTCATGTTGCCACCTGACATGGACGCCATGATGGACAGCCTCGCTTTGACCTACACCGTCCAGATCCCGGATGTTGAGAATGCCGTCCAGATATCACTCATCTCGAACGAACAGGCACGTCTTCAAAGTTCTGCAACGACCTTCAACTACGCAGTGTATCATCCCATGTCTGAGGTAGGACCATGCAATAACATAACAGCTTTCTGCATTACCCAGATCGTCAGAAGGGCTGTATTCCTGGCAGTAAACCCGGGTACTCTCCCAATGTCAGACAACAGATTGGGATGTATCAAACCTATGGCTTCGAGAACAATAGGGAGTCGGACAAATTAGTACTTGGGAAAGCTTGACATTTCGAAAGCGAGGTCCCCATATTTGCCATGTTTTTCGTGATTCCTGACAATCACGTTGGTGAAAATTTCAATGATATAAATGATTTCATTGGACTTATCAAAAAGGACAAGATCAGGCTTGTTGGTCTGAATAGGTCTGAGGCTTTTTCCGGACTATTGCAAAGAATTTTGTATTTATCATTTTCTATGACGCCCTCTACATATCGTGGGTCATACCACAGATGGACCTTAGTATCAAAACCACTAGCATGGCGAAAACGGTAATAAAATGATCGAGCTACACCATCATGTCGCTTAAGATACTGTGTTAGTGCCAAAGCTTGGCATCCACTGGCAATGTGTTTGTTCCAAAGTTGGGCATCCACTGACAATATGTTGGACAGCCTCAATATATTCATTGCATAATCTACATTTCATATTTACATTTTGATGCAAAATAACACATTGGTAGTTTCGTGTGGGAAGTGATGGTCCTGAGAAGCAATCAGAAAGACTTCTGTTTCTTTTTTCATGCCAGCAGATTTAATCCAAGCGAAGGACTCTGCAGGGTTGCTAATCTTCTCAACACACTGCATATGAACGCGATGCAGTGGTCGTTCAGATAGCCTCTCCTTGAAAAACTTGAGTCTGGGCCGATTTCATATGGCACTACGTGTGCTTGACACTCATTATTCTGTAATGTCCAGCCGTGCAGAACCATATACATTGTCACTGAGATTATGTCCCACATCCTTGGCTTGTTTAAAGAAACTGTACAATGTGGAATGGCTTGACATGCTTCACTAGGGGATCATCAGACAATTTTTTTTGCATTTAAAAGTGCACAAAACAATTATATTATGAAAGCCTCCACGTGAATTAAACCACGCTCTCCCGGGTATTTTCTGTTTCCAATACCTTTCACTGGAAACCATGGTGGGTCTTTTCTCATTACTGCCGTTACGTTTAATTGCCTTTAAAACTGTTTGTCATTAGATTTGAACAGAGGTTTTTTGTTTCATGAAATTATCCCACTTTCTTTTTTTTCTGTCCAAACCATGGCTTTGTCATAATGCTGCTTCAATAATTTGCCATTTACTCGTGGTAGTTCTGGCCACCCTGTTGCTTTCGCACACTCAAGAAGTGTGAACTTCAGTTGGTGCGTCCAAGAATTCTTCAACGGGTTCTGTGCTTCCCAAATCTCCAGATTGGTTTGTATACCGGAGAGAGGCTGACTGGGCTGAGGAGTTGTAAGATGAATTTCTTCTTGTCGTTCTGTATCCAAGTTTTGAACCAGTTTCAGGGGTTCAGCAATAACTGGATGATGTATGGTTGGTTCTGGGGAATACATCCTCCCTATCTCGGCCCACCACAGAAAGGCGTACATCATCAGGCCTTTCTTCTTCTTCCTCTTCTTATTTGAAGTGGTAAACGTCTGAGACTTGCATCACTTCGAGCCTTCCCCTCACATCAATCTGACACGCTGTGATATGACTTGGATACTGTTCACAGCGACGATAAACCAAACTGACAGGCATTGTCGTGTTAATTTTTGACTTGATTACGTTTCCTGAAAAGACAGTTGAATTGTGTTGTATTTGGCTGTAAATATGGGCGTCCTTTCTCCAGATCTACCAGTGGATGTCCGACACCCAGGCTGTCTATTCCAGCTACGTCACGATTATGGATATTGGATCAACAAACGATGGGAATGACATTAAAGCTCTCAAGGTACGATATCATGAATCCCCGTATGTTTATACATAACAATCACAGCTACATCCCAAAGATGAAAAGCAGTTTAAAAGTGGCCAAGACCCGCTTGCCATCACAACCATTTACTCATTCACCTGTTCACTCTATCTGCAGGTATCCGTGTCATCTGACGCAAACAGACCGGCTGTTTTTTATCGAATGTGGCCTACATGCCAGGGAGTGGGTGTCCCCAGCCAGCGTCCTCTGGATGACCAACGAGGTAGATTGATATCAGCAGTATTTACAGTTCTGCTTACATCAGTAGTATATACAGTACTGCTCACAAATATGTACCTTTCACCGATTGATATCAGCAGTAAATACAGTACTGCTCACAAATATGTACCTTTTACGGATTGATATCGGCAGTATATACACTACTGCTCACAACTATGTACCATTTACCGACTGATATCAGCAGTATATATAATACTGCTTACAACAATGTACCTTTTACCAGTTGATATCGGCAGTATAATCTTCTCACAACTACGCGCCTTTCACCGATTGATAGGCCCGTTAAATTCCAAGGTAGAATTGGTCTTCAGCAACCGATGCTTGTCGTTAAAGGCTCGCTGACTTGGTTGATTTACATACTGTCGTCAAATAGCTGGAATGGTGCCGAGTTCGGTGTTAAACAACAAACAAACAAACAAACAATTAAAGAAGTGTATTTTCAGTGACCAATTATCCACATTCCCAAAACCATTGTAAATTATAAAGATATCTTGTTGTGAACAAATACTATCTTTTGGGGATATTTGCCTCAATTTGCCAATATTTATTCAGTGTAGTTTTTATTCAAACTATTTTCCATACACAAGTCATATACTTAAACAAAACCTAATCGTCCTAAATTATCAACATCTCATAACCGCACTTTACCTGTAACTGTAACTCTCACCACTATGGCTACCTTTTCGAAGTTTTACGGCTTGCCTCTTCTGATAGTGAACTTATCACAAATTCGATACTACCCATCCCAAACCAGTATTCTCCTCAACATTCTAAAGAAAATATTCTACTAAGCCACGTCGTTTCTGTCGTAAGTGGATAATTAAGCCTAATTGACCTCATGACCTAAATATGATCGTTTCTTCATTGGTCAAGTTGTCAGTTGACAGTGGCAACAGTGACTGATTAAGTGACATGTTTAGTTATCTATCACAGCACGAAATTGGGTGATTTCCGTCTGGTGGATTCCTAACCGACGGAAACCACTCCCTTTGGTGCTGTGTGAAGATAACACAACGTTTGTTCTCCTTGCCTCAGCTTCTGCAGCAGTACGGTACGGATTCTGATGTGACCGCTATCCTGGACGAGTTCGACATCTACGTCATCCCCGTTGTTAACGTCGACGGATACATCTACAGCTGGCTGTCTTCTAACGTGAGTCAAATTGCGCAAGAGCCACTCGTAACTGATGCAAATTCAGAGTGACATTGTGCCTTATGTCCATCCCTCCGGTGGCTCCGAATGAATGGATGAATATTGTTCCACTCTGCAGTGATTGTTCGAGCTATGTCTCGGCAGCTTGTAATTAATCGTGTCTGGACCAGGCAAACAAAAAAATATTGAAAACATGATCACCAGTCCACGGACGGGAACTCGAAGGTCTTTTGGTGAAAAAATATTCATCTTGAGGATTCCTGTTTAAATCAATCAAAATTGAAATTGTTAAGAGATGATCAATTTTGGTTTTGATAATAATATTGATTTTGATAATGATTGATAATTGCACAGGACTGCTTAAACAAATCAGATTTTATTCAGATTTGACACATCAGTGACAAAAAATATGTCGGATGCAATTCCCTATTTTTGACGTGTGTTTATCAGATGAACAATTGCCTTGCCTTTGCATGTGTTTGAGGGGTGCCACTGGTGGGGTAGGATAAGCTCACCTTTTCGGATTCACCTGCTATCATCATATTGGTTTTCATGAACACATTCTCAGGACATGGTCGGAATCGTAAATCGACTCCGCTTTTGGCAGAGATTTCTTATCGATATGGAAAGGATTCTGTGGCTTTTATTTCCAGACACGGCTTTGGAGAAAGAATAGGGACGATCCAAGATCCGCTAAAGAAATTCGTTCTGGATGCATTGGAACTGACCTCAATCGGAACTTCAGAATACGCTGGGCAGGTAATAGTAGCAACCGTTACGTCATTCAATTTATTGCAGTGCTTCAGCGACTATTTTCGTCAAGTAACTTTTTGATGTTTGTAATTCTAGTAAAATCCAATTTCAAGTGTATACTTTCTTAGGACCGGCAGTTTATTCAATGAATGTTATGTACAGTGAAGCCCATGTTTGATGGTGGCTAAAAATGAAATTAACAAGAAATGGTTATTCGATGGGGATGTATATGATACGGGTATGACAGTTATGTTTTGAACATTAAGTTTGCAGTGGTTCGGCCATGTTTAGCCAAGTACTTATATAACTGTTTGATCACGTTTGTAATTCTAGGTCAAATTCAGTTTTCAAGTGTATAATTTCTTTTGAACGGCAGTGTAGTTTATGAATGTTTACATGCGCATTAAAACCCATTGATGCAGACAGTAGCGTTCCACTGACAGCCCATGTTGTCCTTGTGGCCACAACTATGAAGACCCGCTACACTGCTTCTTCGTTTGTTCCAATTATGATCGAATTAGCCGCAGTTTATTATATTACATAAAAAGATATGATATTATTACAGAACTTTACGGATGTGAAAGCCTATCATCTGAAACAAATAAAAAAATTCTTCTATCTGTCCATACTTTTATTACAAATTCAAGTAGATTTATGGCTAAATTAATACACTACACCCTAACATTTATTATATATGTTTCTTGTGTACATTGTGTAGTACTTAGTCCAGTCACTCTGACTATCAAAACCGGACACGGCTGATCACGATTTATACCTGACCACTAGGGTTTTTTGTGTGTAAATATAATGTGTACACCTTGACTATCTTCTGTATCTGTAACTTGGTTTCTATGTAGGAAGAGGGATTAGAATAAGCGCTGTCTTGTTTACAATATTCTGTTGAAATAAAAATGAAGAGCTTAGAGCTAAAAGGGGCCAAAATTCACTTTAGACCTTTTTGCATATGATTGCATAAATAACATCTACGAGTTCTTGTCTACCTGTAGAAAAAATATTGTATGTTTTCATTTATGCGTTTTTGAAATATAGCTACTTAAAATTCTATAAAAGGGCCAAAGTCACTTTGTTAGATTTTTTGCCCTTTTAGCTCTCATTTACGTGTGTGGATGAGACTGGTTGTCTGAGAGAGATTTTGAAAGTTTGGAACCTTATTATCATATTTCAACTATTTCAACAAAGTTGGCATTAGTTTAAATCATTTAAAGTACTTCAATAGCATGTGTTTGTACTTTTAGTAGTAGTTTATCAATCTCACATGGTAAATATCATGCAAATGCCTGATGGACTGACACTGGCCCTTTCCACCCTCACACAAATTAAAAACAGAAGTGTATTTCCTTTTTTGAATGTTTTTTATAACAACATTTATATCTGAAAAAAAGTTCATTAACATGCATAATATTATGCGTTTTCATCACTTTTCTCAAAACAGACGGCTCTAAGCTCTTCAAATATGCTTCTGGTGTTTCCGCTGGACTCCTGGCCCTAAATCTTTGTGTTCCGTATCTCTCGAGTTGCACTATGGCTAGTCTGAATTTTATGCCACAGACGTAAATTTGTGGCGCTTCACTTTACAGCTGTAGATAAATCATTCATTATGTAACACTATTTGATTAAAAGCACTAAAACCCTTCCCATATTCATAAGCAATCCCTGCTGAAAACATTGTCGTTTTTATGATTCCAACTATATCATGAGCATGTGTTTATAAATCGCTATCAAACAGTGATGATACCAGGTGTTCGCGAAAAGGTGAGCGTATCCTGCCCCACTAGTGGCACCGTCACAAACACACGCAAAGGCAAGTTAACTGACCGTTGTTTTTAAAAAATGCAAGTATTATATAACAAAACGACCTTCCTACTTTATGATTATGGAAATGGTTTTGTACCTTTTATTAAATACGAAAAACACCTATTGGTTTTGGCCGAATGAAGTATGTAATTCTGTTATGTTTCCATAGCAAGGGAAGGCGCAAGCCCTGACCCATGTTCCGACTCATATAAAGGGAGTCGTGGTTTCTCTGAGCTTGAGACTAGGGCCGTGAGGAACTTTGTGACGAATATTGGCAACAGGGTGGCCTTCATCGACATCCACAGCTACGGCCAACTGTTGTTGCACCCGCTCGGGTATAAAGGCGGCCGCACAACTGACGACTTGGATTTCGTAAGTAGTTTTGTGTATTTGTATTTCTGTCGTTAGATGATGTGTCGCGATGAAGCGTTATTGGCTTTGTTAGATTAAGGAACACTTTCTGAATAGACCTGACACAGGATTATGCTGGGTCTGATGGCATCATTCCTTTTTGGTGTTTCTTGGAAGTTACGGGGGCACGGGTGGCCGGGTCGTCTAAGGCGCTCTAATTTGCTGTGCACTGTTGCGTCCCTTGGGCACACTAGAAACCTATCATTTTGCGTTCGAATCCCGGTTGGTTCCTATCATGTTTCTGGATCTGTCAGCACCATACCCGTGCTCGTGGGTTTCACCGAGGTGGTAAACGTCTGAGACCTGCATTATTTCGGGCTTTCCTCCCACATTAAGCTGACATACTGTGATATAATTGCAATATTGTTGAAAGCCGAGTTAAACCCAACTCACTCACTCACTCTTGAAAGTTACAAACATAAATATCATCATCTGGAGGCTTATTTGAAACAAGCTGCGCGAAGGATTTGGGCGATCAATAAAATGTGTTATTGGTGGTAAAAAGTGATTTTATTCAATGATGAAAGAGAATTTATGGATGCCAACTTCTTCATTGTGCGGAACACAACGTTTCGGAGAAGAGGGTTACTTCTTCATCAACTGAATGAATGCTAGGTGAATGGGAGCATATATACTCGACGCCAAAAGAAACACAGCCATGGAAACATATAGAGAAGTATTTACGTTAAGAAGAGATGTTTCCAATGTGTACCATTAAAAGACAAAACTAACGATCAGTCAAGTGTTACCACAGTGTCTTTATTTTTATCACGATATGCTGAACGTTATTTCCTAAATGTACACGCTAACGATGCACGAGACAAATAGTGCATCGCGAGTCATGGATCCATGACGTCACATGTGATGCGTTCACGAGCGTCGGTTCACACAACATAACAGTATGTTCGTTTGTGCATCGAACCAATCACATATCTTTTGAATATGAGTAATTCTTCATGTATTAACCAACATGTTTGATAGGCATTACTTAGAAGTTGACAGATGACAAGATAGACACAATTTTTATGGATAACAACTTCTTTAATACTGTAAAAAGGCGACGTTTCGGTATAGATCCTTATACCGTTGTCAAGCAAGACTGAATGAGGGACATAGTGCAGAATATATATAGCAAGTGGATGATTAACAATAGAGGATTAACAGTAACAACAAGGGCAAACAAGAGTGGGATAACATAGGTAGGTGTGACAACAAAGGGATTATGCTGTCACAACACGATGGACAGAAAACACATAGCTAGAAGCCAATGGGGGCATGAAGCCAATAAACAGGTGATTATTGGTTGATGAGTTCATAGTAGGCGGATGGGATGAAATAGCCTTGATCTCTGTTGATTGATGGCTTGTGGCGGCGAATATGGACTGCTTCTGATAGTTTTCTTTTGGTGAAGTCATGGAGGTTGTTGGCGAGGATTTGGACGTTGTCCCAGTTGATGATGTGATTGGGACAGTTGATGATATGGTCCGAGATGGCTGATTTGCTGTCGGATTTGATGGTGGAGGTTTTATGCTCTTTGATTCTGGTGTTGATTGGGCGGGATGTTTCACCTACGTAAGATTGCCCACAGTTGCAGTCAATTTTGTAGACTACACCTTTAGCCTCTTGGGGTTTAGATGTGTTCCTGCCGTTGGCTCTTAGCAGGGTGTTGAGGGAGTTGGAGCTGGTGAAGTGGGTGTCGATGTTGGCTTGCTGTTTGAGGAGGCGGCTGATGTTGTGGGAGGCTTTTCCTATGAACGGGAGGGCGATGCGGAAGGGCGCTGATTCGGGTTTAAGGGTTACAGGTCTGGGTGTTGGATGGAGTACAGAGGCGATGACTTGGTCGACTAGTTTGGCTGGATAATTGTTGAGGTGGGTGAAGACTTGGCGGAGGTGAGCGATCTCAGGCTTGGGGTCAGCAGAGGAAAGGTTGATGGCACGTTTGGTAAGGGTGGAGATGACCAACGTCCTGTCCAAAGGCCTGAAGTACATCCCCACTAGACCACTACGGAACCACGACGACTTCATCTCCAACATCGAGAAAGAGACAATTGGAAGCCACGAGTTAAATTAGCTTTTTTGTTTGTTTGTTGTTTACCGTCGCACTCAGCAATATTCCAGCTATCTGACGCTGGTCTGTAAATAATCGAATCTGGACCAGACAATCCAGTGATTGACATCATGAGCATCGATCCACGCAATTGGGATACGATGGCATGCATCAACCAAGTTAGCGAGCCTGACCATCCGATCCCGTTAGTTGCCTCTTACAAGCATAGTCGCCGCAAGCATAGGTAGACCTATTCTAACCCGGATCTTCACGGGGCGTTAAATTAGTACTGATTGGTAATAAGCAATGGGCTAAGACGGAGGCACTGAATTAACACTCATAGATAATAGCAATGGACAAATGGAAACCTAATGGATAATTAGCACAGACCATTGAATCAAAGCAATAAGTCCCAAGCACGAGGCAGATTGGTTCCCTAGTCTCAGGTGTCTACTGATGGATCTTGCGCCAATTCCCAAAAAGTATCATATATGTTATCCCAAGTTTACACAAATTTAACATGTTAATGTCGAATTTCGAAATTCGAATACTATAAAAAATATGGGAATGATTATTTCAATGCTTATATCTTGTGAAAAGAAATGTACAAAATTGCTGCATGTAATGCACTGATCGCCTATACTGTATACGTGAATACATGATGATGATTAAGTCTTGTGTTGAAGGGGCTGAGGGTTCCTCCAATGCTTTGGTGACCACAGTTGCAGGGGATCTGGTATCTGCATCTGATGGAGTTGGGACTAGCGCTGTTGGTGCCTCTCCCATTGGCCCGTGGATGGGTCTTGAGGGTTCAGCTGACTTCCATTTGTCCCTTGCTATTTTCCTTATGTGTACCACTTCTAAATGCCATTCAAAGAATTTATTCAATGATGTCAAGATTCTCCCAATTTTAACGGGATAATCAAGAATTTGTAGAGAAACACTTTTAAAGAATGTATTTGCTTAATGTTTACAGAGAGCCTCTGCCCAAGCAGCAACTGCAGCCATTACTGCAGTACATGGAACGAACTTCATATATGGATCAGTCTACTCGATTATACGTGAGCAATTCCTGTTACATATCATTAATTGGACGAGGAACAATCAGAAATGTAGAGTACACATGAAGTGGCTACCTACAAAAAATCTACAATCATAAGTAATCTCTACCAGGAGTACCCCCAGTACTATTCCGACTATGTCATGAGCATGTGTTTATGAATCACTATCAAATAGTGATGATACCAGGTGTTCGCGAAAAGGTGCGCGTATCCGGTCACACATACAAAGGCAAGTCGATTGTTCGCCTGAAAAAAAACACGGGAACATATGCTACAAGTCAAAATAGGGAATTGCATCGGACATCATTGTTGTCACTGATTTGTCAAATTTGGAAATGTCCTCCACAAGTCCACTATAAAACTTTAAAAGCCTTACTTTGTCGTGAGTGAGTGAGTGAGTTGGGTTTAACCACAGTATTCCAGTTTTATCACGGCGTGTCAGCTTAATGTGGGAGGAGAGCCCGAAGTGATGCAGGTCTCAGACGTTTACCACTTCGGTGAAACCCACGCGGGTATGGTGCTGACAAACCTAGAAACATAATCGTAAACATGGTCCTGATGGACATTCTTAGTTATTCAACAAAATTATTTATGATCGACACTGACATGAATCAAAAGAGGTGTAGGCATCCATTTCCATATTTCACTTATCTCGCTACTAGTATCTGCTCAGATGTGGATTATATGTTCCAGTTATCATTCTCAGCTCCCTGGGGAACATGCACCTACATCCACCTCACATGTTATCTGGTACCCATTCCCTGCTTGGTGAATAGAGGCTCATTTGAATTGAGTCTCTTGCCCAGGGTTACGCCACAAGTTTTGACACTTGTGTGTATGAACGTATTCGTGTCTTCAACATCTGGTCATCTACCCACGGATACGTGGGTTCTTTTGAGTGCACAGGGTGAATGTACTATACCCCAGGGGTAGTGACTACACCTTAAAGACATGAACACATTGTGTGTCTGTTTAGTTTAAACATATTCTATTCTCACTCAAACCTTTTTGTTTTCTTTATATATGTATGTACATTTCTAAAAATGCTTTCGTTCACATGATCAGCTAAAATTTCATTTCCAACTAGCATCAGGTCAATATTTACACTACAATTATCTTTCACAATTAACAATAGTGAGTGCATCAATTCGTTTCTATCTGATTTAAATAAAGGACATTCAATAATATCAATGATATGAATTTTTACATGGGCTGCCACATCGGCATTTTGGATCCTCATTTACACCTTTTCTAAATACAGTAAACTACGGTTATAACGAACTCAAAGGGACCACTAACTTTAGTTTGTTATAACCGTTGTTCGTTATAGGCATATATACAGTATAACAATAGCAAATAGTCGGGCAAAAAGTCAGTTCGTTATATCCGTCAGTTCGTTATAAGCGTGTTCGTTTTTAACGTACTTTACTGTAAGTCATATTTTAATCATTTCATTGTATATCTGTAGGCTGAATAACACCCTGGTCACTAGCGGGATACTGGATAGCGCTATACGCGGTTTCCTCACTTCTCTGTGAAATTAAGATAATCATCAGCTGCTCTATAATACCGCGTTCGACGTAATAAGCGCCCCGCAATATTAAGCGCCCACGGCGATATTTGCTAATATATTGGCAAGAGAACGATCCCAGTTAGCATCCCTTCCGATTGATCAATGTACAAAAGACATATTTATTCGTGTATAATACGCACTCGTGTGTTATATGCACCTTAATTATGGGCAATCAAATTCTTGAAAAATATATCTGTCGTATATAAACAGTTTAGACCGTCAGCATAAACCACGAATTTATCTTTCAATTCTGTTTTTTTCCATCAAAATAATATTCTAATAAGAGCCCCCTATTTCTAATTTTGAGAGCGCCCTGGGCGCTTATTACGTCGAATACGGTACTTAAACTTTCAATTGCATTCAAATATGATCTTGAATGCTTGGCCAGCTTGGCGTAACAAAGAAAGTACAGAACGGTTTGTATTACTGCTTTCAGAGAAGGTGACAGGAGACTCGATTGCCTATATGTACAAGAAAGCCGGCATCAAATACAGTGTGGCTTTGGAACTCCGGGACAGGGGGGCGTACGGTTCCTCCTCCCGGCGGACCAGATCATCCCCACTGGAGAGGAGACTCTGGCGGGGATATTGGCCTTCCTGGACTACGTCAGCAACAACCCGTGAACTGGGCACTACGTCAGCAACAACCCGTGAACCGGCACTACGTCAGCAACAACCCGTGAACCGGTTCGTGCCAAGTAATGGCCATGTTGTACAATGTTTTATCAATGTTGCCGCTAATAAAAATTGCAATGTTTGTATCTTTCGTTACTTCGATGAGATTTTAGACTTAATGAAATTGCATCAATCTAAAGTATCTCAGGACAAAAACAAAAGTCACATAACCATTTCAATTGGCATGAGACACCTCTAAAATCAGAGCCCATTGTACGATCCGACCATATCATAATCATGAATCACGATCAAAAGTGATGATAGAAGGGATTTTGCGAAAAGGTGAGCGTATGCTGCACCACAAGAGGAACCCGTCACAAACACGTGCAAAGGCAAGTCAATTGTTAATCTGAACAAACATTGGAACATATGGTACAAGCAAAATAATGGGAAGCTTTTCGTATGCGGTATCTTGTCTGTATCTTTCGTTATTTCGATGAGATTTTTTACTTAATGAAATTGCATAAATCTAAGTATCTCACAGGACAAAAACAAAAGTCACAGCCCATCAGAGCCCATTGTACGATTCCGACCATATAATCATGTGTTTATGAATCATGATCACATAGTGATGATAAAAGGTGTTCGCGGAAAGGTGAGCGTACTGCTACCGCCAGTGGCACCCGACACAAACACGTGCAAAGGCAAGTCAATTGTTAATCTGAACAAACATTGGAACACATGGTACAAGCAAAATATAGGGAAGCTTTTCTTATGAGGTCTGGAAGAGAGGTGGAAGTTTTAATCCGAAAACTGGATATCTGTTCCCAAACAGCATGTAACGGTGACGTGGGGGTGAAATGGGGGTTAACGTCGCGTCCAAGATGATTGCACTTATAAAGCGACGTGCATGCACGTGTGTGTGGCTACTTATACTAGTCCGGACTGATGCCGATTTATAGTGCTAGCTCACTGAGATACCATGCCGCAGTTTAACATGAATATCCCACTCAGACACAGTATACTGACTCCGAGCCGACCAGTCCTTGTTTTAGCCCCTTAATGCCGAGCACCAGACAGGGTAACAACAAGTACCATCTTTTAACGTCTTTTGGTATGACGCAGTCGGGGATCGAACCCCGGACCTTCCGCTCTCCGGGCGGACGCTCTACCACTAGACCTCCGCCGTCATATAGCTGGAATATTGCTGAGTGCGGCGTTAAACAAAAAAACAACCAACCAACCACTAGACCACGGAGGCGGTCAGCATGTAACGACACAAGCTATTTATATATGGTAATGTATATTTATTCATATTTTACCCGATGTAGATTATTCCTAGCTTGTGACTGCCACGAACAACAATAAAAAGGGGCTAGGGGTAGCCTTCTTCCGAAGCCTGGTCACGCCAAAGGCCCGGGTTCGATTCCCCACATGGGTAATGTGTGAAGCACGTTTCTGATGTTCCCTGGCGTGATATTGCTGGAATATTGCTACAAGTGGCTCAGTCACTAATTCACTAAATGGATCGAGTGATTAGGCTCTGTGGCGTTTTTGATTGTATGTCATCGTACCCCGACAACATAGGACGTTGCTCATTATATCAATCACTGGTAGCTCCAAATGCCACTAATACAGACAGCTGTCATTGAGCTGGAATATTTGCTGATGCGAAGTTCAAAAACAAACAAACAGAGAGCAGCACTCGGAACTGTACTTCAGGTCACTGTGCTTTCAGATGCTGTAATTGCCAGTCTTCATGGCTAGGAACCTGGCTTTGTCTCAATGCTGGGTTTCTGATGAGTGTGTAGGCCTTCAACCATCTTGTCCTCACACGGTAGGATGACTCGATGGACAGGAGTTCCACGTCACCGACTGAAATACACATCAATCAACGTCACAATAGTAACCCTGAACTTGACGCTGACCCTGACCTAAAAAAAGACAAAAAGAGTTCCTCAAGGCTTTAACCACGGGTTTTAAAAAAACCTCAGATAAACTGTTAGTTTGTTAGTTAGTTAGTTAGTTAGTTAGTTAGTTAGTTTGATGTTTAACGCCGCACTCCAGCAATAATCCAGCTATATGACGACGTCCTGTAACACTGGCGTCTGGATTATTCCAGGGATTATGAGCATCGCTCCACGCTATGGGTATATGATGACGTGCATCAACCAAGTCAGCGAGCCCGACCACCCGATCACGATAGCTGCCTCTTACGACAAGCATGGATTGCTGACCAGTTCTAACCGGTTCTTCCCGGGGTTGATACACACTATTATACACGATAAGGGAATACGTAAGCCATCAAAAAATAATCAAGTTCGTGTTCTTTTCTATATTCTATATTTCTGCCGCATGAACGTCTGTCTTCATTTGTAGCATATAGTTATGATTTCTAGGATGTCTTGACGTATGTACGAACATGTTTTGTATGGAGATCCGGTGAGGCCATCCTGGCTGAGGGAGAACCGCGCCATCCTCCTGTCTCTGACACCGTTCATCAGCAGCTGGCAGAAAACTACTAGTACAGGGTGTGTGTGAGCCAGCTCCACCTGCAGGAAACTCACGAACGACAGGTACCCTGCAACACCATGTCAGGTTGTGTTTCATGAAGAGTGAGGATGTTGTGTTTAAAAATGGTACTGTATCACGTCTTGCCGGCTATAAACGGCTATAAATGTTACTACTTCTAATCAGGGCGAATCTAGGAGTCAAACCCAAGATAAGCGGATTCTAACGTCCCTAAGGAATGCAACTCTGTGCCTTAGACGTGCCACCCATGTCCCCTCTGATTAGACCTCTGCACAATGCGTTGATGAGGACGACCATCTGCAGCATGCCTTTTCAGGGCATCCTGAAAGTTTTACATTTCAGAGGATTCGAGAATAAAATGATTCAAATAGCAGATAGCAAGAGAAAAAAGTTGTCTTAATGCTGATGGTATGACAAGATGGTATATATAATGAACTGACCCCGATTGGTAAGCCCTCCATGACGAAAACCACTTTTTTAATGATACCTTCATTAGTGTGGTATAATATTGACATCTGACTGATGATTTTCATCCTAAACTTAAATATTTCACATGTTTAACTGCACTCTGTTTAATTTGTACCTGTGTCCCAGTGTTCGAAGCCCTTGACCAATCCACTTCGGTCAATTCTGCCCAGGAAGACAACTCCAAGTAGAATGCCTTTACCAATCCTCACCAAGCAGGTGTACAGCCCCAGCAGAATGTGGTAGAAAAACAAGAAATAGGACACGTTGTGGAATATACGTCTGAAACATATGGCAGAATTGAGCTTTCAAGGATTCAAGGATTCAAGGATTTATTGTCCTAAAGGCCGTAAGACCCAAAGAACATACATATTTAAGGCCATGTGGCTCACACTTTCTTATACGAACTAAATTATGATAATATTCTGCAACGTTCAAGTTCTTCTCATTATTATGCATAGTAAAGATACAATGTCGCGGTTTAAGAATATGTTAGAACGTTCATACTTCTAAATATTTACTTCTTATTTGAGAGTACAGAGGACATCTGAAGGTTACGTGCGCTTCGTTTTCAAGAATATTGCATAATGGACATAGAAAATCATCATTATCCTAAGAATTATTTCTTATGTATTTCTGGGCATCAAGTATATTATAACAGGTTATGAGTTTGAGCAATGAAGTTCTATTATTAGAAATATTGACATCAACAATGTAGTTCTCACATCAAGAACTTGATAAAAATTGTGTATGGAATCCTAAAGAGGGGTTTGGGCCTATTGAGGAGCGACAGTCTTGAACATTACAATCTCCAACTCGTTGTTTAAATGACTGATAAACAAATCTGAGTTACCAGCACTTTGTGCCATCCAAGCCAAAACCATATTTGAAGAAGAGATTCTACACATGAGTTTTTGTTAGTTCCAAAAATAAGTTCTTATGATCAAAGCCTTACTCTTTGTGGATCAATATGAACAAAGCCTTACTCAATGTGAATTCAATAAGAACAAAGCCTTACTCCATGTCGATTCAATATGAACAAAGCCTTACTCAATGTGAATTCAAGAAGAACGAAGCCTGACTCTTGGTGGATCAATATGAAAAAAGCCTTACTCAATGTGAATTCAATAAGAACAAAGCCTTACTCCATGTCGAATCAGTATAAACAAAGCCATACTCAATGTGGATTCAGAATGAACAATGTGGATTCAGTATGAACAAAGAATTTTAACAGACTGATTATTAGCTCATACCACCTGATCCAGAAGAGGATATACACCCAACCTAACTCTGTTTCAGCAGAATATCGAGACTGGTTATTTCTGGCGTTGCCGTAATAAATTTCTTATTGTTCTGGGAAATATAAGTCTTGGCTCGACCAGTGCTTTGTGTCCAGATCGCACCTGTTGTCCAGAGCAAGCACCCTCCTGACCTTGTTAGTTGTGCTGTTACAGAAATGTTCATTCTGCAGCAGCGCCTTCTTGGACACCAGGACCTGGAGGTAGTACACCGTGTAGGACACCAGCACCGTCGGTCTGGGCGGTGGGAGAAACAAGTATTTCAATCAAATAAACAATACCAATGTATACCAAAGATACGCTTCTTAACATAATCCACTTCAAACTATGTCCTTGTATATGTTCACATAGTTATTCATAGTCCTAATTCGTAGATATTTGGTGTTAGTTAAAAAAAAGTATCATTATTTAACAGTTAGGTGTTGGTGAAAATACTTTGAATAATATTTTTAAAAATATTTTAAAAAGACGGACAGATCGATATTAAGATAATGTATAATTGTAAACGGATGTATATTTGTAGATAGATACACAGAAAAGATAGATATGCAGACAGATAATATTTGTGAATAAACAAGATGGTGTAAGATTGATTCCAAGTCACTATTGACCCTTGAAGGTCCAGGTTGAAATAGCTCTTCAGCAACCTATGCTTGTCGTAAAAGGCGACTAACGGGATCGGGTGGTCTGGCTCGCTGACTTAGTTGATGCATGACATCGATCCCAATTGCATGGAACGATGCTCATGATATCAATAACTGGATTGTCTGGTCCAGAGTCGATTATTTACAGACCGCCGTCTTATAGCTTGAATATTGCTGGGTGCGGTGTAAATCAACAAACGAATCAACCAAATCAAGTCACTATTAATATAATATGAAAGGAAAGCTGAAAGAGGCTCACGATGAAGACAAACGAGCTCTGTTAGTTGATGACAGACCAGTTAAGGATGAAAATCGGAGATTCGAATCCACGACCCAGGCGCCACTCTGCATTGAGAGCTGCAGAATCTTAGACGACTGGTTCAATAAAAGGATGATTTGCAGTGCTGGCGAATACATGTACGTACATTATGGTCCAGAAGGGTTCGAGTAGGAGACTTGACACAAATCCCAGCAGGGGCAGTATGAACAGGTAGGCGAGGAGCATACTAGTGGTGAATATTGACAATATCATCACATAATACCCTGAAAATAGTAATAGTAAATATATACATGTTAGTGAAGTTTGAATATGACGGTGAAATGCTGGACTTTCTCATCGATGTAAAACATAGGGTTAAGACATTTAGGCAAGAAGTAGGCATCCCCATGGGCACCAGTTGAGCTCTACTTCTTGTTGATCTGTTTTCTTTATGCATATTTCAAAAAAGAAAGTATTTTTGGAATGTTTAGCTCTGAAGTATATCACAAATTTAAGAATCGAGTCTGGACTACACAATCAAGAGACTCGAAGTCTGAGAAATGATCCACGACATCGGAAACCTAACCACCCGAATCATTTTAGTAAACTCTTGAGACAAACTATGGTTGTAGGGTACCAAATCTACCTCGGAATTCCCAGGGGATCATATATATACACGTACTATCGCAATAGTTAAGTGCTCATAATATTAGTCCCAAATGTAAAAAAAAAAGGAAAAGACGTTTCGTACGCGCAAGTCATTCTAGGGTGGAAAAAACACAAAAGCGCAGTCATACAAAAAGGAGTATGACTTTATTGAAAAAACGGGTTTGCCCCGGTATAAGGCGCACAACAGACTTTCGTCCCTTTGGCGTGCAAGGATCCGAATGTTATGCCTGTTCTAATACACGATCCACGATGATTATACCACTATTCCAGGGTTTCACCAGATTTTATTTGGGCATTCCTCCCACATTAAACTAACACGACGCGTGGTATAACAGAAACAGTGTCAAATACTGCGTAAATGTTTCACTCCTCTTTGACATCTTCTTCCCGAGGCAAGGGAGTTAACTGACCAAATCCAATTTCCACCCTTGCCGAACTGGGCTGGTATTATGAAGTTATATTTCAAAATCGCGTATCGAAATCTGCACGATTGCAGGATTTGTAAAGCATGAGTACCGCCAACTTGGCGTCAACTTGGCGTTATCAGACATTTTCCAAATATGTTTTTAATCAAGGTGCCCACGTGATCTGATGCACTTCACGAAGTAAGACCCGTTTTATCAAAATATAGATCTTGATTATCGATCAGATCGTCTTGACTGGGCGCCACCATTTTGTTTGAAGCAAATGCAAGTAATATGAGGGGTGGAATCGAATTGGTCAATAGGATGAACATAGAAGGGACATAACTCGTAATAGCCACTGGTGGCGCTTCGATCGAGCCTAGTTCGCAATGGTGGAAACTGGACTTTTACAGTCAGTTCACTCCCTTGCCCCAGGAAGATGCTTTGACACAAACTGGGGTAAGATTGTTCACATTAACTTACCCCATAGAATATAGGCAATTTGAGATCCAGAATACATCAGACTGTGAGCCTGAAAAGACGAGATATATTTAAAATTTACCATGACTTTCACAAAACACAGGAGAACGTGTTATTTAATATTTCTGAAATCAAGGACTGATCGGAGTTAGCATACTGTGTCTGAGTCGGGTATCTATGTTAAACTAGGGCATGGTATCTCAGTAGTCTATTAAGCCGTCACTAGTACCAGCCCACAGACACACATACACGCACGCACACACACGCACACGCACGCACGCACACGCACGCGCGCACACACACACACTAACACACACACACAAACCCACACACACAAACACAACAACAAAAACACAACAGGAAAAGTCGTTATATAAGCAATAATCCTGAACGCATCGATAAAGCCCATTTCACCTTACCTCACCTCACCTCACCTCTTATAACAATGATTTGCTGTATTCGTTATTGAAAATAATATTTAATATAATGTACACGAGCGTATAGAGTGAACGAGATTCCCTCACCACTATTTTACTCCTGGGCAAAACCGAGCAGTGCTTGGGTATAAAAGAGTGGTCTCCCCTCATCAGGCGTTTGAGCTGCACTTTGTAACTGACGAAGATCCTGATGATGTAGTTCACAATGACCACTGACGACACGCCGAAGGCAGCATACCATGACACTGCAGGACACAAACAAACAAGCTAAATATCAAATATAAACTAAGCCTCAATTATCGGACCGCCTCCGTGGTCTAGTGGTAGAGCGTACGCCCGGAGAGAGGAAGGTCCGGGGTTCGAACCCCGACTGCGTCATACCAAAAGACGTTAAAAGATGGTACTTGTTGTTACCCTGTCTGGCGCACGGCATTAAGGGGCTAAAACAAGGACTGGTCGGCTCGGAGTCAGTATACTGTGTCTGAGAGGGGTATTCATGTTAAACTGCGGCATGGTATCTCAGTGAGCAAGCACTATAAATCGGCATCAGTCCGGACTAGGACAAGCAGAAACACATACACTTACACGTACATGCACGTCGCTATATAAGTGCAATAATCTTGGACGCGACGTTAAACCCAATTACACCTCACCTCACCTCAATTATCGCATGAAACAGATTACATTGGTCGTAAAAGGCAAAATAGCCATGAAAATATTATGAATGGTTCATTGAAAATCAGATGTTCGCGACAGGGGTAAGTGTTTTAAAGCCAGCAAACAATGTCTCGATTTTGTACTGAAAGTGGCGAAACAGACTCCATTGGGCCGAAAAGGCAATATAGTAATTTAGACTATAAGGTGGATCCCCTTATAAAAGTACGACACATTGTGATATAAAGAACTTGAAAATTTTGGCGTAGAATTTAACCGAAAAAGCAAATTCAGAAATATTCTGCTTGTGAGAATCAAATAATATATTCATTGGGATCTTATTATCAATAGGAATTTGCTTTGCAGGATAATTTGTTCAATACCTCATGCATTTTCTGTTCAAAAATAAGAGAATAAGTAACAAGCAGTATGTTACTGAGTATGATATACAATAATTAAATTAGCCAATGCGAAGTAAGATATTACTCGATGTTAGTGGCTGAATATTTGAAAGGGGTTAAAGTAGTGTAAACTTATATTAAATATTTGTTAACTTTTAATTTCCGGCTTAACTTGCGGCAAGCCCCAGTAACTTAGGGCAAGTGTTAATTTTGCGGGGGGAATATGAATGTAGCCGAGGTACCGTTAGTCCCCATGATCCCTAGTGTGGTGACCTTGCCTTTCTTCCTGTTGGCGATCTATAGCCCCATTTTTATGGTGTATCGTTGTCTAATAGTCAGATATTTTAATTCTAATTCACTCGTTTTAAGTCCATTTCTGATGTAGTGCTAGTTATTATACTGTCCTTCGGTGACAGTTTTTTAAAATAAATTTATAATATAACAGTATAATTTGTTCAAATCACAATATGGCTGAAACATTGCCTAACTCAATGATACACAATGATGGCAGTATGACGTTGCCGGATGCGACGAACATGTGTTGGAATATGATACGCATAAATGCAAGTGTGGTGCTACCCCACTCCTCGGACCCCGCCCCACCCCTGGAGATGAAATATCGATGCCTTACTCTGTCCGACATGCAGAAGGAGCTTCATCTGGTTGTACATCCCTGGGCCAAACACGGTAGCCATGCTGGAAGACACAGTGGTGTTCTGCAAGGATGCCTTGGCGCTGCCTAGGGCCTTCTCTATTGTTAAGAACGACAGCAGGCCAAACTGAAAGTAAACAGAGAAGTGTAGAGCATTACTACTTTCACTTCAGTGGTAGTAAGAAAACTGTGTTAAGGACACGTTCACCTTTTTGGTGTTTTTTATACAATATATATTTGTCGCTGCAAAGCACTCAGTTTGTTAGGCAGCTCTTAATTCCTATGTGATTGCATTGAACAGTGAATCTCTCTTGCATAAATCATACGCTGATGATTGCAAACCATATTTTACCATGGGGTGCATTTAAATTCAGTTTGATCATATAGGACTTGTTAAAACACATTTCCAATTCAATTTATTTGTCAGACTTATCGGAATTTTGGACTGGCGAAATTGATTTGAAATATATGAGGGTTGATTGATAAGTTCTAAGCCTCACAAAGAAGAAATGGCGTAATAAAAAAATAAGGACATTGTATGATGTCGTAGGAAAGCTTCAACTGAGCAAATTCTCTCGCTGTGACGTCAGTAAAATATCCACAACAAAACATTTCACTTTCGCTATTCCTTCTCTGTGAGGCTTAGAACTTGTCAGTCAACCCTCGTAGATGAATTTAAAGATTGTATTGTTTCGCCTCTTCTAAGGTATGGTCAGAAAGTAGATATCGTGAATGAAAGAATGAACACCCTACCTCATAAAGACAGAGCATGGCGACAGTGACGGTGACTGTGATGCGCGGAGAGTACCTGAATGTTGGATCCTGGCGGACATTCAGAACATTCCACAACCCTGAACCGCAGTCAGCCGAGCTGGGGACAGAGACACTAACTTAGTGATTGGCCATTTTATATTCTTTGGTGATACTTGGGATCTTTGTTAGAAGCAGAATATATTTTTTCTGACAATGCTTCAACACAATACAATTTATTTCCCTGAGGAGCCGATTTATTTCACGACACATTTGTTTCACAATATATTTGATTCACAACTCATTTGTTTCACAATACATTTGTTTCACGACACATTTGATTCACAATACATTTGTTTCACGACACATTTTGTTTCACGACACATTTGTTTCACAATACATTTGGTTCACAATACATTTGTTTCACAAATGAATACATTTGTTTCAAAGTACATTTGATTCACAATACATTTGTTTCACGACACATTTGTTTCACGACACATTTGTTTCACGACATTCGTTTCTCGACACGTTTGTTACTCAAAATTCTTTTCATAACACATTTGTTTTACGACACATTTTTTTCACGACACATTTGTTCAATAAAATTCGTTTCACAACAAATGTGTTTCAGGGAAAAAGTAAAGGATAAAACCGACTGCGAGGTCTTCACTGAAACTATGAACCCGAGGGATAAGGATATTGGGGAGGGCCAAAGGAAAAAGTCTGAAACAACATTTATCAACAATTTAAATGGGGGCATAAATGGGCTTCACACATTGTACCCATGTGGGGAATCGAACCCAGGTCTTCGGCATGACGAGCGCACGCTTTTACATCTAGGCTACTCTACCGGCCGGAAAAATAATGAAGACCCGTAAAAACAATAGAGTGACGTCACTAGAGGTTTATAACCATGAATGAATATCGGCACCTTGATTAAATCTCAAACTGATACAAGGAGGTTTTTTTAGCATACTCCTTCACCCAGAAAACCCGGAAAGATGGAAGTTCGGGTCAAGTAATAGTTCGACCATCGAGGTCTTAGAGAGTTTGTGTGGTTTACTTACGTCAGTATTGGAGGCAGACTGGAGTGCTTTCCCTTGAGTAGTTCTGTCACATGTTTGGCTTGGTGGTACTTCATCAGCTGATGTGGTGCCTGAAGCTACATACAGGCATGTCTTTGTGTCAGCAGTTTACAAAAATGTTGTATTCATGGACACCGTAGATGTCGCTGCGTTTATGAATGAACTTTATTGAACTTTATTTACTCCAACTTACGAATACCGTTATACAGATTGACGTCATGATACGTTGTAGTGAGCGAGTTTGGTTTTATGCCGCTTTTGAACAGTATGTCAGTCTTATCAAGGCGGGTCAGTTTGACATGGGAGCAAAGCCCAAATCAAGGTATCGCCCGTCTGAAATGTTTATAATTTTGGTGAAACCGACGAGCCAAGATAAGGCGTTGACAAACCTAGAAACCTGACCAGAGCCAATCTGGAATTTACACCGATGAACAGGGCGCAACAACACACAGCGAATTGGGCGCCTTAAGCCTAGTTTACATGCACTGTTTTCCCCAGGGGGTATGTTACCCACAGGGGTAAGAAATTTGCTGCAGCTATCGAGTTGGGGTATCTAACTCCCTGGGGTAAATCACGTATATTTGACGAAAATTTACCTCAGGGTACATTTTGCACCTTTTGGTAAATGTGTGCATGCCAACCAGGCTTCAGACGATTGCCCGTTATTATAAAATAAATAAGCAATAAAATAAATCATAAGCATATAACGGTACCTTGTCTTTGATCAGGAAGGTTGCATCGGTATTATGTGTCTGACACGAACAGGAAAAGAGAAAAAATATCAGAATGCGCGGCATTTGAGTATCTTAATACTAAAAACAAAATTTATTACCTGTGAAGATCCGGGTTAGAATTGATCTTCAGCAACCCATGCTTAAACGTTAAACAACAAACAAACAAACACAAAAACATCATATTTCATGTTGACATTTATATCATGATTCGTGTCATGTATCGAGACTCACTCGAGTGAAATAATATTTTGTTTGTTTGTGTGCAATCAGCAATATTCCAGCTTTATGACGGCGGTTTGTAAATACTCGAGTCTGGACCAAACACTCCAGTGATTGACATCATCAGCATCGATCCACGCAATTGGGATACGATGACATGCACCAACCAAATCAACGAGCCTGACCACCAGGTCCCGTTTGTTGACTCTTACGACAAGCATAGTCGCCTTTTACAGCAACCATGACATGAAATATGAAAACATATCCTACGGCTACTATAACGAGACTATAATAAACGTTAATCGTATTTTTTAGGGGCGGTCGGGTAGCCTAGTGGTTAAAGCGTTCGCTCGTCACGCCGAAGACCCGGGTTCGATTCCCGACATGGGTACAATGTGTGAAGCCCATTGCTGGTGTCCCCCGCCGCCATATTCCTGCAATATTGCTAAAAGCGGCGTAAAACTATACTCACTGACACTGACACTGAAGGTATTTTTCTCTTCGCAGTTGTGATATCTAATGTGGATAATGTGTTATGTCTACACTGACTGAGAAAGTAGAGCGAATGTTGTTTCAAGTAGCAATATTCCATCGTAACACGACAGCTTGTAACTAATCGGGCCAAACGAACCAGTGGTTGATAGCATGAGACACTTCGCACATCATCGAGTCACGATGACACACATGTAACACATTGTAGGTGAGGTGACGTATAACGTCGGGTTCTAAATGATTTATAAAGCGACGTGCATTCACGTGCGTGTTAGTATGTGTGGCTGTTAGTACTAATCCTGACTTATGTCGGGTTTATAGAGGTAGTCCACTGAGATACCATGCCGCAGTGTAACATGGATACCCCACGCAGACACAGCATACTGACTCCGAGCCGATCAGTCCTTGTTTTAGCCCCTTAATTTTGAACACCAGGCAGGTTAACAAAAAGTACCATATTTTATAGTCGTTTGGTATGACGCGGTCGGGGATCGAACCCCGACATTTCGCTCTCCCAGCAGACGCTTTGTCCACTAGACCACGATCTCATTAATCGGCTCTAATAACAAACGGATACTGGGAACATATTCTGTCTGTATCCTACAAGATGAGGAGCTTATTGGGACTCATTCTGTCCAGGATTCCCTTCGTTGAAAACAAAAGATAGCTCATGTATCTATCACTGGTTTGTCTGGTCCAAATTCGATTATTTCAACTTATGGCGCTGACAAATTAAGAGCCTAAATCAGGGTGAATCTGGTATTTGATCCATGGGTCACGAGATTCTGGTTCGACCGTGTTCTCCGAGAGTCAAATACAGTAAACTACGGTTATAACGAACACGCTTATAACGAACTGACGGATATAACGAATTTACTTTTTTGGGTCCCGACATTTTGCTGTAGTTATGCTGAATATATGCTTATAAAGAACTACGGTTATAACGAACTAAAATTCGCAGCCCCTTTAAGTTCGTATATAACCGTAGTTTCCTGTAGTCGCCAAACACCTACGTAGGACTCTGTCATTGTTCTGAGGGTTGACAAGATGGCGACGATGACCCGGATGAGAAAGGTGATGACCAGGTACAGAAGACAGGCGAGCACTGGGAGCTGGATGACCACTGGCTGACCCGTGAACACCTGTGTAGAACACAAGACCTGATCTAAAGGTGACGTGAGGTGAAATGGGGTTTAACGTCGCGTCCAAGACTATTGTACTTACATGGTGACGTGCATGCACGTGTGTGCGTGGCTGCTTGTACTAGTCCGGACTGATGCCGATTTATAGTGCCAGCCCATTGAGATACCAGTGTTGCTATGGGCAACGTTAACACGTTAATGCAGTTTACTCAGAGCAAGACTATATATTTGTTACAGTACTGTAGATAGTTCTAGTTTTATACGAACCCAGTCGGATGCATCCACGCATTCAAACACGTGAGCGAGGTTGACTAAAAACCTGAAATCATTGAATGAAAATAGGTCAAAATATACTAAGTGTGATCATGTTTACTGAAAAGTTCTCTGAAAAAATTATGTGTGTGTGACTTTAGAAATGAATGTTTATGTGGACATTATGGGACACTATCCGTGAACATATATTTAAACTGAAGAATTGAAAGGCCTGATTTATAAATCGATATTTTGAAAACACGTCAAGCAATTGTTGCTGAAACGTGTATTCTATAACTGTTTTTTTCAAAAATTGCAAAACTCTAAAGCTCTGTTGGGGTGTCCATACATACCTCTCAAAAGAAGTTGATGAACACCCGATTTTGTTTATTTGAATATTTGTTCCCCATGAAAAAATGGGGCGTTCTTTAACTTCTTTTGAGTAGTATATATGAAGCAATCTCAGCGCTACGACTGATATATGTGTCTGTATTTGTTGTTTAAACCCGCCTCAGCAATATTCCAGCTATATAATGGCTTCCTGTATTTATTCGAGACAATCCAGTGATTGATATTGCGAGCAACGATCCACGCCGTCGGCGTACGATGACAAGCAATCAACGAAGTCACCGAACCTGACAACCCGATCCATTAACTCGCCTCTTACGACCAGCAAAGGTTGCTAGGGACCAATTATCACCCGTGCCCCCCACAGGGGAACAGATGAAGTCTACTCTGGGGTATAGACTAAAGGGCCTTTTGCGGAGTGAGTGAGTATTGTTTTACGCCGCTTTCAGCAATATTCCAGCAATAATGACACCAGAAATGGGCTTCACACATTGTACCCACGTGGGGCATCGATCCCAGGTCTTCGGTGTGACGAGCGAACACTTTAACCACTGGGCTACCCCACCGCCCCACATGTTATGGAACGGGGCACTTGCATACACCTTTTATAGATACCAACGGGTAAACAGCTGACAAGTTGTGATATGGGTCAAAGAAAGTTTTAGATTTTAAAATTTGAGCACAAAACGCCATAACGTTTTTCCGACTTGTTAACAAAAAACGTCAACGCCAGAGAATAACAAGTCTCGATTATCCCATGAAACAGATTCCACTGAGCGTAAAAGGTGAAATAGCGGTGAAAATTATATGAATGGATCACTGACAAGCAATGATGACACCGGGTGCTCGCGAAAATGGTAAGGATGTCCTGCCCTAACGGTACCGCCCGCCTCTCACACAATTTGCATGAAAAGTGTGTGTTTGAAGACTGTTATACAAGTAAGAAAGTCAGTAAACGTATTGCAAAATATTCGTTAATCGGATTATTGATAATCTTTTAACGATCTCGTTTTGAGATGATTTTAAAAATATCGTTAGATTTTAGAACAAGAAGTATGAACATGCCCACCATAGGATGGAGTAGGCCAGGCCTATCAGAGACCAGACAAAGCTATTCTTCTTTGCCAGACAGGCGAAAAACGGGTAGTAGTCTATCCCCATCTCCGTCACTGCCATCATGGCCAGGAACACTGGAACAAAAAACATAGAAATCTTGTCATAGATTCGCAGTACAGAAGAGCAGAAAACTTTGAAACTTAAGTCTTGATAATACTGACACTCAGATTACACATCCCCGAACATTGGACATAGAGGTTATCACGCCAGTGTGTTTAGGGGATAGACATTCTGGAATAAACATTGATATCCTATTAAAGTTGTTTTACAGAAAACAATAGCCTACATATAACGTTTTAGGGTAATATGTTTCATATAACAATGATCGCAATTCGGGGTTATCCATCGGTCCGCTCGCTAGAATAATTGGCCAAAATCAAAGGGAAGCTACTTTGTTTATGAGACGTTGAGTTTTCTAAAAGTCTGTCTATATGGTTATTACATTGTCATAATGCTACAAAATGCAGTCAGATGTCCCAGTGACAAAATGAAACAAGGTAAAATTTCGGACATATTCTTGCCAAATCCATTAGTGAGAGAGTGAGTGAGTGAGTGAGTGAATTGGGTTTAACGCCGCTTTTAACAGTATTCCAGTTATATCGCAGCGTGTCAGCTTAACGTGGGCGGAAAGCCCGAAGTGATACAGGTCTCAGACGTTTACCACTTCGGTGAAACTCACGAGCACGGGTATGGTGCTGACAAACCCCAAATCAATTAAATATCCGGGTAAAGATCCCAGGTCTGGAAACTTACACCCCAAGCCGCACAGGCATGGAAACTAATGCCTCTAGCGTCCTCGTTGAAATGTATCGCAATTTCTATTTCCTTTGTAGCCAGCACCCCTTCGCCCCTGTTGGACACTGATTTTCGGTATCTTAGACTGTTAAATCCCAGTAGTTAATTTGTGTTTGTTTGTTTATATCTGTCTGTCTGTCTGTTTAACTCCACACTCAGCAATATTCCATCTATATGACGACGGTCTGTAAGTAATCGAGTCTGGGCCAGACAGTCCAGTGATTGATATCATGAGCAACGACCCACGCAATTGGGATACGATGAGAGGGCTGAGAGGGCTGAGAGGGATTTTGGGAGTCAACTGGGATATGTTTTTTTCAGACGGACTGTCTTTGCACACAATTGTTTCCTCAGAATCTGTTTTACCTAGAACACATTATCTCTCGGACAGTGAACGGTTATTGCTAATGTGAAATAATAAAATTATTTTTTTCCAGCGGCCTCAGCTCAAAGTCATAACGGTCACAGAAAGGACAAGAAAGGACAAAGGACATACTTATCCATTTTACTTCTTTTGGTCACAGTAAATCACACCTTTAACACTCAAAAGATATATTTATAAAATTAGTAAGAAACACTTAGGTTCTATGGTACTGAACTAATATTCCCAGCCTCAACTATGCGTTACAAGTTAAACTTCTGGTTTGAGGTGAGGTGAAATGGGGTTTAACGTCGCGTCCAAGATTATTGCACTTATATAGCGACGTACATGTACGTGTGTGTGTTTGTGTGGCTGCTTGTACTAGTCCGGACTGATGCCGATTTTATAGCGCTTGCCCACTGAGATACCATACTCCAATACATGAATACCCCACTCAGATAAAGTATACTGACTCTGAGCCGGCCAGTCCTTGTTTTAGCCCCTTACTGCCGAGCGCCAGGCAGGGTAACAAAAAGTATCATCTTTAACGTCTTTTGGTATGACGCGGTCGGGGATCAAACCCCGGGGATCGGACCCCGAACCTTCCGCTCTCCGGACGGACACTCTACCAGTTGACCACGGAGGCGGTCACTTCTGGTTTGAAAGTACTGTGTGTTTGTGGGTACTTAGCTCACCTTGCGACCACATGGGTGAGTTGTCAGGGATGTAGTCTCCCCCGAACAAGATGAGGCAGCTGGTTGCGGTGGAGCCGAACGCAGCAGCATAGGCGAACCTGTCCTCATCTCCGTCCAGGAGGTTCACGGGGCTGAGGAAAGAAGAGGATTAGTGAGTGAGGGAGTATGGGCTTCACACATTGTACCCATGTGGGGAATCGAACCCGGGTCTTCGGCGTGACGAACGAACGCTTTAACCAGTGGGCTACCCCACCTCCCCAGAAGAGGATGATCACAGTAAGGATACGACTTTATATATATAATTATACTACTCAAAAGAAGTTGAGGACGATCCGATTCTTACATATTACTTTGGCATGACAGATTAACTATAATATGAAAGAATCGGTTCTTAACTTCTATTGAGTAGTATATAGCAGTCAAATCTAATTGCAAGCCCGTGCTTTTTGCGAAAATGACTATTGTATGAGGTATGAGATATGACTTGGATAGATTCTGTAGCGCTAACAGTAAGTAAGTGGGTTCACCCGACTTTATAAACCTATTAC
The DNA here is from genome assembly GCF_022045235.1 of Haliotis cracherodii. Lineage (NCBI taxonomy): Eukaryota > Metazoa > Mollusca > Gastropoda > Lepetellida > Haliotidae > Haliotis > Haliotis cracherodii. Next base: position 130,118 of record NW_027266296.1, on the reverse strand, counting down.
TCTATTACCCTATATTGCATTACGTTCCTGGCAACCTCGGGTAAACCAAGTACAAGTACAGTAAACTACGGTTATAACGAACTTAAAGGGACTGCTAATTTTAGTTCGTTATAACCGTAGTTCGTTATAAGCATATATACAGCATAACTACAGAAAATAGTCCGGACCAAAAAAGTAAGTTCGATATATCCGTCAGTTCGTTATAAGCGTGTTCGTTATGACCGTAGTCTACTGTAATCAGTTCATCTTCCAAACCTAGGTTTTGAAATGGGTCACTACTAAACATGCTTTAAGGTTTTACATTTCAATTGTAATACCTAGGTTTTTACAATTGAGATTTTATAAACAGGCCTTTTGATAGGAACACAACATTGACATTTGCTTGGTTAAAAGTCACAATTTTACATCAAAGTCTCATGACGTGAATCGAACCTGCAACCTCACTTATAGTGTTAAGTTTTGTAACCCGTTATTGTTTTCCATTGAGCCACCGGGGCATTTGATGAGAAGTTGTTCAATTATACATGTCATGACTCCAGCTGTGCCATGCTGCACGTGGTTTTCTCTCGCACGCTTTGATCGAATTCCTTTTATACCGCGACACGCTGCATTGTTTCAGTATAAGGTATCTCGATGTTCTCCTATTTATTCTGGTATTTCTTGCATTTAGACGGTTCATAAGTTCATAAAACACTCCTACCCGGATTGGTTTGACAATGTAAGATCTCGAGGTCGGGCTTTTCCCTAGCTCGCGGTTTTACATTTTTAACCAAAATATAAGAAACGTTCCAGCAGTATCACGGTGGGGGACACAATAGATCTCCTGGGATGTTCACCTTCTACCCATCCGTGGAATTAAACCCGGTCTTCAGCGTAACGAGCGAACGCTTTAACCACTAGGCTATCCTGAAAGTCCTGAACATGGAGATGGGAAATCAAGCCGAAAGCAGTGGTTGCACTGCCTGCTAACTACGGGACGGGAATTATTTACAGGATCAACACGCTGAGGTGGGAAGGGAGACAACTCGTGCAACCGTGTGTTCATAAGCTCATGCTTGGAAAGTTGTATTTGAAGATAGGAAAACAGTAATATATATTGTACAAATATTTCAATTGAACTTACATAGTGTCTCCTTTACTACACCAGAACCTCAGTAATCCGGACTGGGGTAACGGTATTTACATTTACTAGTGAGTATAGCGATGTGCAAGTATAAGTGAGTGAGTATGGTTTTATGCCGTTTTTAGCACTATTCCAGAACTACCAGCGGGAACCAGAACTGGAAATCGCACATTGTACACGTGGAAGGAATCAAATCACCTTCGGTCTGACGAGCGAACGCTTTAACCTCTAGTCTACCCCGCCGTATAACGGATATAACAAAACGGTTAACCAAAGCATCCAAGGCACCGCTGCACAGAGTTACGTCCCTTTGTCGTAGCGACATCCTTTGAATTTTTAAAAGCGGTATACCCGTCCACGGAGTGTGGCCAGAGCGTTAACCTTTGGGAGGACCTGGTTAGCTTAGGTCCTCAGCACCCTGTGCTGGCCGTAAGGATCGCGTGGATTGGTTGATTGTGTGCCATCGTGTAATAAATGTTATATTGGGATAAATGTTTCTTAGTACAGTACAGATTCTAGTATTTGTTTTTTTTAAATATTTATTTATTTATTTTTTTATTATTTTTTTTTTGGGGGGGTGTGTGTTGTGTGATTCATACCCACTCTCCCAGAGTGTGGCACCTAATCGCCAGCGATCTAACCCACTCAGGCACCGACCGATGCTTCCACAAATTGAAAGTTCGCCATCTGGTAGTCTTGGTCACGTAATTTGTTTCCCCCACTGACAATTGGCGTAAATTGACACGGCTCCCATGGCCGAAAGCTATGAATACACGTTAATTTCAACTCGATCACTTAATTAACAGTCTATAAAATATCAGTAGAATTAACAACAATTAACCGTGATTGACACTGCCAGGTGTGATGAACGCATAGGTCATTGTACATCGCTATCAGTCTGACACGGTCTGACACGGTCTGACATGGTCCACCATTGTCTCGCATACCGTGTATGTGTTGACAGGTAAGATAGGACTGACAGTGGGCCTACAATCATTATGGCATTAAGCGCTACACCTATGACCTATGTACACACGCATACATCGAGGCTATCTACCTCTCTTGTCAGACGCCACGTGTCACCGAGATGAGCTCAACACGATGGTGAGTGAGTGAGTATGGTTTTACCCCGCTTTTAGCAATATTCCAGCAATATCACGGCGGGGGACACCAGAAATGGGCTTCAAACATTGTACCCATGTCGGGAATCGAACCCGGGTCTTCGGCGTGACGAGGGAACGCTTTAATCACTAGGCTACCCGACCGCCCCCTACACGATAGGGTGGCTTGACAGTTGGTATATTGACAATGGCACAGAAGATACGGATTTTTCCGGGTAGGTTATCTATCGGCATATTGTCTCTGATAATATGAATTTACTTCCCATGGAAAATACAGTATTTAAAGGAGATCTTTTGAATAATAAACAAACATGTTAAATAGTCACACAAAGTACATATTAACACCAAAATAAAAGTCCAATGTCATGTCATTGTTATCTAAAAAAAGACCCTCCCCTGATCCCATACAAGCGTGTATACGTATCAAAATCCCGCTACAGGCCCATTCGTCACCACTCGCCCCTTTCCGTAACCAGCAAGAAGTCTCCATTCGTCACCACTCGCCCCTTTCCGTAACCAGCAAGAAGACTATTCGGCTTTTCCCGGAATAACACGAGTTGGTCACGAATGGAGTTGGTCATGAATGCTACAGGCCTAGCTGCAGCTGTGACGTCACAGTGGCGAGTCCACGCCATTTCATTTTGTCTACTTAAAAAAAAAACGACGAGTGGGATACAATAAAACACGCGTTTCTCCATTGTCCATTACCTATTATCAATCAGTGATAATTTAAGTCCTGGCTTCCAGTTGGCCATTGCTAATCACCTATCAGCGCCAATAAACGTTTGGCTTCCCTTGTTAAGGCTTCACGTGTTAAGTTTCCAACTTTGTTATCATATTACTTTAATTGTTCTTAGATGTACATATATATGTTGTCTGCTTCATAGCATTTATTCACCTGACGAAGGAGTAAGTATATTCTCGGAAATGTTTTGTTTCTCATAATAAAGAAGTTGACATCCATAAATTCTCTTCCTTATGTATATTACTTCTAAATGCCATTCAAGGACACAACTATCACTAGACAATTATACAATTAATACATAACATTCATTTGTGTTGAAAACACATTTAGCCTAAGTCCTATGCTAATTGTTCAGCATAAACAACGCAATCAACAATGTTGGCACATTTTATACAAGAATAACTGTCTTACATGTTTTTTTTCTAATTAGATAAACATCCATTTTATTTCGAAAAGTCAGGATAACGTTTATTACAAGATTTTGTTCCCTCGTCTTTGCGTGTTGACATCTAATTGATTGTCTTTACTCGATAGATCTACTCGCTTTCCTCGCTGCTGTCAAGACAACCGCTAGCTCATATTGATATGGACGAATATGTGTCAGGTTATTGAGTGAAAACTTGACGTTTTCATCGGTGTCATTGTCTGGTGATGCCATGACGGAGGCTAGTAATTTACCAAACACTATACAGAAACAGTGATCGTCTGCAAGCCAACTCTCCACTGTGACGTCAGGTCACGTGATGGCAACCCCATTAACTCTCGATAGTTTCCGGAATACGAATAGGTTTTTGACATTTCTGCTAAAAATACTGACTTTAGAAAAAAAACTCATTTTCAAGATATTTGTGTTATTAAGCTTTCTCAATGATTTAATTGCATATTTTTACTGTACATCCCCTGTAAATAAACTAGATTTGCATGTTTGTTTTATTTCAACTGATTTTTTAAAATTATTTCAATTGTTTACATAACACGTCCCGTTTTAACAAATTCTACATCAAGAAACCCATTAGTCCAGAAACTGTCTTGGCTGTGATCATTTTACCGATAGTCTGGGATCGATTCACTTTTGGGTTTCCAGCCGTGATGTGTTTGTTTGTTTTGTTTGTTTGTTGTTTAACGCCGCACTCAGCAATATTCCAGCTTTATGACGGCGGTCTGTAAATAGTCGAGTCTGGACATCATCAGCATCGACCCACGCGATTGGAACCGATGACATGCATCAACCAAGTCAGCGAGCCTGACCACCCGATCCCGTGAGTCGCCTGGCCTTTTACGACAAGCATAGTCGCCTTTTACGACAAGCATAGTCGCCCTTTACGACAAGCATAGTCGCCTTTTACGACAAGCATAGTCGCCTTTTACGGCAAGCATAGTCGCCTTTTACGACAAGCATAGTCGCCTTTTACGACAAGCATAGACGCCTTTTACGACAAGCATAGTCGCCTTTTACGACAAGCATAGTAGCCTTTTACGACAAGCATAGACGCCTTTTACGACAAGCATAGTCGCCTTTTACGACAAGCATAGTCGCCTTTTACGGCAAGCATAGTCGCCTTTTACGACAAGCATAGTCGCCTTTTACGGCAAGCATGGGTTGCTGAAGACCTATTCTAACCCGAATATGGCTGGAATAAGGATAACAAATGGCACAAAGCCCTACTGACTCAGTCGCACCATAAAAACGAACAGATGTAGCGTGTAATAGAAAGTACAACTACGAATGTAGATTCGAACCCGACCTTTGGCTTGAGGAACTAAGGCTTAAGCCTCCAGGCTGCAGAGAGCACGGGTGGCCCAGTCGTCTAAGGCGCCGCAATTCTCTGTGCTGAATTGTGTCCCCTGGATACACCAGAAACCTATGATTGTGGGTTCGAATCCCGGTTCGCCCCAATTATGTTTCTAGGTTTGTCAGCACGATATCCGTGCTCGTGGGTTGCACCAAAGTGGTAAACGTCTGAGACCTGCATCACTTCGGGCTTTCCTCCCACATTGAGCTGACACGCCGTGATATTGCGGGAATATTGATAAAAGCGGCGTAAAACCACACTCACTCACTCACTCTAAGTTGCGCCCTGTGTTCCTGAAGGGTGTATGAAGGGAGGTGAGGTGAAATGGGGGTTTAACGCCGCGTCCAAGATTATTGCACTTATATAGCGACGTGTATGCAGTGTGTGTGTGGCTGCTTGTACTAGTCCGGACTGATGCCGATTTATAGTGCTAGCTCACTGAGATACCATGCCGCAGTTTAACATGAATACCCCACTCAGACACAGTATAGTGACTCCGAGCCGACCAGTCCTTGTTTTAGCCCCTTAATGCCGAGCGCCAGACAGGGTATCAACAAGTACCATCTTTTAACGTCTTTTGGTATGACGCGGTCGGGGATCGAACCCCGGACCTTCCGCTCTCCGGGCGGACGCTCTGCCACTAGACCACAGAGGCGGTCTTGTATGAAGGGAAACTATCAGAGTGCCTTGTATCAGGCTATAGGTTAGCTGAGTACATGTTCGCGCCCTGGAATCAACTCTCGTTCTCAGCGTTGTCGATACAGTAAACTACGGTTATAACGAACACGCTTATAACGAACTGACCGAAATAACGAACTTATTTTTAGTCCCGACCATTTGTTGTGTAAATGCTGTTTATATGCTTATAACGAACAACGGTTGTTACGAACTAAAATTAGTGGTCCCTTCGAGATCGTTATAACCGTAGTTTACTGTAACCTTAATCGCTGGAAATAATTACCGTGCATCCCTTCTTTATCATTGGGTGCTCATTTCGCAACATATAAAAACTAATTTAAAGATAATAACCCAATGTTCGTATACATTAAGTGCTGATTATAGGGCCATGGAGTGTATATCTAGCACCAATTCATGTTGTTATCAACAATGAAGCAGTTCTTGTTCGACTAACCGTGACACATGTATGGAATCTCAGAAGGGACATTGTTGCGTTGTCGCCATTACAAAAACAAGCAAAAATTTCCAAATTTACCAAAGAGCGACAACGCGACTATGTCCTTTCTAGGATTCGATACACATGCAAACTGTGAAGAGTTAAATTCCTTACTCGCATCGGAGTCGTGGGTTCGAATCCTAGATTTGTGATTTGCACCATTTCCGTACTCGTTGGTTTTACTAGAGCGGTAAACGTCTGATAGCTGAATCAGTTTTTTCCTCCCATGTTTACGCCTTGATTTCACTGAAATACTGTTATAAGCGGCGTTAATCAAACTCACTCACTTTAAGATATAAATTGTCTTACACCAGTAGGCCGGGCCTGTCTCCGAAACATCGACATCGTTTTGCGTTCCGCCTCTTCTCCAGGAGACTCAGGATGAAGATGATGAACAGCTGAAGCGAAAATAAACAGAATATGATGCATTGGATTCTGCCCTTGAAGATCAGGGTTATAGAACAGGTCCTCAGCAACGCGTGCCTGTAAGAGGCGGCTAACGGGATCTTGTGGTCAGGCTCGTTAACTCGGTTGGTGCATGTCATCGTATCCCAATTGCGTAGATCGATGCTCGTGATGTCAATCACTGGATTGTCTGGTCCAGACTCGATTATTTTTTAGACCGCCGTCATATAGCTGGAATATTGCTGAGTGCAGCGTTGAACAACAAACAAACACAATAGCGTTAACCTATAACGCGGACACTATCACAGAACAGAGAATTTCCCGCAGAATACGCAATGTGTGTGCGTGATGCATTTTGAGTTTAAATCAATTATAAAGTGAGGGTTGAGGAGCAGAGACATATCCAGATGGGTAATGTCTAAGTTGCCTATCCTCAGCCATTAGGCTGACAAGTAGTGACAAAAGTGAATTACTATTTAAAAGCGTTGGTACGGCGTTAAACAACAAAGAAACAAACGACGAAATCATTGGAGTCAAAGTATGCTTTTCCAAAGACACTTATTTTCTAGTTCAAGATTTCATACTTCATATGTTTTTTTATAACATGTATTTGTGCAATATCAGAAGGCCCATTAGCTGACACGGCGTGATGTAACTGAATTATTGGTCAAAGCGGCGCCAAACCCAACTCACTCACTCACTCACAAATTGAACCCGGGTTGAATCGAACCCGGGTCTCCGGCATTACAAGTGAACATGGCTAACAGTGACAGGTCACACGGAGTGGGGTAGGCGAACACAGACAAGTCTATGAAATCATTTATTACACAATACGTTTCTCTCCTCTGAATCTTTTTTTCGTGATGCTGATTTCATGTTCAGCTGGCAAGACTTGCTTTTGTATAATCTAGATTGGTTTTACTTTCACAAAACAAATATATGCCACAGTCATGGTGCTGGGCAAGGAATGGGGTTTTTTTTAAAGAAGATGGTCCAGAAAGTTATATATGTGATGTAAGGAAGCGTATTAGTGCCACATTCTGAAACCAATATCCACGTAGACCATACTTACATCTAAGTAGACCATACTTACATCTACGTAGACCATACTTACATCTACGTAGACCATACTTACATCTACGTAGATCATACATACATCTACGGAGACCATACTTACATCTACGTAGACCATATTTACATCTAAGTAGACCATACTTACATATACGTAGACCATACTTACATCTAAGTAGACCATACTTACATCTACGTAGATCATACTTACATCTACGTAGACCATACTTACATCTACGTAGACCATACTTACATCTACGTAGATCATACATACATCTACGTAGATCATACTTACATCTACGTAGATCATACTTACATCTACGTAGATCTTACTTACCTCTACGTAGACCATACTTACATCTGCGTAGACCATACATACATCTGCGTAAATCATACTTACATCTGCGTAGACCATACTTACATCTACGTAGATCATACTTACATCTACAGAGACCATACTTACATCCACGTAGATCATACATACATCTACGGAGATCATACTTACATCTACGTAGACCATACTTACATCTACGTAGACCATACTTACATCCACGTAGACCATACTTACATCTACGTAGATCATACTTACATCTGCGTAGACCATGCTTACATCTACGTAGACCATACTTACATCTGCGTAGATAATACTTACATCTGCGTAGACCATACTTACATCTGCGTAGACCATACTTACATCTACGTAGATCATACTTACATCTACGTAGATCATACTTACATCTACGTAGACCATACTTACATCTACGTAGACCATACTTACATCTGCGTAGATCATACTTACATCTGCGTAGACCATACTTACATCTACGTAGATCATACTTACATCTACGCAGATCATACTTACATCTGCGTAGACCATACTTACATCTACGTAGACCATACTTACATCTGCGTAGACCATACTTACATCTGCGTAGACCATACTTACATCTGCGTAGACCATACTTATATCTACGTAGACCATACTTACATCCACGTAGACCATACTTACATCTACGTAGATCATACTTACATCTACGTAGATCATACTTACATCTTCGTAGACCATACTTATATCTATATGATACTCCCATCTACAATGTACGTATCACCTTCCATCAAACAATATCACTGTCTGAGCAACTATACTCACGCTTATATTATCAAACATATTTAAGATAAAAGTGTCTCCTACGAAGTGAGTAGCATCGTCTACGTAGCTGAAAGTATCATCTACGCAGATGTAAGCATGGTCTACGCAGGTGATATTGTATTAAGAATAAGGCACTAATACGTTTCCATAGTGATATATTGTGAGTTTTTTTCTTGGGTGAGGGGCGGGGGGAGAAGCAACAATTGTTGCTTCTCCCCCCGCCCCTCACCCAAGAAAAAAAGTGTATGCATTGAAACTGTTACAGAAAAAATCACACCCCTTCATCTCCCATCCTCGCACCCCTGTCCCCACCCCTCCGTACATAGTGTAAGATAAGAAGGGGGGGGGGGGGGGGGGGGGGGGGGGGGTACATTATCCAGCCACTCCTAACACAAACTAGAAACACTAGACACTCAGAGACCTCGGAAACCGTACGCTGATGTGACCTATCTCTAATCATGCATCAATGGTTGTTGATACCCTCTTGACTTACCGCGGGACCTACAGCGAAGTGCGTGAAGTCTTGTAAAGTGATGGTATGCTGACAGGACACGTCAGTCCCCGACGCCGCCATTGTACACGGACGCGTTCAACCCTGCAATGTCAAGGTCAAAAACCTTGCTAATGGATACACAACATGTAACATTAAGATTATCATTGCAACTGTTTTATGAGGTTTATCGTGTTGGCCCCGATGTTAGTAACGACTTGGGGAACGTTAGACGTGATATTCAGTAAGTGTATGGGTACATTTGACGTTCTTGAGTGACGTCAATTGCAGGAGATAAAATTAATTGTTTTGATAAGGAATATAGAATTTAAATGGGCGCATATTTATGCAAACGGAAAGATTTAATATATTGATAGTTACAGCCAACTCAGATATTTTGAAGATGTTTAACCTGACAAAGCAAATATTGTCACGAATGGCCTGGATGATATATGTGTTGTCGGGACATGGGTGAGATAAATATGTTTTTGTAGCAGTTTCAACAAATATGTTCGTTTAAACAGCAGTTCTGTTAAAAACAAGGAAAACGTTGAACATTTCTGCACATTCTCCCAAACGGAGAGATTCTCGACAGTGACACCTTGGGCGTTAGCTGGGTAGTTAAAGAATAAAGATTAGATTGTTGTTGTTGTTGTTGTTTGTTTGTTGTCTAAAGCCGCACTCAGCAATATTCCAGCTATATGACGGCGGTCTGTAAATAATCGAGTCTGGACCAGACAATCCAATGATTAATATCATGAGCATCGATCCACGCAATTGGGATCGATGACATGCATCGACCAAGTCAGCGAGCCTGACCACCCGATCCCGTTAGTCCCGTTTTACGACAAGCATAATCGCCTTTTACGGCAAGCATGGGTCGTAACTATACTGTTAGTTATTCCTGACAAACAATGCTCAATGAGTATATACAAAGATGGACATATTATACATATATAAATTTTTGGGCATCTCCTTAGCTCAAAACTTTAGTAAATATATCTAGCTATATTTTGTTTAACAGACTGATTTACTATCAAGTAAATTATTCATTTGTCTATCTTTTCCTAATTTAAGAAAGTTTCGTATTTCGGACGTAACGAGGTCGATGGTTTCTGTTCTATTCACGTTATAACGTTGGTATTCTAATATAACGATATTCATCTTCTTTCTTGCCCATTGGGCATAATTCACATGCACAAAGTCTATCTGATGTCTGCACAATGGCGTATTTCACCAACTGAAGAAAGAAGGGAGGACACAGTTTTCATCGTCTGTTGATATTTTGGGACCACAATTATTTGAGGCCGGGTGTAAATTTGGTCGTGAGGTGGCGGGGATGAAATATGATATTTAAATTTATTACGAATGTGGATCTGAATATAGAAAGAATATTTCTTTATGATTGAAAACAGATCAAACGTCAATCTTTAAGACGAATATTTTAAAGGGGCGCCGAGCATGTATTCTAGATCCCTTGTCCTCTTGACAAAACCGTGACTGTTCACATAAAGACTTTGCATCGGGGTGCATCTCCATTGGGATGATGCAGCAATCTTATAGAGTGAGTGAGGGAGTGAGTTTACGCCGCTTTGAACAGTATTCCAGTTATATCACGGCGTGTCAGCTTGATGTGGGAGGAAAGCCCGAAGTGATGCAGGTCGTTTACTACGAGCACGGGTATGGTGCTGACAAACATAGAAACTAATTCATAGTGAACCTGGGAGTGTTGGAGCGGGGGTGTTGTAAGGATGAACTTATCGTGTTTTCACTGAAATCTTTTTACGTGAAGCAGTGACCGGAACAAGATCCTCTATCTAACCAAAAAAACACCCGGTCAACAAAACACACGACCACCACCCATCACCGTCGTCTACACGCCCGCAACTAAAGAGTTCCATTCCATTGTTAAAATCTCGCTCCAAACTGCCTCGTCTACAACATATCCTGTCCTGATTACAACACTATATATATCCTTTCATCACAAGTGTCAGATGTGTTTTGTTTGGCCATCTAGATAACAGACAAAGCCACGTAACAACACACAAGGAAACGGTCTCAAAATACAGCAGCAAAACGCTCCTACCTTTTATAAACACTTGCATCCAATGCAGAAGGTTCTCAGGAAAATACATCCAACTTTCTTATATCGACATGAGTCGCCATTTGTCTACTAGAACAACGGTGCTTTGTGATTCACTGAGGGTCAGATGATAAGCACGTGCAGGTGCGGGGTTCCCACGCTGGATAATTTTAATAATTCAACCATTTGGAATCTTATCTAACAGAAACAAGTAAATGGTTCTTCATTATAATTCTATTAATTTGGGTTGTTCCTTTAATTTCTGAGTTGTTTACATACTTCTCCCGTTATTATAAAGGTGTTTTATGAAGTTGACCTTAAATGTAAACATCGCAACTGTCAACTTGTTACAAAATTACATAATTATCAAGCGTTATTAGATAATAATAATTATATCTACACACGGTGTCTCACACATTTATCCATTTTCGAAAAACAAACATTGATTTCAGTCTTAATAGAAGAGTGAGTAATAATAGCTATCACTGGGCACTGCAAATAATTGAGTGTTGACTAGGCAAACCAGTGGCTGACATCATGAGCATCTATCCTGGCCTTTGGGGTACAGTAACATCTAGACCCAATCAGCTAGGTCGAATCTAATACGCATGTATAAACTAGGGGACCTAGGGAATCTCTGCAAGACCTCACACTATGTTTGTTTGGGAATCTCCAAAGAACTTCACACTATGTCTGTTGGGGACTCTCCGCAGGACTTCACACTATGTTTGTTGGGGAATCTCTGCAGGACTTCACACTATGTTTGTTGGGGAATCTCTGCAGGACTTCACACTATGTCTGTTGGGGAATCTCCGCAAGACCTCACAACACTATGTCTGTTGGGGAATCTCCGCAGGACTTCACACTATGTTTGTTGGGGAATCTCTGCAGGACTTCACACTATGTCTGTTGGGGAATCTCCGCAGGACTTCACACTATGTCTGTTGGGGAATCTCCGCAGGACTTCACACTATGTTTGTTGGGGAATCTCCGCAGGACTTCACACTATGTCTGTTGGGGGATCTCCGCAGGACTTCACACTATGTCTGTTGGGGAATCTCCGCAGGACTTCACACTATGTCTGTTGGGGAATCTCCGCAGGACTTCACACTATGTCTGTTGGGGAATCTCCGCAGGACTTCACACTATGTCTGTTGGGGAATCTCCGCAGGACTTCACACTATGTTTGTTGGGGAATCTCTGCAAGACCTCACACTATGTTTGTTGGGGAATCTCCGCAGGACTTCACACTATGTCTGTAGGGGAATCTCCGCAGGACTTCACCCTATGTCTGTTGGGGAATCTCCGCAGGACTTCACACTATGTTTGTTGGGGAATCTCCGCAGGACTTCACACTATGTCTGTTGGGGAATCTCCGCTAGATCGATGCTCATGATGTCAATCACTGGATTGTCTGGTCAAGACTCAGTTAAGGTATTTACAGACGCCTTCGCATAAGTGGACTATTGCTGAGTGTGGCGTTAAACAACAAAGGAACAACAGCAAATGGCATACCTCATTACAGCGTTACTTAGATGCGTCTCAATAGATTAGTTTAATATACTACACAAAACAAGTTTAGGAACACACACAGTTGGAAGGTCATGTGTTGTAGTACCCACCAGCCTTGACTAGGTGTTGTTTAACTTCTTTTGAGTAGTATATATACATGACACTGAATGTTTTTATCCATTTATTGGACTGCAAAATAACACCAAATGGCATACCTCATTACAGCGTTATTTAGATGCGTCTTAATAGATTAGTTTAATATATAAATGAAACTGAATGTTTTTATCCATTTATTGGATTGCAGTTTTCATGGGCTAGAAATACGAGAATAAACATATCAAAGGTTGGGTCTTATTTATCATTTCTCAATTTAATCATGTTACAAATGTACGGGGGCCTTGGGTTGGCAGGGCGTTGGGCACGCTCTCAAAGCACGCGTTATCGTTCAGGTTAAACGACGGTTGTTTGTTTATTCTCCAGATAATTTTAGCTAACGATAAAACGGTTAAAGCCCGATAACATATCAGTGTCGCGTCATTTATAATCAATGCAGAGCCGAACTTTTCAAAGCAAGTTCCATTTCGTAAATATAGCTCGCGTTTCAGTTCCGAGATTGTGGATAGTTGTTTTTTTTTGCGCTTTGGGATCCGTCGATCGAAAGACGAAAATCTATAAGATTTGTTTTTCCTGAAATGAGTGAGCGTCGTCCGCAGTTTACGAAACTATGTTACAATATTACGTCTGTTCCTTGGTTTGATATAAAATAACCTGACAGGGCATCCGGGTTTATAGAATAGGTCACCAGTAACGGACACTTGTTTGTTTAGTTTTGTTTTAGTTTGCTAGCCGACTGTTATAGCTGGAATTGTGTTTCCTGTAGCGCAAAACAACATTCAGATACTCGTTTACTTCTTTAGCTAATACTGCAAATAATTCATAAACTAGTAAACATGGTAAACGGATAAAGTGATTCTTTTCTTAAACAATTCTGAGTGAATGTTGTTTTATGCACCGGTCAGCTGTATTCCCGACACTACTCCCAGACTGGAAATTAAAATATTAGAGCCCGGGTCGGACAAACTAGTGATTGATATGATGAGCAATGTGCCTAATGATGTTTGCTATGATTTGTTTGTTTGTTGTTTAAGCTTCACTTAGCAATATTCCAGCTATACAACGTCTGTCTGTAAATAAGCCTTGATCAGACAATCAATTGACGTCCTAAGTTTTCTGTATGATGTCTGGCGATCAACCAGCCTGAGCACCCAATTAAACAAGAGGCTGATAGCATGAGCACAGATCCTTTTGTGGGTCAACACAGGAATGACAGATACAGAAGTGTCCTGAAAAGATGAGGTGATGAGGTGAAATGGGGTTTAACATCTCCTGTAAGATTATTGCATTTATAGACATGCAAGTGTGTGTGTGTGTGTGTGTGTGTGTGTGTGTGTGTGTGTGGCTTCTTGTACTAGTCCCGACTGATGCCGTTTCTTATAGGGCTAGCCAATTTGATATTTTGCCACAGTTTAACATGAATACTCCGCTCAGACACACTCCGGGCTGGCCAGTCCCTATTTTAGACCCTTAATGCCGAGCGCCAGACAGGGTAACAACAACTACCATCTTTTAACGTCTTTTGGTATGGCGCGGCCGAAGATCGAACCCTGGACCTTCTGCTCTCCAGACGTAAGCTCTACTACTTAGCCATGGAGGCAGTTCCCTGAAGAGAAAAGGATGGCCATTCTGGACATGTTGCACTGAGATTATTCTGACGTCCTTCAGATTGCATGAGCTGAAATCTGCTACAACTGTTCCAGGTTCTGATTTGCATTCTCTACAAATAACACCACACAAAGCTAGTTTGAACTTTTATTTTACACTATAAGTCTTTACTTGTGCCTCACAAATTCTGTACACTATCACATTATGTTCGACCCAGAATTGTCCAACAACAGATACTCTCATCACACCATCAAAACATACCAGTTTACCTCATCTCAGAACCTGACCCATCTGAAGGGTGACCAGCTGGACGTAACACTGCGATTCCAGAATAAACGTCCCCACCAGTGTCTGGAATCAAATTAGTTTTCAAAGTGGCGGGTGGATGATTGAACTACTAAGCTATCCCACCATGTGTAGCTGAGGAGACTGACAATCAGTGATTCAGGATAGACACATCCTTTTTGAATGGTGTAACTGCTTTAGAAAAAAATGCCATGTGTTTCCTAACAAGCAGATTCTGATGGGAGAGCGTCATTGAAACGTGCAACTGGACTGCAGTGAAACCTAATCTGGACCATACCTTACCAAGGTTTTCCAGATTAGGCCAAAAAATATACTTGTTTTTCAGTTAACATGGCCTCAACAGATCAGTACGGGGAGGTGGGCATATTTTATTATTAATATATTTTTATATATCTTTTAGCACAGATGGCTTGTATAGAATTGAGGTCAGATGTGATGTTTCTCAAATTTGTAGGTCTAAATAGCTGCAGCATTAATTTGTTTCCAAGTGAAACACATGGATTATTTTACGGTTTCCAGCCTTAATAAAACCATTTGGGCTTCAAATAAAACAATAGGTTTGTTAGCTGTGTTACTTGAAACACAACTAGTTTCTGGGCCTTAATGAAATGGTAATGGGTTCATTTATTTATAGGTAGATATTCGAAGCAACACTGGTCCTAAATGTCAGGTTTCCTGATTAATGAGGTTTTACTGTATGTCTATGCAGATGATGACAGATGCATGTATGTAAATATGAACATGTATCTATTAAGACAATTGAAGAGTAAGTACTGTGACATAACATCTATCAGAGCATCAATATACTTGCATATGTTATATCATGTATACATTGTTATATCATGTATGCATGTTATATCATGTATGCATTGTTATATCATGTATGCATTGTGTTATACAATGTATCATGTATGCATTGTTATATCATGAATGCATTGTTATATCATAAATGCATAGTTATATCATGAATGCATTGTTATATTATATGCATTGTTATATCATGTATGCATTATGTTATACAATGTATCATGAATGCATTATTATATCACAAATGCATGATGTTATTTCATGTATGCATGATGTTATCTCGTGTATGCATTTGTGAGTTTCAACAACCAATTATGTACATCCCTGTATTACCAACCAAACCCATCCTTTCAAGACCATACAATTCAAAGTGAAAGTGAAATAACATTTTAAAAAATGTTCACACCAAAAATGTTCGCAGTTTATAATGAAGGCAACACATATGATGTCGAAACTGTCAAGTGATGAGTATGTAGGAGTTGTGACACTTGCAGCGCTACATTCGCTTTGTGGAATGGTGCCCTGGTTTTCTGAAGGAAATCCAAGACAGACAACATGCCCAATACTCCTTTCATGTCTCTGGAGTATTCTTAACGTTTCCTACTTACAACCTTGGTCAAATCTGAAACAGGATGTGGTCATTCAAGGATGTAAAATGAGTGTGGTGCTTGAGAAAAAAAACGACTTAATGAATAGTATGACTTGTAAAAAAAATATATTTGAAAGTAAATAAATATATGTTGATCACATAGCTGACGAGCTTTATCACAATCTTATAGACAAAATATAAACCAAATGCCCACAAAGAAAACTAGAAAGGTGTTTGCAAGACCATGCAAAAAAAAAAAGAAGCAGTCCATTTCTGGAAGGCCCCAGAAACCATATATACATAAAAAGACTCAATTCCACTGTGATAGTATTACTTCACTTTGGTGCAATGCAAGCTCACTGCACAATCAAACAAGGTTAAAGTACCCCCGCTTTGGCTATTATAACCTTCTGCAAATTTGGTCTTATGACATCAGAGGAACCTCCAACATTTCTTGGGCGGTCGGGTAGCCTAGTGGTTAAAGCGTTCGCTCGTCACGCCGAAGACCCGGGTTCGATTCCCGACATGGGTACATTATGTGAAGCCCATTTCTGGTGTCCCCCGCCGTGATATTGCTTGAATATTGCTAAAACAACGTAAAACCATTCTCACTCCCTCACTCCAACATTTCTGCTCTGATGACATCACTTCCAGACTAGTGATATGATTTACGATTTGCCCAATTTTGTACAATCCAAACCAGAACGTCCTATGCCTATAGCTACCTTAACTAGAAAGTTACATGTACTAAGGTTTAATGATATCACTACTGCTTGTGGACATATACAGGTTGATGTTAGGACCGAAACTCCCATACCTCACCTCAATCAAAGTGTTACATGCACATCCAGTTTAACCTTAGGGGCGGTCGGGTAGCCTCGTGGTTAAAGCCTTCGCTCGTCACGCCGTAGACCCGGGTTCAATTCCCGACATGGGTACAATGTGTGAAGCCCATTTCTGGTGTCCCTCGCCTTGATATTGCTGGAATATTGCTAAAAGAGGCGTAAAACCATACTTACTCACTCACTCACTCCAGTTTAACCTTCTGATTTGATTTTTTTTAAAGCACATATCTAATAAAGGACAACTTTAAAAACGAATGTTTCCAGCACGAAGTTGCACTTCCTGTCTAATGACTTCAGTGGCTTGGGAAAACACTTGCCCAATTCAGTATATATTTTTAATGTTGAAAATCCCATGCCTGTAGATACCTTAGAAAGAAGGTTTTAGGCACTTTTAGTTTAATGACCTTGACCTTAAAATATCAGTCGATCACATGCTTGATTATTTCTTGTTGAAACATGGGTATAAATTCTTACATAGCAACACAGGGGTTGCTTCAGCATACAAAGCAGAATTATCTTATGGATGACCATTTCCTCGACCTTGGCCTTAATGGAAGGTCATCGTTAAGATTCTGCTTTAACCCTTAAAATGATATCACATTTCATCCGACTAGAGTAAACACTGAGTTTGGATGAACATAATACATGTTTGTGTGTTATGACATTGAGAGTGTATTTGACTTTTAATATGAGTTGCAAGAATTTCAAGAACATTTCCATGATATATACAGCATATATATAAAAAAAGGAGAATAATCAGGCAATGACCTTGATGACAACCTTGACCCTCAACATGACTTGTCAATATCTCCAAAAATTCAAGGACTATAAGGAGATACACTTGACATGATTGTCCAAAAACAGAGTGTTTCCAATTCTGACAGAAACTACCAATTCTACATGGAGAGGCATGACCACTTACCCAAATAAAACAACATATTAAAGCCAAGATGTTCCACATGGCACTTCTTAAACCAAATTAGCTTCCACAAAAAAGCCATTACCATTGAAAAATTAATCTTTGAATTGAAATTAATCATATTTCAGAACACAGATCATGTGATGGAAATTCTATGCTTTCATCAATCACCTTCATCACACTTAAAACAAATTAGCTTCCACAAAAAAAATCCATTACCATTGAAAAATTAATCTTTTAAAAGAAATTTATCATATTTTAGTACACAGATCATGTGATGGAAATTCTATGCTATCATAAATCTGCTTGATGTCTTGATGAGGTTGCTGCAAAACAAATTCAGTTAACATCAAAGTTTAAAAAAACCATTTTCTTAACTAACAGCTAAATAATTGAAGTTGGTTGTAAACATGTCGATGGTCTCTGACCTAAGGAATAACATGCGGCCATAACCAGTTTCTGTATGTCAGAGAGGATTCCTGAGTTCTGGTAACAGAAACAAACACATGAAAAAACAAATAAATGATGGTCATATTTGTAAATTGAACCACAAAGACTTGGAAAATAAATATATACAAAATGAAAAACATCAACCAGGCCAAGAAAAGAACAACTGTTATTTACAATGACAAGCAGCTGTGGGCCAAGATATTCATCACTTAATTTCAGGACTAGATTGGTGTCCACCCTTCACATCAACATACATGGAAAATGGTAATCGGAATCATTCTTTCTATTCTCATGCAAACAAGATTTCACATTTAGACATTTTAAATATTTTAAACAGTTATTTATCCCATTTTTCATTTAATTTGTACTATGTATGGTATTTACTTATCTTACTTTCAAGGTACGGGGATTTGGGGTAGTGGGGAATGATGACAGTTGGTGAGTGAGTATGTTTTTACACTGCTTTTAACAATATTCCAGCAATATCACGGCAGGGGACACCAGAAATGGGCTTCACACGTTGAACCCATATCGGGAATCGAACCCGGGTCTTCGGCGTGACGAGCGAACGCTTTAACCACGAGGCTACCCGACCGCCCCGAATAATGACAGAAAAATCATAAAATTATACAATATACATTGTAATTAATATCACATACTGCAAATCTGGAAAGTTGCACGAGTCAAACA
Source organism: Haliotis cracherodii (assembly GCF_022045235.1). Taxonomy (NCBI): domain Eukaryota; kingdom Metazoa; phylum Mollusca; class Gastropoda; order Lepetellida; family Haliotidae; genus Haliotis; species Haliotis cracherodii. The sequence goes on along the minus strand of NW_027266296.1, from coordinate 111,123 downwards.
CTGGCGTTAACTGCGCCTGGAAATTATTTTGCGACACCCTGTTAATGAGATTACGAAAGATCAAAGCTCCTTCTGCACTTGTTACGTGTCACAAGTAAGGCGGCAGATGGAAGGGTAACTCAGTGTCAGTGAGTGTTTTTCAAACTTTAGATGCATGTGTTGTAGTTGACGACAGAGGTTGAGGTAGGCTGTTTATCTAACAGAAAAGACAGGCTGGTGTATGTCTGGATTACTCTGGTATATAAGCTAATTGATGCGATGTGTGGTTTGTGAACTTTCCTGATGTGACTATTGACACTGAGAGACAACGTGTTATCAGGGAAACAGGATGTTGGGGATTATTGATTTAATTAGGCAACTGGCTGGTTGACAAAGTGTGGAAGTAAATAGAAGAAATATGCCTCCTTACCTTTTTTGTTGAATTACAATTGTAGTGAGTGAGTTAGTATGGTTTTATGCTGCTTTTAGCAATATTCCAGCAATATCACGGCGGGGGACACCAGAAATGGGCTTCACACATTGTACCCATGTTGGGAATCGGACCCGGGTCTTCGGCGTGACGAGCGAACGCTTTAACCACTAGGCTACCCGACCGCCCGAATTACAAATGTAACTGCGTCGTGCAACTACTGCGTGTGTGTCAGTCGCAGTTTTCGATGTACTTTCCTGCTCGCAAAACTTTCCAGATTTAGGGTTCTTTACTCTGGTGCCTCTGCATGATCTCTCAAAACTTCCATAACGTCGCATTATGCAATCAGCCCATTATTAGTTCTCGGTGCAAGTGAGAAAATGTGTTTGTACTTCAACACGTTAACCTACGATTGAGTGAATGACTTTAAACAGTGTATCATCCCATGTCTGGGGTTTAACACATCATTATTTCAGCTTTGTCACGACGTGTCAGTTTAATATGGGAGGAAAGTGATGCAGGTCTCCGACGTTTACCACTATGGTGAACCCCTTGAGCATAATCAGGGTGAACTGCGATCTGGACTGTCATCTAAGTATTCTCCAATTTTGTCAATCATTCTCCATGTGATTTGTCAATCATTCCCCATGTGACTTGTCAATCATTCTCCATGTGAATTGTCAATCATTCTCCATGTGAATTGTCAATCATTCTCCATGAGAATTATCAATCATTCCCCATGTGATTTGTCAATCATTCCCCATGTGATCTGTCAATCAATCCCCATGTGATTTGTCAATCATTCTCCATGAGAATTATCAATCATTCCCCATGTGATTTGTCAATCATTCCCCATGTGATTTGTCAATCATTCCCCATGTGATTTGTCAATCAATCACGTGTAAACTGTTAAGGCAGATCAATCACAAACCAGTGCATTATTGCAACACATCAATCAAAACTACTCACCAATGTGGTATATGCTACAAAGTGACCCATTATCTACATACTGGTATACTTATACTCATGGAAAGAATAAAGGTAACAGCAATAAAAGGAAACATGTGTTTGACATGGCATAAATGGGTATCTGGAAGATAACAGACAATAATTTGGCAATAAATGCTATCAACATATAGACTAGCATAGACAAAATAAATACGCTCCGTGTTCCTTTGTTTTTATCCATGAGTATATGCTCATCAAATTGCTAACCAGATTGTCGTCAACACATATTCTATATCCTTTCACACACATCATTACAGACGCAACACCATGTATAGACATATATGTATGTTCTAAACTACTAAACATCAAACCTGCCAACCAATAACATAAAGGCACTGCACAGTCATAGAAATAATATGTGGATTGTCTCTGTGGTGTCTCTCTATCACCCCTCCATCACTGGACACTGTTTGAGGTAACTGCAGTTATATATCCCCTCACCAATCAATATGTTTTTATGTATGGGTGCTATGGATCGTCCTGTTAAGGGAACAAACATCAGTATGGGTTACGGAAAATATGAAGGCATTTCTCATTAAACATCTTCCTGAGGCAAGGGAGTTAACTAACTAAGTCCAGTTTCCACCCCTGCCGAACTAGGCGTCAATTTTCAAGTTATATTTTGGCTGGACTGACAAGTCTATGCATAGTCGAATCAAAACTGTGATACGATATCGACATCCGATTCGTAATTATGGAATTAAACATGCAGATTTCGGTCGACTGCAGGATTTGCAAAAGGACTGGGCGTCGACAGATCTTTTACAAATCTTATCTTTTCATGTTTCTAATCACGGTGCTCATGTGATCGGTGCACTTCACAAGGGAAGAGCTGTTTTATTACAGTATAAATCTTGTTCATCGATCAGATCGTCTTGACTGGGTGCAACCATTTTGTTTGAAGGAAATGCAAGTGATGTAAGAGGTAGAATCTGATTCGTCAATAAGAGGGACATAGAAGGGACATAACTCGTAGTATCCACTGGTGGAGCTATGATCAAGCCTAGTTCGGCAAGGGTGGAAACTGCACTTTTACAGTTAGTTAACTCCCTTGCCTCGGGAAGATGCCCATTAAACAGCTATCAGTTGCCTTTTTCAATCTGGAAACAATATTCAAAGTACTTTTTTGACCAAAAAAGTCCTCCTTTTTTGGAGACAAGAAGCTTAGGAATAGATTGATATACAGATCTTAAAAATATTCTGTGATTTGTAGCCAATCCAAGATGTAGAAGTGTGCTACAGCAGACATTGACTTTCTAAATGACCCAATCCGTAGCCTCTCAGTAGCAACAATCAGAGACACACATACTAAAGGATCACTAGATGCAGGTGTATGCTAACCACAGCCATGTTTAAGGCACCTACAGACACTCGGCTATGTCATCATCCATCCTCGATGGAGTCATTTTCATAACTCCATTGCCACTATACAGGCACTAGGAACAGAGATAGAGGTGGCTTGAACCATAAACACTGCGTACGTGTTCTTGTTCACGTTTGTAGTTGACGGTTCTGGTCCAATAGCTTTTATCAAAAGTATATCGCAGCTATTGTTCCTTGGACTCTGACAATTTTTGTCTTTGAGATGTCACTATGACGTCTTACATCGCCAGAGCCAAATGAGGGATTTCAAATCAGGAAGTTGTTTCATTTACAAACTAAAAATGAAATTTGATTTCATTGGATTTTTTATGCTATTGACTATCACGCCCTCTACATGAACAGGGGAGATAATCACCACATCCAAGTATTTGACTAAATAAGCTAGATAACATTCCTGTACCAAGGCAATACCAATTGAAATACTTGTTTTACAAATCCACCTGTCACTGTCGTCATTCCCATCTCCCCATAAAGCTGTATTTCCTGTTGCGCTCCCCCACCTAATCCGGTGCCCTAGGCTGTACAGACTTCTTGGTGCCCACTATTGTCAGAATTTTATGCCCAAAGTATCAATTTGTTGTGCTTCTCTGTAGATTAACCGGTCACTATGTTCAATATGCGACAGGTGTGGTGTGAACTGGTAGTATAGCTCTTGTGCTAACAGGAAGTATAGCTGTTGTGTGTATGGGAAAAATAGCTGTTGTGTTAACTGGAAGTATAGCTGTTATGTGAACTGAAGTATAGTTCTTGTGGCAACAGGAAGTATAGCTATTGTGCCAACGGGAAGTATAGCCATTGTGTTAACTGGAAGTATAGCTGTTGTGTGAATTGAAAGTATAGCTGTCGGGTGAATTGAAAGTATAGCTGCTGTGTGAACTGTAAGTGTAGCTGTTGTGTGAACTTAAATTATAGCTATTGTGCCAACAGGAAGTATAGCTATTGTGTGAACTCGAAGTACAGCTCTTGTGCCAACAGGAAGTATAGCTACTGTGCCAACAGGAAGTATAGCTATTGTGCCAACGGCAAGTATAGCTACTGTGCCAACAGAAAGTATAGCTATTGTGCATACGGGAAACATAGCCATTGTGTGAACTGGAAGTATAGCTGTTGTGTGAACTGCACGTATAGCTGTTATGTCAACTAAAAGTGTCCACAAATATTGCAAACTAATGATTTTCAAAGTTAAAAAAAGTAAAGAAAACCCCCCAATAACCACCTACCTACCTACCCTGTTTTTGGAAGTGACAGAAATAGGAAGAACTTCTCCAGCCAAGTATCCTTTCATCTCAAAATTTACAGTTGATGATGAAATTTTGAACAGTGTTCATTAGTTTGTTATCTCCCCTGCAAAAGTGGAGTACATGTATTATACACAAGAAATATGCGATTAGGGAAAATGCAGTAATACTTTTCCAGTAAATAATGTTTTGTTTTAAAAGTAAATATTCCTCCTGCCAGCATACGATACTGCAAAACAAGTAATTTAATTGGTATGGCCTGCCATTGCCTTCCCTAACATTGCTGAGCAAGTCCTGTTAACTTTTGTGATGGCTCCACTTAAATTCAACACCTGATATAAAGAGTCTAATTGGTCCCCAGAACATCAACTATCTGAGATGTTAATGTGTCTTTTCACTCTCCAGCTTAAAAGAGTGAGTGAGTGAGTTGGGTTTAACACCGCTTTTACCACTATACCAGTTACATCACCATGTACCAGCTTAAGAGAACACGGTGTGAACGTCTATCACTGAGTATTTAATGTTTCATGATTCAAGCTGGCTTTTACTTCACGTGCAGAATACTGAAGATGCTATGGATATAGTACCTATATCTATCAGATGCACACAATGTTTCCCTATAACCATCTTCCATAGGCAAGGAAGATAACTGACTATAAAAGTCCAGTTTCCACCCTTCCCGAACTAGGCATCAATTATGGAGTTACAGTTTGGCTGGACTAACGAGTCTCTGCATAGTCCTATCAAAATCGTGCAACGAAATGGACATCCGGCTCATAAGCAATATGGATTTCAATGTGCAGATTTCAGTCGACTGCAGAATTTGCAAAGGATGTGTACCATCAACTGGGCATTGACAGATATTTTACAAATCTTTTCATGTTTTTAATCAAGGTACTCACGTGATTTGATGCACTTCGCGAGGTAAGACCCGTTCTATTACAATAAAGATCTTGATCATTGATCATATTGTCTTGACTGGGCGCCGCCGTTTTGTTCGAAGCAAATGCAAGTGATATGAGAGATGGAATCTGATTGGTCAGTAGGAGGGACATAGAAGGGACATAACTGGTAATAGCCACTTGTGGTGCTACAATCAAGCCTGGATATTCCAGTCTGGTTTGGCAAGGGTGGAAACTGGACTGTTACAGTCAGTTAACGCCCTTGCCTCACGAAGATGCCGTATAACACACTTCACACCAGGGTTCATCAGGAGCTGATGCAGAGGAAGGTGCAGGTGTCTGAATCTCACACTACCACTCGAAAAGACAAAGAAGTTCAGTTCTCTACATGTGTTTCTAGATAGTTATGAATGCAGCTCTCAGATGTAAACATATATGAAACATGAATCTAAAACATTTCACATCATGAAAAAACTCCTAGGTGACATGTGGAAGCACGACAATGAATCGAAGGCCGTAATTTTGGCTTGGTTTAAGGATTCGCCGATGTTAAAAACTGAAAATTCAGAAGAAGAAAATAACTCAGAATGAAAAGGGTTTTTATACCGCCGACAATAAAGATCACTTTGGCTAGGGATTTTTATGACTAAAACAGTATTTGTTTCAATGATAAGTTGTCATTAACTATACAATTTTTTTTGTCACCTTACTGATTCAAATCAAACTTTAACATGATTATGAACAATGCTTTTTTAAAAAAAAAATAACTACATATAAAAATTGGTACACCTGCACCCCCCCCCCCCCCCCCCCTCAAAATGGTCTGGTCAAAATACAAATATGAGCATTAACATTATGTTTGGATATTTTTCCCTTTCAAGGACACATTTATAAGTAATACTTGACATCTGTTTCAAGAAAGACGACTGAGTTTCTGTTTCATCTATTCAGAACACAACTATTCAATACTACTTAATGCATTCACAACTACTTAATGCATTCACAACTACTTAATGCATTCACAACTACTTAATGCATTCACTACTACTTAATGCATTCACAACTACTTAATGCATTCACAACTACTTATGCATATACATCTATTTATGCATACACAACTACTTAACATACATTCACAACCACTTATCATACATACATAACTACATATCATGCATACACAACTACTTGCATACACACCTATTTATGCATACACAACCTCTTATCATACATACACAACTACATAGCATGCATACATATCTATTTATGCATACACAACTATTTACCATGCATGCACAACCAGTTATCATACATACACATCTATTTATACATACACAACTACTTATCATCCATACACAGCTACTTATCATATATACACATCTATTTATACATACACAACCTCTTATCATACATACGCAACTACTTATCATACATACACATCTATTTATGCATACACAACTACATATCATGCATACATATCTATTTATGCATACACAACTATTTACCCTGCATGCACAACCAGTTATCATACATACAAATCTATTTATACATACACAACTACTTATCATCCATACAAAACTACTTTTGATGCATGCACAACTACTTATCGTGCATACAGGACACTATGAAACACACTAAGTGGACACTTTCTCATCTACTAGAATTAAGACGAATAATTTAACAAACATCTTAAAAAGAATTACACATACAAAAAAAACCATATTTTCATCTAATGTTGAACATTTTAACAACTTCCATTCTCCAAACCGGGACTTATCTGGGCTTCCAAAGTGCCTTGGTAGGTAATTTTGGAAAATATTGTTATGTTTTTTTAAAGCTCTTTTTTCAATTAATTCAGGTATGCACTGCATTCAATGTAATAATGTGAAACTAATCATTAAAGCATCTACCTTATGGAGCCTGTATTCAGAAAAATAAAAGTCACCTCCACAACGCCATATTTAAACATTAGTTATGACTATAATGAAACCCCTGGAATAGTTTGTATTCCACTTCGGGAATTTGGGGACAAATATCGGTTTCTGAGCAGGGTGTCGTTGTACCATGCGATCTTAGCGCTAAGGTGATCGTAACTCCCATACCTTAACACAGACTTACAGTCGTTAGCACTAAGGTTGATCTGTACAACGTGCCCCAGGTCTAGAAAAATCCCTGTAATATACCCCTGACAATGGCCCTCTCAGCAACACCAATCACACCCACTGGAAAAGTATCTGGAATCCTGTACAACTAAACAACACTGTCATTCCTTGGACATATGCATGGAATTCACAGGATGTATTCAAACTAATAATGCAACTCTGGTAACCTTTTTATACATATGTGCAATCTTATACAACCAAACCATATATATATATATTATATAAATAGCCATGGTAACAGATAACAATAAATATATCTCAGTACTTCTTTGCATTCAGCTAATCTCAGCTTTCGTTGTTCATATCAACATACACATCGTCAGTATTTGGCGCATGTTTCTCTTCCTTCAAATCAACGACTGTTTTCCTCAGTTCCACTCGTGCTTTGCGCACCACAAAAAATATTACACCAGCTGTGAACAGGAGCTGAAAGGAAGAAAACATTCTTATAAAATAAAAAAAATATTTTTCAGACAAAAATACATGCATTTCTGATAAAATATTTTCAACCCACATTTTTTGCCCATTAACCTCAGACATAGATAGATTACTATTCACAGAAACTGTCAGAATATATCTGAAATGAGGGCAAATATACACTTTGGAGTCAATTCACAACAACTTTTATAATCACGCCTAATGATAAGAGGCATTTACAAATCATAAATATACGATACGAGAGAGTGTCATGGTAATAAAATAAATCACCAAGATAAACTTATCATGCTCGTAAAAAATCCCTGAAACATCTGAAGCATGTATTACTACACACTAAACAAGATGAGGACAACAGCCTAGACCATATAAAACCCCCATAAAGATTGTAAACTGAGCCATAACTTGTCTCAAGAGCTACAAAAATGCCTTTAGTAAGCTATCTAATTATTTATACTTAAAATTTGATGTAAGCATTGACAATTGGTTTAAACATATTTATTTTCACAAAAGTGTGAAAATGGATTGGTAAACAAGTATTGACTATTGTGTTGACAATCATACTAGATAATTATTCGCACCTGAGCTGCAAATATAAAATATCCCGTTGTTTTGTTGGAGCCATCTCCCAGAACGTCCTCCATTGACCTCAGTGTTGATCCCAGGTAGCAGTTCAGCACCGCCATTGGTAGCAGACCCACGACCGACGCCAGGCAGTACTTCCATAACGGTACATCGGCCAGCTGAAATCAGGGGATAGCTTTGTAAGGGAGTGCTTGGAAAATTGCACATGAAAGTCTAATACCTTGCGTTTGAGGGCAGAAAGGAGACTAACATCTAGTCTCTGAAATGAACATATCGTACAGAAAAAAACAGTTGTTCAGTTATCTTGATAAAAATATAATAAAAAGGAGCCCAGTGACTCTCTTCATTTCCCGATACTGCAGTGATCTAGACTTGCCAAACATTATAGACTTGCATGGGCTGTATTTGATATATATTTGTATCAGGATCTGTAAGACAGACTAGGCAGAAAGGTAAAAGGTCTGTAAGTCTTTGATAGGCATTTAGAAGATGAAATCAATACAGGACACTTTTTATGGACATCAACTTATATTCTTTTTAACGTTTCAGAGTTTCTTCGTGATCCTTCTTCAGATGAATATTGAGAAAGCGTATAGAGTTAATACTATAAATCTTGAAATTAACCTTAGCGTGTATTAAATGCGAAAAATGTGAAAGGCCTTTGTGCGCATTATTAACCATCGCATTTATATGAAAATAAGACATTTTGGATAGCAGGAATACCAACTTAGATATATGCTGAAAACAAACAACTATGTATTCAACACCACTGTTTATTGAGCAGCACTTGTAACAAGTATAAACTGTCAACAATGTCATTCAAACACTAATTACATCCTGTGTATTGTCACTGCTGAGGTCATGACAAGAGTTCTCATCACTGATCACACCTGCAAGTCCAGATAGACGCCACCCACGCAACACAGTGTTTTGTTCTTTGCAACTGCGTCAAAGGCCGACACAAGCCAGCGCGCATGTATTGTTTTAGCGGGAGTACTCTACTCAGTGCCAATAATCGGTGCTATTTGGTGTGTGATTGGATTAATGTAAGATTGTTTTTGGATGAGGATTCTCCTGTAAACCTGACGGAGGACATTTTCTTCAGATATAAATCTACTGATGCTTATGAGGAGGGGGGATGTCCCATTCATATTGAGTCCCATTTTTGGCTAGGGGCCAGTGGTCGCATTCTTTTAGAGACGTTGGTTGGTTGGTTGGTTTGTTGTTTAACGCTGCAGTCAGCAGTATTCCAGCTATATGATGGCGGTCTGTAAATAATCGAGTCTGGACCAGACAATCCAGTGATTGATATCATGAGCATCAATCCACGTAATTGGGATCGATGACATGCATCAACCAAGTCAGCGAACCTGACCACCTGATCCCGTTAGTCGCCTTTTACGACAAGCATAGTCACCTTTTACGCATTTATTTCACAATTTACAGTATATAGACATAAAGACAAGTTTACACAAGGTGGGATTAATGTAGAAAGATAACCTTATAATGACAAAGTAAAAAAATGTCTGGAACTGGTCCCTCCGGCACAACAAACTTTTCAGGGTTTTTACAGTTCAAACAAATAAACAACAGCTCTATTCATCATGTGTTTACCTTGAAAATAAACGGTAGGTTGTAAATAAAATGAGATAAAATCCAATAAAGATATTTCCTGTTTAAAACCTTTGTCAGTGTTTGTGTTTCTTGACAAACAACTTCCGTTGTGCTGTTTTTCCACGACATTATTCAGTGGTCTGATTTGTTTTCTTTTTCTTTCTGAAAATATCTTTCAGCATGTTGAGGCTGACAACCTTATCACAATTCAGTGTTAGGTGCGTGTGGGGATATGTCTCAAAGCTTAACTATGTGTGACGACCCGTGACGATCCGGGATAGAATAGGTCTTCAGCAACCCATGCTTGCTGTAACAGGCGACTATGCTTGTAGTAAAGGTGACTAATGGGATCGGGTGGTCAGGCTCGCTGACTTGGTTGATGCATGTCATTGATCCCAATTGCGTGGATCGATGATCATGTTATTATTCACTGGATTGTCTGGTCCAGACTCGATCATTTACAGACCGCCTTCATATAGATGGAATATTGCTGAGTGCGGCGTTAAACAAAAATAAATAAATTATATAATATATCATGTATGCAATGTTATATCATGAATGCATTGTTGTGATATTTATTAATCACTGGATTGTCTGGTCCAGACTCGATTATTTACAGACCACCGTCATATAGCTGGAATATTGCTGAGTGCAGCGTTAAACAACAAACAAACTTTTGTTTCAGGTAACATGGACCTAGCACCTCATGTGCATTGGCATTCTGTGGGTTAGTACTAATTTTATTAACCGAAAAAATGTCTTATACAGATTGCTTATGTAAGTTGCAATTTTTCATGAATTTGTAGGTCAAATTACCTACAGCAATGATAATATACGGAAATGTATTTTAACTTCTCTTATTCTTCATGTTGTTTCAATGATGTTTCAGATGATACAGACAATTCTGTACAAATCCTAGTACCTGTATCAAGAAGGGATGTCACTTGTTTGATAATTTGTACTGAAACATCGGATTGCAAGAATATACATGATAAAAGCAGTTGAAATCCATGTCAAATCGGCCTTCATTGTCACTACAGCTTCTAAAGGGCCATTTGAAGATACAACTTCCTATAGCTCTTTTCAGCCAGGATAAAAATATTTAGGTAATAGGGGAATTGATGGGTCTACTAAAAAGGGTTACCCATAACACAAGTATTCTGAGGGGGGTTCACAGTGTTGTGTGTGGGGTGTGTGTACTTATATAAAGATGGAAAATCTTAGTAAGGTAGTTATAACACACAAGCAGAGTAACTTAACTGGAAAGAATATTTCAAAATGCTGCAACCACAGGATCCAATTCAGGGACTTATCTAGACCTACTTGAATGCTGATATTCATCTCCAATGAATACGCATTGAATTAGGTGCTCCTGGATTGGACTCAACCCCAAAAGGTCCTAGAATCTGTACTTTACTAAGAAATTGTTATCTCAAATATAATATTTGTTAAATTCGTCCTGCAAGTCAGCAGTGAACAATCCCAATTAGCACCCCTTCCGACTGATCAAGGTACACAAGACTTATTTATTTGTTTTCTGATAAGCACTTGTGTGTTATATGCACGCACCCTTAATCATGGGCAAATAAATTTTGAAGAATATATCTGTCCTGTATAATACACACAGGCTTTTCTTTTGTATCATTTCAGGCTGTCAGCATAAACCACGAAATTTACGATCTTTCACCAAAATTAGATTCTAATAAGAGCTCCCTTATTTCTAATTCTGAGAGCGCCCTGGGTGCTTATTACGTCGACTACGGTAAACATTTCCCAATTTATGCTGTCATATTTATCGCTAATGTTATGGATTTGTAGAGGCTTGCATATCACTGATAACAGGACCCATATAGAGGAAGAGTCTGTATTGCATAGTTATCCACTGTTGCATTGAATGCAACGTCAAAATACCTTGGAATTAAAACTTGGAACAAAATAAGACATTTCCCAATTTGCCTACCGAGGGCACCTAGTTTGGAATCCTAGATAAATCTCTACTATTCCAGAGTCAGGGTTTTGCAGAACAAGTATTTAAACCTATAAACAATATTGTGGTTACAATTATTTGAATTTATGGTCGGTCTTGCAATCACAACATTACTTTTTTCAAATTTTCTTAACCATTAAGCTACTTGTCTGGTTTTATGTTTATAAAACATCAACCCTTATGAATTTATAGGCTTGATTTTCAATCTAACAGAAACAATTTCAATAGATTGAAAACAAAACTATTCCGCAGCTGTGACCAGAACGTCTCCCAGTAATGATTCCATACATAATGTTATTTGAATGTTTACACACAAACTTGATGTTAGGATTACCAACCAGACACTGATACTTTTGTCAGCCATTCAATGACATTCATATCAACTAAATAAGAACGATATTTCTTACGCATGAGGTTGATAAAATCTGTTATTAAAAACAGGCAACATGATTTATGAGAGCTACAACGACTTCTTAGGCCATCAGCCCCAATTCTGCCCACTTGGTTATCGGAGCTGCACAGTTTTTATACCTCCATTAATCTGAGTAAACATGTCTCAAACAGGGCACATGGTTGTGAGGTTAAAAACATGGATTCAAGATATATACGAAAAGAAGAATTTTCCATGACTTTCAATTAGTGAGCGAGTGAGTTGGGTTTAACGCCCCTTTTAACAGTATTTCAGTTATATCACATCGTGTCAGCATAATGTGGGAGGAAAGCCCGAAGTGTTGCAGGTCTCAGACATTTAGCACTTTCTGAAACCCACGAGCATGGGTATGGTGCTGACAAACCTAGAAACATAATCGGGGCAAACTGGGATTCGAACCCACAATCACAGGTTTCTGGCTGCACAAGGGACACAACTCTGCACAGTGAATCGCGTCACCTTAGACAACTGGGCCACCCGTGCCCCCGACTTTCAATTAAGTAACAGTAATTAAGGCTCAGTGTAATTTCGTAAAATGAGACGTGTCAATAATAACTTACATGTGACTGAAATACTTTCGAATTTATTTTTATTTAATCCCTTGGCTTCCTTCCCAAAAGATCAGATGGTATTTGTTACACAACCTGTCGCTTAGCATCAAGGGATCAATCAAGAACCTGTGGGCTTGGAGTCAAATAGGTTATCAGTTGGGTATCCATGTTAAACCACAGCATGGTATCTTAAAGTGGGCTAACACTATAAACCGGCATAAGTGTTGCCTAGTACAAGCACACACACACACACACACACAGACACACACACAGACACACAATAATGCTTGCACGTCTCTATAGTAGTGCAATAATCTTGAACCCGATGTTGAACCCCATATCACCTCACCTTCAATATTCAACATGTTCAAGAGCTTTAATCCACAAGGAATAATGTCAAGCTGTTTTCTTCTGATTTTTTTTAAACAAATGTGAGCTATAGAATTTTCAAACCCCTTTGACTTATTGAAGGAAAATGCTTTTTTTCACATTTCAGTTTCAAAACCTGAAGAGTTACTTAATCACAAGATCATTTGAAAAGAAAATTCAATATTATTTTTATGGCTCTTAAAATAATCAGTATCAAAGTAATTAAAACAAAAGTGAAAAATCGTAATCATCAGTTTGACATGCAAATAATTTAAGAGCAAGCTAATATTCTGTAATGTATTCAAAACAAAGTGAGTGAGTGAGTGAGTGAGTGAGAGTGGTTTTATGCCGCTGCTAGCAATATTCCAGATGAGAACACTGGATATGGTTTTCACACATTGTACCGTAAGAGGCGACTAACGGGCTCGGGTGGTCAGGCTTGCTGACTTGGTTGATGCATGTCATCCATCCCAAATCCGTGGATCGATGCTCATGATATTAATCACTGGATTGTACGGTCCAGACTCGATTATTTACAGACCGCCATCATATAGCTGGAATATTACTGAGTGTGGCGTTAAACAACAAACCAACCAACCAACCACACATGGTACCCATGTGGGGAATCAAACCTGGACCTTGGGCATACAAGCAAACGCTTTACCCATGAAGTGCACCTCCCTTCACAGCACAGATACAAGCATGCCAGCTTCAGACATGACAGAGCAGAAATCAATAGTAGACGTCCAGTACAAACTGACCAGCAATCAGTCCTAGATTAGTATATGGGTAATCTGTTCTCTATGACTGCATCAGCTTGTCAGCTGTAAAATCGAAGCCATATCTGCTCTGATTGTTCTAAGTAACATCCACTGGTCGTTATCACATAGCTTGGGATAGACATTATCAAGCTAGCCCGGTCCAGTTTTGTTAATGGTGACAGTGTTCTAGTCAACCGCTAATTACCAGTTTTTCACAGGTAAAGTTAGACATGGATCGGTCAAATTCATGTGACTGCCAGTCCCTGTGGATGGCAAATAGAGTACCTTATAAATATTTGATATTCATATAAGTATATTTTTCGAATGAAGTCAGCTTGTCTGTTACCATCAGGTTTCCTCTTGTCTATTTTAGGAAATAACATTTCACTGTGCTTCAAGGGTAAATATATATTTGTAGCGACTTGTCTCAAAATATAAATAAAAAGAGAGAGGAAATTGTGACTGAACTTTGTGTGAATGACGTGTAGATCTAACTAAGTTACCTCAGAGATGACGTCATTGCATTGAACATGATGTTGAAAGAATTAAAATCATGTAATTTTCATACGTTCTTTTATTTGTTGAAAGTTGCGACTGACAAAAATTAGAGGGGACTTTAATTCTTAGAGTAGCCAGGAAGAACACAGGGTAAATGAATCTTATTGTAGAGCATAATTTCAATGTTGCAGGGTATTGCTATATGTTATCACTATCAGGGGATGTAGTCCTTTTTGGTTAATTTCCACCCCTCCATAGCTACAATTCATGCATTCATAATGTTCAACTAAACTCTGATGCTAATTTTGCACCAGTCAAGGAATTGTCATAGCCCTTGTTCTCAAACCATTTACTTTGAACATGGTTAGAATACACATCTTTCCTTTGGAAATGCATAAGAGTTCTCATTTTAAAAACCACAATACACCTTTTCTGCCCTGGAATCCCCACAGAGAGACAAGCATGGGGTACTGGGGACCTATTCTACCCTGGAATCCTCACAGGGAGACAAGCATGGGGTACTGGGGACCTATTCTGTCTTGGAATCCCCACAGGGAGACAAGCATGGGGTACTGGGGACCTATTCTGTCTTGGAATCCCCACAGGGAGACAAGCATGGGGTACTGGGGACCTATTCTGCCCTGGAATCCTCACAGGGAGACAAGCATGGGGTACTGGGGACCTATTCTGCCCTGGAATCCCCACAGGGAGACAAGCATGGGGTACAGGAGACTTATTCTGTCCTGGAATCCCCACAGGGAGACAAGCATGGGGTACTGGGGACTTATTCTGCCCTGGAATCCCCATGGGGAGACAAGCATGGGGTACTGGGGACCTATTCTGCCCTGGAATCCCCACGGGGGGGAGACAAGCATGGGGTACTGGGGACTTATTCTGCCCTGGAAACCACATGTATGTCACACAGATATTTAAACCACATTGCTGAGGGCTTACAGTGTAGTCAATATCCGAAGAGTCTGTTAACTTGGTTAACAGAACATCTGCAAGAGTGCCTTCCCACTGTTCAGACAAAGATTCGGTGCAAACCTGTTCCGCTTCTGAATAAACACATATGCCAGTATCATCAGGATCTGGATGGGTCAGATGGCCTGCCACTTAAAACTCATTACCGTCTTTCAACCAGGATCGGCACTGGCTCACCATCAGTCTGTAACTTTGTAGATAAAGATAGTAAAGCCAACAAAGTACATTACAATGACACAGCGTCATGGGAGCTCATAGCCGAACTCTATCACCATCCCTGTTGCAATGTAAAACATCCCAACTCAAGTCTTTCTGTATATATTACACTTCCATGAGTATATGGCATTTTTCTTTTTGTTACCATGGTTACATGATTAAATTTTAAACATGTTATTCTTCTGAACTTATTTTTCTTTCAAAACTGTAATATTTGAGTGTGTGAATGTTGTTTAATGCTGCACTCAGCAACATTTCACCAATGTAATGACTGCCTGCATATATTTAATCTGGGCCAGGCAAACCAGTGGTTGATAGCATGAACAGCGATGAACTGAAATTACTGAATGACTAGGTAATAAAAAATGTTCTCTAATTGTTTGTTTTATCTGGATCTTTAAAACAAATAACTAAAATCTTCTTAGTTTATATTTTGGTTGTGGTAGGGTAGCCTCATAGTTAAAGAGTTTGCTCATCATCTAAAGGCCCGTGTTTGAATCCCCAGACATAATATAGCTGGAATATTGCTAAAAGTGGCATAAAATTTCACATACTAACTCTCTCTGGTGTACACTACCTGGGAACCAATTAACTAGAAGATGGTACCTCATTACGGTATGATTCATTTACAGTGACTGGCAGCTGCTGCAGCTTAAAATATATGTGCTTAAACCACAGTTCTGAAAAAATGTCTTATATAAATGGACTCTTTTCATAGATGACATGCATCAACCAAATCAGCGAGCCTGACCACCCGATCCCGTTTGTCGCCTTTTACGGCAAGCATGGGTTGCTGAAGACCTATTCTACCCCGGAATCTTCACGGGTCTCTCTTGGTGTTGGACCAGCATGGTGCAAATAGGACTTTATTAATGACTGGGAGAGTAAAACAGATACAGACTGTGTCAAGCCGATATTTGATTATTGCATTTATTTTAATTTTTTTTGTTTAATGCCACACTCAGCAATATTCCAGCTATATGATGGTGGTCTGTAAATAATCGAGTCTGTACCAGAAAATCCAGTGAATGACATCATGAGCATCGATCCACGCAACTGGGATACGATGACATGCATCAACCAAGCCAGTGAGCCTGACCACCCGATCCCATTAGTGGCCTATTACGACAAGCATAGGCTCCTTTTACGATAAGCATGGATTGCAGAAGACCTATTCTAACCCTAACTCCCCTGTGAGATGCAAAGGCAGAATAGATCCCCCCAAAATTCTTCTTGTCATAAGAGCTGACTAACATGAGAATTGGTTGGTCACAAAGTTGGACCTGGTTGAGTGTCATCATACTATCAGCCACTTGTTTGCTTAGCATAACATTCATTAATTACAGTGAGTGAGTGAGTAAGTATGTTTTACGCCGCTTTTCGCAATATTCCAGCAACATCACGGCGGGGGACACCAGAAATGGGCTTCACACATTGTACCCATGTTGGGAATCAAACCCGGGTCTTCGGCATGACAAGCGAACGCATTAACCACTAGGCTACCCGACCGCCCATCATTAATTACAGAACGCTGTGATACAGAGGCACAAAACAGTCTTACTGGATGCACACAATTTTTTTTATATTTTTAACTCCTGTTGGTTTCAAAAGTGGTACGTCTCTTTTGATCAATAAATTCATCAACACTGAATCATAAAATTTAACACTGCATTCAATCTAACACTGCAAAACTAAGTTTTAAAGCCTCTTTATTGGTCCTGTCATCAATATAGGCCTGAGCCTTCAGCTTGTGTAATGATATCATCAATAACAAATTTGGGCATCAAGTGAAGCGTCACATGTCACCAGTCTGGGACCCCCAGATTCATTACTGGGAGTCCCTGAGGCTCACACCCAGAGAGGCCCGTGAAGACGCCGGTGTAGAATAGGTCTTCAGCAACCCATGCTTGCTGTAAAAGGCGACTATGCTTGTCGTAAAAGGCGACTAACGGGATCGGGTGGTCAGGCTCGCTGAGTTGGTTGATGCATGTTATCGATCCCAATTGTGTGGATTGATGCTCATGATATTAATCACTGGATTGTCTGGTCCAGACTCGATTATTTACAGACGGCCGTCATATAGCTGGAATATTGCCGAGTGCGGCGTTAAACAACAAACCAACCAACCAACCAACCAACCAACCAACCACAACCAGAGAAATCCAGGTAAGTTAGAGAGTCAATTTGTGAAAGAAATCCGAAGATCAAATAATTTGTTCGGCCTAATGAATGTTTGTCTGTCATTAGAACTGCCAAGGCCTTGGTCGTCTTCATGTTTGAACCTCTGTCACAATACAAGCCATGGTCTGAGAACATACTGCAAGCAACAATGTGAGAGAAGTCGGTGGACACTATATCAGTCAAGTGTTGCTTGTTGTTAGTAGGCTGATTCAGGACAAACATCCCTGGGTCTTAATGACCCAGCCTAACATGTATCAGTGTACATGTGTATAGGAGCCATTGCAGTACAGCATTACAAATACAACCAGGACTTGCTTAGTTCTCATGACCTGCTGTCTATTCCTTAAACTTTCCGCTGCCTCTAAATTTAATTTGATTTTTAAAAGAACTGTTAAGAAACTACTCCAAATTCACTTTTGCAATGAATTCCAAGTTTTTGGATACACAATGTCAGTCACTGAGAGTCAGATTTGCAGGCAAATCCAACTGTGGTCACCATGACCTTGAGCTTGTCCTTTCATACTGTGACCCGCAAGGGTATGGCCAAAAGAGGTCAGGCAGTACATTAGAACAATTTTTTTTATAAATTTGTAACCTACTGAAGAGATACAATAAAACAAAAAAATCCTCCCTTCTCAGATTTGAAAAATGAGAAACAACAGAGCTCCAGATAAGTTTTTGAGCAATTGAGTTTTTACTCCAGGGTTTCGAGTTTAATTGGGTTATTAAATTTTTCATTGGGTATCCAATATTTTTTCACTCATCTAATCATCACTCTATTGTTTTTTTCTCAAAATGAGTGAACATTATAAGATTTAAAAAAAAATGAAATGTTTTAGATGTATATAACTGTTCTAAATATATAGGCTTGACTCGAAAAGTAAATTAATTTGAATTGTGTCTCGGAAAATAGATCCTTTGAAAAAGCTTCATTGGATATTTACGTGTGCTGCTTTTATACAATTGAGTTTTTCATTTAATGCATTCGTCTCTGTACGCAAGTTAATTAAAAGTAATTGGGTTTGAATATTTTTTTGGGTATTTTACACAAATATGCTGCTTATCTGTAGCTCTGGAAACAAAAACATATTAACTGGCTTTAATTGGCAACCGGCTACTCCATGTAACACTTCCTGAACAAGGAAATAAAGCTTATGATTGAAGTTTGGTGGAGTTTGGGTCCTTTGTGTATCAGTGCTGCGAAAAATTGGGTTCGCCTAGGTCGTATTGACTTCCAAATGAGGTCAAGGTCAGGTACAACAAAATACACCTCATGCCATATTTTCTTGAGTATAGTGTGCACCCAAGTATAATGCGCACCCCTTCTAGCGGATTCAGTATTTTGGCGAGGGAAAATCAAATATTATGTGCAGAAAAAAATTACACCGTACCCCTTCAGCGAATTCCGGTAAACGAACGGGTGATAAGAAACTTGGTCAGTACAAATTTGAAATTTGAGATACAAAATCACCAGACATGTTGTAAAAATTGTATTTTTGGTATTACATCCAGGGATTAAGATTACCTTGCATATTTTCTTTTAAACTAAGTCGGAAATAGCAATCAGCTGTACACATGTTTTCTTGGAATCTACAGGTGATTCTGTTAAAACTTACCCAATGATACATGTGTATAACCTTAATGGATTTTAATGCAAAAATGAGTTGTATCTGGAACTATTTTTTTATCTGGAATAATATATTCCAATATCATGTTATTTTAGTTGCAACTTTAATTAGATATAATCAAAATAATAATTACCCTTAACGTACCACTTCGGTGCAGCTGTTTGCAATTGCCGGTTATTTTTTCACATGGAACAAATTGACCAGTCACCGTCGAGGTTCACACGCAAATGATCGTGAGAACTACGTGTTGACAAAGAATTGTCAAACTACAACAGATGACTTTTAACGAGTCAAAGTATGGCATTTATGATACATGTATCCATTCTCAGTCAAATAAGGTTCGTTTCAAGGCGTCAATAGCGGTAATTTGACCGTGGTTGCTGTTAATAACGGTGAGTTGTGAAATCTTCCAATCGCTTCACACACGATTTCGCCGAAATTAATTTAAACAATATTAAAGGGAATTTTGAATAAAATTAATGAAATAAGTTACATACATAAGTCCAGATATACAATGAACACTTTTTACAACCAGACAGTGTAATAACATGATTAATTTGTGTACTTCAGTACAGATTTGTTGACATGGTATTTCTGGGGTTACATGCTCATAGTAATGTCTTTGTGTTGGGGGAAAAAAACAGCGAAACGGGTATAATGTGCATCACCCTTCTACATAGCCGTGTTGTTTTTTTAAAAAAGTGTGCATTACACTCAAGATAATACTTTAATAGCAAGTCCATCTATAATGCGCCAAATTCCATTGAATCCTCATAGTGTTTTATTATTATCATGATTATAACCCCAGTCATTGGATCAGCGTGCACTCGATTTTCATTCTCAGCTCCCTGGGAATCATACAGCCAAAGCTGCCTGTGAGACGAAGTATGTAGAACCTCAATACAACTGAGTTACCGTATTCAACGTAATAAGAGTGCTCTCAAAATTAGAAATAGGTGTCTCTTATTAAAATATAATTTTGGTGAGGAAGACAGAGTTGAAAGGTCGTAAATTTTGTGGTTTATGCCGACAGCCTGAAATGATTGAAAAGAAAAAGAAAAGTCTGTGCGCATTATAAACGACACATATATTTTCCAAAATTTAATTGCCCATAATTAAGGGTGCATAAAACACACGAGTGCATATTATACACGAATAAATAAGTGTACATTGATCAATCGGAAGGGGTGCTAATTGGGATTGTTCACTAGCCAATATATTAGCAAATATCGCCGTTGGCGCTTATTAGAGCAGGGTGCTTATTACGTCTAATACGGTAGTGGCTGAATGTTGTTTAATACCAGTTACCAATATTACACCAGTATTTAAAATACCTGTCCTACCGTCCATCCGAGACAGGCTGTAAGTGGTTTAGCCAGGGTTCCAAACTAAGTACCATTGGTCAGTTTGGGGGAAAAAATCGTTAATTTGCACAAATTGGTCAGTCACCTGACAAAGCCATAACATTTACAGTTATTACCCGACAATTTGTCATTCCAATTTGGGAATATTTCCTGACATTTCCTGCAGACATGGGGACGAATATCGGTCACGGAGCAGGTCTTGATAAAACCCTGGCTAGTTTGGTCTCTTATAATGTATGCGTACCATGGTCTGACTGTTTGTTTGTTTGTTTTGTTAGATTTTGCATTACAGGCAATACATCGTCATGGCAGGCAGAGCAGGGAGTGCAACTCACCCAGACCAGCCAAGACAGCAGCCAAGCCGACCAGTAACAGTTATCAATTAAACAAACCATGTCTCATTAAATTCTTATTCTTGTGGCAACCACCCTTGTCGTAAGAAGTGACTAACGGGATCAGGTGGTCAGACTCACTGACTTGGTTGATGCATGTCAATTGCGTGGTTCGATGCTCATGATATTAATCACTGACTCGATTATTTTACAGACTGCCATCATATAGCTGGAATATTGCTGAGTCTGGCGTTAAACAACAAACCAACCAAATCTTATTCTTGTTTATTGTTTGCAATATTTCAAAAGAAGATCAGAGGTAATTTAATATATTGCCCAGTAAAGTAATTAAGACAGAACTTACATTTCATAAAACTGTAAGTATTAGGAATTCAAGAAGGTCCTTTGACATTGAAATATTTGTGTTACAGTATTTCTAATTTACAGACCCCTTTTAGCCACAATAAATAGATTATTTATTTCATCCAAATATGCCCACAAGGCTTTATATTTTTCATTATTAAAAGTATTAGATTATCAAGTTAGGCATCAGTGTACATTAACTGTGGACAGATGTGACTCACATGAAGCAGGAATGTTTGGCTAGGCTACACATTAAATGTATTTCATCAAGGACGAAAGAAGGCAACACATGTATATCATGTATAAAGCAATATTCTTAAGCTTTAGTTTTTTTTAAACATTTTGTTGTTTAATGCCGCACACAGCAATATTCCAACTATATGATGGCAGTCTGTAAATAAGTCTGGAATAGACAATCCAGTGATTAACATCATGAGCATCGATCAGCGAAATTAGATTACTATGATGTGAAATGAATCAACCGAGTCAGTGAGTCTGACTACAAAATCCTGTCAGTCACCTCTTACGACAAGCATAGAAGCCTATAGTCGCTTCTTACGACAAGCATGGGTTGGTGAAGACGTATTCTAACCCAGACTTTCACTGAGTTCGTCTGTACTTAAAGATATTTTGCAGTCAAATGACTTAAGGTGATATGATTTATAGTCAGGGTTAATAAATAATCAATGATGGCCTTATTCTAAATTCATAATATCAGGGTAATGACAAAGAAATGCTGAAGTGTCATGTCTAATTTCAAACAGTGTCATACAATGACTAAAACAGTAAAGAAAACGAAAACACTTACAGCAAAGAGACCGTTCTGAAGTCCAAATGGAATCGGCGTCAGTCTTGCAAGAGCAATCACTTTGAACCCTTGGTCACTCTCAACAACTTTGATGACCGCTTCAACCTTGCCGTTATAAAACTTGCGATAAAAATAACTTCGGCAACAGTTTCTCATTGTCACGTGAGATATAAAAACCCCAAGCAGGCCTCCACTCAGGATGACGAGTGGACCGTAAATATAACTATACAAATACCCGGCTGACACCATCAACAACACATAGCCCCAGGCAATCGGAAACGACACAACGATGTGAAGCGCTAAGAAGATGGCATAGCTTATAAAGAAGTCCACCTCCGTCAGCCACATCAGTAAGTCTTTTATAAACTGATGCCCGAATATTAACGCTGAGATGACAACTGCGATCATCACGAAGGAAGCAATGGACGCTTGGTAACATTTGGAAGTTGATGCATTTTCAGTTGCCCCGGAAACAAGATTGTCCAAGAAGTTCGCTTGGGAGGAAAGGATGTTGTTTGATTGATCCTGTTTCTGCAAGGGTTCCATCTCACCTCTGGAGTCGTTGTTCATGTTTAAAGGTAGGAAGACCTCGTCCAGTTTTGATGAACCACCCATTATAATGTCAGAGTTCATGGAAAGTGACCCAAATTTTTCAGCTAGTGACATTTTCGTGCCTCTAAGGTTTCACATAATCTTGAAATCATTGTTACTGCCGGAGTCTCATGCCGGACGGACATCATCAGTCAGACCTTATTGCATGTTGTTTAACAGTTCCCACCATCTTCTAAAGAAACCATCCGAGTCTGGCCGGATCTCGTTACTGAAAGAGAAATGAGACAGATATAAATATTGCATGTAGATAACTCTTGATTAGAAGTGTTTTAAATAGATCTGTCTATCACTAGGTGCTTATAGTAGCCTCAGAAATAGGACTGTGAAAGTTGCGTGTTGCGCACTGACACATTGACCTTCCGGATATTGATAACTCTGGTGAACCTTGCTTTGTGCGTGTGGGTGCGTGTGGGTGCATGTGCGTGTGGGTGCGTGTGGGTGCATGTGCGTGTGTGTAAGCCGTGTGTGTAAAGGGTGTGTGTGTGTGGGAGGGGGGGCGGTGGTCTTTGTGGATGTAGGAGTAAATGAGTGGGTGAGTGGGTGGTTGGGTGAGTGGTTGGGTGAGTGAGTGAGTGAGTGAGTGAGTGGGTGGGCTTTTATCGAGCTCTGCTCACTCACACCCATGTCAGAAGAAGACAGTGAAAATAGAGGAAATTCTTTTCACTAAATATTTATCCAACTGAATTTACAATGAAGAAGATATTCATCCTGCAACATAATTCACTTTGTGAATAAGAAAAAAAGAAGAATATTTATCAAGAGCAATATCAATACCCATAAAACGTGATATCTTTTATTGGCAAATCAGATTGTGACACACATTTGTATCAATCTTACAATAAGATTCAACACCATTTCTTGACTTCAAATCCAAAATGGACACATCCCTTGCGTTATATCTTTCCCACAAGGTAGCACTAATATCAGTGGCGCTATATTGGACATCGCCCATGTCTTCCAGCTGTTGAAATAGACACGATATTGATCTACTGCAGATGATATATATTGATAAACATTGCAAAATGAAATTTTCCACAAGCATAATGCATCCTGAATGCAAAGTGGTTGGTCTCTTATAGACCTTTTCAATAAGGGTTGTTTTCTCCCTTGACAAATTACCTCCCTTTGGGAACTCGTTTTTTCATTATTATCACCCAGAGTGCCACAGACCAGAGAGATGTGGCGATTCAGTCCATCAAGAAATATGTTTTTTCATACATTTCATTTTTGAAATGTCTACACATTTAGATAAACTTGTCATAAACTTGTCATAAAATGGTTAACTTTTACTGAGAAAATATTGTCAAACGTGAAAAAGTATTTCCATTTGGACATTTATCATTCTTTTTTACATCGGTTGTACAGCTCCAAATGCAGACATCAAAGCCCCAAGGAGAGCTAGAGATACGACTACTTTATTTGTAAACAAGAGAAAAGTGTGATAATGTGATATGCAAATTAGCTTCTGGCAGTGCAGTCTGTGACTTTAGCCTCTAGACCGTAGCCCGAGTCTAGAAACATTTCTTTCGGTCTAAAAGCTTTGCAAATAAAATCCATACATAACACTAAGACCTAGCGAAAATAATGTCAACAGACAGGTTCGGACTCAAAAGTAAACTCAAAAGTTTTGGGCACCCAATGGTGGTGGTGTAATGCTAAGTCATCATGGCGAGAGTGTGGCAAAATTTGCATCCGGCATGTCAGCTTAATGTGAGATGGACTCCCAAGTTTATTCTCATCCCACAAATCTTCAGCATTTTGGTGAAGATTTCTCAGTTCCAATCCTATTTTACATTTTACAACATATCAAATTGCAGCACTGATTCCTAATCATTTCACAATATAATTTGACTTCGCAAAATGGGATGAAGATTTTAACATTTCCACAAAGTCGAAAATTGATGGAATTGTTTATTCAATTCATAAAGATATCACTAAGTATGTCAATATTTCAACCTTCCTTATGGATATAGAATCCCATGTTGTGGCCTTCAAACACGTATACAGTGATCCCTCGCTACAACGCTACCTTTGGGGTCCAAATAATTTGAGCGTTAAAGATGATCAGCGGTTTAACCGAACTCGATAACCAACAAAGCAGTACACATGCTCTGCCTACCTAACACGATCTACGTTGCAAGTTTCAGAGTTTAAAAAATGATTAGGATAGAAGTTTACGCTTTACCGCACGCTATACCCGAGTTAGCGCTATATTGAAGAGCGCAATAGCGAGGGAACACTGTATTGAGAACTG
Source organism: Haliotis cracherodii (assembly GCF_022045235.1). Classification (NCBI taxonomy): domain Eukaryota; kingdom Metazoa; phylum Mollusca; class Gastropoda; order Lepetellida; family Haliotidae; genus Haliotis; species Haliotis cracherodii. Next base: position 86,052 of record NW_027266296.1, on the reverse strand, counting down.
GGAGACATAAGAGAGAGTGAGTATGGTTTTACCCCATTTTTAGCAATATTCCAGTAATATCACAGCGGGGGACACCAGAAATGGGCTTCACACATTGTACCCATGTCGGGAATCATGTGACGAGCGAACGCTTTAACCACATGGCTACCGGACCGCCCCTTGAAACATAACAGATTTGGTACATCGATCTATGTCAGAAAATTTAATCACCTGCCAACTCTTCATATATATACGATAGACACATTTGGCCCATAAGGACATGTTCTGGTCTGAATATATGGATTTATATAGCTATGCTATGGAATTAAAAAGAAGATCCATTATGGTCATGTATGACAGCTGTTTAAATAATATATATTGATAGATATATTTACAAAAGAATACAAAAACATTCTCAGAATTGGCAGCAAAAGCAGACTTAATAGCATAAACAGTTCTGCAACAGTTTCATAAACGAGATACAGTAAACTATGGTTATAGGAGACGATTTAACTGCTACCCTGTTGGCCCATGGCTAATTAAATTATGAAAGGCTTTCTGAAACAGAGTAGATGGCCTGTCTGGCGAGTCAAAATTTCACCCTTCCCTGTGTATATTTAATTGTTTTAATTGGACTCAAGTGATTTTAATGAGAAAATATTTAGGGGGGAATGAGGACGTGTGAATGGTTAATATTAAGATCATCTCGGTAGAATGACACAACCGGCGGCCATTTTGTAATGTTCTGTTCTGTACAACAACAACATCTTTATTTGCTCATAAAATCACCACGGAATGTTATTGTTGTTGTTGTTGTTGTTTAATGCCGCACTCAGCAATATTCCAGCTATATGACAGCGGTCTGTAAATTATCCAGTCTGGACCAGACAATCCAGTGATTGACATCATGAACATCGATCCATGCAATTGGGATCGATGACATGCATCAACCAAGTCAGCGAGCCTGACCACCCGATCCCGTTAGTCGCCTCTTACGACAAGCATAGTCACCTTTTACGGCAAGCATGGGTTGCTGAAGACCTATACAAGATAGACACAATTTTTATAGATAACAACTTCTTTAATACTGTATTAAAGAAGTTGTTATCCATAAAAATTGTGTCTTTCTTATCATATTAGTATCATATTCAGCTGTGCCTAAAGTCGTCAAGATGGAAATGGATCTTATATTTATATTTTCTGATTAAAGTGTTGCAGGCTTATTTATATAAGGAAAGACTAAAAATATATATTCAAACAAAAAACAAAACCATCAAATTGATAGGCATGAGAAAACCATTCATAACGTTTCAGTATTCCTGTTTACTTTAATTTTATATAATCTGTAGTTTATCAACTTTTGGTTGAGTGAAGTTCTTTTTTCAAAGATATGTGGACAGGTGGAGTATTTGACTGTTTTTTGTCCAAGTTCTCACATGTCTAAACATATTAATTTCACCACTATTTTGCCTTTTCCGCCCAATGGAATCTGTTTCGGCAGATAATCGAGAGTGGTTGTTCTTTGATGTTTTATATATGCATAATTAATAAAGCCTCCTCTGTTATTAATTGGTTTACTAAAGGATGCCACAAAAGCTATTGGGGTCAGTGATCCAAATAAAGATAAACATAAATTTGAAAATAATTTTTTCGGAAGTTATATTCTGAACATATTATTCATTTGATGGAATATAAAAAAAGATATTTGACAAAAAAAAGGTTTGAGGAATTACAAATGAAAAGGTTACATTTATTCCCTTTACCTTTTGCATTAAGCATCACCGATCAACCCTAAAATTCATACTGACCCACAATATTATTTACAGCATGATAAATTTGGTATTTGAATTTTAGAAATATTTTTCATTCGGAAAAAATAATCATGATTATCAGGAACTGCTTTATATAGTATATCAGCTGGTATATCGTGTCATATGGAAGTACTGTATTCAACGTAATAAGCGCCCCACTCTAATAAGCGCCCATGGCGATATTTGCTAATACATTTGCTGGTGAGCAATCCCAATTAGCACCCCTTCCGATTGATCAATGTACACAAGACTTTGTGTATGATACATACTCATGTGTTATATGCACCCTTAATTATGGGCAATTAAATTCTGGAAAATATATTTGTCGTGTATGATACGCACATTCTTTTCTTTTGTATCATTTCAGGCTGTCAGCATAAACTATGAAATTTACAATTTTTTAACACTGTTTTTGTTCTCACCAAAATTATATCCTAATAAGACCCCACTATTTCCAATTTTGAAAGCGCCCCGAGCGCTTATTACGTCAATTTCCGTAATCTTATCGGTGGTAAAAATGATTGTAAATATATTGGTAGTAATTGGTAGTGGCAGCAAATGATAGAACTACTGGAGAAATTTATCAGAAGCTATCATGTCCTGATTTGAACAGCAGTTGATAGCAGCGATTGAAACTTTCCAGGTGGTTTTGAATGGGAATCAGAGTTATACCCCTTGTTTACATGAACATGGCAGACTTGATCATTCAAGAAGTTTCTGGATGGGACAGTTTCTAGAAGGCTGGATGTGCCTATACAAGACTGGCAAGAGGGTGATTCGAGGCCTCTCTCGACCTGACTTGTTTCTACTCTCCTTATCAAGAGCTGTCTAGATACCAGTTTGGAAACACTGAATTTCTGCCAGCTTCCAACGCTATCACAGAATCAACCTCTATGATTCACTTTGGAGTGAGTGAGTATGGTTTTTCACCGCTATTAGCAATATTCCAGCAATATCGCAGCGGAGGACACCAGAAATGGGCTTCATGCATTGTACCCATGTTGGGAATCAAACCTGGGTTTTCGGCCTGACGGGCTAACGCATTAACCACTAGGCTACCCGACCGCCCTGATTCACTTTGGAATCGTAACAATAGTTTGAAAAACAAGTAGAATAATTTGGATAATAGTAATTCAGGACGGGAAATCAAAATCATACATAAAACAAACATTTAAACCTGCCTACCAATTGTTTCTTTAAAAGTGAGAAAAAAGTAAATTTTTATAAAGGAAATATGGAAAAAACTTAAAAGAAACTTTTCCAAAATGACATTTCTTCCCACAGCTGTAAAAGTTTCTGTACATGAACATGGTAAACAAGTACCAAATAAACCCCACTGAATTACAACTGTACTTTTAGACTCTTGAATTTCTTCTACTTGACCCAATATACAAATATGTAAGTTAATGAAGGGAACTTAAGCTGAAACACAAACTGACAAAAATATGGTCGGACGTTGGTGAAAGAAAGTCTGTCGCCTTAATGTAAGGATAAATGGATGATACTGGCTAGGAACACAGCTTCAGTACCGAACCACCTCTTCGTCACAGATCATGGAGATAGCCATTAATCATCCTTTCAAAATCTTACTACGGTCTTTTGATGTCATACATAGAGATCATTAGACGAGCATGGGTGTCATACGAAATGAAAATCAGAATTCTTGTAATACACAAATTCTTACACGGGTTTTGTGTGTGGCACACACGTGAGTGTAATGATTTCTTTATTACCCATTATTTCTTAATCCTGTTGAGCTGCCCTTTTCAGAAATGCACTTATTACCAACGCTGTCCAAGAAAAACACAATATTTAGAATGACATCAACAATATTCAGCTATGAAGTCGTTTCTAGTGTGACATCATTCTGACCTTATGTCACAAAAAGATTTGAATGATGTGAACAATGCCTTCCAGATGACGAAAACAATACACTAGTTTGCGAGAAGTGATATTTGCACTAGTGCACATACTTAAAAATGCATAAAAATGCATAAAAGATTCTCAGGAAAAATTCCTTAAAATCTCAATCTGTAGTATAGGAATAGATATTTAAACCGTAGACTGTTGATAATTTTATTTTTTGCTTGATCTATTTGGCAGTCCTTGCAAATTTGACTTAAGTTAATGAAACCCATTTTTGTCCCTCTGCTGAATAACCATGATTATAGGACCTATATCGATGAAGAAGGAAATGAGTTAATAAGACACAATAGACACAATATTTCAGTTTTACACATGATGTCACAACAAGCATGAAGCACTGCAGCCCTTCACAACATCCATGAAGCACTGTAGTCCTTCACAACAAGCCTGAAGCACTGCAGCCCTTCACAACAAGCCTGAAGCACTGCAGCCCTTCACAACAAGTATGAAGCACTGCAGCCCTTCACAACAAGCCTGAAGCACTGTAGTTCTTCACAACAAGCATGAAGCACTGCAGCCCTTCACAACAAGCATGAAGCACTGCAGCCCTTCACAACAAGCCTGAAGCACTGCAGCCCTTCACAACAAGCCTGAAGCACTGCAGTCCTTCACAACAAGCCTGAAGCACTGCAGCCCTTCACAACAAGCCTGAAGCACTGTAGTCCTTCACAACAAGCATGAAGCACTGCAGCCCTTCACAACAAGCCTGAAGCACTGTAGTCCTTCACAACAAGCATGAAGCACTGTAGTCCTTCACAACAAGCATGAAGCACTGCAGCCCTTCACAACAAGCATGAAGCACTTTTGTCCTTTACAAGAATGAAGCACTGTAGTCCTTCACAACAAGCATGAAGCACTGCAACCCTTCACAACAAGCATGAAACATTTTTGTCCTTTACAAGCATACAGCACTGTAGTGTCTCACAACAAGCATGAAGCACTCTCTGTAGTCCTTCACAACAAGCTAGAGGCACACACGGTAGTCCTTCACAACAAACATGAGGCACTTACAGTAGTCCTTCACAACAAGCATGAGGCACTCACTCTGGTCCTTCACAACAAGCATGAGGCATGCACGGTAGTCATTCACAACAAGTTTTAAGCACTAAGTCATTCACAAGCATGAGGCATTGAATCCTTCACAACAAGCATGAAATGAAACAGGTACAGCACTCAAGCAGCTCAAGGTAGCAGGCTTTGATTGTTTGCCAGAAATCCCAAAAGATACAAGAGGATAAACACAAACATTTTCATAATTCAGACCCTTAAGCCTTACCATGCTTACCCAAGCTGTTGTAGAAGTACATGCCTTCACAAGGGAACGTATTGATCCACATAAGTTGTGCTGCACTACCAGCTGAAAGGCCAAACACAGTTTGAGGCTGACAACATGACAGCTTGCGTCATTTCAAGCCATGTGACATCTGTTTACCGTTTTTTCTTGAGTATAGCTAAATAACTCCTCTCATTGCACTAATGTAAGCAGGTGTCAGTTGTGTATTTCTGGCTGTGGACATGCATCTGTGTCCTGGTATATTTAGGAGATAAACATACTGTCAATCCAGTGATTGATATCATGAGCATCGATCCACGCAATTGGGATATGATGACATGCATCAACCAAGTCAGCAAGCCTGACCACACGATCCTGTTAGTCGCCTCTTACGACAAGCATGGGTTGCTGAAGACCTATTCTACCCCGAATCTTCACGGGTCACCAATGTCTGCTATCGGAATTGAGTACTCAGGTTCTGTCACTTCCCAGATTGTGTGTCAGCGTCCCCGATGATGCAGATACCTGCTCATTCATCCAGTCACTGGTTGATTTGGTCCAGGCGGTTATTTACAGGCCGCCATGATATAGCTCAATACTGCCAACAGCGATGTTAAACAATATCCATTCATCCCCTTTGAGAATCACCAAGGGCCATGATGACAGGCAAACATCTTCAAGGTCATCCAGGCATACCTTGTGGCTGTAGTACCACATGACCTCAGGGACCAGTTCAAAAGTTTGATATCGGATAAAAATCGCAATTCCTTAAGTTTCAGTACGGGGGTTAATGGCCCTGCAAGTTTTCCATTTGACAAAATCAACTTTCTCAACGTTTTTTTTAGTAAATGAACTAAGCAAAAACTCAGATCCCATTTCATTAACCCAATTTGTACCACAAGATCATTATCACTGTCAGGGAGAAAAAGAAGTTAACTAAGCCTTGTTAACTCAGGTCCAGGCTTGCAAGCTCTCAGCACCACTGGTCAATTAAACTGTAACACAACAGGATTCACCCGGCTTGTGCTGTTAGGAGTTGTTATTAATACATTCGGTCTTTTGCTGAGGTTGTGACAGTATGTTTCTGAATTCAAATAAGTCAACACTTTCAGAATTGATTTATTTTCCCGGCAGGCAGGTTGGTTGGTTTGGTTGGTTTGTTGTTTAACGCCGCACTCAGCAATATTCCAGCTATATGACGGCGGTCTGTAAATAATCGAGTCTGGACCAGACAATCAAGTGATTGATGTCATGAGCATCGATCCACGCAATTGGGATCGATGACATGCATCAACCAAGTCAGCGAACCTGACCACCCGATCCCGTTAGTCGCCTTTTACGACAAGCATAGTCGCCTTTTATGGCATGCATGGGTTGCTGAAGACCTATTCTACCCCGGAATCTTCAGGGTCTTTGAGACTTAGGGAATTACGGTATTCAATGTAATAAGTGCCCAGCTCTAATAAGCGCCCACGGCCATATTTGCTAATATATTGGCAAGTGAACAATCTCAATTAGCACCCCTTCCGATTGATCAATGCACACAAGACTTATTTATTCGTGTATAATACGCACTCGTGTGTTATATCGACCTTAATTATGGGCAATTAAGTCCTGTAAAAATATATCTGTCATATATAAACATTTCCGGCCGTCAGCATAAACCACGAAATTTACGAACTTTCAACTCTGTTTTTTTCACCAAAATAATATTCCAATAAGAGCCCCCTATTTCTAATTTTGAGAGCGCCCTGGGCACTTGTTACGTTGAATACGGTAAGTTTTATATCCCACATTGAAATTTGAGCTGGTCCCTAATACGTGACATAGCATCTTAATGTGTGCAGGTGTAATAACTATCAATACGTATTGATCCAACGTAACTCTCAAAACAAACCACTTATTTGAGTCAACATGGAGGTATCCTGTGTTTTAGTTCCACCAGGCCAACATTGAAGTCAGTTCAATATAGCACTTCCACGTCTACGAAAAGCAAACCATTTGTCTTGGCAGACCTAGTCACAACCCTTGGTATGAAAGATTCACACACCTACTGCCACTGATACTCTTGTTGACAATTCAAGTGGATTGATCTGATCATAGAACACTTAAGTACTTTGACCAAAGGCAACTTTACATGAGTAGAATAAACCCACAATGCTAAATGAAGCTTGACATTGTAAGCCCCTTATTGGTATTAAACAACATCTGGCATGAAATGCAGTAGAGTAGTGTCCACTTGGACAGTCCGACAGTGAAAATCTGATATGGTACCCCAATCTGTCAACATGCATTGACAAAGTTTGTGAAGGCAGCATTAGAAATTGGCACTGGCACTATAGTCCTTGCCAAACTGCCCAATGGTTAAGGTATCATAAGGACTAGTAGATATTTGCCACTTTCAAGGGTGTGCTATATGTTATCATCATAAGGACTAGTGGACTAAAGCTGTTAGTTTCTACCACTGGAAGGATCCTCAATGCCAGTCTACATCCCCCTTGAAGCTGTCATGTTGATAAATATCAGGTAAATCCGTTCAACCAAAATAATAGCCAGGTTCGTTACCAAAACTATAGTACAGAGCCCTATACCTAAACGTGATGATAATGCTACGATCAATGTAAGTTAAAGCATGGGAGTTACAGATTTTGTGAAAGTATATGTATCATATCTAATATACAGTCACGTCTTGTTAATCCAACACTCGTTAATCCGACAATCGGCTTTATCCGACACTAATGATGGGAACCGATTAAACCAGTGCTATTTAGCATGTTTAGACCCGGTAATCCGACAGTCTCGCACTCCGAGACTCCGACACACCCAATTTGCAACAAATTACCTAATCACTCATTAATCAGTCTCATTAATCCAACACAGGGATCAACGTACTCCGAGGTCATCTGCCCTCGAGGACACAGCCTGTGTTTTGATGCGAGACGAGTCGGCATATTACAACGGCTGCAGAGATAAACTTGCGACTTCCATTCAAGACTATGCTTTTTAAAGTATGTATACTGAATAAGTCACACGGTCCGTAACAGTTGTTTTGTGTTAGCTTTAGAGGTTGCATGATAAGAAAACATATTCCGCCCACAATGTTATATAACAATATGAACGTTTATCTTTTCATATTTTTATTACATGTTTGGATCGTTATCTATTGTGTAGTTGTCCGATTTTTTATCACGAACGTAGATACTACTTAATTTCGTTTCTCCTACATACTTGTTAATCCGACATAATCATATGCAACCAACCATGTCAGATTAACAGGACTTGACTGTACATCATCACATGACATTTTGAAAATATATAATTTCTAAGAGGGTCATTTAGGCATTGGGAACATCTTTTAACTTCTTTAACAATTTGGGGGAAACTTTGCATGGGAATGATCTAGGGTTTATATCAACTAGAATGGAGATACACTAGAACATCAAGCTTAAATAAATTTAACAATGAAACAAATAAGATGCACCACTAATAAAACGGAAACGAGGTTTTTAATACATTGAGATGACACCAATGGTAGGAAACAATAAAACTCAGATTTTCAGATAAATTTTTTTGTAAACAGAGACTGACTCCAGTCTAGTGTCATCCCGGAAGATAAACCAGCTGTTAGCATGGCAACCATGCGGCTAGTGACCCGATAACCATGATAACAGTGTTTGTATGAATCTGTCCTTTTGTATGTCAAGATCAATATTCAATACGAGGAGGGGATTCATGTCCAGTTAACTCTCCATTCCTTCTTTTTTGATGCCTAAAATACTGCATAAACTATCTGTCTTTTAAGGAATCGAGAGTTACGAGGATTCCCCTACTTAAAACACATCCCTTCTCTTACACTTTGTCAAACCATCCTAAAGAGCCATAAAACATGCATTGTAAGAATAGAGCTTGCGACAGAGCATGTGCAACACATTCAACTGTCCATTCTCTAAAAAATCATTTAGAGCTAAAACAATAGAATGATGTTTTATTGTTTGTTTGTTGTTTAACGCCGCACTTAGCAATACTCCAGCTATTTGATGGTGGTCTGTAGATAATCGAGTCTGGACCGGACAATCCAGTGATTGACATCATGAGCATCGTCACACGATTGGGATACGATGACATGCATCATCCAAGTCAGCAAGCCTGGCCTTCCGAACCGTTAGTCTCCTCTTACGAGAAGCATATGATGATATATATAAACCACGTCAGCGAGCCTGACCACCGGATCCTGTTTGTTGCCTCTTACAACAAGCATGAGTTGCCTGAGACAAATTCTAACCCGGATCCTGGTATAAGTGAGCGAGTTGAGTTCAACACTGGGTTGAACATTATTTCAATTATCCTGGTAATACTACAGTAGGTCAGTTTGAGGAGGGAGGAAAGCCCAAATCAGTGCAAGTCTTAGAGGACACTTATCACAGATAAGTGAGTGAGTGAGTGAGTGAGTGAGTGAGTGAGTGAGTGAGTGAGTGTTTTACGCTGCTTTTTAGCAATATTCCAGCATTTTCGTGGCGGGGGACACCAGAATTGGGCTTCACACATTGTCCCCTTGTCCCCTTGGGGAGAATCGAATTTGGTTCTTCGGCGTGATGAGCGAAAACTTTAACTGCTAGGCTACCCCACCACGCCTATCACATAGGAAAAACTCATGAACATGAATCATAATCATGTAAACTCATGGATTTGAACCAAAGTTCAGCAGATTCCGCCACAACCAAGGGATGCAACTCTGCACAGTAAAATGGGATACCCAAACATTGATCCTACTTGGCAAGCAACCTGCACAGTGTAAGACATGCGACACTCGTCCATTAGTTGGAGACCGGCGAAAGTCCAGAGGGACTAGTTGTTTTCATCTAATATCTAGCTGTGTCACATGAACCACTCGTCTGAAAGGAGCTGCGGACTAGTTGGATGTGACAAACAGTGGCTACCCTGCTGCAATTACCATGGTTACAGTTTCAAGGAACTAAACATGAATACAAGGTTGAAAGACTGCATTATTAGCATGACTAGAGACAAACTTGCTGTTTTCAATGCAGAGCTTTGTTACCTGTAAGGCCACACCTTTTTAATTTTATGTTTCACAGATTTATTCCAGCTTTTCCACACAATGTCGGCCAAAATAAAAATAAATAGCGATGTCAATCATTTATTTACTTATATGAAAGTCATTCTACCGTAGAGTTAAAACTGTAGCTGGCTTCTTGAATCGCTGATAGTGATGTAGACATGGAATTCATATATTACATTTTATATTGTATAAGAGGGTCAATATTACTAGAGGGGGACAAAATCAAAATAAATATTTTTATGTTTAATTTCTTTCTTTTCCAGCTGCTTTTCAGTAGGGGCAGTGGGCTCGTGGAATGAAAAATAAAAAATGTGTAAAGCTTCCAAATGGTAAATTGTGAGTTGTCATAGTGTTTATCTTCATTCAGCCATGACAACTGTTAGTTGTTAGTGTGTGCATGTATTTGTTGTTTAACGCTGCACAATATTCCAGCTATATAACAGTGGCCTGTAAACTTGGACAGGATCACATAGTCTAGTGATTGATATCAGAGATTTATATCAAACTATTCACCATGTTCACACTCTGGCAGGCAAACTGGTAAACAATATTATTTTGCTCATATAATTCATATAATTCATACATTTAAAGGCCGCCGTCATATAGCTCGAATATTGCTGAGTGCGGCGTTAAACAACAAACAAACAAACAAAAAACATTTACAGGTATTCTAATACTGCACTATATGCAACAATGTCAAACTATGTCACACAGGCAAAGCTATCATTAAGTATTAACATGATTAAGTTACAAGTAATGATAGTCTGAATGATGTGGATTGGGATATCTTTTACCAACATTAACTTCAGAGCTGGGGTGAATATCAGCCTCTGGGAATGTCTTGATAAAAGCCTGGATATTACGAGCAACGATCCACGCTGTCAGGGTATACAAGATAACATGCTGTCAACAAGTCGCCAAGCCTAACCACCTAACCAGGGGTAGATTTAAAAACAAATTCGCATGTAGCGAGCAGTAGGGCGGGGACGAGTCCAAATTTACTACCCAGGTACCCACACACCCATTCCCCGACCCTACCCAGGTATCCACTGTAGGTCTCAAGTGACAGGTACAAAATGTCCGATTGGGAATTGTTTGACCGTAGCCCTGGAAAAATGTATTTTGATGTACACATACTAATTAAACAATCTGGTCCTGCATACAGTTCAGTTGACCGAAGTTTTATCTTAATTCAAACATATATAAGTCAGAAGGAATGTGTGCAGAGCAGAAAGAAATTCAAACATTGGTGACTTGTAGTTAACCATGGAGATCTAGATAACTTTTGTCGTTAAACAATCTATCACTTGACTAAGCACGGGGTACCCGGGTCCTAGTCAGTACCAACCCGACCCGAGTACCAGAGTCACCCATCTAAGACCCAGCCAGCTGGGCCCTGTTCCACAAAGCGATCTTAGAGCTAAGTCTTTCGTAAGTCTATGTTAAAGTATGGGAGTTACGATCATCTTAGCGCTACGATTGCTTTGTGGAACGGGGCCCAGGGCTTTCAAAAGTTACTGGACCTTCTCCAAAACTAAATGTTAGAGGCCACGACTGAGTTAATCAGGGGGCTCTGAAAAGTTTACAACTCCTCAAGATCCTTTCTTGCGCTCTACGAATAAATTTGGCTTCCATTTGCCTCACTTTATGAGCAAATAAAGATGTTGTTGTTGCGTCAGTCGCGTCATTCTACCAAGATGATCTTTATGTCAACCATTCGCATGACCTCATCCCCCATAAATATTTTTGCATCGAAATTACATGATTCACGATCAGTGTCCTCTTAGGAAATTAATCATTCACAGAGAAGGGTGAAATTTTGACTTGCCAGACGGACATCTACTTAATGTTTCAGCAAGCCTTTTGTAATTTTAACTGGCCACAGGTGAATGGGCTAGCAGTTAAATCGACCCATGCTGATCCATTAAGTCCTGATCCTCTTACAACAAGCATGGGTTGCTAGGGAACTATTCTAACCTGGCCTCCAAACGCGTTGTCAGTAAATTAATGAGTGATCAGGTGATCAAAACAAGATCCAAACTCAAAACAATTCTCTCATTATGTTGCTGTTACAAGGTAATGAGTAAACGGGTTTGGGGTCATGTTGTGAGTATCTTATCCTGATCATGTACACCGCACTATTGAATTTAGGAATCCAAGATAATCACTACAAACAAAGTCAATTATGTTGCACAAACAGTAGTGATTCATTAACATCCTAAACTGATATCTGTCATGTCTATTAATGAAAGACCGCTTCTGTGGAAAGAGCACCTGCCTCGATAGCTGAAGGTCAGCGGGTTCGATCCCCGGTCCCCAAGACGTTAAAAGATGGCACTCGATACTCTACCTTGTGTTTGGCAGTATGGGGTTAAAAACAAGTACAGGTCGGCTCGGAGTCAGTATACTGTGTGTGAGTAGGGTATCCATGTTTAATTTATGACATATCTCGACTGATCTCAGTTGGCAAGCAATATAAAACCGGCATTAGTCTGGACTAGTATAAGCAGCCACACACACATGTGTATGCACGTTCACTATATCAGTGCAATAGTCTTGAACAAAAAGAAAAAACCCAAACATTTAACTTACCGGGTAACTTATTCATGAGTGGCATTAACAGCAGGCCTCCAAGTTGCGACTTAAACAGTCGTCAATGCGACCTTAATTTCAATTTGTCTTTTGTCTAAAATTTAGAGGTAGCCAAATGACTACCTTGAAAAATATTTTGTGGCAACTAAATTCTATTTCTACACATATTTAGACAGAAAAATAAACATGTCTGCTACGAATTGTACTAACAAATAATTCCTCCTAAAGTCACCTTGAACCGAAATAAATATTAAAGTAATTTGTATTTTATTTTAGTTGATAGTTTATTGGATAAGCAAGGATATACCTATATATAATCTACTAACATAAACTGCATCACTGTTCGAGTCACAAATAACCAAACTCAAGTACAGTTTCCACTAATATACAATAAAAGTTATTTGATCAAAGATAATTTCAAATGCATTGGGCTAGCTATACTATTGGCTTGACTTCTTAATTTTACCACTGGCTACCAGGAAAAAAATACTTCAGTAAAAATTTAAATTTTGAGGCCTGAACAGTGTGTAGCATGATCATGATAAATTATGAGAGTGCACGATATTACGAGTCCCACAATAACCGTGACACAAAGATTCAACAACATTTACTTCAATACAACAATTCAATCTTTTAGTGGTGGAATGATACACTGATGCATCGAGATTTTTTACTTCCCTATACAAGTATCGATCACAGTCGCACACGAAGTAAAAAATATTGATTCTGAACTTAAATGTTGGCTTTAATAACTGTTCCACTAAACACTTATCAGTAGGGCAAGTTAAGAGTGAAAACATAAATATTTTTGTTGTGCCATACTTGACACTGCCAACTGTAAATCATCCGTGTGCCAGGTGCTTGGCCATCCTGTCTATGAAAAAGATGGCTTATGCACCACAGATAACAGCACATCCAAGTATCGGGATACATATCGGATCGTGAGCAAGGTATCGTGATACGTATCAGATCGTACAGTTGCTGTATCATCCCAGCCCTACATTGTGCCATACCTGACACTGCCAACTGTAAATCATCCGTGTGCCAGGTATTTGGCAATCCTCTCTATGAAAAAGATGAAAAAGATGAAAAAGACCTACAGCGGGTACCCGGGTAGGGTCGGGTAATAGGGAGGTGGGTACCTGGGTAGTAAATTTGGACCAGCCCTTGTATTATCACTATGAAATTAACAAGACATGGTCATTTGACCATCCAAGTGGTAACCGAAATAAATGTTCTCAAAGATAAGACCTGATTTTAGTGTATTGGGATTGTTATTAGACACATAATCAGAAATACTCCTAAGCATGCTAAGTGGCTTGAAAACCCCGAGGATATAAAAAAAATGTCTTGAGAAAATATGTAAATAAGTGTATTTATTATGGTTCTGTCAACAATGAAATAAATTACAAACTTTCACTTTCAGCAAGTCAAGGGAATTTGACGGAATAGTACAGGTTTTGATTTGTTTATTTGTTGTTTAACGCCGCACTCAGCTATATTCCAGCTATATGACTGCGGTCTGTAAAATAATCGAGTCTGGACCATACAATCCAGTGATTGACATCATGAGCATCGATCCACGCAATTGGGATCGATGACATGTATCAACCAAGTCAGCGAGCCTGACCACCCGATCCCGTTAGTCGCCTTTTACGACAAGCATAGTCGCCTTTTACGGCAAGTATGGGTTGCTGAAGACCTATTCTACCCCGGAATCTCACAAGTTTTGAATAAAAGTTGCATGAGTTTATCATGCTCATGATCAGGTATGTGGTATACATATGTAGCATCCATGACGAAGAGGAAATGAAGTGGGTTTAACATTATGTTTAGGTGTGCGTGTTTGTGTTGGGTTTATAGTACTAGCCGAAGATACCATGCCACAGTTTAACATAGATACCCTACTCAGACACAGAATACAGACTCCTAGCCAACCAGTCCTAGTTTTACACACCAGAAGAGACGCATCCCCTTGACCTCAATGTCTATCAACATTGCCTCAAGAGACAGATTTGTGCACCATGCCCTAAACAGGAAACATAATCTGTAGCCAAGTAAGAAGACATAAATATTTTAATCCTTGGATAACAGATTTGCTTATTAAAAACCATAAGTAGTTGATGGGATTTTGTTCTGATGTTTCTCGCCGATTCACACATTCCAAAGGGAGCAAGATGATTAACGTAAATACATAACACTATGGATAACAGCTTCTTGTATTCCCTGTAACAAGGTTTCAGTGCTACTTCTTGCCCCAGTGAATGCTGCTTAAGTACATGGAGTTAATATATAGACGTGATGATATGTTTACACAGGGTGGGATTAATGAATAACATAACAATATAGTGCCGAAGCCAATGAGATTAACAGGAGCAGGCCTCAAAGTTAAGGCATCTCTTCAGGCTTTCCTCCCACATTCAGCTGACACGCCGTGATATAACTGGAATACTGTTAAAAGCGGCGTAAAACCTAACTCACTCACTCACTCACTCACTCAAGATTATTTAGTCAGTAATGTACCGTATTTCCTCTATTAGACGCCAGGTCAATTGTTCAGTGCAAAAATAGAAGCCTGGCCTCTAATGGACGCCAGGTCGATCAAATGATACAATTAATGATCCCTTTTTGGGACGGATATCTACGAACACAAACATAAAATATTTCTATTTCATGACGATTCGGGACATTCGTGGTCATAGTGAAATGGGGGTATTAATAGACGCCGGGCCTCCAATAGACGCCGGGTCGAAGGCTTGTCCGAAATAAATAGAAGCCCGGGCATCTAATAGAGGAAATACGGTATATACTCTTAAAGCATATCTAATCTGCCTAACTGCAGCAATACTGATTCTAACGTTTGATGTAACAAACATTGTTCTTATTTACGTTGTCATAAATACTTCACAAGATTATAGATTAATATTTACCTTACAATTCCCATGTTGATTTTTATATTTGAAAAAAAATAAAATTTTAGTTCGTCAATCAGTATTTATTAATGCATTACATTTCTGCACAACGCAGTTAGTAATATCAGGTTAGCGGCTTGATATTTCCATGTAGCCAATTGGCGCCTGCGTAAATCATATTGGTCGCTAATTGGACATTTCAACCGCCATGGCAACCAAATTAGTTGCAAGTGATGCAACTTTGAGAGCTGAGGAGAGAAGCCAATTAAGTGCAATGAATGTGTAGTGATTGAGTTGAGTGTGGTAACAAGGGGCTGACAATGGTCACACGAACAATAAGGCAATCACAATGTCAATTTGTGGTTGATGATGTGATTAAAGCGCAGTGCACGCTCAGTTAGAAGATGCCTTGGTCTCTGTTAATGGATAGCTTCTTTCTTTAGATTTCAATAGCCTCTTAATTGAAGTTTCCCTTTCCTATTTTGGAAACATATCATGTATATATTAATTCCATGTGCTTATTCAGTATTCACCTGATGAAGGGGAGAGAAGTATTTCTGAAGCATCATAACAAACAATAAAAGAAGTTGTTCTCAATAAAAAGTGTCATGTATTCATGTTCTTGCAACTTCTAAATGTCTATCAAAGAAATCATGATTAATTTACATACCAGCAACAGAAAGTACCGTATTCGACGTAATAAGCCCCCCGCTCTAATAAACGCCCACGGCGATATTTGATGATATATTGGCTAGTGAACAAGCCCAATTTGCATCCCTTCCGACTGATCAATGTACACAAGACTTATTTATTCGGTATAATCGCACACGTGTGTTATATACACCCTTATTTATGGGCAATTAAATTCTGGAATATCTGTCGTACATAAACATTTCAGGCTGTCAGCATAAACAACAAAATTTATCTTTCAACTATGTTTTTTTCACCAAAATAATATTCTAATAGAACCCCCTATTTCTAATTTTGAGAGTGCCCCGAGCGCTTATTACGTCAAATATGGTAAATATTAACATATAGAGAAAACCTTAATAATGGCCTTAATACAAGTCCTAATGATACCTAACTATCGAGCAGATTGGTTAGGACAATATTTGACTATAGCCAATTTCTAATGCTGAATACATTTTTAATTTGTCAAGAGGAATCAAATATCAACACATGGGTTCTTCCATGCATATATGATGACAACACTACTGAAGCATCAAGATTTCTGAATAACTATTTCTTACCATCAAACAAGGTGCCCTATAGAGGTTCTACCTCGTTTATCATGTTTTTATCATATTGAATTTTTGCAAAGTCTCTATTGAGTGGAATAGGCCTTCAAAAACACTGAATTGAACCTTATGTACTATGGGCACTCGTACTGTGTCGACCAGGAATCATGACAAAACAATAAATTAGTATAACACAATCATTCATCATGACAACAATTTTAGAGGATAGTCAGCCTAATAGGGCTGGGATGAGTCCAAATTTACCACCCAGGTACCAGGCCCCCTATTACCCTTTCCTACCCGGGTACCCGCTGTAGGTCTCTGGAGATGTCTCAAAATGTCTGATTGGGAACTTTTTTAGCATAGCCCTAGCAAAACGTTTTTAGATACATGTATTAAACAATCTGGTCATGCATACACTGAAAGTGACTTAAGTTAAATCTTTTTTCAACCATATGAAAAATCAGAAGGAATGGGTGCATAGTCAGAAAGAAAAACAAACATTGATGACTTGTAGTGTAACCATAGATTGCGAGATAAGTTTAGTCATGACACAATATTTCATGTGACTAACCACGGGTCCGGGTAGTCCTGTGGGTACCAGGGTCCTACTCAGTACCAACCCGACCCGGGTACCTGTCCCAGGCCTACAGCCTCAGAAATATTTATTCTTTTTAGATGAGTCTAGAGGACTAGTGCAAAACATGTCCCTAGTCCTCAGAGTGAATAGCTCGTCCTAGTCCTGCACCATGACCGTGGAATATATTTATTTTATGAAAAAATAATAATCTAGAAATGCATACAAAAGCAAGTTTAGCCGGCTCAAGCTAGCTCTGAAATCAGCATAGAATTTTTTTTTTTATTTTTAGAGTCAAGAAGGATATTGTGTAATATAAGATTTCAGAGACTAAATGTTAGTCTAAGCTCATCTGGCTAGACTGACTTGTACTAAATTCACAGCATTGAGCATGTTGAGAACTTAATTGTTGTTATAGACGTAAAATGTTACTAGCCTTTGAGGACAACCATCACAGGGATAGAAATTAACCAAGAAAGTCTACAAGCTCAAATAATGATAACATATAGCAATACCCTCCTAAATCACTGAAAATGTTTGATATGCTACTGGTCCTCAGGATATATCTTTATCATTAACCAAACAGGTCCCCTGGGCAGTGGGCTATATCTGCCATCACTTCATTTTTAGTTGTCTTAGCACAATTTAGTAGTCTGAGGCTAGCAGACTAGCATGAATTTCATAGGCTGTTAATTCTTGTGATTAATTCATAGTTTTGCACCTGAACATCATGGCAATTTATATTATTACGTAACTAAAACCAGTATGCATATGTATACGTCTTTGCTAAACCTTACCTGTTATGACTTGTTTCAGTTGAACATGCTTGGTAACGCTGACAACTGTCCTTCCATATATCAATTTAGACCATTGCAATCAGCCTTTACAGTGGGACGACGTTATGCCTCAGAGTTACGCGCGCACTTCACCGACTCGTCCACTCGTCTGATTAGCTCCGAACAAATGATTGTCTTTCGTCATGAGATAATTTCGCCATATATTCACATGCTTGTCCACGTCAACTGACAGCCGGGACCTGTTGCCTAGTGAACCGATGCACCGTTATCTACACGTGTCTATTACAATCGCTTTGATCTGACAAACAGCATGCGGCGAAGGACGAGGGCTACATGATGTCTACAGGCTAGATCTAAACACTGCCCAACATCGATGCTGCAGTCAATTGTTTACATCTTTTGTTCACCGAGGCATGGGAGGCATGCATAAAACTGTATTCAGCTCACGCCAGTTCGATGCATTACTGTCACTTCGATATAGTTGTTTGGAGACGTTGTTGACCAGCTTCATGCACAACCTACAATGCTTGCGAATAAATCCTCTTTTTTTTCCAGGTCCTGTCAACGTTGTACCAAGGGAGGTCACTCTAATGTTTGTGTCGTGTTTTGAGTTTTCATACCAGTGATCAAACAAACTCAGTTCAAACCTAGACACCGCTATCTCGAGTTCGACCCTTAAACTAAGCTTTGAAACAATGTTTTGAAAGTCCGGCATGTAAATCCTAGCCAGTACAGGCCTGAAACTAAAATAATTAACAGATAAAATTGACCACTAAACCACCAAATTGACCAGTGGTGGTATAGCTGTACAGGTGTTGCCTACCTGTGCTCTCTGATGTCCCGCATATCCGACATTGACGTGAATCGTTTTAGAAAGCATGAATGTTGGAGGAGATATCCAAAGTCCCAAATAATTCGACGGCTTCCTACTATTGCCACAAATATGTGTTATCTCATCTTTAAATGATTGTGATACATCGACTGTGACATGTCATATCGTTGAGATAGGTGGCGATAGCTACGGCTAGATAACCACGTAAATAGTGTTCTCGTCGATCCTGTATACAACCATGACAGTGAGGTGAGTGAGTGAGTGAGTGAGTTGGGTTTAACGCCGCTTTTAACAGTATTCCAGTTATATCACGGCGTGTCAGCTTAATGTGGGAGGAAAGCCCGAAGTGATGCAGGTCTCAGACGTTTACCTCTTCGGTGAAACCCACGAGCACGGGTATGGTGCTGACAAACCTAGAAACATATTCGGGGCGAACCGGGATTCGAACCCACAATCATAGGTTTCTGGCGTGCCGAAGGGACGCAACTCTGCACAGCGAATCGCGGCGCCTAAGACGACTGGGCCACCCGTGCCCCGACAGTGAGGTGAAATGGGGTTTAACCGCGTCCAAGATTATTGCACATAAAAAGCAGCGTGAATGCACGTGTGTGTGTTCGGGTGGTTGCTTCTTCAAGTCAGGACAGGGGCGGTCGGGTAGCCTAGTGGTTAAAGCGTTCGCCCGTCACGCAGAAGACCCGGGTTCGATTCCCGACATGGGTACAATGTGTGAAGCCCATTTCTGGTGTCCCCCGCCGTGATATTGCTGGAATATTGCTAAAAGCGGCGTTAAACCATACCCACTCTAGTCAGGACTAATGCCGATTTTATAGTGCTAGCCCACTGAGATACTAGGCCGCAGTTAAACATGAATACACCACTAAGACACAGTATACTGACTCCGAGCCGACCAGTCCTTGTTTGAACCCCTTAATGCCGAGCGCCAGACAGGGTAACAACAAGTACCATCTTTAAAAGTCTTTGGTATGACCGGTGACGCCCTACCACTAGACCGCGGAGGCGGATCAGTCAACACAGAATATTTTTAAGTATGTCAGATTGTTTATTCTTGTTCCCAATTGTTTATTTTATGTGTTTTCTTGTGCGCAAAATCGTTTCTCAATTCTGAAGATATCAGATAATGAAGAAGTATTTTTTTATGGATCAGAAAACTTCTTTATTCAGATAATTCAGATAATGTTCTAAATGATAATCCAATGAAAGTTTGTTGCTCTTAATATCAAATACATGTAGATATCTCTCGGCGGTACAAATAATATACTTTTAGTAACGTGAATGTTACTGGTTGTAAATCTACATATACTCAACAACAAAAGTTCCTGTGACACCAATATTTTATTGTATTTTTCAAACAAGTAAAGTTTGGTTTTCAATATTGTAGTACATGTATGGAATCAAGTCACAAAAACGCAACTGCTACAGAAAAGCGTGCATCCCATGCATTCTGAAGTCAGTATGGCAAATTAAACCATTTGAACGCTTACAGGAGTCTTTTATCTGTTTCAAACACACCATAACTTTGCATTAAATCTTATTCAGTGTCACAGGAACTCTTGTTGTTCAGTATAGAACGTTATGTTTTAAAATTGCTATTTTATAAGCAGAATATTCATTCACAAAATGTTGAGAGCTGGAAAAACTACATATGGCGGAGAGAACCTGACCTTGATTCCCTCTGTAAAGCTTTAGTTTAAACAAACTGTTAAAGTTTAACATTCCTATACTGCTTGTGCACGACATCGGTCGGAATAAAGTGATTCAGTGAGTATGGTTTTGCGCATTCTAGCAATATTCAAGCAACATCACGGCGGGGGACAGAAAATGGGTTAAAGCATTGTACCATAGTGAGGAATCAAACCCGGGAGTTTGGCGTGATGAGCGAACGCTTTAACCTCTAGGCTACCCCACCGCATCGGAAGCAATACACATTCAAAAGACTGGCAGTATTAGGAGTGAGTGAGTGAGTGAGTTTGGTTTTACGCCGCTTTTAGCAATATTCCAGCAATATTACGGCGGGGGACACCAGAAATGGGCTTCACACATTGTACCCATGTCGGGATTCGAACCCGGGTCTTCGGCGTGACGAGCGAACGCTTTAACCACTAGGCTACCCGACCGCCCCGGCAGTATTAGGAGAAATATACATGATAAGAGATCGTTATTACAAACATGCCTTTATTGCATGTGCAAGAGAACAACACAAAATGTAGTCCAGCTTCTCGCCCACGGTAGACCCGTGAAGATCCGGGGTAGAATAGGTCTTCAGCAACCCATGCTTGTCGTAAAAGACGACTATGCTTGTCGTAAGAAGCGACTAACGGGATCGGGTGGTCAGGCTCGCTGACTTGGTTGATGCATGTCATTGATCCCAATTGATGGATCGATGCTCATGATATTAATCACTGGATTGTCTGGTCAGACTCGATTATTTACAGACAGCCGTCATATAGCTTGAATATTGCTGAGTGCAGCTTTAAACAACAAACAACCAAACCCATCTCGTCCACTGTACAACATTGTTCTCTGATCCACATTTTGAAAGAAAGAAGAAATTAAAGTTCGAACTATTTGGACACTTACCTCATCGATCGAAGCATTTTTTACGTTAGGAACGCGAAATTTACCATCTTAGTAATATGTTCATTGCACATGTGTTGTTGAAAACGCGACCACGGACATGTTCACAGAAGTCTCCAATGAAGAGGACATTTTACAGCAGCTTCATTCACTTCTTGCTTTCCCACGTTCATGTACAGTGAACTCCGTTTATATAACGAACTTACTTTTTTTTGTCCCGACTATTTGCTGTAGTTATGCTGTATATACGTTATATAACTATGGTTATAACGAACTAAAATTAGTGGTCCCGTTGAGTTCTATATAACTGTATTACTGTATTTCATAGTCTGCACGTCTTCCGTGGGCACTTCTTTCGTCATGTCAAAGTCAATAAACGGGTATTTGAACGACAGTCCCCGGCCCTTTATTCAGATACAGTGTCGCAAGTTGAATCACACAAACCGTACCTCAAAAGCATGGCGTTAAAAAAACTTATATCTTCAATATGTGCACAGTGTACACATGACGATGTTCTCGTAGATATAACAATATGTTTACGTCATGATAATCAGAATAAATAAGTACATGCAGTAAACTACGGTTATAACGAACTCAAATGGACCACTCATTTGAGTTCGTTATAACCCTAGTTCGTTATAAGCATATATACAACATCCATACAAAAAATGGCCGGGACCAAAAATGAAGTTCGTAATATCTGTCAGTTCGTTATAAGCGTGTTCGTTATTAACGTATTTTGAGTGTACTGATTATTATTATTCTATTCTTATCTTCCTTTTCAGCCGGTGTTTGTGGAGTTATGGTTGATTATTACACTACTTGAAATCGCCGTGAGATGGTTGAAGGGAATATGTCTCTTGTTCCCATGGATATTGCCTGGTGCCAAGTGAGTAAGTGAGTGAATATTGCTTAACGCCGCATCGTCAATTTTGCATTTCGCGACCAGAGTCCTCCGCAAAAAACGTAGGTACCATTATGACGGACGATCAGGAGAAACATAAAAATTGAGGAGATTTTGTCTTTTTAATCTTAATATATATTACGTTTACCATTTGATATTCATGAACATTTATATAATGGTCAAAATTGTTACACGATTGCGTCGTGTTGTGTGGTAGTCACGTGAATGAAAGAAACTAGTAAATCGAGTTCCTATATAGATTGCTTTGAATGTTGGTCGAGATGACTTAAGGGGTGATGGGGTAGTCTAGTGGTTAAAGCACTCGCTCGTCACGCCGAAAACCCGGGTTCGATTCCTAACATGTGTGATGCCCATTTCTGGTGTCCCCAGCCATGACAATGCTGGGTTTTTGCTAAAAGCACGTAAAACCATACTCGCTCACTCGAGTCACTCCAATCCGGTTACTATCCATCGTTTACATCCATTGTAATCATCCGATCCACATTTCAGTTATTTTATAAGGAAGAGGCTCGAGCCACCGCGTCTTGTCGATTTTCACTGGAGGTATCAACGATGTAATTCGTTCCTTGTGTAAATTGTGCCATTATTTTAATTGAATCATGTATTGGTAGACAAATTTGTATAATGAATTTTGAGATAGCCTACTCGTTAGCTTACGTTCCAATCGCAAACAGTTTGGTTTTCTCATTGTAATAAAATTAAAAAAGGACAACAATTCCCCAGTCGTTAAGAAGAGAAGGATACGTTTGATTCACCCTTTGGACCCCGTAATTTGCCCGTAGCACAACCGCTTTTCAAATATCGCTGCACACCTTATTGTTGTCTTTTATAAACCTCTAGACGTCTAATTCCCCAACAACAGATAACACAGTTATTTGAACTTTTTCCACACAAGCTACAGTATGTATGTTTAATGGGGAATGGCAATAAAATAAAAATATAAAACATTTATCAAATCTTCGTACCAGCCAGTGCAATAGTATGGCATCTTTCATACATATTGTATATCTAATAAGACCGATTTTTAGTTGGACGGAAGTCCGCGATTTACACAATGATAAGATTGTCCCCTGTTACTTGTCGACTTTTATGAACACATTTTCCTTTAAAAGTGTCTGAAATAAAAATCTCTGTGTACTTTAAACAAGCTGGTAATATGCCTTGCCTGAAGCCTATCATCATGATTGCATTTAATTTAATCACGTGAGCTGAGATTTACCTAGCGGTACACTTATATTCACTTTCCTAAACCCCTGAAGATATACTGTCTACTAGGCAGAGAAAAATGCTTCTTAATTCATTTATTGCGATATCCGACCTTGCGTGTCAAGCCAATTGCTCGGAGACATTACAAGGGCGGGCAACACTAATCACTTTTGCATGACGTATTCGTAGGGCATGTAAATGCTTATCAATTTCTTTTGATATAATCTACAAAATATCAACACGATTGCATTCATAATCCCCCCCGCCTCCTTTAACACACACACACACACACACACACACACACACACACACACACACATCACCTCACCCCCCTAAAGAAAGAGATACATGCTTTTCTTTACCTGAACGCAGACTCTGATTGACAATGACATATTCAATTCAAAGAAGCGGTCGTAAAATAAGGAAACATCTCGTGTGCAATTACCGCAATTAACGAAGGGCGTCGCAACTGACAGCTTCACAACTTGTTCCGGGTTTGTGTGAGAAGCTGCATTTGAACTATGCCTTTTTATTTTGTGTGATACCTTAAATACGATCACATGTAAGTATGGTAGTATGTGAATAGTATCACACACGGTGTCTCTTGTGCTATTTCGAGATGGGTTATCCACGACATCGGAAAGAATGTAGTCAGACGGATACAAAAGCATGTTATGGATACCTAGGTGGCTAGTTCCTGGTTACTCTATACGGTCAGGGTGTGTAGTGTGTTTGAAAACTTTATGTGGTCACGGTTGTAGCGTTTTACGTATATCCGGATCATTAGGCATAGTTGAGTCACGGGATACTAGCATTAATACGCTGTTACTTAAAATGTAGGTCACGATAATGTCAAAATGGCGACATTCATAAGTCTACCAAAGTAGGGCCATATGCTTTGTTTTCATTGACATTAAATGAATCAGCTGTTTTAGATTAGTATTCCAATAGCGTGTTTGTTTGTTTGTCTAACGCCACGGTCAGCAATTTTACAAACAAGTGATTGATATCATGAGTAGTGACGTATGAGTACAATTCCACGTCGTGACACGCAATAAAACCAATTCACCCAGATTGACTACCAGATCCATTTAGTCACCCTTGCTAACTTTATCTTAGTTAAATACTATATTACAAGGCCCCATGGGGATTCTAGCTTACATTTGGCCTTCATCATCCTATGTCGTAGAAGTAGTAGTAGCAGTAGAGTAGTAGCAGTAGTAGTAGTAGTAGTAAAAGTAGTAGTAGTAGTAGTAAAAGTAGTAGCAGTAGTAGCAGTAGTAGTAGTAATAGCAGTAGTAGTAGTAGCAGTAGTAGTAGTAGTAGCAGCAGTAGTAGTAGCAGTAGTAGTAGTAGCAGCAGAAGTAGTAGTAGTAGCAGTAGTAGCAGCAGTAGTAGTAGTAGCAGTAGTAGTAGTAGTAGTAGCAGTACTACTACTACTGTTACTACTACTACTACTACTACTACTACTACTACTACTACTACTACTAATAATAATAATGTAGATAGTCTTGTGCTTCATAATTGACATAATTGTTGTCTGTAACATAATCTTGTTTGTTGTTGATGGTGTTCTTATTAATATAATTTATCTTTCATTAACCAGAGCAACAGCAACAACAATAATAATAACAATGATGTAATCCACCTTATGCTTTATAAGTGATACTATTATTATTGTTGTTGTTTCTGCTGCTGCTGTATTGTTGTTTAGTTAAATATGATGCCATCGATGTATTAGTCTTACTCTTTATAAGTGGCCACCCGTGAAGACCCAGGGTAGAAAAGGTCTTCGGCAACTCATGCCTGCCGTAAAAGGCGACTATGCTTGTCGTAAAAGGCGACTAACGGGATCGGGTGGTTAGGCTCGCTGACTTGGTTCATGCATGCCATCGTTCCTAATTGCGTGGATCGATGCTCACGATATCAATCACCGGATTGTCTGGTCCAGACTCGATTATTTAAAGACCGCCGTCATATAGCTTGACTATTGCTGAGTGCGGCTTTAAACAACAAACATTATAAGTGGCATTACTATTTTTATTTTTTATTCTGTTTCTATTCTAGCGGCGCTTTAACGACATAGAGGAAAGTCGGAAGCCCACTGTTTACAAGATGGACGAGATTACAACCAAGGCTACATTTTACATTATACCAACACTACTTGCAGCTTTACTGGTCTATTTCCTTAGAAAGAAAAGGAATAGACTGCCCGGTCCTTTTGGTTTGCCCATTTTAGGACATTTACCCTTTTTGGGCGACAACCCTCATTTGACTTTCACGAAATGGAGACGTCAATATGGCGACGTCTATCAAATCCAGATGGGTAGCTGGCCGTCCATCGTAGTTTGCGGGATGGATTTGATAAAACAGGCTCTCACACAAGCAGACGACGTTTCAGGTCGACCAGGGTTCTTTTCCGGAAAGAGTATAACTGGTGGGAAAAACCTCACTTTTGGACGATTTGACAGCAGTTGGATCAAACACAGAAAGATTGCGAGTGGAGTTCTATATACATTCGCAAACGCGAGGAAAAACCCAGTGGAAGAAATCATTAAGCAGGAAGTGTGTAACGTTGCCGAAATTTTCAAATCCAAGGGAGATAATTGCTTTGACCCAAAGGAAGCTTTATTGTTTGCATCTGCTAGTGTAATATATCAAATCTGCTATGGTAAAACAGATCAAATTGAATATGACGAGGATTTTAAATCGTTAATAACATCATCGACAGATTTTAATGACTTCACCAATGCTGGCAATCCTGTTGACATGATGCCCTGGCTACGGGTGTTTTTCCCCTCGAAAGTTAATAAATTTCTGGATATTGTTGAAAGAGCAGAACGAGTAAGAAGACAGAAAGTTGCCGAACACAAAACAACCTTTGACCCGAACAATCTCCGTGATGTTACTGACGGACTTCTTGCAGCTGCGCAAAGCATACCGGAAGTCGAGATGGCGGAGTTAGGATTGACACACGAACAGATCTTGTCATCACTTGACAATTTCTTTGGAGCCGGTTTTGACACAATAGCTAATACACTCCACTGGTCAGTGTTACTATTAGCCTCGTTTCCAGATGTTCAGGAGAAATTGTATCAAGAAATCTGTGACGTCACCGGAAGTACCCGTTCGCCATGTTTGTCTGACAAGAGTAAGATGCCATACACCGAAGCCACATGCTCAGAAATAATGAGGTTTTCTTGCATTTTCCCCCTTGCTTTACCTCACTTTACAACCAAAGATACTCGAATTGGTAGTTACGATATTCCTGAGTCAACATTGGTATTCTTCAATTTTCATTCTCTGACTCACGACAAGGGCCTTTGGGGTGATCCAGAGTCTTTTAAGCCAGGCAGATTTTTGGATAGAGACGGTCAGATTGATAAGGGTGTGTTGAATCGGCTGATTCCGTTTTCGGCCGGACGTCGGCGGTGTGTAGCAGAGTTTCTGGCCAGGATGGAGTTCTTCCTCCTTCTGACTGGCATCGTGCAAACATGTCAGTTCAAGCTGCCAACCGAGGGCGTACGTGATTTGGAACCCTTGTTTGAACTGTCTCTAAGACCCAAACCATTCCAGATCGTGGTGAAAGAACGCGATCAGGGCCTATAAAGGGACTAGGCACGACAAAATGGCCGTCCAGCAAAGTTTGATTCAAATTTGTAAAAGCTCTGTATTACCCAATCAACTCATCATCACGTTGTCAGTCTTCATCCACATCATTTCTTTGTCACCCTTGTTTTATTTTATTTTATTTGTTTTGTTTTTTTAGTTAATTTCTGTGCATGTATATTCTGAGCTGTCATGCCCGACCCAGTCGTGGGTCACTTGCTAGATAAATGTACTTGCCAACATCTGCACCAAAACGCCATGCTGAAAGAATAAAGAAGTTGAAATCTCCGTCTCCACTTATACTTCAGCTTCACCGATACCATCTATTTAAGTTGTCACGAATCATCGATATATTGAGACGCACGAGTTAATAAGCCAAAGGCAATTGTTTTCAATAGTTTAATTAAATGTGTGTTTTGTTTGTTGTTTAACACCGCGTTCCGCAATATTACAGTTATGTGAGGGCGGTATGGAAATACAATGTATTACAATGTATTCGAGTCTGGACCAGACACTCCAGTGATTGACATCATGAGAATCGAACTGCGTAATTAGGTCACGATGACATGTATCAGCCTAATCTGCGAGTCTGATCACCTGATCCCGTTAGTCGCATCCTACTACAAGCATAGTCACCTCTTACGACAAGCATGGGTTGCTGAAGACCTATTCTACCCCGGATCTTCACGGATCCACAATATGGGTACTGATGATAACATCCCTGCTGGACCCGTGAAGATTCTGGGGTAGAATAGGTCTTCAGCAACCCATGCTTGCCGTAAAAGGTGACTATGCTTGTCGTAAAAGGTGACTATGCTTGTCGTAAAAGGCGACTAACTGGATCGGGTGGTCAGGCTCGCTGACTTGGTTGATGCATGTCATCGATCCCAATTGCGTTGATCGATGCTCATGATGTCAATCACTGGATTGTCTGGTCCAGACTCGATTATTTACAGACTGCCGACTGCTGAGTGCGGCGTTAAACAACAAACAAACCAACCAACAACATCCCTACTGAGTGAATAATTATGTAATTGATCGAGTCTGGGCGAGATAAGCTAGTGGTTAATAGCACGACATCGATCTACGAAGCTGTGCCATGATATGACGGCACACACTCCAACAAGTCACACATCTTAACAATCCGATCCTCATTCGTGCACAGGCGGCCCAGTCATCTAAGGCGTCGCAGTTTTCTGTGCAGAGTTGCGTCCCTTAGACATGCCGGAAACCCCGGTTCGCCCCGATTATGTTTGAAGGTTTGTCAGCACCATAGATGTGCTCGTGGGTTTCACCCAAGTGGTAGACGTGCAAGACCTGCATCCCTTCCAGCTGACAGGCCGTGACGTAACTGGAGTACTCGTCAAAGCGGCGTAAAACCAAACTTACTCACTCACGACAAAATTCACACTAAGGGTATAGTCAGCCCAGGGTTCCTGTCAAACAAGCCATGAGTGAGTGAGTGTGTATGGTTTTACGCCGCTTTTAGCAATATTCCAGCAATATCACGGGTACCCATGTCGGGAATCGAACCCGGATCTTCGGCGTGACGAGCGAACGCTTTAACCACTAGGCTACCCGACCGCCCCAAATAAGCCATGAGGTTAGGCGAATTGGAATCGGTATAACGTCGAAATCAAGATTATTGCAATTATTCAGCGACATGTATAGCTTGGACTGATGCCGGTTTTATAATTAAAAATACGTAGATGTTTTATTAGTAAGTCACGCGGCATATGCTGCACTAAAAGAACACAATGTTAGCACAGAAACACAACTCACCGTGCGGCAAACAATAATTCAGTGAAATCACTCAGTGTGCTAAAATATCAATACATCTCAAATATGATTGTTAAAGTAATTGCAGATATAGACATATTACAAAAAACAAAATACAGTAAACTACATTTTATAACGAACACGCTTATAACGAACTGACGGATATAACGAACTTATTTTTTAGTCCCGGCCATTTGATGTATATATGCTTACAACGAACTACGGTTATTACGAACTAAAATTAGTGGTCCCTTTGAGTTCGTTAGAACCGTAGTTTACTGTAATTCAGGATTTGTTGGTTTGAGTAAAGTACAGCCTGCTTTTAATGTCCATGTTTTCTTGGACCGGTTTTGCGAACTATCAAATATTTCTTGTATTATATTATAATACCAACCTGGTGATAATGCCAACGCCAATGGGCCTTTTTATGAACAAAAGCCCTAATTTCCCTGTCTATGATGTCATTTTTGTAAAAAGGTAATTAGTGCCAGCGTCATAGAAGTCGTTTCTCAAAACTGGTTTTTAGATTATAAAACTTGGGCCACTGTTTTGAGTGATCAGTTATTTGAATATGGATTTGGATATATATGTAGGTGACAATACTTTGTGAAACAATCTTGTTTTCTTAGCCAATTTAGACGGAGAATAAATGACATATACATATTTTTAAGAATGATATTTGATAGGGATCCATATTATTAATTATGAAATAGCATTAACACGATTTCGCCTTGGTTCTCATACGCTTATGATAGAAAATGGTTGATAGGTTAGACCAAAACAAGAGATGAATAGAAAGGTTGTCCCTTTTTGTGGAAACGATTTAGAAGACGAATGTCACTTCCTTATTATCTCCTAACGCTGTTTGGAAGAAATTTATTAGAATAAACAAAGTACACGTACGTTAAAATGTATCATTTTATTACAATACACCCGCCAACAAATTGTACTTACATGTAATTTGTCATAATACATTTTCGTTATTATGAATGACGAGACAACTTCCCTGTTACTTTTATCCATTCGTCACCACTCGCCCCTTTCCGTAACCTGCAAAAGGCTATTCGGCTTGTCCCGGAATAACACGAGTTGTTCACGAATGACTTTTATCGTCCATGATCTCTTGTGCCACCAATGTCAATGTCCTAGCAGGTAGGAGTGTGGTTGGGGATGGGGGTGGATTTCAATACACATTAAGTTCTTACAATGTACAAGTATTAGCCAGTTCCAGAGTATGCGCTGTTGAATCTTTTTTTCCCTTTTCTCAACTGTATCATGTATTTTGCACTTTGGCCTAAACTGAATAAATGTATAATTAATTTTGTTCGGAACAAATCACACATATATATATTCGCAGAAATATATATGACAAAGTGTATATCATTTGTATGAGGTTCCACAGTTATATGAAGCCAGATTATCCAGTTTTCCCCAAGCACCTATTTCTCGTACTGAAATCATCTTCCCGAGGCAAGAGAGTTAACTGGCTAAAAAAGTCCAGTATCCAACCTTGCCGAACTAGGCTGGTATTATGGAGTTACATTTTGGCTGGACTAACGAGTCTATGCATAGTCCAATCAAAATCGCGCAACGAAATCGAAATCCGGTTCGTAAACTGTCGTGCAGATTTCGGTCGATTGTAGGATTTGCAAAGCATGTGCACCGCCAACTCGTTGTCAGCAGATATTTTCAAAATCTTTACATGTTTGTAATCAAGGTGCTCACGTGGTTTGCTGCATTTCGCGATGTAAGACCCGTTTTATCACAATATAGATCTTGATTATCGATCAGATCGTCCCGACTGGGCGCCGCCATTTTGTTTGAAGCAAATGCGAGTGATACGAGAGGTGGAATCTGATTGGTCCATAGGAGAGGCTTAGAAGGGACATAACTGGGTATAGCCACTACGATCGAGCCCAGTAATATCAGCTTAGTTCGGCAAGGGTGGAAAGTGGACTTTTAAAGTCAGTTAACTCTCTTGCCTCGGGAAGATGTACTGAAATATTCAAAAGGTGATTTCTACCATCTACAGTGCATGACGAGGGTATATTGGACGACTCTTGAGGCACACTGAATCAGTATCACAACTTAAAGACTCTCATGAAAAAAATGTTATAAGCAATGTTCAAAGTTTTCAATATTTTGGTACAAGAACAAAGCAGATAATTCACTGTAGACTTCGACTGAAATGCAGCAATCTACATGGACATACGTTGAATGGTTTTATCTTTTGGACCCTACTTACGTAGCTCGTCGTGGTCATTATTACGAAGGCAATACTCTTCAGATGTTTCAATGTATACATTTACCGAGTTTTAATGTTAAAACTGTATTGTTTGGAAATACCACTCTGTGAAATGACGTAAACATTACAATAATAGACAGTGACAGTGTTCTTGTTACGTAGCGGACACTGTTCTTGTTACGTGTCGAACTGTGTTCTGGTAAGTGTCGCACACTGTTCTTGTTACGTGTCGGACTGTGTTCTGGTAAGTGTCGGACAGTGTTCTTCTTAAGTGTCGGACAGTGTTCTTGTTACGTGTGGGTTGTTAATTTGTTGTTAGTGCTCGAAATAATCCGGAAATCTGTTACTCCGGGCGGCTGGGCATGGAACGGTACAGTCGCCATCAATGGTGTTCACTGCAGCGAAATCCATATCCTGTACTTTTTTCAGCACACGCCGATTAACGATTCGTACACGAAAATCTTTCACACGGCATTTGAAAGTGTGATGATGTTAAAATATGTTGCATTACTTCCTTAATGTCAGGTGCAGCATCGCGTTATGTGCTGTTAGTAGCAGCGATGCTACGTTAAGGAAGGCCCGAAGTGGGGTTTTCCCCACAGTATAATAATACTAATACTAATACTAATACTATACTAATACTACTACTAATAATAATGGTGCCATATCAAATCGTCCCAGACTCAGTTTTTCAAGGAGAGGCTTTCTGAACGACCACTGCATCGAGTTTATGTGCAGGCTGATGATGAGCCTAACCAGCCTGACTATGCCAGGATCACCAAAACCCTCATTGCTGCATTTTTTAAATTTTAATCTGTAAATAATAATAATAATAATAACGATGATGATGATACTACTACTACTACTACTACTACTACTACTACTACTACTACTACTACTTCTACTTCTACTCCTACTACTACTACTACTAATAATAATAATAATAATAATAACCAAGTGACTGCTAATGGCGCTAGATTAGTATTACCAAAAATTCATTCTCAGCTCCCTGGGAAGTATATACACCCCATGCAACACATTAATATTCATGCAACCCTTGTGTGCATAGCAATCGTACGACAACATATATATTCAAACTTATCAAATTCTCTCTTCAGCTCTATTGATATGTGCGGGTAGCATGAATAATGCTTTTTTGTATAGAAAGTCATCAAAACATGTTTCCTCTCAAGGAAGTCACTTCACTCCAAATCACCGCGAAGTGAATGAAGCGGGGTGAGGTATAGTAAAATACACTGCTGTATACATGAAATGCACATTGCAATGTACAAAGAAATATATGGCAGTGGCAATGAAACCGAGGCCACTGTTCTGTTATACCTGCCAGAAATAGACATCCGTTGGCCACATGTGTTGCTATAAATATGCATGCCGTGATCACGAGACGGTGAATCAGTTAAAGATGTGGAGTAACGAGCTGCTCACACCTCTCACCCCACACATTCACTGTAGTCGTACCCACCAACCCTCCCCGACACAAGAAACACCCTCACGTGTGGGGACAGGCGGAAATAACAAGAGTGGGGGGTAATATGCGTGCGCATTGATTTCAGTTTACGCGCCAGTCCTCCTTGGGGATTATGGTTCGAACAAATCCCCACAACCTATGTAAGTAGAAAGAGGCGACTTAATACTCAGGTGGTCAGGCCAGGTGACTTAAAAATTGGTTGATTGCCTGACAATCTACCCCGACGGCCTGGATCGTTGCTCATGATATCAATAACTAGTTTGTCTGCTCGGTGTTCTGAAGCTGTATGTTTATTGAGATATTTTTTGCAATATGAAGATGTTTTATGAAGTGCAAACTAATATAATAGTGTTTGTTTTTTCTGTTAATTTCAAGATCATTTTGAGATTCCACGTGAAGATACGTGTTAGAATTGGTCTTCAGCAATCCATGGTTGTCATGTGAGACGGGATTGGGGCTGGCTCGGTGCCTTGGCATGTCATCGTACTCTAATTGCGCATATCGATGCTCATGATGTCACTCACTGGATTGCCTGTGGCAAACTCGATTATTTACCAGTTAAACAGTTGAATACGTCTTTCTCAGGTACTTATCCCCATCGGCCTGTAAATAATCGAGTAATCGAGTCTGGGCCGGGCAGTTCGTCGACTCGTGGTTAATAGCATGAGCAGCGATTGGGTAACGATCCAGCTCGACATTTGTGCACATAAAACTCTCTCTCTCTCTCTCTCTCTCTCTCTCTCTCTCTCTCTCTCTCTCTCTCTCTCTCTCTCTCCTCTCTCCTCTCTCTCTCTCTCTTGTCCTTTCTGATTAATCTGTTAGATGTTTAAGCACTCTGCGATAATTATTTTAATGTTCATTATAATTTCTATTATATTATATATTATCTATTTGATTATAGCAGTGTTCATTATAATTTCTATTATATTATATATTATCTATTTGATTATAGTTCTGTTCATTATAATGTCTATTATATTATATATTATCTATTCATCTATTGGATTATAGTTAAAGTTCGGCATCCCAGTGGTTTAATCGTCACGCTTCCATTTTAAGAACGCCTTTCTGATATATTCCATCGAAATGTAATTCTTTAGGAACGCAGTATAATTTTGACAGCTCAGCCGAATGTAAGCGGAAACAACCATCCATGTGTCATTTTTCCAGAGTATCCAAATCTAAACCACACATATAAAGTCTTGGACAACCATTGCTGACAGGATGAAGTTCTTGACAGGTGTTCATCGTTAACACCAACTGCAGCTGTGTACCAACATGTGTCATTTGACAGCAGCTCCAAGTTCCAAAATGAAGTATATTCATGTTACTTCGGTTTGTATTTCACGCCCTTGTAACAAAATATCCCCACTAATAGACTTTCATCATTATTTATCTCACAAAGGCGATCATCCTTGCCGTAAAAGACGACTATGCTTGTCGTAAGAGGTGACTGACGGGATCGGGTGGTCAGGCTCGCTGACTTGGTTGATGCATGTCATTGTATCTCAGTTGCGTGGATCAGTGCTCATGATGTTAACCACTCGATTGTCTGGTCCAGACTCGATTATTTACAGACCGCCGTCATATAGCTGGAATAAAACTGAGTGTGGCGTTAAACAACAAACAAGCAAACAAACAAACACAAAAGTTAGTTGTCTCAAATGATCTGCCTTGTCAAGTATATATTTCTTTGTTTAACGAAGCGTGCAAGACATTTGATTATAAACTGCTGAGCAAAGGAGTGTATATACACTTGAAAACAGGATTTAACTGAAAAATGACAGAAGTTATCAAAACGTTACATGGTTGCAAGGAGTCGCCGGAACAATGCAAACTTGAGGAGGTCCAATACAGGTACTATGGTACCCTTATTAAATATAGCACCATCATTTTTAGCCACCGTCAAACATAGGGGCATACTTTCTTTTGCCCGGCAATGTACTTCATAAATAGACCGCCCGGAGAGCGGAAGGTCCAGGGTTCGATCCCCGGCCGCGTCATACAAAAAGACGTTAAAAGATTGTACTTGTTGTTACCCTGTCTGTCGCTCGGCATTAAGGGGCTAAAAGAAGGACTGGTCGGCTCGGTGTCAGTATACTGTGTCTATCGGGTATTCATGTTAAACTGCGGCATGGTATCTCAGTGAGCTAGCACTATAAATTGGCATCAGTCCGGACTAGTACAAGCAGCCACACAAACACATACACGTGCATGCACGTCGCTATATAAGTGCAATAATCTTGGACGCGTCGTAAAACCCAATTTCACCTCACCTCACTTCGTAAATAGTGATTATTATAATCCAAGGTGATTACCAGTAAAAATAGATCAGGGAGTAAGTAAGGAACCAGTGAAGACATTGCATTCACATCATGCATAATGTATACATAATCTCGGTTCGGTTTTGCCTTGTTTACCTGTTTCCGCAACAGGTTTTTTCGATTATCAAACTTCGAGTCACCTGTGTCAACCGATGTAACCACATATTTGGCAAACAGGGTTGACTAGATTCAACCAGTATTGACCAAGCATAACCTTGGGCAGTATCCGAATTGAAACGTATAAAATGCAACCTTAGATGTAATCTAAATTGCACAACACAAGCCATATGTATTTCTATAACACAAAGCTGTGACAGGTTAACAAGTACTGACAAAGCTGTCTTTGCATCTGTTTTAGGGGGCACGGGCGGCCCAGTCGTCTAAAGCGCCGCGATTCGCTGTGCAGAGTTGCGTCTCTTGTGCACGCCAGAAACCTATGATTGTGGGTTCGAATCCCGTTTCGTCCCGATTATGTTTCTAGGTTTGTCAGCACCATACCCGTGCTCGTGGGTTTCACCGAAGTGGTAAACGTCTGAGACCTGCATCACTTCAGGCTTTCCTCCTGACACGTCGTGATATAACTGGAATACTGTTAAAAGCGGCGTTAAACCCAACTCACTCACTCAATTGTATCTGTTTTATTTAATACATGAAAAACGACAAGAAGGGTCAAAATAACGCGAAGTACATCAATCCTAGATGCAAAATCATCATCAAAGCTTCATTATTCATTCGAAACCGAAACAACCGAAATTTTATATTTAGATTTTAATGACACATCATCTTCCCGAGGCAAGGTAGTTAATTGACTTAGTCTAATTTCCATCCTTGTCGAACTAGGCTGGAATTATGTAGTTATATTATGGCTGGACTAACGAGTCTATGCATAGACCAATCAAAACGAATTTACGTCACTTGGAGGTTGCTAAGCGGAGTACCGCACCCCAAGGATTCAGTTGGTATGGGCAAACTAGGTCGACCCAAGTATGACGTAAATAAGCTAACATGTGCTAAGATTGGTCAACCAAGGTTAACTTGAGTTGTACGTTGGTCAACACGGGTTCATCTGGGTTTTGAAATCGAACGCAAGCACTGATTTGAAATACGAATATTATTATATTTGTACGATTTCACCGAGAGAGCACCGCCCCTTTCGTTGTATTAGTGAGATCCATTAACAATTGTTCAGAATATAAGATAGTACCATTAAATTTAAAAGTCAATGCCTTAGGGTTATTCCTGTCATATGAGTGAGTGAGTATGGCTTTACGCCGCTTTTAGTAATATTCCAGCATTGTACCCATGTCGGGAATCGAACCCGGGTCTTCGGCGTGACGAGCGAACGCTTTAACCACTTGGCTACCCGACCGCCCCTCCTGTCATATGAAGAGTTGAGTTATAATACAATATTATAACTGCGAACAAATCAGTTTAGACTGCCAACAGGTGTTTACGCACTGTGGGGACTACGGCAAAATACGGCAGCATCCAGAAACAGATGTTACACGATCCGCAAGGAATCATGATAGCAATCTATGTGCGAGATAGAACTTTGTTAGCTAGGAACCACTGTCCTAGGGCTTTAGCATCAGGAACCATTGTCCGAGGACATTACTTAGCTGGGACCATGTCCCGTGATATATGCATTAGGAACCATTGTCCTGTGACATTAGTGTCAGGTACCATTGTCCTGTGATATCAATGTCAGGAACTATTGTCCTGTGACATAAGTGTCAGGAACCATTGTCCTGTGATATTAGTGTCAGGAACCATTGTCCTGTGATATTAGTGTCAGGAAACATTGTCCTGTGATATTAGTGTCAGGAACCATTGTCCTTAGATATTAGTATGAGGGGCCATTGTCCTGTGACATTAGTGTCAGATACCATTGTCCTGTGTGATATTAGTGGCAGGAACCATATCCCGGGGACATAAGTGTCGGGAACCATTGTCCTGTGACATAAGTGTCAGGAACCATGATTGTTCTGTGACATTAGTGTCAGGAACCATTGTCCTGTGATATTAGTGTCAGGAACCATTGTCCTGTGATATTAGTGTCAGGAACCATTGTCCTGTGATATTAGTGTCAGGAACCATTGTCCTGTGACATTAGTGTCTGAAAACATTGTCCTGTGTGACATTAGTGTCAGGTACCATTGTTCTGTGACATTAGTGTCTGAAAACATTGTCCTGTGTGATATTAGTGTCAGGTACCATTGTCCTGTGACATTAGTGTCTGAAAACATTGTCCTGTGTGACATTAGTGTCAGGTACCATTGCCCGGGGATATAGGTGTCAGGAACAATTATTCTGTGACATTAGGATTAGGAAATGTCCTGTGACATTAGCATCAGGAACCACTGTCCCAAGACATTAGTTACCAGGAACCATTGTCCTAGGACAATAGAGCAGAGGAACCATTGTCCTAGGACTTTATTAACCAGGAACCATTATTCTTACAGAACTATGAGAACGTTTACAGTCGTCAAACAGCATTCTACGATTCGACACTAATACTCCGCGTGATGCTGCAAGCTAAATATTTCATCATATGTTACCAGAACTGTTGCACATACTGAGTGTCTGACGCCGCACTTAGCAATATTCCAGCTGTATGGCGGCGACCTGTAAATCATAATCAGCGTCAGCCAGACAACCCAGTGATTGATATTGTGAGCACGTATCACGCCATCGAGCCTGACCACCCGATCCATAAAGTCGTCCATCCGGAATCCCCACACGGTCCATGCTTACAGTGAGTGAGTGAGTATGGTTTTACGCCGCTTCTAGCAATATTCCAGCAATATCACAGCGGGGGTCACCAGAAATGGGCTTCACACATTGTACCCACGTCGGGAATCGAACCCGGGTCTTCGGCGTGACGAGCGAACACCTTAACCACTAGGCTACCCGACCGCCCCATTCATGCTTACATGTTACACCGTCAAGGAGTAAGCAAGTGTGTACTTGAGTTGATTTTTGCATCTCTTTGAGCAATATTTCAGCAACGGTATACCAGTAACGGGCTCAATATACTGAACCGATATGGGAAATCGAACACAGGTCTTTGGCATATCAAGTTAACGTTTTGACCACAAGGGCACTACAATTAAACCTAAAAGAAAAGCATCGCACATTAGATAAGGTAAACACTATATGTCTCACTAAATTGAGTATTGACTTGGTGCAGACAAACCAAGGATCACAACCTGAGCGAACTTTGGGTTCGATCCCACTAACGGATGAAACCATGCACAGTGAATTGCTTCAAAACTGAGTCACTGGTGTCACCTTGCGTCTTTGTTTTTAACAGAGTGAGTGTTGTTTTATGTCGCTTGTAACACTATTCAGAAGTATTACACAGGGGGACACGTAGAGTGTATTTATAAATATGAGAACTCAAGTGCAAATTGCAATCGCCCAAACACTATGCTATTTGGGGAATTATGTGTTTAATATACCAGTGAGATGCGTCAGCCTATGCCCCACCCATATTTCTACCTGCACGATTTGAAGAACGACCACACCTACCCGTGTGTCTCCAGATCGTGCAGTAGCGTGGTGCCACAGCTAAACATGGCTCCACCTTTCGTCGGGGGATATAAGAGAAAGAAAGGGGAACTTGGCAGGCATATGGCACTGTTTTACAACGGGAACAGTTTACCATTTGATCCATACCAACCACGTGGTTAGGCCAGCAGACGTGAATCAGAGAGTAAGCAGACGATTTCCTGTGGTTTCCCGCGCTAACGGGAATCTCATTTTGTTGGCAGCTAGTGAACAGCCAAGATGATGGCGTTGTGGCCAGTGGTTATTTTGGCGGGATTCTTCCCATTTCTCGAATCCAAGACCTTGACACAACTCGAGACAAACAATTTAAATCGCTTTCTGGGTGAAGTCGCTCGATGTGCTCGTGTACCGGCTATATCGATGTCCTTGGTGAGAGATGGACAAATTGTATACACGAATGGCTTTGGCACCTCCAACAAACAGAGGCAGGAATCGGCCTCCTCCAAGACAGTGTTCTGTCTAGGAGACATCACCCAGACTTTTACTGCAACACTTTTGGCAAAGCTGCTGGATGAACATCAAAAGTAAGTACACTCGAATCCCGTTATCTCGAATGTACTCTCGAACCTATTCTCCTCATTATATAAATACATATACTTTGCCCGCTTATCTCGAATTCGAGATTAAATAATACAGGGCTATCAATTGGTTATGTCGAGAATCCTAAAACTGTTTTGTTTATCTGTCGTCTAAATTCATTGAATATAGTAAAACCTTGTTAACTCGAAGTTGACATCGCATGTGTGACAAATGACGTGTCGCTACAATCGTAATAAAGTATATAGGCTAATATTGTCCAAAGAGTTCTATCAGGGCCATAGTGATATTGTCTTAAAGTTTCTGTCGAGTTAACGTTGTAACGCAACGTGTTTAAGTCAAGTTCGCATGGTAATTCAACTGCATGAAATTCCGTTTCAATGTTTCGTAAGTGCACACTGCCTCCGTGGTCTAGTGGATAGAGCGTCTGCCCAGAGAGCAGAAGGTTGCCCGATCCCCGACCAAGTCGTACCATAAGACGTTACAATAAAGTATTTGTTGTTACCCTGCCTGGCGCTCGAGACAAATGGGAATAGAACAATGACACATCGGCTCTGAGTCGATATTATGTGTGAGGTTTACACACACACACACACACACACACACACACACACACACACACACACGAACCATGAAACGCGAACCATAGAAACATACAGAGAAGTGTGTGCGTTAAGAAGAGATGTTTCCAATATCTACCACTTAATGACAAAACTAACAATCAGTCAAGTGCTACTGCATTCTCTTTATTCTTATCACGATATGCTGCAAGTGATTTCCAAACTGTACACTCTAATCCTGCACGAGACAAATGGTCATGGGTCTATGACGTCACATGTATGTTATACATGTATGTATACCAGTATGGTCGTTTGTGCGTCGAACCAATATAATATCTCTTGAATATGAGTAATTCTTCATACATTAACCACCATGTATGGTATTCGCGTTTCTTTTGTCTGTGAGTATATATATTTGTAGCGACAGAGCGTTTCTTTCCCAAATATGTCCATGCGGCACCGCCTGAACTAAATGTGACCTGTTTCACCTCAAAACTATTGTTGCTCTGGACATACTGTAGTTGTATATGCTTTTAGCTCACCTTACATGTAAACTAGCTCAATCATGTCGGTAAGTGACGTTTTGATAAATTTCCATGTACCCCATTTCAGCCGTGTACCACTAGACAAAATATGCCTGTCGTCATGGCAACAAATATTTGCCGATCTCTCCTTACAGCGAAACGACGTCGCTTAGTGTATATTAACATTGAGTTTGATGTACGTGTAACCTTGAGCTCACCTGGCAATACGGCGATAAACAAACGCTTCGCATGAAATCTCCTTTTATTTTTAAATTGTTGCAAATGATAAACATGGCGGTTGGATAAATTCGCTGTAGTTTATCCCTCACCACATTTTGACGTACTCTCAGTCTTGTGTACCCAGGGGAGCACGGGTGGCCCAGTCGTCTTAGGCGCCGCGATTCTCTGTGCAGAGTTGCGTCCCTTGGGCACGCCAGAAACCTATGAGTCTGGGTTCGAATCCCGGTAAGACCCGAGTATGTTTCTAGGTTTGACAGCACCATACCCGTCTGAGACCTGCATCACTTCGGGCTTTCCTCCCACATTAAGCTGACACGCCGTATTATAACTGGAATACTGTTAAAAGCGGCGTTAAATCCAACTCACTCACTTACTCACAGGTGGACCCAGAGCCAACATCGACGGCTAAACCTACAAATCACACAGCG
Source organism: Haliotis cracherodii (assembly GCF_022045235.1). Lineage (NCBI taxonomy): Eukaryota > Metazoa > Mollusca > Gastropoda > Lepetellida > Haliotidae > Haliotis > Haliotis cracherodii. Next base: position 45,007 of record NW_027266296.1, on the reverse strand, counting down.
GAACGGGTGATCCAATGGGATAAGCTATGGTACGCTGTGCTCAGTACCTTAAATGATAACACGATGTGCTGGTTGGGGTTCGAACCTGATAATGACATTTGACATTTTTGTCAGGACTATACCTGAGCTCGTGGGTTTTACCAAAGCGTTAAACGTCTTAAGGGATTTCTAAAACAATTTGGAATTAAAAACGTTATTTTTCGTATACAAATCCTACTCTTGGTGGGATGAATATGGACACGTACATTTTGTGTCATTTTACAAATTATGCTTATTTAGGAGTAAAATATCTTTATTATTTAACTTTAAAATGACATTCGACAGACACGTGTCTATAACGATGGCCATCTGGCGAAATGCGAGGCTTTGAATATGGCGCCCAAATGCAATAGCAAAAGTCGACATTCTGCCAGATCCATATCAACATGAAGCAAAACAGATGTAGGAAATAATTCAAAGTCCTCATGTCCAACATGTTTGCAAAGTGAAAAGAAACCATTGCGTGTACAGTTAAATATTTGAAACACTTAAATAAAGGCGGCAAAACCCTTACCTCTAATAACAACCACGAAATGAACACCAGGCAGCGAAGCGACCCCCTTATAAACAGTATGTGCGTCATACATGTATGTCACTGAATAAGAAAAGAGTTCTTGCTTAATTAATTTCTATGATCATAATAAACCTCTGCCAAAAGAAGATTGAATGATTATCAGATATTAACGATACCAGCTATTAACGAGTCAGAAAAACGACTGAATCTTTAAATAAAATACGTCAAGGCCTGAGAACAACCAGTCTCGATTTTGCACTATACTGTATAACGAGTTCAATGTATGCTAAATTTGACTGGATGTAGAACTGGTGTTTTTTGCGCCAACTCTTTATCAAATATAGGCCACCTGTCATTGACATATATGATGTGTTTTATATTTAAGATAAGGTAACGCCTGAGGGTACACGGTGACGAATGTAACTCATCAGGAAGTGTATGAACCTACACATTCTCATTGCTTATTTAAAATTGCTAAATACATCGCAAGACCGACCCGCGCTTGTTATGATAGTACGTTTCACAACAATCTTTATATTTAATTGGTCTTTTCGAACGCTGTGACAACGTGTGTCTTGAGATTCAACTGTTACAGATCCACAAACAAATCTGTATTTGGTGTCAGAATTGTTACAATATTTTATTTCCATAAAAAATATAATTCGGTAAGAATGAAAGCCTGACACGCACTTAAACCAATTTCAGTCTAAATGGTCGTTACCTAAGCTATAGACACCCCAGGACTACTGCAAGCTCTGATCCCTTAACCACAAAATTCATTACACATTTATTCCTTTGATATACTTTGGTAAAATCTGCAGATTCACAGACTGAAGATAGGGTGTGTAGCATACCTCATATGAATACCTTTGATCTGTAATCGGTCAATGATATCTAGCGTGGATCTGTTTTTCTTGCTAGGGTGTGAACAGAAGAGGGGCTCTGAGGTCGCGCACCTGTTGCAAATGACCTCTGACCTTTCATTGGTATGGCTTCGAAGGAATGTATTGTTATAACCTATTTTGGATCTCTATCAGCGTTTCAGGATGCCTGATATATTTGATGAATATATAAGCATCATCTCTTTGAATTGACAGGTTGCGGAAACAGGAAAACCGGGCAAAACTGAATTCAGTTTGATTTGTCGAAGCAACTTTACCGAGATTATGTATAAATTATAATTTATTATTAAAGATAATGTGAATTCAATCTCTTCACTGGTTCCTGACTTACTCGCTGATTTATTACCGGTAATCACCTCCGATTATATAATAACTATTTACGAAGTAAATTGCCTGGCAAAAGTAAGTTTGCACCCATGTTTGATGGTTGCTAAAAATGAAACAAACAAGAAATGGTTTTTTGTGGTTGCTGTATTTGATACGGGTGTCATAGTTGTGTTTTGAATCTTAAGTTTGTAAGTTTCTGCGAAGTTTTCAGTATAGTAATGTTTTGATGACGTTTGTATTTTTTTAGTCAAATCCAAATTTCAATTAACTTTCTTTTGCTCGGCAGTTTACTTTTTAAAACTATGTTACCGATATATCGTCAGTGAATAATGTTAAATTGTAATTAATCGATAGGTGTCAATACATTTTAGATCTTTCTGTGTTTTCAATTAAAGTATTACGGAGATACTAAATCGGCCTCTTCTCCATTCAAACCTATATCACGGAGACTGCACGAAGAGGTCTCCCTGCCTATACATGTATTATGAAAGCTAATATTTGAACATAGTTTACACCCACAGGCGATTATATCACGTCTTCCTACTTTACGAGAGGGGCATGTTTTTGTGATTTGTTTATTGGTAACCATGACAATTTAGGTGTATTCCACATGGACGTGGATCTTGAAGATCAGCTTGCCAACAATGCGTCAGTTTTGTGTTGTGCTAACAACTTCGTGTTGGGTAAGGCACTCCGACCTTTCACGATTCCTTATAAACATGATATTGTCACATTCTTCTACTGGAGCACCTCTCAGATAGACACGGGGGGAGGGGCTACTCTGTCGAGGGGTGAAGGCGTGTGGTAATGTGTGTGTGTGTTGGGGGTCCAATTAGGGGTGGGTCGAGGCGTGTCGTGATACGCGCGTGTGTATTGGGGTGTGTATGGGTGGGGTGGAGGGGGTCGGTTTTGGGATGAGTCATGGTATATCTGCGCTTGCGCGCGTGTGTTGGGGTGGGTGTGGTTGAAGGGGTCGTGTTTTTGGTGGGGTGATGGGTTGCGGTTGGGGTGGGGTGGTTGAGAGTGAGTGAAAGTGTATTGTGATACGCTTGCGGGGATGGGGTGGGGGCGTTGTCGACGCATAGATGCTTCTAGTACTAAAATCCCTCAGTGAACAATAACACTGCCAAGTCAGCACATGTTTTCTGGCATGTTAAACAAAGTGGCGCTTGCCAAGGTCATGCTAACCACCAAACGTTGCATCAACAGTGTCGTACTTTTTTACAAACGGTATTATGATAGAAATCTCCGAATTGCGTAAATATACAGAATCGCCATACCTCTACATCTTTCCAACTGAAAAGCCCGTGTCGAGTCCCTGTTTTAGGATCATACTTGCAATGCCAGATACGCCGACTGATTCACGAGTATGTGGTCGACATTCCACTTACGAGTAGATTCCAGACATGTGCTTTGTTTGTTTGTTTGTTTGTTGTTTAAAGCCACACTCAGCAAATGTTTCAGCTATATGACGGCGGTCTGTAAATAATCGAGCCTGTACCAGACAATCCAGTGATTGACATCATGAGCATAGATCAATGCAATTGGGATATGATGACATGCATCAACCAAGTCAGCGAGCCTGACCCTTCAACAGGCATGGGTAGCTGAAGACCTATTCTATCCCAGATCCGGGGCCAGTGATGGTAATGAGTGATGTGATATTATAATAGTGAAGTTTGATGTAGAGCTAAACCTTGAGAGGCTTGCTTAATTTTCCTTTTGGGTGCCTTCCTCCCAATGGTTTACAAGGTTGCAGGGCTACATACTTTCAATGTCTACACTTAATATACAGTATAGTATGAGGTGAAGAAGACAATGCTTGAAGGTATACAGCACCAGCCTTCGTCAAATGGCAGTTGGGATACGATGACATGCATGTACCCAGTCACGCCTCTTACGACAAGCATGGGACCTATTCTATAAGTCTGGAAGGTAATTTAAGGTACCGACGTTTACTACAATATCTGAAAAACTATCGGACCTACTCCAGTCAAAGTTGGTATGAGATTATTAAACAGTCATACATAACTGGATATTACATTTAAAGACAATCGGTGTATGAATAAAAAAATCTGTCTATTTAGCTATCACTATATTTCATCAACAACCAGACCTGTTCGTCACGGGTGGAACGAGCATTCACTGAAACAGCCATCTGCATAATGCTACCCCTGCGTCACAGGGCCATATGACACAGTTGAACCAATCAACTCAACTCGAAAGAGAGCACGGGAATCACGCACGTTGAAACGCCCAACGCAAACACGGTATTCGTGCGTGCGTGATTCACGGGTACCTTAAATTACCTTCCAGGCTTTTATAGCCCGGAATGTTCACGGGTGTCCGGACGTATACAATGCACATAGACTCAGCTTTATACGTCGTTTGGGTAATGGCGGACTGCCCATTGAAAACAATTAAAAAACAACAACTTAATCAACAGTATGTTATCGATTTCTGACATTGGCCACTGATTTGTCTTACAAGGACGTACACTCACTCACTCAGTATGTGTAGAGCAACTTGCCAAATTCCTTCGTCCGTCTCGCCCCATGTGAAACTGGATCTCAGTCTGATTACTATGAACGCCCTACAGGTATAAGCCTTTACAAATGCCGCACACCTTGCCCCATCTGTCGTGGAAACTAATGCACGTATTGTGTTCCTCAAGCGATGTGTCGCTGCAGGTTATGCGTTCATTCATCACAGTGGAGGCCTGGGTTCAAATGCAAGATTGGAACACTGAGGGAAGCCGATTAAAACGCCAATGTGATATACCTGTAAATAATATAAACCTGATATATAAGCAGAGAGCATCTGGATCTTTACTCACTCAGTATGTGCATGAGTGAGTGTTGTGTAACGCCGCAGTCAGCAGTATTCCAGCTATATTCATGTGGCCTGTAAATAATCGAGTCTAGACAAGCAAACCAGAGACTGATAAAATGAGCAAGGATCCACGCCATGGGGAGCGATGACAAGCAGACAAGGGCTGATCATCGGATACAATATAACCGCATCTTCACATTCATCAAAAGGAAATCGATTTTATCTGTTTTCAATCTAAGACTATGCGTTGTTGTTTTTCTTGTTTAAAGCTGTGCTCAACAATATTCAAGCTATGTGACGTCGTTTTCTAAATAAGTCTGGCCAGACAAACCCGTGATTGATATTATGAGAATCGTCACACGCAATCGTACTTAGTCGGCAATCTATTTAGAAACCTTTTACTACCAGCACAGATTGCTGGGAGCCTTTCTTACCCGGAATCCCCAAGGGATCTGTCGATGCCGAAGGAGAGGGAAGTATCCATCACTGGTTGAGTTCCGGGTGCACTGCGCGAAATGACGTGAATGATATCAATATTAATGTCATCTGGTACAAATAGTTCATCCCGATTATTCAATTATACGCTGTAAATAAACTGCTTTGTCAAAGTAAACCGTTGTTTCATCGGTTGATGACGTCTTGATTGACACCCTACCTTTATGTGTGATAAGCGCTTGGATTTTAAGAATTAAACATTTTAGTTGCATCGTCATTTCACCCCACCCCCCACCTCCCAACCCCAACCCCACCTTTACACACGCATACACACACGCAAACGCACACACATACACACACGCAAACGCACACACATACACGCGCGCACGCACTACGCACACATACCACACACACACACACACACACACACACACACACACACACACATACACTTAATGTTAGTATTTCATATAAACTATACTAACGGTTGTGGTTTTGCATAGTTTCGGAGAGATTAATTCCCTCACCGCTCCTCAACATTTCGGAATTGACCACCAACAAGCAACCACCTGACCCTACTCTCTATGACATTCCTTCTTACGAGTCTGATTTACTCTCTTGATAAACAGATTACGAAACATCTCAAACGAACACGGTATTTTTCGCCCAATCTCCGGAATCGGGAAATATTGACTTCATTATACAGTGAAACACCATTAATACACACGGTATTGTCTGGATTAACCAATTTCCGGATTAACGAATCATTGGTATGGTTAATATCACTTTGTATACATGTAACCGTTCCGGAGTGTAGTCGGCTGGATTAACGGGGTCCGTACTAACGAGGTTACACTATATGTCGATATAAGAAAGGGTAACTTTCACATTTAGTAGCAGAAAACTAACCAAATGCATTATCAAAACTATGACGCTCTGAAGTATTGGCACATCGTGGGTCCATTATCAAATTAAAAAATGTCGATTGATGAGGATGATTGTTATTCTATCTTGACAGGGACTACTTTCTTCCTAATCGCTAACTACAGACCGTGAGGTGGTCACGTTTTTCAAGATACACTACCAGTCCAGAAGCGTTGCCTATATCCTGTAATTAACGTAATTAGATCCCCGAGGTAGTGATCGTGTCAAGCCTTTGAGCACCACGTGGGTGTTTAAAGGACATGGAGTCAAATAACATTCTCTCTAAACAGAATGTCACGGATCTGTAGAATATGAACGCTTCCCTACAAGAGGGATCAGGATTGTACTCTCACAGAGACATCAGTCAATGTTACAATCACGTTAGCCTTTTACAGAGATTCTTGTTCTATTTCCATTTTATCTATTTAACGGCTATTTTGCCTTTTACACGCAATGAAATTTGTTTCGTCAGATGATCGAGACTGATTATTCTCTAACGGTGACGTTTCATATTTTAGAACCAAAAAATGTTTTTGTCATATTTACATTTAAATTTTTTGGTAAGGAAACAAATATTGTTGTACAAACGAACGCATTAGCTTTTCGAAGTAAACTTGTTTAATTTTGACAAGTATTGTTGTATTGACCATACCGTGAACCTTTTTTTATTCAAGTACCGTATTCGACATAATAAGCGCCCACGGCGATATTTGCTAATATATTGGCTAGTGAACAATCCCAATTAGCACCCCTTCCGATTGATCAATGTACACAAGACTTATTTATTCGCGTATAATACGCACTCGTGTGTTATATGCACCCTTAATTATGGGCAGTTATATTCTGGAAAAATATATCTGTCGTATATTTAACAGGCTGTCAGCATAAACCACGCTGCCGCTAAACAAAGATCTGAGGACATCCCATTACGGGTCACGTCAGAACGACCTTTCATCCGACCAATCAAAGCGTCGCTTACCAGATCATGAAAGTGACAGTCGGAATGTGTTTTCTAATCATGCAACCTCGAAAACGTTAACAGGGTGTATTCCGAACGACAAGTGCGGACCGTACGACTGATTCCGTCAAAATTATCGTCTTTCTTTTGCTTCCGTGGGATGAACATTTGAGCAGAGGAGGCGTTGCACAGTATGCAGGAGGCACTGCCATACAATCTAATCCATATATTAGACATTTCGGAATGTTCGTATGTTCAGTTTTCAAATTTTTAATCGAGAACTGTGTCAACATATTCTTCAAGCGTAGTCTGAAATAGAAGTCGCCAGGTTGAAATTTGTGGTTGGGTATGTGATACTAAGGGGTAGGACTTCCATGCCAGCCAGAATGTCACTGTTATTGTCCATGGAAGGATCAATGGCCAGTACCACCGAGACAACATGGCTGTGCATTTGCTGGTCCACGTTTTGTCTTCCAAACTGATAACGCTTGTGCCAACCTTGCGCGTATCGTAACTCAATACCTCCAGCAGCAAAACATCACCAGAATGCAATGGTCAGCCGCCACCTCACAAGGAGCACGTCTGGGACATGAGTGAGTCAGTCAGTTGGGTTTAGCGCCGCTTTTAACAGTATTCCAGTTATATCACGGCGTGTCAGCTTAATGTGGGAGGAAATCCCGAAGTGATGCAGGTATCAGCCGTTTACCACATCGGTGAAACCCACGAGCACAGGTATGGTGCAGATAAACCTAGAAACATAATCGGGGCGAACCGGGATTCGAACCCACATTCATAGGTTTCTGGCGTGACCAAGGCAGGCAACTCTGCACAGCGAATCGCGGCGCCTTAGACGACTGGGCCACCCGTGCCCCTCTGGGATGGGGAGGTGCGCACGCCAACGTCACAGACCACCCGCTACTTAGCCGAACTGGGCCAGACGCTGGAAGAGGAATGGACAAAACCTCCTCAAATTGTCATTGGGAAATTGATCAAATCATGCCACGACGAATAAACGAATGTTTAACCAATTTGGGGGTATGGCTCAACATTGATGAAGTCATCTCAAACGTTGACTGTTTCACAACACACCCATATCGTCCTTCGTGGTTGTTAGCACCCATTCTTGCTTGTCACATAGCCAACATTCTGCTGATTGTCACGTTACACCTAGTCCTTTTTCTTATCCATACGGGGGCACGGGTGGCCCGGTCGTCTAAGGCGCCGCGATTCGCTGTGCAGAGTTGCGTCCCTTGGGCACGCCAGAAACCTATGATTGTGGGTTCGAATCCCGGTTCGCCCCGATTATGTTTCTAGGTTTGTCAGCACCATACCCGTGCTCGTGGGTTTCACTGAAGTGGTAAACGTCTGAGACCTGCATCACTTCAGGCTTTCCTCCCACATTAAGCTGACACGCCGTGATATAACTGGAATAATGTTAAAAGCGGCGTTAAACCCAACTCACTCACTCACTCACTCACTCTTATCCATACCCACCATCACTCGATACCTCGATATATTCTGTGATCATCTGCTACTTTCGAATATCCCTCACCTTTTTTGGACTGTATGTTTACAAACATATAAGATTTTTAAAAGAAAGTCTTTTTGGCAAGGACACAAAGGAGTCACTTCTTGGTCTCCCCTGAACAGCAAGAACTAGTGTGTTAGTGGCCACACTGTGTAGTCTGTATATACTCTCGAGTACTCTAAAGCACACATGTTGTAATGTCAAGTAATTCCATCTCCCTTATGATGGTAACCATGTTTTATTTTATTACTGTTTTTTTATGGTTTTGTTGCTGTTGCATAATGAATATAGCTTCCCAAGGGGCCCGACTTATTGTTTGAAACAATATCGTGAATCAGTCGTTTCCCCAATACGCCCTTAGTGACTCAACCTGCGACAGTCTGATCCTGCGCACTGACCTGCTCTTAAAACAATAAGCTCCTCGTGACGTTTTACGGAAGCTGTTTAGAAGGAACGAATTCCTAAAAGACTTCCTAAAACAAAGGCCAAAAGTTATGGCAGGGCTACCTTTGGTGAGACGCGAGGATTCATTAATGGTTAAAACCTGGCCGAAATATGGTTTAGTTTGTTCATCCTACATCAGTTACCTCCCTTGGAGTTAGTTATACTGCACTGGAGATAGTTTTTTCTGTAGTGGAGAGAGTATTCAGAATGTGGATGTGTCCCATCTGTCTGCGATTGGGTGAACAGCTTCGTGTTTTGGCGGGAAAGGTCAACACCCATATTGGTGCCAAGTTACACTTTCTGTTTTGCGGTGAGCAGGGCGTACAAACCACACGTGTTTTTCGTACATAGTCGAAATATATAAATATATTTGCGTGAGTTATCGCTAAAATTAGTATATCAATTTATTATCCATGATGTTCAAAACATCATATATAATGCCAACTATTACGTGTAAGAAGGAGTTCACACGCCCTATGGCGCTGTTTACCAAATCTGTTTATATGACAATATAACTTGCTCAAGCCCATGAACAGTGATGCAATACTTGCAATGCGTCAAACATGTCAGTGTTGCGTCATGGTGACGCTGTGTTTTTGTTTCTGTCATGTAGAGTTCAAAGACAAATACACCTGCTTCTAATTGTGCATCTAGTACCACTATTACTACCACTACGACGACGAATATTTCTGCTACTACTACTACTACTACTACTACTACTACTAGCAATACCACTATTTTTGCTACTTCAACCACTATTACTACTTCTACGACGAACATTATTGCTGCTACTACTACCACTATTTCTACTGTTACCACTATTACTACTGCTGCTACCGCTACTACTACTTCTGCTGCTACTACTACTACTACTACTACTACTACTACCAATAATGCTACTGCTACTATTACGAGGAAGGGGATGGGAAGAAGAGGGGGAAGGAGGAAGTGGAGGGGGGGGGGGGGATTGTGTACCCCGTTAGTAGTAGACAGACATTTCTTGTAACATGTTTATTTAAACTGTCACTGAACGTCAACAACTCTCGTTTTAGTAATACCCATTAACACGTCCTGATTACAGCTTCACATGGGACACACCTGTCCAGGAGATCCTCGGTGCGGCCATCAACTTCGGCGACCGCTACCGCAACGACTACCTCAGCCTGAGAGACATCGTCTCCATGAGGACCGGCCTCAGCAACATGGACGCCGTGGTCCTCACCAACGCCATGGAACGAAGTCGTCTCATCTCGTGAGTACAACTTACCTCCCCTGCCCGATGCTTTGTTTATTATATTTTTAAAATGTTTGTTTTTAGTATTTTGCAAAGTTGCTAGTCTTGCACTGCGGAAAACTTTAATAGGTATCTTCATAATTATGAATTAAGTATTCGAAAAAAATGTTGACAGAGAGAAATGTATTGTGTGAAGAAAGATGAGAGAATGTATTTTTTGGAATAAATAAATAAAATTAATTTGTAATCAAATAATAAGAAAAACATTTATTGTTTATACGGTTGGTCTACGTCTACGTTCCCAGCCATATCAGTGCGACCTATAAAGTTAATCATGATCAATGTCCCATGCAGTGCGATGACACGCAATCAGCCTGACAGAGCCTGGCCACTTTATTAACAGTATGTTTTGCAAAACCAAAAACAACTTTGTTCACAGTTTGTTTTCAAAAACCAACAACAACTTTATTCACAGTTTAATCGGCTCTAAGAAAATCAGGGGTACCGGGGACCTGTTCCGAACCACTGAGAACTAAACACAATGGTTGTAGACTGTGGTTAGACATTTTCTGGTAACCGCCTTGGTAAGCTAACTTTAACCTGACTCACTCAATGGTTATCGGGCTGTGATGGTTTGGATTGACGCTCATGCTATCGCCCACTAGTGATCCCAAGTGTCACCTCAGAACATACTCTTTAGCGTCACGCCGTACTACAAGACCACACAGCTTGTGCTCGAGGGTATAAGGCAAATGGCCATACCCAATATAATACTGATTAAATAAATAATATATATTTGAATAATGAAAACGAATTTCGGCAATTCCATAAATTATTATCTTGTTGATTCACTGCACATGATTTTACTTATCACTGCATTGACATAAAGAACATAATTGCGCTTACCCTTGGGGTAATGTTGAACAATATTTCCTTTACAATCTCGTCACTTAATTCTTTCTACAAATATGAGTGAGTATGGTTATACACCCCTTGTAGTATTTTCCAGTTAATGACCAGTGGCGTTCAGCCGTCCTCAACACACGCAGTTGTCAATTGTGCCATCTTGCTAATTCAAAGGCGTATCAACATTTGTAGCATCTACAGTTACCCTTTCAGTATTATCATTCAAATATGTCACTTGCCCTTGCTTCTGTAGATGACGTATTTGCATGTCATGCAAATGTATGGATCTTGATTTCATTGGTTGAATTTCAACCAATCAAAATTCCTAAAGCGTACCCGGAAGTACACGTATATCGTATTACTATAGTGCTGTATATATAGACGGTAATACATCTCGTGCAGCGACCTCTTTCCCTGGGAACAAGCTTTTAAGCCTGTTTCTAACGGGTCATAAGTCATAAGATATGTTCTACTTGTACAACGGGGTACGAGAGGCACAGTCCTCGTTGTGCAATGTTTGACGTGGCAGGAAGCTATTATCACAGAGACAATATACCGATATGATCTCTGATCCCCATTATGTTTCTAGGTTTGTCGCCGCCATACCCACGCTCATCAAAACGGTAAACGTCTGAGACCTGCATAACGTCAGGCTTTCCTCCACATAAAGCAGACACGCGGTGATATACTTAACCGAAATACAGTTTAGACCAAACCCCCTCGACTCGTGAAGATCCGGGGACGAATAGGTGTTCAGCAACCCATGCTTGCCGTAAAAGGCGACTATGCTTGTCGTAAAAGGCGACTAACGGGATCGGGTGGTCAGGCTCGCTGACTTGGTTGATGCATGTCATCGGTCCCAGTTGCGTGGATCGATGCCCATGACATTAATCACTGGATTGTCTGGTCCAGACTCGATTATTTACAGACCGCCGTCATATAGCTGGAGTGCGGCGTAGAACATCAATCCAACCAACCAACCAAACTCCCTCAATCCATTATATAAATATAAGCATCCGTTATATTGTTACCAAATCCTGGTTCTAAACTGATGTGAGAGAATGGTGTTTAACGCCGCACATAGTTCATATATCGCCGGTGCATGTTAATAATTGAGTCTAAGCCAAGGAATCCAGTGTCTGAAAGTATGATCATCATGAACAGGTATATGGAGGACGTATTTAAATTCTTGAAAATTCAACCTATAAAACAGACAGAGCCTATTTTGTGTCTGTACCCCTACGGCCAGAACAAACCAATCAGCTTCTTAACACCTTGTACTATGTTGTACTGACTGATTGTATTGATTTATTTACCGGAAGAGTGCTTCTGTTGTTGGACATGTACACAAACCACACCACATGCTGCTGCGGCAGCTGATACTTCAATTATGTGTGCTGGCGTTATCCTCACACAGAGAACAAGATATAATCTGTTTACCTCCCTGTTTGTTGATCAAGTACAAAACAGCTTGTACCTGTAAAGATCCGGGTTAGAATTGGTCTTCAGTAAAATCATGCTTGTCGTAAGGGGAGACTAACGGGTTGTCAGGCTCATGTAATGGTGCACCCAACGTTTTCTTTGTCGGTTGACCTGTGAAGATCCGGGGTAGAATAGGTCCTCAGCACCCCATGCGTGCCGTAAAAGGCGACTATGCCTGTAGTAAGAGGCAAGGAACGGGATCGGGTGGTCAGGTTTGCTGACTTGGTTGATGCATGTTATCGTATCCCAGTTGTTTAGATCGATGCTCACGATATCAATCACTGGATTGTCTTGTTCATACTCGATTATTTACAGACCGCTGGAACAGCTGGAATATTGCCGGGTACAGCGTTAAACAACAAACAAACAAACAAACACAAACAAGTCGTCACGACATCTACAAACCAGCCAACACGTCGGCTTAAAAAAAGTCCTGTTCCCTGCTTTTTCTTTTTGTACTACAACGGACACGGGTGGCTCAGTCGTCTAAGACGCCGCTATTTCATTCAGGGTTGCTTCCCTTGAGCACACCAGGCTCCTAGGATCGTAGGTTCCAGGTTTGCCCGACCATACCCATGCTCGTAGGTTTCACCGGAGTGGTAATCGTCTGAGACCTGCTTCACTTCGGGCTTTCCTCCTACATAAAGCTGACACGTCGTGATATAACTGGAATACTGTTCAAAGCGGCGTTAAACCCAACTCACTCACTCACTCATCCCATGATCTGCTAGATTGCAATAACTGTTTTATAATTCAGCCGTCCTCAAAACATGCATTTGTCAATTGTGCAAATCTTGATAGTTCAAAGGCATATAACGTTGTGTCATTCTCATTCATTCACTCACATCATCCCTGTCAGCACTTCTTTACTTCCAGCAATCTGAGGTTCGCCCCCAAGGTGGCCACGTTCCGGGAAAAGTACGTCTACAACAACCTGCTGTTCGCTGTGGCCGAAGAGGTGACCCGCAGCTTGGGACAGGACACGTGGTACAAGCTGGTGCAGGACCACCTTCTTGCCCCGCTCAGCATGACGGACACGTTCTTCATCACCAGTGATGCCAAGAAGCAGGAGAACCTGGCACAGCCAGTCATGAGCTACAACGGAGTCCCTATGCCTATCCCAATGGAAGCTATGAAGTGAGTAGAGACACGTTATCACCTTGCTTTGGGTTGTACACTACTAATCAAAACTAAGGTTCCCTTGAAAGCGATCAGGGTGAGGAAGGTGATCGCCATTCTATCGGGATCCGATCGGGATTTCCGGCGACGCGATCCTGACATTCAATCCAACACGGGTCGCTCTAGGGACGCGACAGGATACTTTCATCGCTTTGAGATCGCTATATGAAAACGATATGATCTCGATAAGAACCCGACAGAACGGAGAACATAACACAACTCGATCCCGACCCGATCACGTTGAGAAAGACGTTCGATAATAATCGCGTTAAGATCAAGACAGGGTATATACAGGATCCCGTTGAGGTAGCGACAATAAACCTACAGGATCGACTTAGGCTCCCTACAGGATACCTATAGGATTGCGTTAAGATCCCAACAAGATACATTTTGGGATCACGTAAAGATCCCGACAGGATGGCGATAAGATACCTGTGGGATCGCGTCAAGATCACAAGAGCATCGCGACAACATACCTAGAGGATCGCGTTAAGATCCTGACAAGATCGCGACAACAAACCTGTAAGGATCGCGTTATGATGAATACAGGATCGCGACAACATACCTAGAGGATCGCGTTAAGATCCCGACAAGAGCGCGACAACAAACCTGTAAGGATCGCGTTAAGATCCCGACAAAATCACGACAACATACCTCTAAGGATCGTGTTATGATGAATACAGGATCGCGACAACATACCTAGAGGATCGCGTTAAGATCCCGACAAGATCGCAACAACATACCTGTAAGGATCGCGTTAAAATCCCGACAAAATCACGACAACATACCCATAAGGATCGCGTTATGATGAATACAGGATCGCGACAACGTACCTCTTAGGATGGCGTTATGATGAATACAGGATCGCGACAACATACCTCTGAGGATCGCGTTATGATGAATACAGGGTCGCGACAACATACCTCTAAGGATCGCGTTATGATGAATACAGGATCGCGACAACATACCTCTAAGGATGGCGTTATGATGAATACAGGATCGCGACAACATACCTCTGAGGATCGTGTTATGATGAATACAGGATCGCGACAACATACCTCTAAGGATCGCGTTATGATGAATACAGGATCGCGACAACATACCTATAAGGACCGCGTTATGATGAATACAGGACCGTGAAGGGATCACGACAGTATATCATCAGGTACAATGTATAGATCGCCTTCGGATCCCGATCTGGTCGCAACCGTTTCGCAATCGAAGGGATTTAGTTTTGCAGCGTAGTGTAACACAGATGAACAGTGTGACAAAAATATCCGCATGGTATCCATGGACACATGTGTGCATTGAGAGCTGATTCCCAATGATAAGAAAACACGTGTTTACTGATAGACCAGTAGCTGTTGCTGTTTTGCGCAATCCCTTGAATAATACTCGGAAGAGTGTAACATGTGTGATGTGTTGTGATAACTGTTATAGTAACAGTGACATACAACTTACTGGTTTTCGTGGCGAATAGCTGCAACACTGCTGATACGAATCTGTTTGTTGGTCATGGTTATGTTTGTTTGTTTGTTTGTTGTTTAACGCCGCACCCAGCAATATTCCAGCTATGTGACGGCAGTCTGGAAATAATAGAGTCCGGGCCAGACAATCCAGTGACTGAGCATGAGCATCAATCTACGCATTTGGGATACGATGGCATGAATCAACCAAGTTATCAAGCCGACCACCCGATCCAGTTAGTCTGTGCAACCAGAATGCGTGGTTGTCAGAATACACTTCTCAGAATACACTACTGCTACAACGGGCCCCACTTGTACTAAGCGATCTTAGTGCTATAGCTATTGTCAGTCTGTGTGAAAAACTTAGTACACCTATTACAATAGTCTTAGCACGGAGATCAATTTGTTCAATTGGGGACGCCTCCGTGGTCTAGTGGTAGAGCGTCCGCCCGGAGAGCGGTTCGATCTCCGGCCGCGTCATACCAAAAGCAGTAAAAAATAGTACTTGTTGTTAGCCTGCCTGGCGCTCGGCATTAAGGGGCTAAAACAGGGACTGGTCGGCTCAGAGTCGGAGTCGGAGTATACTGTGTCTGAGTGGGGTATTCATGTTCAACAGCGGCATGTTATCTCAGTGTGCTAGCACCATAAACTCGACAGCAGCCACACACACACACACACACACACTCGCGCTTCATGAGTGCAATAATCTTGATCGCGACGTTAAGCACCATGACGCCTACCATTAACTCACCTCACCTCACCTCACCTCACCTCACCTTGTGCAATTGGTCCCTGGTCACAAGTCAGACTATTGTTTTCCGCATTTCCACCAAGATATAGATTAAGATGAAGGTGGACGCCACTAAGTGTTTTTAATATTCTTTTCAAACAGAGGTCAAGAAATCATAGCCGCAGGATCCTCCATTTGTTCGACCGCAGACGACATGGGCAAATGGCTTCGGTTCAACCTGAACAAGGGTGGAACACAAGATGGCGGCCAGCTCCTTCCCAGAGAAGCCCTGGCCGAGTTGTTCCAGGGGCAGACTACGCGATCTGATGAAGGGAACGCCAGGGTGGAGGGCTTCAGCCAGCCAGACGTTCAAGTGTCTTACACAAGAGAGGCCAACACCCTGGGCTGGATCAAAGGACACTATCGGGGTAAGTGAGGGGGTATGGTTTTACGCCGCGTTTAGTATTATTCCAGCAACATCAACAGGGGACACCACGAATGGGCTTCAAGCATTGTACCAATGTATGGAATCGAACCCGGGCCTTCGGCGCGACAAAGGAAACTTTTAACCATTTGGTTGACCCACTGCCCAAAGTAATGATCGTTCCGCTCTGATATAATCAAAATCTGTCCCAAAGATATAAACATACAAAATTAATAGTATACACTTACTTTTTAATGACATGAATCACATTGTGACGATCCGGGTTAGAATAGGTCTTCCAAAGTCCGGCATACCTTATGGATTCAAGTACCATTTTCTATTTTTTTCCGTAAAAGGCGACTATGCTTCTCGTAAGAGGCGACTTACGGGATCGTGTGGTCAGGCTCGTTGACTTGGTTAATGCATCTCATCGTATCCCAACTGCGCGGATCGATGCTCAAGATGTCAATCTCTGGATTGTTTGGGAGAGACTCGTTTTTTACAGACCGCCGTCATATACCTGGACTATTGCTGAATGCACTGTTGAACAATAAACAAACAAACATTGTCTTTTGCAGGCTACTCTGTACTCTCCCAAGACGGGTCCCTCCCCGGGTATGAGAGTCTTACTAGCTTCATCCCCGACCGTGACGTGGGCATCTTCACAGCCTTCACAGGAGACAACGGCCCCAAAGCCTTTGCCGCTAAGACACTGATGAACACCTATGGTTTGGACATGCTGATACACGGCCAGCCAGCCTTCCACCTCAAAGACTTCTGCCAGACCCTTGATGCCATGTTCACCATTGTCGTAAAGAACGACCCGTATGTGAACCGAGACATCAAACAAGCCTCCGAATCGAAACGTCCTCTGGAAGACTACCAAGCATTCTATCGGAACTTGGCCTTCGGGGATATCCGGGTCTGGGTGAACGAATCATCCCTGTATCTGAAATACGGTGAGTTTGGAGAGTTCAACCTGCGTCCAACGGAACAAGAGAATGTTTTTAGGATGGAGGCAATGCCCGGAGAGCTTTGGTATACCACCCACGTTGATATTCTTCGAAGAAAGCCTTACTATGCTTACTTTGACACAACTCCTTACAGCGATGACCATATCGAGGTGGTAAAGATCCCTCACTTTGACAGGGACACTGATCCAGTGTTTAGTCGGCGGATACGAATCCCACCTCCATACGACGAGGTGCGAGAAGTTTGTGGGTCGGGCAGCAAGGTCGCTGTATCTTGGACCATTGTTGTTTTAATGATGGTGATGGTGTTGCGGTGATGAAACTCGATCGAGTTGTACTAAGCAAATCTTAAACTCTAAAAGATTTCACATCGGTAAAATGAAGTTAACTGTATGCATCGTTTTATTTGGATTTTTTATTTCTAATTATTTTTACTAAATATCATCAAAAGCCAGACTTTAACATATGGAAACTACTATATAAAATCGTTGTCTTTGATAATAAGACACCAGAAGTTTATATTTTCAGGAAAACATCCCAGTCATTGAGGATGGCATCCAGCTGATTTTTTAAAAAAAGATTTGCTTTTGCAGTTTATTTTGTATATTTTGCATGTTATTGTAAACTGTTTTTGAGTTGTGTGTCCCTTAAGAATATGCTTCCAGTGTTTTCAAAACAAATTCACATCATATAAATTATTACATTACGACTATAGGTGTCACGTGACATTGCTCCCGAGTTATGATTGGATATGTCCATGACCTAATTGGTGATGCAGTCACGTGGCACATTGTCTGTTCCAAGTATGGCAAGTGTAAATATCAAAGTCTTAAAGACATATTTGAACATCATCTGGAAGGATATAGATTATTTATTTCAGCGTATTTAAAATTACATTTAGCGAGTTGTGTAATTAGTTCGACATTAGACCAAATGTTACATATCAAATTCGGACTTAATGCTATATAGTCTTTCAATGTACATACAGTTTTCAAATATTTGAGTGTAAAAAAAACTTTTAATCGATTTTCGCATCTTCCGTAAACGAAGGTGAGACCTGTTTGATTGCAATAGGGTAAAATTGTATACATCTATATCATAGTAAACAGTAGGGAAATGTTTAGTTCGGCGATGCAGATAGTATTTGCAACTGACCTGTCGTAATGTATAGTTAAAATTGTTTGAAATAAATACATGTTTGTTGTCAGTTGTTTGTTGGTTTGTTAGATGTAAGCCAGTACTACGGAAGCCTTTTAGGGCCATTTGTTTTGGTTTTTTTCTTGAAATTTCACGTTAGTATCTTGAAATTTCTAGAACATAAACAAATGGTCCTAAAAGGCTACCGTACTATGGAAAACCTATAGTGCTGCAACCCTGTAAAGTTTGATTAAGGTTACAACATTCACGGCCATAGTAAAGTTGTCGGAATGGTTTATGGCAGAGATGTCCAAATTTGACACATCAGTGACAGAAATGTCTGATGCAGTTCCCGATTTCGACCTGTACCATATGTTCTCGTGTTATTTTCAGTTGAATAATTAACTTGCCTTTGCATGTGTTTGTGACGAGAGTAACCGGTGGAGCAGGATACGCTCACCTTTTCGCGCACACCCGATGGTATCCTTAAAGTGATAGTGATTCATAAACACATGCTTATGATAGAGTTGTACAAATGACTCTGCTTTAGCCAAAAGCGGTTGATGGTTGTGGAAATGCTTTTGATACGTACCTGACTGTGAAACCAGTTGCAAACTCATTGCCCTTACACTTCAGTCTTGTCCTCGCCTCGTGAAAAGCGCACCGCGTTACCTTTCTCGTGGGGGCACGGTTGGCCCAGTCGTCTAAGGCGCCGCGATTCGCTGTGCAGAGTTGCGTCCCTTGGGCACGCCAGAAACCTATGATTGTGGGTTCGAATCCCGATTCGCCCCGATTATGTTTGTCAGTTTGTTTGTCATCACCATACCCGTGCTCGTGGGTTTCACCGAAGTGGTAAACGTCTGAGACTTGCATCACTTCGGGCTTTCCTCCCACATAAAGCTGACACGCCGCGATATAACTGGAATATGGTTAAAAGCGGCGTTAAACCCAACTCACTCACTCACCTTTCTCGTGATCAGTAAGGCGTATCAATAGCTGCTCTCAATAGCTACTTATTGATACACCTATTGGTTATCCCCTGGGCCCAAAAGACGTTAAAAGATGGTCGATCATCCGACGAAACAGATTCCATTTGGCGTAAATAATAATAATGATACGATAGCAGTACCAAGTGGTCCGACTCCCCGTTGTTCTCGGTGCCTTAGGTTTGCTACCTCCCAATCTGTTGACGGACATTCAGAGAGTACCCGGGTTTGCTACCAGGAACACAGCCCTTCTGACAATGTGGGCAGTGCAGAAAGCTGCAGTGTTGGATAGTCTTCACGCTCTCAATAACAACAACAATAACGTACAATGCAAACAGAAAAAACGACCCCTTTGTGTTCGTCCCTATAGTGTCTAAAAGATGGCACTTGTTGTTACCCTGCCTGGCTCTCGGCATTAAAGCGCTAAACCAAGGACTGGTCGGCTAAACTTTGTCTGAGTTGGATATTCATGTTTAACTGCGGCATGGTATCTCAGTGGGCTGGCACTATAAATCGGTAACAGTCCGGACTAGCACAAGCAGCCACACACATGCTATATAAGTGCAATAATCCTGTACGCGACGTCAAACCTATGGAATACTGTAAGGGACATTCTCGCGATCTCGCATTCTCGCGATCTCGACCTTTGGAAACGAGGTAAATATACCCAAAACACGAGAATGCGAGATCGCGAGAATGTCCCTGACAGTATTCCATACAAACCCCATTTCACCTCACCTTTATAGTCGGCTGTCCTTGCTACATGGCGCGTTGTTTAAAATCAATGTCCTGTCACGTATGGGCCCAAAAATAGCGCATAAATACTTTCCTCTGAGATGTTACGTCAGCGTAAATCGTCACAGTGTATGCATTCCGATCAAAAGCACTAATGTTGTCGAAGTTGTAAGCCAGGTTTAAAATTATTGTACACTTGAGTGCGTCATGCAACAGTGGTTATCCAGGTTCGAGTTTTCCGTAATTCGAGACAAGCTGAGTACCGATATGAAACCACAGTGTTGATCAGGGTCTACGTACACAAACCCTTCATCGGAAACGAATTCCCATGGCGTGGCGTTCCCTTATCTGGTCGGCGTACACGGAATATCTATTTTCAATTTAAAACAAAAAAATCTGTATGGTGAGTTGTTCTTGACTGACATTTCGTCCCAGAAATAAAGTTATCTTATTCACAAGTATACAATGTATATCTAAAAAAATGAAAAAATATAAATCCAAATAGATCCCAGAACAATCATGCTTAATTTCAGGAGCCGAGGCAATCTAGACTTGCTCAATTTATCAAGAATTGAGTTGAACTCCCTTCTTAATTTATTCTCTAGGGTCTGGAAGACAGATTTCAGTTATATTGATACAAACCCTGACTTAGAATACACCGAATGGGCTCTCACACTTTGCCGAGTTGCGTTCCGAGTATGGACCCGAGCTGACTCGGGGATACTCGTATGGAGCTCGTAGCGAGGTCGTACTAAACTCGGGGTAACTCGGGGTACATCGTACTGATCTATGAGTGTTTTGGAACTGCTCAAAACACTCGGGCCGCCAGCCAACTCCTAGTAAACTCGAAACAAACTCGTGACACACTCATCCTCCTCGTAGTTCCCCCGTGGCGACCTCGTGGTGCTCGTGCAGAACACGTATGAGGATCGTCTGCAAAAGTTATTGCCGAGTTGGCCGAGTCTAATACGAACTATACGAGCCTCCATGTTAAATCATATGACAAATAGCCACCTCGTACCAAACTCGTACAGCTCGTATCGAGATCGTTTTGCTCGTATGCGACTCTTTATAACCCCCTATTAGACTCCTATTGGACTCCTATTGGATCCTATTGGACTCCTATTGGACTACTTTTGGATCCTATTGGACTCCTAATGCATCCTGTTGGTCTCCTATTGGACTCCTATTAGACTCCTATGGGGCTCGTAACACACTCGTAGCGTACCCGTATGATACTCGTATATATGTAGTCTCTTATCGAGTCCTAACCGAGTTAGGCTCAGGAGAGCTCGGGAGAGCTCGGCAACCACCTCGGCAAAGTGTGAGAGCTGCTGACCCTGAATATGGTATGGGTGGGGTATGGGGACGCTACGATTTCATCCTGATCATTTGAAATATTTCGGCAGAGTTAACCGAAAATAAGTGCTCGTTGACATTCTGAACTACATGTTGAACGTCTTCTAAACAAAATGGGGGGCACAGTCGTCTAAGGCGCCGCGATTCGCTGTGCAGAGTTGCGTCCCTTGGGCACGCCAGAAACCTATAATTGTGGGTTCGAATCCCGGTTCGCCCCGATTATGTTTCTAGGTTTGTCAGCACCATACCCGTGCTCGTGGGTTTCACCGAAGTGGTAAACGTCTGAGACCTGCATCACTTCGGGCTTTCCTCCCACATTAAACTGACACGCCGTGATATGACTGGAATACTGTTAAAAGCGGCGTTAAACCCAACTCACTCACTCACTCACTCACTCACTCTAAACAAAATGTGTTATGGTTGACAAACAGAGGTGAGGCTGCGCATTTTAGGGATAAAAAATGTAAAAATTGCAATTCCCGAATAAAAAATATTTTGTATTTAACAAAATTCCAACTCAAAAGAACTAATTGGCCGTTTTCAAATACGATTTTATGCTTATTGATGTGTCAAGGAATAATAGATATGCATGTTTGGGCACAGTCTGCTCTCATCTGGGAGCTTCTGGTGTCATGCGTTCCTTGCATCACCTGTCCCAATACAGATGTTACGTTCAGCGCCAAGGATTAGTCAACACCGCAGTCTCAACTCAATGCACTTTATTCTGCAACCATAACATCGACAGACGAACCGGAAGTGTCGGTTCAACCAAAAGTTGGAATAAACAAAAGCGAACGCGGACGCGTGTTGTGGCGCAGCCTGACTGGCCTTCGGGTTGTTCAAACAAACGCTGTACAATGTACCATGAGCGAACATGACGGGCGAGTTCTGATATCAACACGACATCTTGCAGCCATTCATTGTCAACTTTCACAAACACTGCTGAGTCACGTACTGTTTCTCTATTTAATTATGTTTGATAGAAGGATAAGATATTGCAGCATTATGTTAACACACGGTTAAAGTGAGTTTTTTGTGAATTTGTTCTCGAACCTGCCAAGGAATGAATACTAATAGTGTTATTCGGGCCTTATTCGGGATCTTTTAGCAGTTAGGTGTGAGTGTGGATTTGTTGTCAACGCCCACACAGCAATATTCCAGTTATATGATTGCTGTCTGTAAATAATCGGATCTAGACAATCCAGTGATTGATATCATGAGCAACAATCCACCCCATCACCAACTGTTTCTTGCAACCAGGATACGTTGCTGGCGAAGTACTCTAACACGGATGTGCGTGATGAAGATGTTGCGTTACTCGGTTTGTAAATAATAAACTGGCCAAGGCAAACCAGTGGTTGATGGCATGAGCACCGATACACGCAGTCGAGGTACGATGATACACACTCAGCCAGGTCACGCATTTTTATCGGTATGTGTTCACGACTACTGGGGGCCCATTCTAGCCAGTAATCCTATACTAGTGACTGAGTGTGTATGGTTTTACGCCGCTTTTAGCAATATTCCAGCAATATCACGGCGGGGGACACCAGAAATGGGATTCACACATTGTACCCATGTCGGGAATCGAACCTGGGTCTTCGGCGTGACGAGCGAACGCTTTAACCACTAGGCTACCCGACCGACCCTAATCCTTTAATAATTTACGACTGAGGAATACATCCCACTGAACGTGATGGTATCTTGATATATAAATGTACGACTTCAAACGAAACCGCTAAACACAGTAGCATATTAATGAGGTTACGGAAAGAGAGTGAGCGTTGTTTTACGCCGCAGTCAGAAATATCCCAGTAAATCACGGTCCTGTTAATTAAAAAAAGTCTTCGCCTGACAAATCTGTCGATGATGTGTTTTAGAAATAACATTATATTTAGCGAGCCTTGGCAGTAGTTTTTCCAATTTCCCGATTTATTCTGACTCGATCGCCGAATGACAAGTGCGACGCCATATTTGTTTGTAAATACTGAAAGTAGTCCCTACTTGACCTTTGATATTTGCATCTCTATCCGCATATGACCCTATCGGATATCGTTTTTTATCCTTTGGCTTTATGCGTTATGGCGAGAAACGTACCTACTATATAATATTAAATTATATTAACAGTTTTTATTCATTTCACAGTTTTCACACACATATTAATATCAATTCGACCGTATACTGTCCTCTGGGTTGAAAAGCCATCGGTTCTCCTAAGCAATAATCTCAAATTGAAAACGATAAGTTTTTTAAACATACCAAAGGGGAGTAACCGTTGTAAGGCAAACCAGCCTTGTGATACTCAGCGTCAAAAAGCACTATCTTATGTACACTGATCTGTTGAGTAGCAAGATGTTGGCTGATAAAACACATTATACCAGATGAAGCCGAGTGTGACATAGTACATCCATATAGCGCTGACAACACGTGGTTACCTGAGAGTGGCCGACGACACCCACCGTCACACTGCAGACTCGGATCTGGATTGAAACATACAGCCGTACACTTGAGGGAGTTGTTTACGGGGTATCTAAGTGTGATTTGTGTTCATAGATACTTGTGCCAGGTACGACATGAAAGCGGTGTCTTCCTCTGGAGTTTCTTGTTTTTCAAAACTATAAGTGGAGCTGGTTCCAAGCGGATATTGTCCCACTATTCGCTATTCACAGGTGGGTCTTTGTTTGTTTGTTTGTTTGTTGTTAAACGCCAGGTGTGTAAATGCTTTGTAAATAATCTGGGGCATCAGACAATCCAGTGTTTGACATCGTTGGTATCGATCTACTCTGAGTGTCAGCGAGTCTGATCACCCAAAATGTAAAATGAATGTGTATGTGAATATGCTCCGGCGACAACTGGGCCCACATGCACAAAGCTATCTTTGTGCTGTAACTATTGAAAGTTTACGTTAAAGTATAGACATTACAATAGTCTTTGCACTGAAATCACTTTGTGCATTTTGCCCCTGGTCATATGGACAGAGATTGCGGTTGTTGTTATGGGTCTTGCCTGGCGCTCGGTATTACGGGGATAAAAGAGGGACTGTTGGGTTCGGAATCTATAATATACACACAGACACACACACGCACGCACGCACGCACGCACGCACGTACACGCACGTGCTAGGTACATATACATGCACGTCGCTATATAAGTGCAATGATTTTAACCGCAACGTTAAACCCCATTTCACCTCACTTAACCTTTGTCATTATGATATATTCGTGACCTCTCTTGTCATTCCGGGATCAGCTCTTTGTTTTGATTGATGCGTCACACGTGGTCATTGTATCAACCGAGTTCTGTCTTAGTCCAAGCTGGAATACCGGACAGGTTAGTCAACTCCTTCCACTTTCGCCATTGTCGTGAACTTTAGCATGGAATCCATCATAGTACAGTGTGTTTATAACAAACATTATGGACAATGTGACATAGTTAAAAAAGAACACTGATAAAAATAATATTAATGAGGATTATTTAATCTCCAGTCAATCTGCATTCTGAATCGTTTGTCGTATCGAATTGTTTCTTTAGAAAAGGGACGAGTAGTGACGTAACATTATGATACAATTTTTTTTTAAACCAGCCGTATTTAGATTGAAGGATCCGACAGTGCATCAGTGATGTAGCGTAAGGGGGTAAGTAAATAAAGTAAAATATAAATCGATGGCATTTTTTTATCTTATTTACAACCAAATATTTGAAATATTTCGTGAGCTAAAAGTTATCTAGTGAAATCTTACCAATGTATCATATCTGGGTCAAAACATGACGGCCTCGGGGCTTTGAATGTACCAGTGTTAGGACTGACTCGTCAATTACATACTTCCGTCTCATGGATATTTATAATTTTACCATAAGGGTGTTGTAGCATATCGACGCACTGATTGTGTAGATGGTTGAACGGGTATCGAGTGTTCCTTTATACCAGTTCAGTTCTGTTTTGTATGATTAACTTGTTCAAGTCACGATATGGCTGAAATAGTGCCGATGTGGCTTTAAATACTAACTCACTCACTCACTGTCTTGTATGAATTGCCACAGGCCCTTATTCAACGGAGGTATATGACACATTTTATATGATACAATGTCGCGGTAATAATTCATTTTGAACACAAACGTATGGTGTCTGTACAAAGTTGGATTTAAAGCCGCTTTAAACAGTATTCCTGTTATATCACTACGTGTCAGGTTAATGTGGGAGGAAAGCCCGAAGTAATGCAGGTCTCAAACGTTGACGACTTCGGTGAAACCAAAGAGTAGGGGTATGGTGCTGACAATTCCAGAAAAACAATCGGGGCGAGCCAGGATTCGAACCCACAATCAAAGATTTCTGGCGTGTCCAAGGGACGCAACTCTGCACAGGGAATCGTGGCGCCTTAGACGACTGGGCCACCCGTGCCCCCGTTACAAAATGACACCCTAGGGATTTCCCAATAGATGAACATCTTCCTGTGTTTTGAAAATCAGCTAGGCGTAGTCTAAAACGAATAATGATGTTACGAAAACATCTGTACAGAACGTTTGATAAATATGATTCTGGTTCAAGCCGGACTTGAACTGATCCTTCTCCTACAATGTGGGTAATGCAGAAGCCTGCAGTGTATGATAGTCTTCACGCTCTCAATAACAACAATAACGTACATTACAAACAGAAAAGAACGTCCCCATTTGCGTTCATGCCTACAGTGTCTTGAACCCACATTCCAATTATACTGACGTATATTGTTGGGTTCTTTCACACTAAACGGAGCGTGGTGCACGTGCTACAAGGAGCTCATGCGCATCACACAAAGGCTAACAGAGACACAGTGCGATTCTAAAATATGAGAATAATTTTGAATTTTTTTCCACAAATGACTGTTTCGTTAAAGTCTATGAGTATTGATGTATTTAGTGACTACACTGTTGAGAATAATAACGTTCGGCAATTATTCAGATATGGACCATACCCGTGAAGATCCGGGGTAGAATAGATCTTCAGCAACCCATGCTTGCCGTAAAAAGCGACTATGCTTGTCGTAAGAGGCGACGAACGGGATCGGGTGGTCAGACTCCCTGACTTGGTTGATGCATGTCACCGTATCACAATTGCGTGGATCGATGCTAATGATGTCAGTCACTGGATTGTCTGGTCCAGACACGATTATTTACAGACCGCCGTCATATAGCTGGAATATTGATGGGTGCGACGCGAAACAAACAAACAAACAAACAAACAAACAAACAAACAACTGTGGACCAAAATATCATGAGCAGCCTCCTACCAAATTTTGGATCAGAATTCATTTTGGATGTCGAATCGTATGTAAAGAAATGGGCCAAAAAGGAATATGAATCCGTCGAATGTCTTTCAGGATGGGTCAAGTCAGTGCCCGAGGTCATTGGTAAAATGCATGAAATGAAAAAGTGGAAACAGGATTGGAGTGAGTGAATGAGTATGTTTTTTACGCCGCTTTTAGCAATATTCCAGCAATATCACGGCGGAGGACACCAGAAATGGGCTTCACACATTGTACCCTTGTCGGAAATCGAACCCGGGGCTTCGGCGTGACGAGCGAACGCTTTAACCATTAGGCTACCCGACCGCCCCAAACAGGATTGGAATGTTTGAAAAGTTTGCAGTTTTCTCAAAGCCAAGGCTTCATAACATAACCATTTCTTTTGTAAGCATCACTACAGTGATTGTTTGATCAAAGAACTTGGTATATGTGACATATCAAATAGTACTACATATGAGGCCAGTATGTTAACCGAGCAAGAAATCTGCCAAAACTTGGCATTAGAACTATCATTTTTGGGTTGACCCTAAACAATCGTCAGATGTCTACATTTCATAACCTTTGAGGTTCAAACGAGCTTGCTCTTTTTTCGAAGATTTCAAAGCGTGTCATACGAGGTCTGAGTAAAGATTTCAAAAAAGGTTTATGGCAGATGGAGGACACATCCAAATTTGACGCATCAGTGACCAACTTTAAGTTGTATCATATGTTCGCGTTTTGCGGTGAACAATTGACTTGTTTTTGCATGTATTTGTGACAGGTGTATTTGGGTCAGGATACAAATATTTTCGCGAACAGCTGGTGTCATCACTATTTGATACCGTTTGTTTGTTGTTTAACGCCGCACTCAGCAATATTCCAGCTATGTAACGGCGGTCTGTAGATAATCGAGTCTGGACAAGACAATCCAGTGATTGATTTGATGAGCGTCTATCCACGCAATTGAGATACGATGACATGCATTCATCAAGTCAGCGAGCCTGACCACCCGATCCCGTCAGACGCCTCTATCGACAAGCATAGTCGCCTTTTACGGAAAAAAAAGAAAAACTGGATAAAGAAATGGTACATAAGGTACTACTACCTATGTTACCGTGGATCATTTCTACCACAGAATCCCCATGGGGGCATTGCTTTTGTAGAATGTCTGTGTATATATTAAATACCATAAGTACCGATTACAGGGCACGTTGTCCAACAAGCTATATGCCCCTGTTCACCATGTTAATCCATTGTCCATTTCAGAAGGAAGAAACCATGTTATCACCCATGCCGCGGTTGTCCTTAGCAACCTTCTTTGCGTTATCCCTCTGTCAAGACGAAACAACGCCTTCTCCACCCAGACAGTTCGTCCCACCTCAATTTGATCAAATATGTGCACCAGTGACCTTTTCCGAGCAGATCACACCAATGAAAATTAAGTGTACCTTGACTAGAAATGACGAACAAACATGGAGGTTAGCTACCCTCAGGGAATGGATGATGGAAACAAAAAACAATCAATCTGGTAAACAGTATTCATATGAAATACAGTGCGATCGGTCAAATTCTAGTCTGTCTTTACCATGGCCAATGAAATGCCCCGGTCTGGTGGAGCTGGTTGTCAGGAACTGCAATATAACTGGTATGTATTCTGAATACGACCGCCCAGACATCTTTACGATGCCTTCCCAGTTGATCAGGGTGGAAGTAACAGACTCAACTATGGTTATTCAGCATTCACGTTTCCTGGATGTCGTCCACAGAATTACAAACGTTTCGTCCGATTTTGACTGTCTTCAGCAGGAAACTGTCGAAGAACTCGTATTTAGAAACATTTCCTATATGTTAGATGATGACATGGAACACTGTTTGCAGATGTTTCGTCCACCAAAGGATAACGCAAGTATCGTTCCGGTTGATCCATCTTGCAATATCCTGCTGCATCTACCACCTGAGCTACGTAATCTTGAGGTGGAATGCAATTTCCAGAAACTCCGCATCATTGATGAAAGTATTAGCAACACTTTGTCCGTTTACTACCACCGATTCTTGACAAAGTACAGCAAGTTCCCTATTCTCGAGTTCCTTAACTATTCCTCCAACCATATTAATGTTGTTCCAGAAGAGTTAAGAGACTGGACATTTTACTTCTTATCTTTGAAGCACATGGACCTTTCTCACAACAAAATTGATAAAATAACCTTTGAAACGAAGTTCAATTTCAACCATAAGAACGACACCTACATAAATTTGCAGTACAATAACATTACATCTCTCTCTCCAATGGACCTCGATCATCTTCGAAATCAACAGAAAACATTGATCGATATCAGAAACAATCCCATTAACTGTGACTGCAACCTTGAAGACTTTATTAAGGCCTTATCGAACAAATCACTCTTTACAGGAGACATGAAAAAGTATGAATATATCAAAGATATGAATTGTGCTCAACCAGATCACTTGGCTGGGAGGTCCTTGGGAAGTTTGACAGTTGAAATATTAAACTGTGCATTGGGACACAGTTCTTCAGTTATACCGTTTGTAGTTCTTGCTGTGGTGGTTGTGATTGTCCTTGGCGTCGTAGTCATAGCATTCATCTATCGTAAAGAAATCCGGATTCTATTCTATACGCGTTTTAATATTCTGCTATGTGGTGATGTGTACAAAGGTCTTGGATCAAAACAGTTCCATGCATTTGTCTCCTACAGCACTGAGGATGAAGAGTGGGTTATTGATGTCCTTGCAAACCGTCTTGAGAATAACGAACACTCAAGGGAGGTATTGTCCACCTCGGAGCCTGGGACAACAAGGACGAACAGGAGGCCAACGAGATTTAACCTGTGTATTCATGGACGAGATTTTGTTCCTGGGATACCGATCATAGAAAACATTATCAACAGTGTCCAGAATAGTAGACACACCATCATTATTTTGACACCCAATTTTGTGCAAAGCCGATGGGCCATGGAAGAGTTCTTGCAAGCGTACAACCAGAGCATCAATGAAAGAAGACGACATCTGATAATAGTCATTCTGGAAGAGGTGCCAGAAGACCGGATGGATCCTCTTTTGAGGAGGTGCCTGAAGACCTTCACATACATCAAAGTTTCGGATAAACTTTTTTATGACCGTCTCACTTACTCATTATCGGCTGACAAAAAACTATCTAATGATGAATTATCAAACGAGAACAGTGTGCAATGTATGAGAGACACTGTGACTTTAGACATGCCTAACTGTTATGACAGTGGTGTGTTTGAGGGCGACGTGTCCATGAAGGGTGAGACTAACTTTTCAGACAATGGCATCCGTTTGTGAATGAATGAGTACGTTTCGCATGGAAAGGCTCCACATCAGAACGCTTATGGTACACAGTTATAAAACTTAAAACACTTCCGTGGACATTTCACAGGTCTGCATTTCTTTGTTTTCATCACAAATTCTTCTTTAATTTTACCTGATTCATCACTTTTAAACTCCTCTAGCTTGCATGTTCATTCTAATTATAATAATATTGTTTTTTCAATATTGGTTTCTTTCAACAATTTTTAATTAACTCAGATTTTCTGGAAAGAATCATAGATCTACAAACTATCTGAGGCGGCAGTGTAATTATTACTAGCCACGCCCCGTCCGAGAAACATGGAGTATGTGGAATCCCCAAATGGGGCACTCTAGGTGTTCCTAGCTAGTTGTGTGTATGCCTACAATCGAGGTAAAGGCACCCACTGATGATGGTCGGTATAGGTCTTCAAATGACACTGAAAGTGATACATTTGGGAGAATTGGGAGAATGTGTGGAGGTCAACTTCTTTAATATGAGGAACACAACGTTTCGGAGTATATGCTTACCTCTTGGTGAGTTGAATCATTTGACAGTTGACAACTGACTCTCTAACACCGATATAGTATATGAATAACATTGAGATCAACCAACGAGATCTTGAAAAAGTACTACCAATGACGCGGATGTACAGAGAGTGAGTGAGTCGGTTGGGTTTCACACTGCTTTTAACAGTATTCCAGTATTGGAGGAAAGCCCGACGTGATGCAGGTCCTAGACGTTTACCACTTCGGTGAAACCCACGAGCACGGGTATGGTGCTGACAGACCTAGAAACATAATCGGGGCGAACCGGGATTCAAACCCACAATCAGGAGTGTCCAAGGGACGCAATTCTGCACACGGTACCTAAGCCGATTAGACCAAACGTGCCCTACCCTTACGTGCAAGAAATAAGACACTTACCCTTTTCGCGACAACTGGTGTCATCACTGATTTTCAAGGATCATCCACGTAATTTTCAACAAACAAAACAATTACTTTTATATTACACACTAAAATATCTCTCTCTGTCTGTCTCTGTCTGTCTCTGTCTGTCTCTGTCTCTCTCTCTCTCTCTCTCTCTCTCTCTCTCTCCCCTTCCCTACCTCTATTTCTCTGTGTCTGTCTCTCTCTGTGTGTCTCTCTCTCTCTCTCTCTCTCTCTCTCTCACTCTCTCTCCGTTTCCCTCTCTCCCCTTCCCTACCTCTATCTCTCTGTGTGTCTGTCTCTGTGTGTGTGTGTGTGTCTCTCTCTCTCTCTCTCTCTCTCTCTCTCATACATATTGTGGTGTGTAATGTAATATATTACGACCGCTTCACAAAGGCCCCTGTCTGTTGGCGATGAGATGTGCAACGTCAGTCAATGGCATCAGTTATTTACCCATTTTCAGCTATACGTTTTAAAGCATTTTTTACTCATCCGTTTGCTCATTGGCTGGACTTGTTCATAGAGACAACGAGCCTCCTTCAGCCAAAGTCCAGACATACCCAATAACCCGACGTGCGAAAGCTTTACCCACATGGCTACCCCACCGTCATTTGATATTCTGGGGGGGGGGGGATTTTGTATTGAGACCAGCTATCTTTTCAGCTACAGCCGCA
Source organism: Haliotis cracherodii (assembly GCF_022045235.1). Classification (NCBI taxonomy): domain Eukaryota; kingdom Metazoa; phylum Mollusca; class Gastropoda; order Lepetellida; family Haliotidae; genus Haliotis; species Haliotis cracherodii. The sequence goes on along the minus strand of NW_027266296.1, from coordinate 13,306 downwards.
AACCATCCACCCTAAGCCACCCAACCGCATCCCCCGAATATCAAATGGTCGGCACCGTATGAATAATGAAATTAGAGATATTGTTATAAATGTATTCGTGACATATGCAAATGATAATTCATAACGTCTTTAATGCATGCTGCCATATTACTCCAGTAGCTATAGCTGTAGTGGCTTCATTTGTTTGTTTGTTCGTCTAACTAAAAAAAGCTGCATCCGCACTTGAACACCAAAACGTTATATTTTGTGTCAGATTTACAAGCTTTGGGCCCGCAAGACCGAAATGAGTTACCTCCCTTGTATCACACTCGACCTTAAAGATGGTGGCAAGCCAATATCGTACGTCACAGCTAATGATTTCAAACCGCTGATAGCAGGTGGAAGCAGAATATTTGTGTGAACACTGCCCACGGAAACAATATCCCCGTCAAGACAGCTCTAATTTCTATAGGTCCATAATAATACGGTCACTGAAAAAATCGTGTTTCTCGGCGACCGACCGAAACATTCAGCCAAAATCGAGCTACCTTTTCGGTCATTTTGCGCAAGCTAATTTCCCCAGTTTAGATTGGAGTCGATGGGCAATCGATATTGCGTAAAATATTTTTTTCGTCCCGAGTAGCAGGATTTGTCCTTAATTGCAATGCCACTGATGCACTCTTGGAATTTACCTAAATGGTAAGCGTGTTTCACAAGCGTCAAGTTGAATTTCCTCTAACTCGGGTACGCTCATTTAACCTAGGGCACCCATGCGTGGAAAAAAACTCATTAACTCGTTCTGACTATGAATACTTCAATATAAAGTACAAATAAAACTTTTTATGTTTTATATTTTCGAGTATTTTGACGACACCTTTTCACAAATATCTAAATTGCAATTTTTATCAATGACCTTTTCATGATATGGTTTAATTGCATAACTAATATTGTCAGATAATACACACGACAAGAAAAGGCACTTTCATCACAAAGTGAGTGTTTTCTCGAGGAAGGTTGCCTGATTATCCCGCATAAGCAGGACAGATGTGTCCCCCGATGGTGCCCGGATCTCGTCAGGGAAGTAATCACGATACTTATCTCAAGTGAGTGAGTGAGTTTGGTTTTACGCCGCTTTTAGTAATATTCCAGCAATATCACAGCAGGGGACACCAGAAATGGGCTTCACACATTGTACCCATGTCGGGAATCGAACCTGGGTCTTCGGCGTGACGAGCGAACGCTTTAACCACTAGGCTACCGACCGCCCCTACTTATCTCGAAGTGGACAATAAAACCACAATAATAATTAAACCGACTGCAGGCATCTATCATCTGGGAGTAGGTATAATTGATTTGTATCAATGGGAGTCTCGCAGAACGCAGCTTTGAACTCTTAAAACACAGTGTGTCAGCGAACGATTTGTTTGTTTGGTGTTTAACGCCGCACTCAGCAATGTTCCAGCTATATGACGACGGTCTGTAAATAATCGAGTCTGGACCACACAATCCAGTGATTGACATCATGAGCACAGATCGACGCAACTGGGATACGATGACATGCATCAACTAAGTCAGCGAGTCTGACCACCCGATCCTGCCAGTTGCCTCCTACCATTAGCATAGTCGCCTCTTACGGCAAGCATGGGTCGCTGAAGACCTATTCTAACCCGGGTCTTTAGCGAAAGGGGACTAGTGTGCGGGTATTACGCAGAGAAGTGATTGACGTTTTACATGGCTCCCACGTTTTGGTGAAAACCACTAAATTGGGATGGAGATGACAGATCAACAATCAAGATAAAGGCCATTCTGGGATTCGAACTCACTATCAGATAGATGAGTCTTACACATCTGAGTGACTTAACTCTTTCGGCGCCAAGAACCCCAAGTAAAATTCACAATTACGTAACGGTTGTTTTTTCTGTAAAATGAAAAATAGATCAGTGTTCCGAAACGTGGAATATCAGGAATAAACATTCTATTTAGCGAGCCAAGGCGAGATACCATCTTTATCATTAATGTCATTCATAAATGTTATCGTCAAAACAAATCTCTAACACACAAGGTACAATGCACATGCCAAGATTTCCTGGAACGTGCGCATTAATATGTTTCACCGAAAGCTCAGTAATAAGTAAGTCGAACGCTGACAACATTGTTTTTAGACAGTGTACATCGGCAAAGTTAAAAATATCATGTTTTAAAGCACAAATGTAACATTGTCAGTGCAACCCAAAGGTCCGCCCGCTAGAGTAAATGCCCTTTATCAAAGGGAAGCTACTCTAGGCTATCGTCACATTTGTTGAGTCTGCCAAGTCATATTACATTTTCATAACGTTAGAAAAAGCAGTCAGATGTCCTATACAACGACAAAATAAAACAAGGGAAAATTTCGGACTTATTTCAAACAAATAATGCAATTATGAATTGGGAAATGACCCCAAAACGCAGAGATCTACAAGGCCAGGCATGGAATTGATATTCCTTCCTTCTTCGCGAAACAGGGGGCACGGGTGGCCCAGTCGTCTAAGGCACCGCGATCCGCTGTGCAGAGTTGCGTCCCTTGGGCACGCCAGAAACCTATGATTGTGGGTTCGAATCCCGGTTCGCCCCGATTATGTTTCTAGGTTTGTCAGCACCATACCCGTGCTCGTGGGTTTCACCGAAGTGGTAAACGTCTGAGACCTGCATCACTTCGAGCTTTCCTCCCACATTAAGCTGACACGCCGTGATATAACTGGAATACTGTTAAAAGTGGCGTTAAACCCAACTCACTCACTCACTCACTCACTCTTCGCGAAACAGCTTCGTTTATATCTCCAATGTATGTTCCAATGTATGTTCCAATGTAGTTGTAATGGGTCTCACGAGCGTCTGAGTGAGACGTAGATTTTCGGTTTCTTAGACTATTATAATGTTAATGATAACAATTGTCCCAGATGGTCAATTCTGACTGGCTCGCCGACAGACAAGGGCGGCACCGTCTTTGTAAACACCGAAAGTCGTTCCTGCCTGGACTTGTTTTCATTGTGTCATAGTGATGCAATTATGTTTCACGGATACCTATATCTGAGCAACTCAACCACTAATCATCCGTTTTGTTTGTTGTTTAACGCCGCATTCAGCAATATTCCAGCCGTTTGGCGTCGGTCTCAAAACTAAACTAGTCTGGACCAGACAATAAAGTGATTCACATCATGATCATCGATCTGCGCAATTGGTATACGATGGCATGCATCAACCAAGTCATTGAGCCTGACCACCCGATCCCGTTAGTCGCCTCTTACAACAAGCATAGGATGCTTCACGGGTCCATAGTTATAATGAGGCGATGCAACACTCTTGTAACGCAGTAACCTGAAAACGCTTTGATAATATTTTTTATATTGCCCTGTATGTTTACTGAGGAAATTATCCATCTCATAAATCTTCTTAGGTTGTTATAATGGGCCAGTATGTCCACCCACTCGCGCTCCGGCTGCAGGCGGAAATTGGACGTGCACCGGAAATTGGCCGAGCCGGATACACGTGTTTTACTTGTGACGTCATGTCCGGTGATTTGAAGCCCCCTCTAGGTTGTTCCGTGTCGATCTTTATCAGTCAGTATTTTAACTGCAATATTTGAAGTGTTGAGGATTTGGTCGTCTTTAACATTTAGGATAATGTTCCAAGAATTAAATCTTATCAAACAAATGTAACAAAATGTATTAGGTTGGTTATTTTTTAGGGATTTTGGAAAGCCACACATATATTTTAACATACAGAGGGACGTTTACCTATATTACCAGTGTCAGTCACTGTCATCTTCCCGAGGCAAGAGCGTTAACTGACTATAAAAGTCCAGTTTCTACCTTTGCCGAACTAGGCTGGTATTATGGAGTAACTGTTACCTTTTGGCTGGACAAACCAGTCTATGCATAGTCCAATCGAAATCGCGCAACGAAATCGAAATCCGGTTCGTAAATTATCGTGCAGATTTCAGTCGATTGCAGAATTTGCAAAGCATGTGCACCGCCAACTCGTTGTCAACAGATATCTTTTCATGTTTTTTATTAAGGTGTTCGCTGTATTTGATGCACTTCCTGACGTAAGACCCGTTTTATCACAATATAGATCTTGATTATCGATCAGATCGTCTTGACTGGGCGCCACCATTTTGTTTTAACAAATGCAAGTGATGGAATCGGATTGGTCCACAGGAGAGGCTCAGAAGGGACATAACTCATAATAACCACTGGTGGCGCTACGATCGAGTCCCGGAATTCTATTCGTGACCAACTCGTGTTATTCCGGGACAAGCCGAATAGCTACTCGTGCCCCTCCCATAGCCTCCCATAGCCGTCTTAGGGCAAACGGGCATACCTAAAACAATTGTCATTTCGTTGCGTAATGGTTCACATATATTTCCCCATATATTATATATATTTCAGATGCAATTTAAAGCACATCTGGACATGCGGAATTATACAGTATGATTGAACACATTTAACTGTGTCTTGGGTATATTTTAGATGCAAGACATATGTAAAATCAAAAATTGTTTCTGAGGGATTCTTTGATGAACAACTTGAAATCAAACACGCATTCTGATTGGTTTGTCGTATTTTCGCACAAAACATTCATCGATAGGGGGTGAGTCTTCCTTGCTGGAAAGGGGCGACTGGTGACGAATGCAGGAATTCCAGCCTAGTTCGGCAAGGGTGGAAACTGGACTTTTACAGTCAGTTAACTCCCTTGCCTCGGGAAGATGGTCACTGTATGCTGTACAGTGTAATTGCGTAGATAGATAGAAGATGTAACAGTCCTGTCTGTGATGCATACATTTCTAAGTCATGATTATGAACCCCCAACTGATATTCGGTAGGGGTGCGGGTGTGAATGGGTGTGGCTGGGGATAATTGTGTGTCCTTGGGTGAGCGAGAGAAAGGACGAGTGGATGAGTGATTATGGTTTTAAGCCACTTTCAGCAATATTCCAATGTATCACGGCGGGAACAGTTGTGGAATCTGACCTGGGAAGTGAGTGAATGAGTGAGCGAGCCATGGCACGAAAAAACAAGAGACATTTTCGCAAGTATTAGATTTCGTCATACTGAACAATTCATGAAGGATTTCCACCGTATCTTATCCAGGTTCGATTTTTAAACTCAAATTCAACACCCATGTCTGACAAACCGTCAACAAGATCTATATTCAAATTATTCCGGTAATTTCCTAAATGGACCGCGAGGCAACGAGATAAAAAACGTTATTGCCCGATGCTTCTAAAGCTGTTTTATTTTCATGACCTGGACGACAAATGGCTAAGGGTTGTCAGTTTTTCACCATTTCATTCACATGAACCCCTTCAGTATTTACTCAATCGATTCCAGTTCTACTCCCCGGCATTAAGTAATGGCGCATGTCCCCAGGGTGGACATTATAAGATATTGTAAATCCGCACACCATTACGTTAACCCAGTACTGACGAGTAATCAGTGCTGGCAGTCATCACCCAATGAAATCCCAGGAGATCGAAGTGTTCAAGTATCGACCACCCAAATGGAGCATCAGGTCAGTTTGACACAACGGAAGCGGTCAAGAGGTCATTTGATTGACCATCGGCGCTGCCCATTTCGAGAACTGGTTCAAGGGACAGGGTGCCCCGTGCGAGTTCGTGGTACAGCGTCGCCGTTGTTATTGAAGATGATGCACACGGGTGACCACATCTCCATCATCGATGACGTTCAGCAGGCCAGGAGGGAGTCCTGTTATAGACGCTTGCTTTACAGTTGTGGTCTGGCTTTCGGTATCAGGGCCTGGAAATCGATTGGAGGAATTTAATCATGAAATTACGGGTTTGACGTTGGAACAGACTAGCGATAAACGAATAATGGCTAGAACAATCGTTGTATTATACAACAATAGAGGCTGGTTCTGCTTGTATGGCTCTATCAGGGTGAACAACCGATAGATTACGCCCATAATAGTGGAAAAAAACAAGACACGAATATTATCAGAACATTCTAGATAGGCTTGGATTAAGAGACTCAGTATATAAACTGCCAGGCAAAAGAATTTATACGCCCATGTTTGATCGATGCTAAAAATGAAATGGTTATTTGATAGTGATGTATTTGATATGGGTATCATAGTTGAGTTTTGGACCATACTTTTGCTGTGTTGCAGCTGTTTTAAGGCTAGTAACGTTTAGTGATGTCTTTTTCAATTTGTTGGTCAAAACCATTTCCCAAGAGTTTACTTTCTCATGCCCGTCCGTTTCCGCAAATGCTTAATAAACATATTTCTTAAATAACCTACGTGTAAGTACAGTAAACTACGGTTATAACGAACTCAAAGGGAGAACTTAATTTAGTTTGTTATAACCGTAGTTCGTTATTAGCATATTTTCAGGAAAAGGCCGCGAACCAAAAACTACGTTATATCCGTATGTTCGTAATAAGCGGATTCGTTATAAACGTAGATTACTGTAAGTAAAATTTATTTTGGTTCCTTTCATAATGGGAAAATTTTCTTAGGTCGACAACCTGTCAGAAACAGTGAGTGAGTGAGTTGGGTTTAACGCCGCTTTTAACAGTATTCCAGTTATATCACGGCGTGTCAGCTTAATGTGGGAGGAAAGCCCGAAGTGATGCAGGTCTCAGACGTTTACCACTTCGGTGAAACCCACGAGCACGGGCATGGTGCTGACAAACCTGGAAACATAATCGTGGCGAACCGGGATTCGAACCCACACTGATAGGTGTCTGGTGTGCCAAAAGGACGCAACTCTGCACAGCGAATCACGGCACCTTAGACGACTGGGCCAACCATGCCCCCCTGTCAGAAATTAAAGTATGAAGAATACTGTGAAATACCAATTCTTGTGGATCAAGAAGAACCCCATTATCTTCTAAACTACTACATATACCCAGCGATACATTATACAAATCCTGCAAAACAATATTTGAATTCTTTGAGTGAGTGAGTGAGTGAGTTTTGTTTAATGCCGCTTTGAACAATATTTCAGTTATATCACGGCGTGTTAGCTTAATGTGGTGAAACGAGCATGGTGCTGACAAACCTAGACACATACTTGGTTCTGAATTCTTTGAAGAAATCAGCTAATCCAATATTTTATCGGGGCGGTCGGGTAGCCTAGTGGTTAAAGCGTTCGCTCGTCACGCCGGAGACCCGGGTTCGATTCCCGACTTGGGTACATTGTGTGAAGCCCATTTCTGGTGTACCCCGCCGTGATATTGCTGGAATATTGCTAAAAGCGGCGTAAAACCATACTCACTCACACTATTTTATCTCTTGAACATGTCAGTGTGTTATTAAGGGAAACCAGTCAAGTTCTCCATAGCCTTGACATGTCTTGTACTCTCTGAACTAACCTTTACACTTCAGAGTTAACTCCAGAACCACCGATGAGCTCGGACAGTCAAATTCGATCACGGAAAGGACCGACTATTAACGATTGAACATGCATCGCATTTGTTCAAACACATTGCTGTAATCAACATGACACATGCAAGTTTAGTTAACCAACCGTTAGAGACACAGCTCAGGACACTTTCTATCTGTAAACGCTGTGAAGAAATCCCACGGGAAATTCATTTGTCATGCCGACATAAATTGTTTCTATTTTGAACAGTGGCAAGTGAGAATGTTCCCTGTATAATTTATGAGGGTTTCACAGTGAGCATCCGCCCGCTGTTGGCGACGTAATCTGCCAAAGTTTGGATTAGACTTTACATTATTGATGTACATGCCGAAACTTGGGGACTGCAGATTGCAGGTTGCTCGTAAATTGTGATAGACGAGGCGATTTGGTGGGGAATTATACAACGCCAGAATGTTTACAACCAAGAGAGTCCTTTGTAGCAACAATAATGTCAGACGCACGTGTCCTCTTTAGATATCTTCTCAACGTAAGAAGCTTCCTATTAATGTTACCGTCTTCATTTCTTTATTGCGTGCTACGTGCAGATGATGGTATAATTACAAACTCTTGAACAAGAAGTGTAGCCCAGGAAATGTTCGTTTGTTTGTTTCTTTGACGCCGGGCTCAGTATCATTCCAGCTATGTAAGTGAGTGAGTCGGGTTTTACGCCGCGTTTAGCAATATTCCAGCAATATCACGGCGGGGACACCACAAATGGGCTTCACACACTGTACCCATGTGGGGAATCAAACCCGGGTCTTCGGCGTGTCGAGCCAACGCTTTAACCACTCGGCACGTTTAAAACTGCATCACTTTGTGCTTTCATCCAATGTTAAGCTGACGCCCAGTGATATTACTGAATAATACTCAAAGCGACGTTCAAACCATCTATCTCACTCACTCACTCACTCACTCACTCACTCACTCACTAATTATTTTCTATCTTGTAATATATTTAACAAAATATTAAGATATCATGGCTATTTTGAGGATTTTGTTTTGGTAATGAAGACTTTTATGAAAATATCCCCTAAATATTTTGTGGTTCAGTATATAACAAAAAAACAATCTGATTCAGCAATAACGTCGTCTCTTCGGTTTCATTCCATGACACAACATCGTATTAGTCACAAAAATTCCAAATATCCTCAATTCATTTCACCGAACTTAATGATAATTACATCTCAGGGAACTAAACCGTGATGAATTTCCCTGAACCGCCATAGCCTCCGACTAACGGTATCTTGTTTCAAATCCATAATGGATGTAGTTAGCCTTCAATGATTCCATTTCCTTTCAAGAGTTTGCAGATTTAAACAGCTTGCTGCAGAACGGAACAACACCACAGAAGATGATGTAACCAATGATTGATCGGTGAAATACGTGCCCAACTCGGCTTGTACATTTCACAAGGAAGACTTCATCAGATACGCCTAGGCCAGACCAGTATTAATTATTCGGCTTCCACGTTCTAGAGTTAAATACATGAGTGAGTTTGATTTTTTTGGTGCTGCTTTTAGCAATATTCCAGCAATATTACGGAGGCGGACCATTCGTCACCACTCGCCCCTTTCCATAACCTGCAAGAAGACTCGTCCCCCTGTCGATGAATGTTATGTGCGAAAATACGTCAAACCAATCAGAATGCGCGTATGATTTCAAGTTCTTCGTCAAAGAATCCCTTAGGAATAATTTTTGAATTCACATATGTCTTGCATCTAAAAATATACCCAAGACACAGTATACTGTATGATTCCGCATGTCCCGATGTGCTTTAAATTGCATCTGAAATATATATAATATATGGGGAAAATGTGTGAACCATTATGCAACGAGTTGACAATTGTTTTAGGTATGCCCGTTTGCGCTAAGACGGAACCCTGTCGTAAAAATGGCCACGAGAGGGGCACGAGTCGCTATTCGGCTTGTCCCGGAATAACACGAGTTGGTCACGACTGGCAGGCGGACACCAGAAATCGGTATCCACAGTCCCCATGTAAGGAATCGACCCCAGTTTTCGGTGTGTCGAGAAACTGCTTTAACCATTGGGATACGGTTAACCCACCGCCTCCGTTAAACGATCGAGTGACTGTTGTTTTACGCCGCATTGTCTCAGCTGTTTCATTGCGGAATGAGAACAATGGTGTCTTGGTGGACAGTATGATCAACTGCACATGTCAGATGGACACGATAATGTTTCTCATTTAATAAATTCAACAGTGGTGAACGATATGCCACTTGTTCAATAGCTGCAGGCTTTGTTTGTTTCTTGTTTAACGGGGGCGGTCGGATAGACTAGTGGTTAAAGCGTTCGCTCGTCACGCCGAAGACCCGGGTTCGATTCCCGACATGGGTACAATGTGTGAAGCCCATTTCTGGTGTCCCCCGCCGTGATATTGCTGGAATATTGCTAAAAGCGGCGTAAAACCAAACTCACTCACTCTTGTTTAACGCCGAACTGAGAAATATTCAAGCTGTATGACGTCGGTATCAAATACTCGAGTCTGGACAAGACAATCCAGTGATTGACATCGTATATTATTCAGATGCTAATTAATCCCATTTTCAAAATCTTTTGAACTTTAGGATATGTTTCATTCAGAACATGCTAAATGGTAAAGTTGCCCATGGTATTACGAATTTTACCAGAATGTTTTGGTTTGTTGTTTAACGCCGCTCTCAGAAATATATCAGCTATAATCTGGACCAGACAATCAAGTGATTCACATCCTGAGCATCGATCTGCGCTATCGGGATACGATGACATGCATCACCGAGTCAGCAAGCCTGACCACCCGATCCAGTTAGTCACCTCTTGCGACAAGCATAGTCGCCTTTTACGACAAGCATGGGTTGCTGAAGACCAATTGTAACCCGGATGTTCACGGGTCCAATGGCTGCAGGAAGTCGTGCAGAACAAGTGAACAAAACATCTACGTGTTGTCAACATACGAGGGGTAGCTGAACGTCCTGTGGAAATATAGCAAACCCTTGACAGTTTGCATGCATACAATACGCCCCATGCTTACAGGCTTGGGGCGGTCGGGTGGCCTAGTGGTTAAAGCGTTCGCTCGTCAGGCAGAAGACCCGGGTTCGATTCCCGACATGGATACAATGTGTGAAGCCCATTTCTGGTGTCACTCGCCGTGATATTGCTGGGATATTGCTAAAAGCGGCGTAAAACCATACTCACTCACTCACTTACAGGCTGTTTTTGGCCCATCAAGTATCTCCAGCTGAAAGGCTCCAACAGCCATGCACGTTGACATAGTTCCATCTGTATTGCGTGGTGGTTCTTCTTCTGCCACTGTTATTGGTTGGGCAAGAGAGTTGACGAGAGGAAGAGCGTGGAATAAGATCGAAGACCAGGAAGACCTTCAACTGCCAATCCAAAGGAAAATGTGGGTAAAAAATATGATATGATTGTGGGAGATCGACGAGATCTCGCGACAAAATACGTCGTTTTAAAGCAGAGCCAAATTATGTTGTTGAGCGATTTGTAACAATGGGTGAGTGTTGGATTCACCACTATCAGCAAGACACTAATAGACAGTGGAAACAGATAATAATGTCTTCTCCAAGCCCGGAGTAGAAGCAACTGGAGTAGTAACAGCCATGAGTTGTAAAACCATTACTGTTAGTGACAATTATGAAGAAAAGTAGCACGAGAAGTATTTAAATGGAAGTGCATTTATCCGTAGCAGTAGTAATCAGTTATATCCGTCTGTTCGTTATAAGCGTGTTCGTTATAAACGTAATTTACTGTAGTGGTAGTAGCGTCAGTAGTGTTGTAACACTAGAAGCCGCAGCAGCAGTAGAATTAGTTGTAGTAGCCGCAGCAGTAGTAGTAGCTGTAATTTAGTAACACCAGTAGCCGCATCAGTAGTGGTATTAGTATTAGCAGTAGTAGTAGTAGTAGTAGTAGTAGTAGTAGTAGCAGTAGTAGTAGTAGCGTCAGTAGTGTTGTAACACCAGAAGCCGCAGCAGCAGTAGAATTAGTTGTAATAGCCGCAGCAGTAGTAGTAGCTGTAATGTAGTAACACCAGTAGCCGCATCAGCAGTGGTATTAGTAGCAGTAGTAGTAGCGTCAGTAGTCGCAGTAGCCACGGTAGCTGTTATACCAGCAGTAGCTATGGCAGTAGCAGAAGCATCTACTATAGAGGCAGTAGCAACAGAGATGGAGCAAGGGGTACCCCAATGAGCTCTGACATTAGCGGTTACATGGGAAACTCCACTAACATCGTCGACTATAATAATGCTTGGTTAGGAGCCTCGGTGAAGTTAGGACATCGTAAACACTGATCAAGATCTAAACTGTACTATATACTTCGTCTTGTGAAGTTTTAGCCTAAAAGTATTGATCCTCCATTCCATCAGATCCCACTGTTTATTGAAGTCTATCTCCAGATTAAACCGGGAAGAAACATGTGATACGGTCATACAATACACGCAATATCTACTCTGTCTTAAAACCCTATGTTGACGTAGAATACAGTTATTTATATTGGAAAAAGGAAACTCGAGATGACATACCAGACAGATTGTTCCAGTTAAAAAACATCTTTTTGCAAATGTTCTTTGATGTATGTGTTTTCCCGCTGAAAGACTCTGTGATAGAGTCTACATGTTGACAGCTAAGTTTTTTTTGTTTTTTTTTTTTGTTTTTGTGTTTGTTGTTGTTGTTTTGTTTGTTTTTTGTTGTTGTTTTTGTGTGTGTGTTGTTGTTTTGTTTTTTTGTTGTTGTTTTGTTTTGTTTTTAGGTTGTTGGGGTGGTTTTTTTTGTGTGTGTGTGTGTGGGGGGGGGGGGGGGGGGGGGGGGGGCTTGAAACTAAGAACGGGTGAACCAGTGCTCGAAACCGGTGGGGTGCATGCATCACAAGTGGTTCACACGCGCCGAATCTATTCAAAGCGACGTTTAACACAACTCACTCACTCACTCACCCATTCCACATTAAGCTTCATGCAACGTCAATATTACACACATATCGGGATCGGGTGGTCAGGCTCGCTGACTTGGTTGATGCATGTCATCGTGTCCCATTGCGTATGTCGATACTCATGATGTCAGTCACTGGATTGTCTGGTCTAGACTCGATTATTTACAGACCGCCATCATAAAGCCGTAATGTTGCTGGGTATGGCGTTAATCAACAAACAAAACACCCATACCACAGTTTCAAACAATAAAATATCTGACTGCGTTTAGTCCAGTCGACTACAATATGTGCATTGGGTCCATTGTTCTAGCTAGTTTGTAACTGAGAACCGGGAAATGGCGTATCTCACAACCGATCACAACAGGTGAGGTGAGGTGAGGTGAAATTGGGTTTAACGTCACATCCAAGATTATTGCACTTATATAGCGACGTGCATATACGTGTGTGTGTGTTTGTTGCTGCTTGTACTAGTCCGAACTGATGCCGATTTATAGTGCTAGCTCACTGAGATACCATGCCGCAGTTTAACATGAATACCCCACTCAGACACAGTATACTGACTCTGAGCCGACCAGTCCTTGTTTTAGCCCCTTAATGCCGAGCGCCAGACAGGGTAACAACAAGTACCATCTTTTAACGTCTCTTGGTATGACGCGGCCGGGAATCGAACCCCGGACCTTCCGCTCTCCGGGCGGACGCTCAACCACAAGACCACGGAGGCGGCGATCACAACAGGAAGCTGTTGAATGTAGTGTTGGTTTTCATGGAAATATTTACTTCTTCAGACGTGAAACATCACCCTGTTATCATACATCACAAAACGACCTGCAGCTGTCTCTCGTCGAACGCCATTCTTCCACATCTGCATCAGCGCTTCAGGAAATACAGGATATTGAGTTGGCATTTGTTGTGCATGCAACTGAGGAAGTAAAAGGTTTTTATTTGAATTTGAAACTTACTTTCGAATA